>NC_087261.1:19111116-20311116 GCF_037042905.1 Lytechinus pictus
CGGGGTCTGCTTCTTATATCAACAATTATGAAATAGATTTGCTTTATTTAAATTTGATCTATCACTTGTAAATTTGCAACTGAAATTTGCAATTGATTGCAAATATTTTTGTGCAACCCTTCCCCAAGAATCTGTTCACTCTTTTTATATTGTCAGTGATTTACAAATAATTCCTGAGCCTTAGCTGGCCCCTAAAACATAATTTTTAGATAGTTACATTGAAAGTTTTTATGTTTTGCCTATGCTTTATCTTCTTGCTTTTAAGGAAACCATGCAGGGTAGCTTTTTATACCTACTCTTTGTGGGGGATTTGCATTAAATTGAAAATTTCAGTTGTAAATCTACAAGTTATAGATCAAATTTCAATAAAGCAAATCAATTTACTTGTTGATACAGGAAGCAGAACAATTATCAATAAACAAGTTTGTTGCAGAAATCCCATCAGTTTTATAATATGCAAAATTTTGTTCACAATTATAAATCATAATTTCAATATCTGATATGAAATGCTTGAGAAATGCCCTCAGTTCTAAGCAATTACACGCTCTTCCAAAGTTTCATATTGCAAAGGTGTAGAGAACCTTTTTACCCTTTCATATGATATCAAAAGTTCCTACTTAGCTATGTTACCGGATTAACATATCTGATTGCATTCAAATGGGAACTTGCTCAGAAAAAAGACAAATCCCCTAATACCCTTTAACATAAAGACAATGTTCATTTCTAAATCTTACAGCTTACAAAGTACATGTTCCCCAGCGGTGAATTATTGAAGCCTTCTGAAATTGCGTGGGACACAGAAGTAGCCACGTTGGAGCTCTTCTTCAGGAATTTGGGAAATATCACTGCTATCCTTCGAGGCCTAGGAGAGCAACTGGATATTGACAAGATGCTAGCTTACTATGAGACTCAGTGGATCACTGACATCATTGGTGTCTACCCAACCAACAACACAGAGTAAGAGACTAGGGAAGGATCTACAAGGCCATTGGTCCATCAGGCAGTGTTACATATGTTTATCTACATTAAAAGATGTTCTGCTTTTATTAGTGGAAAAAAATATTCTTGCTGTAAACCGACCTACCTTTGTCAAACCTGCCAACTTTTTTTATCTTTTTAAATTAAAATTTGACCCCAAACAAATGTACCGACAGACCCTAGCTTTCATTGTTTTGCTTACCTTTATTTTAAACTGGCCAATGGCGTGGTAGAACAACATCCATGACATGGGGAGGGGAAAAAACCAGGCAGAACAAACCATTTTTAGGGGACCTCCATTACGGGAAACAAAGATTTTCTTTTGAGGCCTTTGCCTTGTTCTTCACTATGAACTCAAATATACTATCTAGAAAACACTATAGTAATTTTAACTAAGTACAGGTCAATTATGCACCAGTCATTCAGGACATGCTTTTAAACTGAAAGCAAGGTTTATCAGGTTTAATAGGCCAATTAGAAAATTGATGTATACAAATGTAATCCTTGGTCGCGTGGACCCTTGACCTCATGGGAAAACCCCAGAAAATATTCTGTCCACTTTCTATGCACAAAGGTATTTGATTATTGCATAATGATGAATTCTTTTAGCTGTTGTTTGAGGTTTGACCTGACATGTATATATTTCTCAATTTCTTTAAGTTGAGACATGACGATCATTGAAAGAAATGCATTCAGTTCCAACAAAAAGAACTGAATGCATTACCTTCAAAGATGTACTCTCTTTTGTCTCTTGATTTCTTTGGTACAGATGTGAAACTTTGATTTTTTAGTAAAAAGATCTTGGGCTTTGCCCATCTCATAAAGACATACCTTTAAAATGTACATACCATGATGGAATCCTTGAGTGTGATAAGCTGATGTTATGATGGTAGTTACCAAAATTGAGAAGTTGAGAAATTGTTGAAATTTTTTGTGGAACAAACCCTCCTTTCAATTATGTCTGTTGATTTTCCTCATACTACTTTCTTAGTTCCTTTTATCTATGCAGCATGTTAGAAAAAAATTAAGATATATATCAAATCAATTTTTTGATATTTCATACTTTCTCAATGCCATTAAATCTGAATAGCATGTTCATAGTGTCTTATCCTGTCATATAACATTTGGGGGTGTTTCACAAAGAACTTAGAGTCACACTTAAATTCTCAGTTGCGTACGGTATAGGAGACAGTATGTAGAAGAAGAAATACTAATTCAGATAAACTAATTTCCAAATTTTTGCTTTTTGAAAACCAATTTATTATTTTGCCTCTCTAAAGAGACCCTTCACTAGCAACTTATCGCCAATTTCGGGATGGTTGGTCACAAATGAGATCTTCAAGGATTGGTAAATTGTTTAATCTTTGCCTCTCCAGCTTCTTAGATGTTCTGACGGAGCAGCTGAACATGGTCTGGAAGCAACTAGACGATTCCCTCGCTGAAGTTCCAGGATGGGATCAGTATAGGACCAACGTCTATATTATACTATCGGCCATTGAACAGATTACAACTATGAACACTACAGGTGAGTTCATACATGAATTCTATCCTATTTCATTGTGAAAACTTACATTTCATTGATATAATATCAGAATACATTTTTAGGTGAGTTCATATCTACATTAAACATTCTACTGTAGGAAATTTAAAACGTTGAGAATTCTCTTGTCACAATAACTATTTGATAAAAATTGTTAACACTGCAGGTTGAAAATGGTCATGACATTTCATTGTTGTGCCTGAATGAATTAATCTTTTGAATGTGGAATTATATAATTCCCATTCATTTTGTAGAGGGGCCAGTTAGCTGTAGTAGGCAACTAGAAGATAACATTTTAATGTTGTAAATCGGATCAAAAATCAGATCGAAAATCGGATCGGCAGTTAAGCTTCTAAAATCGAAATCGAATCGAAAATCGAATCGGCGATGTTTAAAAACAAAGGAATACATCAAAATGTTGTTCGCGGTCGCGCGCATCTTCCTGACAAAGTCACAAAGACGAATGCATTATTGGAATGGAAGTCGCCAACATGCGCGATCGTTTGGAACATGTTTTAAAGCCAGGGGTTTTGAGGTGTTATTGCTTTAAAATAAACCGAGTGATTTTTATTAGGAAGATAAACGAAAGACGCATCTTCCGAGCAAAGGCGCAAAGGAAAATAAAATGAAAATATTTCTCATAGATCACAGGTTAATGAACGATCGGCGGGACATCTTTTATAAGTATTTTTAGGTGCTAGCGATTTAGAATTATTGGAATGATCTCTTACGACGCATCATCTTAAAGTCGCAAGTGCAATTAAAATGTAGTAGAAGACGCAAGCACGCACGATGATTTGAAATATGTTATTTAAATGTTTTGGGTAGCTAGCGTTTTCAAATCAATTTGAAGTTCACGGCGGGGTCCGCTATCACCACGAGATTGAAGAGAAGATGTCTATCATCATAAAGGGGATAAGATAGTAGCGCAGTGAGCTCCGTCGGTAATACGACCTTTCAAAGTTCACGGCGGCATCCGCTATCACCACTAGATTGAAAATAAAATGTATATCATCATAAACGATGTAAGAGAGTAACACAATAAGCTCCGTCAATAGTACAGTCTTTAAAAGTTTATGGCGGGGTCCGCTATCACCACGAGGTTGAAGAGAAGATTTATATCATTATAAAGGGGGTAAGAGAGTAGCGCAGTGAGCTCCGTCGGTAATACGACCTTTCAAAGTTCACGGCGGCTTCCGCTATCACCACGAGGTTGAAAATGAAATGAATATCATCATAAACGATGTAAGAGAGTAACGCAATGAGCTCCGTCAATAGTACGACCTTTCAAAGTTCACGGCGGCATCCGCTATCACCACGAGGTTGAAAATAAAATGTATATCATCATAAACGATGTAAGAGAGTAGCGCAGTGAGCTCCGTCGGTAATACGACCTTTCAAAGTTCACGGCGGCATCCGCTATCACCACGAGGTTGAAAATAAAATGTATATCATCATAAACGATGTAAGAGAGTAACGCAATAAGCTCCGTCAGTAGCACGATCTTTAAAAGTTCACGGCGGGGTCCGCTATCACCACGAGGTTGAAAATAAAATGTAAATTATCATAAACGATGTAAGAGAGTAACTCGATAAGCTCCGTCAATAGTACAGTCTTTAAAAGTTTATGGCGGTGTCCGCTATCACCACGAGGTTGAAGAGAAGATTTATATCATTATAAAGGGGGTAAGAGAGTAACGCAGTGAGCTCCGTCGGTAATACGACCTTTCAAAGTTCACGGCGGCTTCCGCTATCACCACGAGGTTGAAAATAAAATGAATATCATCATAAACGATGTAAGAGAGTAACGCAATAAGCTCCGTCAATAGTACAGTCTTTAAAAGTTTATGGCGGGGTCCGCTATCACCAGGAGGTTGAAAATAAAATGTAAATCATCATAAACGATGTAAGAGAGTAACGCAATGAGCTCCGTCAATAGTACGACCTTTCAAAGTTCACGGCGGCATCCGCTATCACCACGAGGTTGAAAATAAAATGTATATCATCATAAACGATGTAAGAGAGTAGCGCAGTGAGCTCCGTCGGTAATACGACCTTTCAAAGTTCACGGCGGCATCCGCTATCACCACGAGGTTGAAAATAAAATGTAAATCATCATAAACGATGTAAGAGAGTAACGCAATGAGCTCCGTCAATAGTACGACCTTTCAAAGTTCACGGCGGCATCCGCTATCACCACGAGGTTGAAAATAAAATGTATATCATCATAAACGATGTAAGAGAGTAGCGCAGTGAGCTCCGTCGGTAATACGACCTTTCAAAGTTCACGGCGGCATCCGCTATCACCACGAGGTTGAAAATAAAATGTATATCATCATAAACGATGTAAGAGAGTAACGCAATAAGCTCCGTCAGTAGCACGATCTTTAAAAGTTCACGGCGGGGTCCGCTATCACCACGAGGTTGAAAATAAAATGTAAATCATCATAAACGATGTAAGAGAGTAACGCAATGAGCTCCGTCAATAGTACGACCTTTCAAAGTTCACGGCGGCATCTGCTATCACCACGAGGTTGAAAATAAAATGTATATCATCATAAACGATGTAAGAGAGTAGCGCAGTGAGCTCCGTCGGTAATACGACCTTTCAAAGTTCACGGCGGCATCTGCTATCACCACGAGGTTGAAAATAAAATGTATATCATCATAAACGATGTAAGAGAGTAACGCAATAAGCTCCGTCAGTAGCACGATCTTTAAAAGTTCACGGCGGGGTCCGCTATCACCACGAGGTTGAAAATAAAATGTAAATCATCATAAACGATGTAAGAGAGTAACGCAATGAGCTCCGTCAATAGTACGACCTTTCAAAGTTCACGGCGGCATCTGCTATCACCACGAGGTTGAAAATAAAATGTATATCATCATAAACGATGTAAGAGAGTAACGCAATAAGCTCCGTCAGTAGCACGATCTTTAAAAGTTCACGGCGGCATCCGCTATCACCATGAGTTGGAAGAGAAGATATCTTTCCTCTTAAACATCGCCATAGATAATACCGCGTCTTTCTCCCTGAATAATGCGACCTCTAAATAGCTAGCACCTCAAAAACAATCTTGAAATATGTTCTGAGCGATCACGCACTGTAACCAGATCTACGCCGATTTTTTATTTTCGATTTTTTCCTTCAAGGGGCATGATCGAAGATCGGCAAGTGATTGCCGATTGTGGTGAAATCGAATGGAATCGGTTGCCGATTGCAAAATCGGTTACAAGCTTATAACATTTTATTATTATTATTATTTGTTTTGGCGTCACCTGTGCCTGGGAGCCGAAAAGCGAACTGAATCACTATGACCCGCAGGTCTCTGCTCCCGATATAACTGATTGGGGGGAATGCAGGTGGACCACTACACCGGGGTTTCCCCCTACTCTTATACGAATAGTGCAGTGGGTTCTTAACGTGCAAAGGTGATGACTCTCCTTTACACGGGGCCTCCATTTAACGTCCTATCCGAGGGACGGAGTGTTTTCCATTGTAACATAGCCTGCATCTATGAAACATGGGTGAGACGTTTACACACTACGCACTGGCTTCAGTCATCCGCCCGGGGTGGACTCGAACCCACGATCTTTGGTTCGACGGGCAGACGCGTTACCGACTGAGCCAACACCGCTCTCATATAATGGCCATGTAACATGTGGCATGTGACAGTAATCATTTATACAATTTGTTATCTTTCTGTACATCCTATCTTAGTTCACTTTCTTGTACTTAAAGGGGAATCAAACCCAAATTAAAAAAAAAATTTGTGAAAAAAGGGAGAACCAGACAAGTAGATAAGCGAAAGTTTGAACAATAATCAGTCGAAACAATAAGAGAGTTATGAATTTTGAAAAGTTGTAAAAATGGCAATCACGACACCCACTATCAAGTAAGACTGAGTAGCATCCCTGAAATATTATCATGATTCTTCTATTCATACAGGAGTACCATCCTTTACCTTGGGCAGTATTGTGCCCAACGTAACTGAATTGGTCGTCCTCCTGAGGGAGATTCCAAATCTCAGTGATGACATTATATACCAGCTCCTCAATGCTCCCATCGATCCTGCCATGGTAAGTCTGTAATTCTGTGAAAGATGAACGCCAGGGGCCCGTCTTTCAAAGAGTTGTGATTGATCCAATCAATCGCAACTATGGAAAGCCAGCAAAGTCAACATATGAAATGCCTGTTTATTAACAAATTGTTCTCGATATGAATGTATATCCATAAAGTCATTGATTTCTTGACAATTTGGTGTGGTTTCCTTTGTTTATAAAGGACATTTTGCAACTTCCTGTAGAAAAAATTATGACACTGATGGATTTCCATAGAGTTACAATTGATTGGATCAATCGTAACTCTTTGTTAGACGGGGCCCAGTTGTATAAATGATCCCAAAATGATTTGGAACAAAAACAAGAAAAGACATGGAATAGGCAAGTGGAGTAGGAGAGAAGGAGGTTTGGGTTGATGATGGAGGATGGATGCACTGAATCAGGCAAAGTGGAGGGAGGGGGAAGGGGTGATTACTGCGAGTGTGAGTGTGAGATGAATCAGGTCACCCCCATTCACAGGGACAAAACCAGCTTTAAGATGTTGGATTGACGGTGATGATGATGATGATGATGATAATATCGCTTGGTAAATACAATTGTTGATGTACCAACGGTACAGTACTTCAACCAGACTGCTACTTCCACCTCGCTTCGTGGTCATCAGATGAGGTTACATGTCCCACATGCTCGCACTGTTAATTATCAGAAAACTTTTATTCCTGATGCCATTAGACTGTGGAATATTCTCCCTGCCATTACAGTTAACTGCACTTCAGTAGCCAGCTTCAAGGCTGAGGTGCAGAAAATCCAATTGCGCTAAGACTGCGCTGATTCTTTTTAACCGCACGTAGAATAGATCTTCCACAGCACTGTACATACTCCTGCACAATTCTACAAGTACGATGATACACCAACCTGGTGGACTGTACTTTAACGGATGATAATGATGATTGATGATGATAATGGATTTGTTTTCATCCATATTGTGCATTATAGACCATTGACACCTTTATTATTAGGAGGTGCGAAAGTTCAGTCGGTAGAGGGGTGGTTTCGGATTCCGATGACCCGCGTTCGATTCCCACTTGATGCACTAGTGCCCTTTGGGAAGGCATTTATCCTCATTACCAGGTCCCTCGGAGAGGACATTAAGCCATCAGTTCTCGATCTTGCTTGCTTACAAGCATTCATGCTTTCTTAGCAATCTGGTAAAAAAATTACCACCATTTACCATTATATATTTTATGCAGCTGATTGAGTTAGCATCATCTAACAGCTGGAATGAGACCCTTTGCGATGCAGACCTACTGAGTGGTATCTTCATTGAACCAGCTGGACTTAACATGACCCAGCTTCAGGGGGTGCTGTGCAGCATCGATTTCCAAGCTATAATTGATCAGTTGTCGCAAGGAACTGGTATTGAGCATCTCGTTTCTATGGTAAGTCATCAGAATATTTTGAGAAAGGAGGCACCTTGCCGAAATTCAGTGCGCTGTTTTTTCCCTGCTGGAATCCAGTAAGCGTCTTTTCATCAATAACCCTTACACTCACCATACACAAAACAATATGTATTTGGGTAATGTGGAAATCAAGCACTTGTCGAATAGGGTGGGAATGGATTTCTTTGAATAAACAAATCAGAAAATGCACTCGGTAAATTGGTACATAAAATACCAACAAAGTAATAATGTTAATTGGTTGCTTTCAATAACTGGTTTGAATAAAATAGTTGATTAGTATGAGCGAGAAAGTTCAAAGAATAAATTGTCCTCACGGCTCGATCTCTTGAATTTTAAGTATGAATTCAAGTTTTGTCTTTGAGGCATTTTACTAGGCTAAAATTCAATTTTTCAGATATGTCGGTAATAAAGTAGAATACAATAGTTTCAAAATATGCCGAAAATGTGGTTTAAGTTTGTTAATGACTCCAAGATTTCTTGAGAGTTATGATACAAAGTATGAAAGAATCTTGGTCTGTAATGTATTTTTTTAATTTACTCATGAATGATTGTTCAAATACTTTAATATCAATAATGTCAATCTATTATCCCATGTAATTTTTAAAATCTGTTTATGAGTATGTGTATGTAACTACTAAACCTATTTTTGTTAACCTTGTGCATTTCTTCTCAAACTACTTTATAGTTGTAATCACAATATAATACTTAACTACTTTGTCAAATGAAAACAAAAAAAAGTTTTCTCAGATTTATGTTGAGATTATCTTAATTCGTTCTATCTGCAGATATTTGATAAAATCATTAATTTCAATGGAGGAATGATTGTTCAGATACTTTAATATCAATAATGTTGATCTATTGATCAATGTAAAATCTGTTTATGAATATATGTATCTTTTGCTATTTTCTTTAACCATGTACATTTCTTCTCAAACTACTTTACCCTTCTTCAAATGTAAAAATATTTCTGAAGGGATCCTCAGATTCATGCTTAGAATATCTTAATTCCTTCTATCTGTAGATAATTGATCAAATCATCAACTTCAATGGAGGAGATGATTTTGGCATTGGTGATTATGATCCAGCACAGTGGGCTTCTAGACTGGAACAACTTATCAAGTCATATGATTTACAAAATATACAAGGGTATGGTGTTGATCCATAATATTGCTGTGTCGATGCAAGAACGCCCTCAACACCACACTTTCACACATTGCATGCAAGCAAAAACGCTCTTAGCAGCACGCATAAATGAATTGTGTAAGGGTGTTTTTGCACCGATGCGGTGCGTGAATTTTTTTTTGCTAAGGGCGTTCTTGCACCGACACAAGGGTATGTGTAGCCCATTTAGGCCAGTATTTTTTTGTGTGTACCGTTAACCGGTATGTTAATAACTTGATGGTGAACTTTATGTTAACAATTGAATAGCCTTATCAGTGTAATGTCAAGGCCTTAAAGCTTGGTCAATTGGTTGTGGAATAGAAGAACATTTTAAACATAGAAGCTTTATCAGTGTTTTACATTAAATTTGATTTGATTTGTTTCAAATCAAGTATCTTAAAATTTCCTTGTTACATGTATTATATTTTGATTGATTTGAGTTGATTTTTTAATTGATAATACATGTGTGTACATGTTATTGGATTAGAATGAATTTGGCCTGATTTAAAGTCAGATGTGCCTCAGCTTCATGGGGAGTGGGTTATTATTTGCTGACTCCAATCTTTGTGAAAAGCATTGGAAACTGTAATTGAGACATCTTTTGGGGAAAAAGCAATTTCTGTGTGCCAGTGAGAAATTCTTAATCCAAACCTATTTAGCTCATTACAGTCAGCCTGTGAATGTGAGAAAAATCACTCTACCATTAGGCATTTTCCAGTGTCATTACATAACGTCTACTGGTCATAAATCTTAGTCTACTGGTCATAAATCTTAGTCTACTCTCAGTGATTTTTTTTCCAAATGGTGTCAAATTCCCCATGAATACAGACGATAATCTCCCTTTAATACAATGTTATTTAGTTGAGTTTGATTTGACGTCTTGACTGATATAATATGGTTTGGTTTGATTTTGTTTTGTTACAATAGGTTCATTGAATCACTTGCTAATGAGTTCATAATGATATATGAAGACATTGATGGCATGCTGGAGAATGTGACCGGCTGGAATGAATTCAAAGCTGACTTTAGCATCTTTCTAACCTTCCTTAACTACACAACATCTTACCTTGGCAATGGGACTAATGGTGAGATGAGAAGAAGAAGTTGTTTGATATGGTTTTGGCAGTTCTAAAAATTGTTCAAAATCCACAATTAGTTGGCAAGGAATACTATCAGCAATGGGCCAGAGTATAGAGGCTTGTGCTCCAAAATCACAAATTAACAACATTTTCCAGTCTAAAAAAAGTTTTTTTTCTATACCTTTCATAAAATTATATCATAAAATTCATTGAAACCCAAGGATCGAGCATAGATGTCAGTTTACTTTGAACCTTTGATTTTTGTCTCGCTTGCATAGCAGAGCGAGGCTTTTGGCGCCGCTTTTTGCCGATGGCTGCGGCGTTGACATTGAAATCTGAACCAAGGTTAAGTTTTTGAAATGTCATCATAACTTAGAAAGTATAGAAACCTAGTTCATGAAACTTGGACACAAGGGTAATCAAGTGTTACTGATCATGTTACCTGAGTTTTAGGTCGCATGGCCAAGGTCAAAGGTCATTTACGGTCAATGAACTTAAACTGTGTTGGGGGAATCAACATCGAAATCTTAACCAGGGTTAATGTTTTGAAATGTCGTCATAACTTTAAAAGTATATGGATCTAGTTCTAGAAACTTAGACATATAAACAGTAATCAAATATCACTGAACATCCTGTGCGAGTTTCAGGTCACAAGACCAAGGTCAAAGGTCATTTTGGATCAGTAAACTTTAGCTATGTTGGGGGTATTCGTTGAATTGCCATTAAAACTTATTTCATGAAACTTGGACATAAAAATAATCAAGTGTCATTGAACATCTTGCGTTGGGTTTCAGGTCACGTGACCCAGGTCAGATGTCATTTGAGGTCGATGAACTTTGGCCATGTTGAGGGTATTTGTTGAATTGCCATCATATTTCATGAAACTTGGACATAAGAATAATCAAGTGTCATTGAACATCTTGCGTTTGGTTTCAGGTCACATGACCAAGGTCAGATGTCATTTGAGGTCGATGAACTTTGGCCATGTTGAGGGTATTTGTTGAATTGCCATCATATTTCATGAAACTTGGACATAAGAATAATCAAGTGTCATTGAACATCTTGCGTTGGGTTTCAGGTCACATGACCAAGGTCAGATGTCATTTGAGGTCGATGAACTTTGGCCATGTTGAGGGTATTTGTTGAATTGCCATCATAGCTTTAAAAGTTTATAGTTCATGAAATGTGGGCATAGTGTAATCACTGCTTGTCTTGCATGAGTCTTGTTTAACATGATCAATGTTTAAAGGTCATTTAGAGTTAATGAACATAGTATTTTATGATCATATGAATGTTTTTTTTTAGAATAATTATTCAATAGTTGTTTTCAAAGCCAGACAGCCGGAGGCGTTCCACTTGTTTTATATGTTTTTGCATTTTGAGCGCCACATGCTTTGGTAAACATTAAGCACGAAACCCTGTCTTCTGATTTGTGAATCTCTTCAAAAACTCCATCATTTAATCAAATACATACATGGGTTATAGCTAATATGTAGTCATTAATATAGCTAAATCAAAAAAAAAAGTTGTCAGCAGCCACTCAACTTCCAGGTTTGTTATTTGTACCTCCACTATTTCAAATTCCTGGATCCGCCAGTGCACATGGAAATATAAGGTGCCTTCTTTCACAACAGTTTTGGCCTACCATATTCTAATTATTTGTCTCTTTTCTTTACAGGGGAAGAGCCGATCTCCCTGTCGATGCTGGTACCCAATGCCACAGAGCTGGAGCTCTTCTTGGCCCAGAACACACCCTTCAGTCCTGAAATCATCAGTGCAATCATCTACACTCCTATAAACCCTACAAAGGTATGAGGGCCTCCTTGAAAAAACTGATGATGATGTGATGGGTGGGGTTGGTCGTGATTATGATGATGATGATGGTGACATTGATGATGATGTGATGGGTGGGGTTGGTTGTGATTATGATGATGGTGAGGATGATGATGATGATGATGGTGATGATGGTGATGGTGATGATGGTGATGATGATGGTGATGATGGTGGTGGTGATGATGATGATGGTCATGATTGTGATGATGATGACGGTGATGATGATTGAGATCATTGTGATGGTGACGATGATGACCGTATGATCATTTGTCATAATATCTAATATTTTTTTCAACCTGGGGGGTGTTTCACAAAGATTTAAGTATGACTTAAGTCGCACTTAAATTCCGACGTGTACATGATATGCAACGCGTGATCTTATTGATAGACACGCAGTAGTGCACGTCCTCATGACACGATCTGACCAATGCAGCCAAGCCTTTCATACCGTACCCAACTCGGTATTTAAGTGCGACTCTAAGTCATACTTAAATCTTTGTGAAACACCCCCCTGGACTCAAATTGTTATGTCATTATGACATACACTTGGGAAAATGAATGACCCTTGAAATTACATGTACATGTAGTGCCTACAATGTCATTGGTTCATTCATCCTTTCCTTCGTTATATATAGCTTATTGAGTTGGCTATTTCAAACAACTGGAATTCAACCCTATGCAGTGAAGAGGGTCTACGCATGCTCTTTATTATCCCTGAGGGATACAATGTGACAATGCTACAGGGAGCACTGTGCAGTGTGGATTTTCAGAATACGTTGATGGAATTGATGGCAAATGGGGCCATTGAAAGCATCATTTCAGTGGTAAGTTATATCGACAGAGAAATATCTTTTTGAGGAAGTTTTTATGCTTCAAAGGGAAATGATCACTAATTGGTGCTTTCTATTTTTACATGGTCAAAAGCAAAGGTTATTTTACATTTAATGAATTTGAGCCATGCATGTAAAGGAATATGCTATGCTATTTCGTAAAAGGATGATTGTCAAAATAAAGGAAAAATATACTTTGAACCAGACTTTGTGGTACAATATATATTTTAATTGTGTTTATATTTCTGTTTACTTGAATTTAGATTTTATTTTTTGGCTTTCTAATGTATAATACATCATGAAGTGTTTGATGCTAGCTTATTTTGTTTTTTCATTTACCATAACCATGCCATTTGCTTTGACTTTCTTCATATAATTTCTTTCATGCTTAAATCTTTACCTTACTCCTTTTATAGATTATTGATGAGTTATACTTGAGTATCATCCCGGAACTCACAATACCAGGCTTTGATTTGGAACTCCTAACCGACCTCATCCCCAAAATAATCGCCACAGTACGAGCGGGAAACGTGCAGAACTTACCTCAATACTTTGAAAGGTATGTGCATGTATCTGTTTTCTCCAGTTTTTGGAGTTTATCATAATTTGGTTACTCTGAATACCAGAAATTCATGTGGTTTAAAAGAGAAAAAAATTTCCATCAATCTCAGATGAGGAATGACAGTTATAACATTTCAAAGTTTTGCATTATTTCAGTGAAACAGTTCTCTACATGTGCTCGTGAATATGCAATGAGTGAGCTAGTGATATCATACATACTTATCCTTGTGTATTTTATTATATCGAATTATGTTTACTAGTATTCAAATTTTCTCCTCCAAGAATGTAGGAATAGGATCGATCACTAATTTAATTTGTAAGATACTCATTGCTGATACCTATTTTTTTCCAAACCAGACATTTGTGGTTTTACGCACATGTATGAAAATATGGAATAATTAAGAAGAAATAGGAAAGCCCACCTATTGCATAATCATGATGGCATGCAGAGAAGTGTTATTATTAAATATTGCTCTATTTTGAAATTAAATAACTTCATCATTTCTTATCTGAATTCGATGAAACGTTCATCATTTTGCTAGTTGAATTTCCCTCTTTTTATTCAGATATTACTATTTCCTGCCTGGAGTACCCCTTTAACCTTTTGTTTTTACCTCTTTTTCATCCTTCAGCTTGAACAGCCTTACAGAAATGTTTGCCAATGAAACATGGTACAGAGACCTCGTCACGCAACTTCAGTTTGTGGATTTTCTCACAAAGACATTTGCCGATAAGATCATAGTGCTGGAAGGTAATTGCCCCACTTTGCATACCAATTCACCTGGGGCGTGTTTCATGAATATCTTGTCATTAAAGAAGTTGCTCTGGGCCAATCAGGTGCAAGGATTTCAGTCGTAAATAATGAAAAGCCAGTGGAAATCACTGGCTGTGTTGTTTTATGAAATGCTTCCTCTTCGTCACAGAGGGGCCTAGGAACAGTTTCATGTTTTTTTTTAAATCAGATCAGTCTCTTATGCTATTCATATTGATTGAGTTTCATTATTTCATAGAAAAAATGGGATAGGAATTTCACCATCAGGTCCTTTTAGCAATCATAATTTGGAATTGGGTATGCAGAAAGTGACCGTTGCTTTATCTGGCAATTTAAAATGATTTACAAGAGCACAAAATCACATAAACTTAATTATGATTTATGTACTATCCTACAAAATTTTGAATAGAGTGGGGCAATTGAAACATGCTTACTTCAAAAAGAGGGTAAATGAACATCCCCCTGAAGTGGACGCAAGCTAAGAGGGTGTTATTGGATGGACATCCAATTAAAAATATTTGTATTGATTAATGGAATAAATTGTATGACATTGCATAAAATACGTCATTCCTTTGATGCTAGAATGCAGAAAAAAGTTCAGTTTGGGGCCACATAGCTTTTTGAAGTTTATAATCTGAGCATGATCTGTTTGTACATTGATAGCCATAAAGAACATTTGTTTACTTTTCCATTGCTTTGACTCAGGCCGGTCGATTACATATCCAAGCCTCGGGAATCTCCTGGCAAACTCCTCTGAGATTCAACGGCTTCTTCTTGATGATTACCAGGTCGGGTTCGGTCTTGTAGAAGGGATGATGACACTTGCTTTACAACCTGATAAGGTAATACCGACTCAATGTCTCTGATAATGTAATATAATATTAATAACATAGCATTCATGAGGCACCGACCATCTATTTGCCCATTGAATGGCGCACTATATATATTACATCGGCTATAGCTCCGGCTGCTAAAGGCGCTTGGTGTATTGAAGGAATCAGTCCTGTCCGGTGCTCATTCACCTCACCTGGGTTGAGTGCAGCACAATGTGGGTAAATTTCTTGCTGAAGGAAAACACGCGATGGCCTTGGATTCAATCCACGTCCCTCAGATTGAAAGACGAGAGTCATAACCACTGGACCACAACCACAAGGAAATCTAGTAGGGGCAGCCTTTATTTCCAACATTGCCAGCATGTGCTTTGGAAATTAGAAAAAAAAAATAACGAGTGATTTGATGAGCTGCCAGATCTTTTTCTTAAAGAATGCAATGTTGAATGCTACCACGTGTCCTTTCATGAATAGCACTTTTAATTCATGCATATCCTGATTACATTATCCCCTTTCCAACCTCTGTATGCCTGGCCCTTTATGATATATAATTGAATGATGTGCCAGTGCCGTTTGGTTGTAGAGGACCTTAAAGCCTTTGGTCCTTTGGTTGCTTGCTTATTTCATGCTTTCTTGGAAATCAGGTAAAAAAATATCACTACCTAACCACTAAGCACCTTATTTAAATGCATTTTTTTTACAGCTTATATCATTCTTCAACATGACCAATCCATTTCTAACTCTGTGTGCCAATGGTCAGTTCTCGGATTTCTTCTACTCACCACTTAATCCTGACCAGGATGTTGCAAGCCTTGAGGAGGCTATCTGTAAGGTCAATCCTGAACAACTAATCCTGGAACTCAAAGATCTTGTGTCATTTGATGACCTCCTTGAACAGGTAAGACAGAGCTGCTTGGTGTATATGTAGCATAAATAATACTGATATCCCCTGACCCCAATTCATACATCAAAAGAGAATGAAACCATTGAAACCAGTTGACTTCATATGAAAGAATAAAATCAAAGAAACTGTTCAATGAAAGTTTGAGGAAGATAGAATGAATAGTAAAAATATTATGATCATTTAGATAAGAAAATTTCATGCTGATCGATCTTCACAATCTGATGGTATTACTTATTTCAATCAATTATGCATTTTTATAACTAGCTAAATAATTATTCATAATATATTTCATACACTTTAGGGATATTTTTGTAATTTCAATGAAAGCAAGTAGAAAAATTCATGGACCAGAGTAATCATGAAAAATAATGTTTCCAAAATGTGAAAGAAATCAATTTTGATGTATTTTAACATGTATTGCAAATTTGCATAAACTATGATTATGCAAACTTACTACTTATAAAAAACTTTTCTGTTCTATGTTTTGTATTGATTTTATTTTTGTATGTTTTATATTGTTTTGTGTTTTCTATGTAAATCATTTTTCTAAATTTTTTCCAATTTATCTTGGGACAATATAGAAGCGCAAACCAAGTGCAACACCAATTCCAGAGCAAGATTCATATAGAAATGCAAGCCATTGTAGCAAAACAAAAATAGCATGCTGCATGTAATTATACTCATGTAGGCCTATATATGCAACAAATATCAATTTAAATGACATGAGTGTGCTTAATGTTCAGATACCCTCTAATTACACAGTATATTTGTATGGACAAATGTAATCAAATAGGTGCAAGACTTTAAGAGAGAAAAAAAGTCATTAAGTGGAAATTTGAAATTCCCAGTGGCTGCAATGCAATCATAAAAATATAGAGAGGAGGGGCTCTCAGGCTCACCCCTAAGTGCAGTTAGCGTTACAATGTGATTCCGCAGTTTATAACTGAAGACCTCTTGTAAATTCCCTTTTTATTCTTATATTTTTATACCTCAACTCTCTAAGATCCAATATCTGGACTCTAGCAACAGAACCATCTCCTATAACTGGACGTCAGGTTATCTAGCCCAGGAGGGTCTTAGCCAGGCCATAGAACGTCTCATCGTCAATCCTCCTCAGCTGTCCTTCGATGAAGCCTGGGTCAATGAGACTCTGGTGACACTGATAGGTCTGGCTGACCGGTTGAACAGGGCGCAGCAGATGCTTTATGGAGGGTCTCCTTCAGATATATCAAAGTAAGATGTTAAATATGTTGACACGCACTACCTACACAGTAAAAAATGCTGTAACTTACAATTTTATACAATGCTGTTTACCATATGAACCTTACAGTTAACAGTTTAAACATACCTGCTTAATTCATTGACAAATTGATATTAAAATGAATCTTTGTCGTGTAATATATTAAACACTTGTTTTAACTGTTAAAAAAATACTGTAAGGTTTGTATAGTAAACAGCTTTGTACAGAAATTTTAAACATAGTTTTTACTGTGTAGTGGGTTGATATTAAAAATATATAAAACTGATATTATGTCTGGTCCTTGTGAAGTTGTCAGATTTCATTGGTTTGCTGTTCTTAAAATTTATTTCAGCTGTTAAGTACATGTACTTCTAGATTGTCTCTGGTATGATGCCTACTGTTTTTCTTGATTTTAAGGTAATTTACATGTCCTTCTGTATAGATAACCTACATAATGCTTTAGGTGAAACGTTTGTTTCATGATGATCATGCAATAAATGATACATTAGTCATATTTGTAGCATGCCAAATTCTAATCATGAAAAGGCTTAGGGCACTGAGGAAGAGAAGGGCCAAGATAAAAGAAGAGGAAGGCAAAAGAAGGAAGGGTAAGAAATTAATAATAATGACACTTACATGTAGTAGCAATATGATAATGATCATGATCACGATGAATAAAAAGAAAAGGAGAAGGAGAATAATAAGAAGAAAATCAAGATGATTAATTCAATAGCAAATTCGTACTATATATCTTAAATTGATTTAAGTCATTACACTATTGGTGGCAGCGGTGGGATGATTATGAGTAAATGTGGATTGATTGTTTTTTTTTTCAGTTCCTTTACTAGTCTAGCGTTGATGTTAGAGCAAGGTATCATGGCCAACCAGTCCTGGGCTATTGACATGGCTTCTTCGCTGAGGACAATCAATGCTGTTCTGGAATACACCAACAGCAAACTCTGGGCACTTCCAGGTATTTTGTAAATCATTGTTTAGAATAGCTAACCAATTCTCGAAGACCAACACCAGACCATATTTTTTTCTTAATGTAAAGGTTATCTCCTTTATAATATGTGAAAGAATAATTTCATCCCATCTCCAAACTATGATTTGTACAATGTAATTTACTCCCACTGCAAATGCCAATAAAGCTTAATGTTATTTATAATTTTTGGAAGGGGATCAGCAATTTACATGTGTAAACATATTAATTTTCATTTGACTCTTCAAAAACACATGACATTTCCAAATCAATTTCAATACTTGACAGAGATAATTATACAAATGCAGTTTTGGTAGAAGTCTAATTACTGTAACCAGATGGTCTCTCCACCCAGCCAACAGGTACACTACGAATACTGCTAAAAATAAAGCATGATATACAACAATTCTAACGACAAGTATAGATAGACATTATGGTAAGGATGGAGGCAGATAACATTGCTAGTTTATTTAGCACAACAAGTTTGGCAAATTATAGGGCTAACAAACCTCACAGACTTGATATGATGTATATTACGAGCCGAAGATAAGAATTTCCCATGAGTGATCTCTAATTGACTGTTGATTACTTCTTTATTAAAGGGAGGAACATCACGCTACAGGATTTGCTTCCACCAGATATCGCTACTGCCATCGAGGCCAACTCGGACCTCACCCCTGATATCATTACCATGCTCCTGCACGGGTCTGTTGATACAGGTTTGGTAAGTCGTCTGTGTTAAAGGCACTTTATCATCACTTTTTTTATGGGGAAATTGGCCAAACTCGTGTGCTTGACCTGTAACAGCTGATGTAACTCACCCAGAGTTGAATGAGATGTATGACCAGCAGACATTGTGTAATGCCACTGGAAATTCCACCCTTTGTCGTATGGTGAAGTCCTTGGCTCTGTCTTGCAAAGAGTTGTGATTGATCCGATCAACCACAACTATGGAAAGCCAGCAACATCAACATCTAAAATACATGTTTGTTTGAAATATATTCTAGATGTGATGTATCATAATTTATTCACTGTTTTCTTGAAAATTCAGACTGCTTTTCTTTATTTACAAAAGGACATCTTGCAAATTTCCTGGATAAAAAAATTATGACATTGTTGGATTTCCAAATAGTTTAAGATGATCAGATCAATTGTAGCTCTTTGTTAGACGGGGCCCTTATCTCTCTTTCCCTGGCCTGACCGTTGACTGAATAATTAAAGAAACAGGCTTGGCCAAAGAAATTGTCACTGGTACATCAAGGTATTCCAAATGCTTTTCACAAAGTCTGGAGTCGGCAAATACTATATTCTCCATACTAAGTATCTTGCTATGGGATTGGTCAAAAGTCAATCGTGTGATAAATGGTAGTTTCCCCATCTCTTGCGGTGATGGAACTTTTGCGTTTCGCTGATCACTTCAGCCTAGGGTCATAACACGTTATGAATTAGTCTGAAGAGGTCATTGTCCATCGATTCTCCGTCACATGCAGTGATGATCGCGCAAGATCTAGATGCGTGTGCGTAGTGTTCATATGCGCTAGCAGAAAAACTTTGTGCAAAATAGAAGTGCATTGCCCCTCAATTGGTTTGATGTGACGGTAAAATTCATTTTTGAGGCCACAATTATCTTGCTGGAGCAAGATCTCGATGCTTGTGCATCACGATACAGGATTTAATATCTCACTGGAATCCCCTTTCCAATTGTGCACCTTGTACGGTCAAACAAATTTATGCTTACTCATCTTACACAGTTTGTATGTTCCACCATACCATACAACATTGAACATGCACTTTTGCGTTTTGATTTATTATTCCTCAACAGTTGCTACTGGCCAATGAAACATGGTTAGATGCCATTTGCTCTGATGCCCAATACATGAGCATGTACGTCACGTTACCTCCTGAAGTGGATGTAGAGGCTGCCCGTCAAGCTATTTGCCTCGTGAACTATGACCAGTGGGCATTGGCATACATGCAGGAGATACAGACTATCTTGATTGAGGTGAGATAATGTGGAGAGTATCCTTATTACCCCCCCCCTCAACAAATTTTGTCACTACACTGCTGTGCAAGTTTTTATTGACCGCATCACTCACTGACTTTTAACGTTCTTCTTGCGCATCTTCTAAGACCAAACCCAGGTACTTGGTACCGAAATTGCACAACATTTCATAAGTGCATGTCAGACCAAAATGGCTCAGCAACTTGATATCGTGTACAATGTCTATGCAAATTGAGTTTAGGGAAATTAGGAAAGTGTCAGATTGTTTTTTTTAATATATACTACTTGATTTTCAAACCACCCTAGTTTAAAAATTATGGGCTATATAAATCCAATTACTTTGACATTATTTCAAACACAGAGAAAATTATTCAAAAATATCAAGAAAATAATTAGTTTTGAAAAAAAAAGTTTAAAGAAAATAAATTTCGTCCTTTTGTCATAGGATCACAGTATACATGTATAACGCTTTCTTATTTCCTTTTTTAGATTGAGAGTGGGAAAGATGTTAACTTCACCTCCATCATAGAAAACTTCCAGAAACTAGCCTTTGGTATCCAGACTATCATTGAGAATCCGCCGACCCTGTTGAAATACAATGAAGAGTGGTTCCAAAGCATCGTTCAACGGACTGAATATCTTCTTGTGACCACACTCACATCATTCAATGAGACTAGATTCCTGTAAGAGAAAAAAAATATTGAAAATCTAAATGATGATGAGGATGATAATGATAATACTTCTACTACTACTACGACTACTACTACTACTACTACTACAACTACTACTAGTACTTCTACTACTACTACTACTACTGCTGCTGCTGCTGCTGCTGCTGCTGCTGCTACTGATACTGCTACTGCTACTACTACTGCTACTACTACTACGGCTACTACTACGGCTACTACTACGGCTACTACTACGGCTACTACGGCTACTACTGCTGCTTCTACCAATAATGATTATTGTAATTATTGTTTTATTATAGTACTAGTAAAAATAACCATAATAATTATAATTGAAAATAGTATTAAAGATAATTGTTATAATCATGCTTATAGTTATAACAATAATGATAATGATAATAATAATAATAATAATAAAAATGGTAATAAGAATAGTAATGATAATAACAACAGCAAAATAATGATGTAAATATTATCCACTCGGCAGAGTATTCAAGGCACAAAATGCCATCCCAGCACACAAGCAAATAAAGTCATGGGTAGCCATGACGAAATACCTCCATTTGATGACACTATACCCCATTTTTTCTCAATGAATTCTCTTCTCCGAATACGAAAACCATACTGCCACAGGCATGCAATGTAATTATCAAAACACCTGTTTCTTGACCTCGGTCCGAAGATAACACAACAGCCCGAGTGCGGTCCGAGAAAACATGTCGCCATTTTTTATTCACTTACTTTCCTTATTTCGAGGTTGATTTTCTTCGTTCGAAATTGAAAATGGTCTAGCATTGAATTTCTGAATACAATATGCCTTTGAAAACATGATTAAATATCGAATACAATAATTTAATTCCGAAGGTCCTTCTACAGGCAGAGAAGACTTACGTAATACACAGCTGTTGTTTATCATTTCGTCCTTGGCTCAACGCTCATAATCTGGCCTGTGGGGATTACCTGGCCAAGCGGGGTTGATCAGGCGGGTGTTTCATAAAGCTGTTCGTGAGTTAAGAGCGACTGCATGGTGATCATGTCTTGCGGTAAATGGTACAAACCATTGGCGATGATCACCAGTCGTTGTTAAAGTCGCTCTTAACTTACGAACAGCTTTATGAAACGACCCCCAGGGCTTGGAAATGATGTTTTAGATTTTCAAATGCAAAATGGGGTGAAATACCGCAGTTTGCCATCTGATCTGCGGTCCGTTTTCAAACGGGGGTAAGACGTAATGATCATGCTTATAGTTATAACAATAATGATAATGATAATAATAATAATAATAATAAAAATGGTAATAAGAATAGTAATGATAATAACAACAGCAAAATAATGATGTAAATATTATCCACTCGGCAGAGTATTCAAGGCACAAAATGCCATCCCAGCACACAAGCAAATAAAGTCATGGGTAGCCCTACATGTAACTATAGAAAAAATAGTTCAGATTCCATTTGGTACTTCAGGTTACCAATTTTTGCGTCAAATGACAACGAACCATCTCTTCCGTCCTATACAATGTAATACAATATTGGTATTTATATAGCACCCTTCACCTTGACTGTATCACAGTGCTTCACAAAAGAGAAAATAGTGCAGCATTCCTCATGAAGAATTACAAGTTTAGTTTCTTTTTCCTTTTGTTTTTATCCCATACAGCATGAGTGTGGGTAATCTTCCCATGTTGATCAATCAGGTCTGGAATGAGATCGCAACATCTGATCCAACTCTCCTGATACAAGCCAGGTTGAATGATTACATCACACAGGTGCTTCTTGATATGCTCCAGATGTTTCAAGGTGCGCGGTATAAACAAATTGATAATATTCTGCTTTTCTATAGCGCCTCATACGTCAGGGCTCGGTCTTACAAAGAGTTGCAATTGAGCCGAGAAATCACAACTATGGAAAGCCAGCAATGTCAACATTTAAAATGCATGTTTGTTCAAAATGTATTTATACTCATAAATTCATCTTTGTCTGATAATTCAGTGTGCTTACTCCTACTTAATTACAAAAGGACATGTAAATTTCCAGTAGGCATAATTATGACACACTATTTGATTTCCATGTAGTTGAGGTTGATCGGATCAATCCCAACTTTTTGTAAGATGGGACTCAGATGACATCCTAAGCATTTTTAAGATATGTTATGAGTAGAAGTAACAACATTCATCTGATGTACAGTGTTTATGTAACATTAATGTATTACTATTTTATTTCATATCATGTATTTGTAGGTGGCACTTACACACTCCCAAGGCTGGATGAGTTGTTTGGAGATACTGTGTATGTGAGAGAACTGCTCAGTCACAGCGACATCGCCCCTGAGATCATAGACACTTTCATGACCCTCGTTGTAGACCAACAGAAGGTGAAGTATCAAAATACTTCCAGCTGTATCATAAAAAGATTGATGTAATGATTAAAGTTTTATACTCTACATGTATATATACTTGAAATGGTATGGTGACTACCGAAGGATCTTGGCAGGACAGCTTTTTATTTGCTAGTTAACACGAAGATGGTGTTCAACCAATTCCACAGGAAACATTAATGACCTTATAGATGACAGAAATTACTCTTGGGTCTTTTTATCGAAGTGGAGGAGAGCAGGGATTTGAACTTACAACCTTACGATTACGAGTCCAATGCTCCAACCACTAGACCACACAACCCGTATATGTAATATTTGATCCTGAGATACATTTTCATGAAGTGCTTCAAATTATTCTTCTTATTACGACCGCACACCTTACGATTGGTCTGCGACCCGATTTCAGAATAAAATGTAGTAGAATTTGATGCTAACATTGAGACTTGGAATATCTTACTGTGAAATGTTCTAAATCATTGTACGAATACCTATGTTGAAATCTGTGACTATGCTATCATCCTTCTTAGAATAAAAGCGAATTTAATATCTAGTTGTAATGATGTCACAGCAGTCGTACGATTGGCTATGATTTGAAACTAATTTGGCCTTTACTCCGAAATAAAGGCTTGCAATCTTTCAAAATGGTTATATTAGTATTCTTTCAATTAATTCAAACCTCAAATAAAATGATATGTTCCATTCACATTTTCAAAATGAGCAAAATGCGATTTGTTCCAAAATCGGATCGCGAACAGTTGTAAGGTGTGCGGTGGCCTTTAAATGCAAGAAGTTTTGAGTGGAAATATTTCCCCCTCACTGTTTTTTGTAATTATTTTATCAACCAGAAAAAGGTTGTACCAAATGATTTTGAGTATTTCCATTCAAGTATGGACAACTTTGAGACCGAAATTGAAATAATATCTGTCATGCCTTCACATATTTTTGAAAAAAATCCATATTTTATTGTTTAAAATAGACATGAAATGAAATACTCCGAAAATTGTCTTTGCTTAATTGATCGTGGGCCCGGCAGCTCGAAGAGGCTCTATCCCTTTAATTGTTGAACGCCAAACAGGGTAGCAGCTACTCCCATCTTTTAACGTCGTTTCGTCTTACGCGGCCGGGGATTGATCCCCAACCTCCCGGTTGTGAGACGGACGCTCTGCCAACTGAGCCAACACACGGTGACCTAGAGAGTGTGATTTTATAAGAAATTTATTACATTTTTAAGCAGTGGTTTTCTTGGTATACTTGGAAGAATGCATATTCAACCATGCAGTAATGTTTAAAGGTCAAGTCCACTTCAGCAAAATGTTGATTTGAATAAATAGAGAAAAATCAAACTAGCGTAACACTGAAAATTTCATCAAAATCGGATGTAAAATAAGAAAGTTATGGCATTTTAAAGTTTTGCTTATTTTTCACAAAACAGTGATATGCACAACTCAGTGACATGCAAATGAGTCAGCCGATGATGTCCATCACTCACTATTTCTTTTGTTTTTTATTGTTTGAATTATACAATATTTCATTTTTTACAGATTTGACCATAGGGACCGACTTTACTGAATCATATAATATTAAACAATGCTAATTCCACATGTTCAGGGGGGAATTAATCACTGTTTCACTTCACAATGAGGAGATAATTAGAATATTTCATATAATAAAATACAAAAGAAATAGTGAGTGGATGATGTCATCACTCTCCTCATTTGCATACCAACCAGGATGTGCATATATAACTGTTTTGTGAAATTAAGCGAAATTTTAAAATGTCATAACTTTCTTATTTTACATCCGATTTTGATGAAATTTTCAGTGCTGTGTTTGTTGGATTTTTCTCTTTTTATTCAAATCAATTTTTTGTTGGGGTGGACTTGTCCTTTAATTAATTATCATAATCATCATCATTCAAATTATTATGAAATACTAGTTTCCTGTGTTTATGTTTCAGCTTATAAACACACCTGTGTGTTTCTTAATTGGCAATTCTCATAATTCCTCTAGCTTATCATAATCATTGTCATTGTCTTTTTTATCAAGTTATCACCAGCTAATATTCTCTTCTTGTGCTTATATTTCAGCTAATATACCTGATAACCACACCTAATGTCTTTGTGGAACTATGTGAGTCTGGGCAATTCTCAACATTTTTCCTGCTTCCTCCGGGCTCCCCCACCGACATCACGCAGGTAGAAGAGGCATTCTGCACAACTAATCTTACCTTGGTCCTCGCCGAGCTAGATCAGAAGTTCAAGTTCTCTGACATCGCCACGCAGGTATAAAACACTAGGAATTTTATTTGATTAGTTTGATCTAATTTGATTTCATTTGATTTTGGTATTTGTTTAAAATTGTGTTTGGTGGTACTTGTATGTTTCATTTGATTCGAGTTATGTTTGTTTTCTTTTCTTTTGCTCATTTCTGTCTAGTTTTGTTGAAAATACTTTAATAGGATATATATATGACCAATGCATAAAACTTGTTTAGGGTGGGTTTGTGGTTGCATGTGTAATCAGCAATATAGTTGAGTGGCCCCCTGGGCTTTTTTAGTCCCTTGATATTTATTTTTTTAGATTTTACAGGAGCATTTAGTTCATTTGGTGCCTGATAATATTATAGATATATGGACTGCTTTGAGAAGCATGGTTGTTTCTAGAGGCTGAAGGGGACTGCAACGCGACTATGCCCGAGGGCATGGTCTGGCCGTTGCAGTAACCGCAAGCCGAAAGAAACAACCATGTGTCGAATATAAAAGCAGTCCATATATATTTTATGAACCGAATTAAACTTTAGATCTACTTTAGGTCTCGACTAGATCGTAAACAAGCTAAGCCTAAAACTAAAGCCCTAGCCCAGGCTAACGTTAGGCCCAACTTGTTGTTAGGCCCTAACTCAGCCCTGACGTTAGGTCTCGAAGTCGAATATCAAAGCAGTCCTTATACCGGTAAGCCTAGATATTTTAGGAACCAAATTAGGGTCTGAAATAGATCTAGATTCTACAGTAAACCTAACTTATTTAGACCCCTAATTCTTAAATCTCCAATAGAGTCTAACTTAGATCTAACGTTAGATCTACGTCAGATCTAAGATTAAACGGAACATTAGCCTAGGTCTATAGATCAAGATCTAGAGTCTACTCTAACTTCTGAGCTAACGTAGGCCTAATAATATTAGAGTTTAAGACCTTACGCCCCGACCTAACTTAACGTTGTCGTTTGTCATACCTGGCTACAACAAGTTAGAAAGTGCAATGACCGTCTTTATGGTATCTATCCAGCCGACTCACCTTTTGCGAGCATGCATTTGATTTTGAATGAACAACTGCAACAAGACTTGATGATTGATACATCCATTATGTCCTTAATAAGTTAGTCTTCTTTTCAATAATGCCGTATTTTTTAAACAGGAATAAACAAGCAAAACTCAAAGATCGGCATCGTTCCATCGATGTGTCATATCTGTTGCGTCAATTAGCGCGTAAATGCGCGAATTGTCTAAAACTTTCGATCAAATCGCGCGGATATTTATGGTATCCGCAATCACCGCAGGAAACAACGTTTTGCACGCAATCACATGGAGATCTCAGCCAGATTTTGCCATGCCTGTTGTTAAGGGGCGGGTCAGGGGGCAATTAAGGGGCAGAAATCTTGTTAACTATGCCCGTTGCCCTTGGTAACCACCTTAGTTTGTTGTTTTGCAGGCATGGTGGATTACATGACCTCAATTTCGACCAATCAGAGGAACGGATTATTCGACATTCTTAAAGAGAGGTTTATAATTTTTTATATAAAATCTCTTTTCGAATGTGAAATGAGCTAAATATTTTAGGATATGGTCTTGTATGTACACGTTGCATTCTGATATTCTGTCATTTCAATAGATGAATGTACAAAGGGATTACCAAGGGAGGGCACTAAAAAATGACAGCAAAGATCCATTCAGAATTTCATGAAAATTAAAAGATATATGAAAAAAAAAGGTCAAAGACAACCACACTTACATGTATATAATACAGGAATGTTAGATGATAATGAAATCTAATTCACATTATTGACCCTTTAACAAAGGTTTGGACCTGCTTTCAATATTCACATAGTAATCTTAATTGATATCAATCTCTTCACTTATGCATTAATGAAGATTGAGCGAATCATTTCCGGCGATCCCACCCTACCTCCGTTCAACCAGACCGCTGCCTCCATACGCATGCTGGAGTTCTCTAACCTGATTGGAGCCCTCGTCATGAACCCACCGAATGTGAACGTTGACCTCATGTGGTGGGAGAATGTCTATAACAGGTCGGAGGTCATCGTAAATCAGTGGCTACAGAGGTTGACTGAGCAGGCCCTGAATGGGAGCAGTATACCTGGACTTGACATGTGAGTAATGTATTCTATGTAACTTTTATGACTTCTATGATAATAATGTGTAATACATCTATATATATATATATATATATATATATATATATATATATATATATATATATATATATATATATATATATATAGACCTCGGAGTCTAGACTGTGGATAACCGCTTGTTAACGATCTTCTTTCGTTAAAAGTTATTATCCAAGTCCAGACACAACAAAGATATAAACACAGTTATATGCGGTATTTCGTGGTTTAATAATTAACCTAGTAGCAGGTTTTGCATAGACTGTGCTTATTCAACTCACAATAACTATTGACTGGTTTATTGTAAAGAACACCATTGTGGGTATACTATACAGTGTGGTGCACACATGGAAATATATATCATATGAAATATACCAAATATGTTTGCCATTTTGAACACATGGTTTCTTTATTGCATTATATCATTTTAGTATTTATTGTATCATTGAAATTTGAATAATTTGCAAATAACACAGTTCCATTGTCCTGATGAAATACTTCATCGGCTTAGTGGAATATTTTTAATTGGTAATACTACAATTACAAGATCTTTCAATGAATAAATTTGGAATTAGAACAAGAGAAATTAGACAGAAAAGTGATCACATTTTATGCAATGTGATGAAAATGTATTTCAACTGCTCTTCAATGTACAAGTGGTGACATTCAAACATTTGTTCGTCATCACATATCCATGCACTAGGACAAGATTGTACACTGCAAAAACGCTGTTTAAAATTTGTTAGCACGTTGTTTAATGCCGTCTCTCTGACAAGTATTGTTTGAAGTTTTGAACAAGATGTTGCCAGAGTAACAGGCTTAAACAACTTGTTTAAGATTTTAAACAGCGTTTATTCATTGTAATGTAAGTGGTTGCAATTTGTGCAATGTCTAAAGAAGTTTCTGTGCTATATTGAATTGAATTGAATTTATTAATTGTCATGCACAAAAAAAAATGGCATAAAAATCATCTAGTGGTTCACATATACAGAACATATAACAATAATACAAATAATTACAAACAATAGAATACAAACTAAAAAAACATAATAATACTACACGTTTTATATTTCTGTTCGATGCCCGGGGAGAGCAACTTAATAAGAGTATGTCCCCTGGTCCCCACATATTCAGATATGTTCAGATATATGGGGGCGTCGCGGTCTAGTGGTTTAGACTCGTCGTTCATTCTGAAGGACGTCGGTTCGATTCCAAGCAATGGCGTGTTTTCCTTCAGCAAGAAATTAACCCACATTGTGCTGCACTCAACCCAGGTGAGGTAAATGGGTACCGCCAGGAAGTAATTCCTCAAAAAGCTGTGCGCACCAGAATCAGTAGACTAGCTTAGCCGGGGTAATATAGGAGCGCCTTGAGCACCTTGGAAGGTGGATACGTGCCCTATACAAATCCTTTATTATTATTATTTTGTTATTATTATTATTATATGTTCACATAAAGCTTTTTTATATTATGCTCCTTAATTATTGTATTATTATTCTGTTTTTAGGGTTCTTCTTCAGCTGGAGACATTAGACATTCCTGGTTTCAATGTGTCTATGCTGGAGGGATGGTTGCAGCAAGTCCAATTGATGGACTATATAAATGGTGTTGTCACTGATTTGTTAACAAACAACAATGGTAAGTGCATGTATATGACAGGATGTAAAATAGTTTTTTTATCTTGTCCACTTTATATACCTCACTTTAATTAAGTCCTTGTATGAAGCTAACATATAGATATAGATATAGATATATATATATAACTTTGGTAGTCAATAGGCTATGAAATATATAGTCAAACATTCTCTTCTTATCGAACAGCTCTCATCATGCTCAAGACAAGATAATAATAACATAATTGTTCAATTTCTATATGGCCTGATACTACATGTATGTTTGTTTAAGTGTTCTTGTAATATGTATGTATTGAGGGCTGGTATTAAATAATGAACTCTGACATCAAATCATGAAAACAACACTCACCCCACCCCTCTGAATTATAATGATGAACACTGTCTTCTCTTTATCTTTTTTACCTGTCTTCTTGATTTTTTTCATTCTTGCCTTTCCTTCTTCTATTTCTTCTTCTTCTAACGAACGTTATATTTGTGCTCCTCATGCCAAGTCGTTATTTAATCATATTTTGTCTATACAACTCACAGGTACAGACTTTGCCATTCCTACGTTCAGTGAACTGTTTCCTGACCCTACAATCCTTGTGGACTTGTTGACTGATCTACAAGTTTCTGAGGAGGTCATCGATGCTTTCTTAGGTTTGGCTGTTCAGGCAGATAAGGTATATACATCTATAAGGCAGATATGAACCAGCAGTCTCATTAGCACTACCTCAAGGCCTCAGCGACTCAAATTTGTCCAGCCTCTGAACCCATACTGCAACTTTCTGATCAGCATAGTCTTGTAATATAAGCCCAATTGAATGATAACATGCTAACCCACTACTCAGTATATTCATACCACAATAATTATGTTACTAGGTTGCAAGCCAAGTACATTTCTCTCAAAAAACATTTAGTTTCTCTAAAAGTATAGGCTAAATCACAACTCTCGATTATCGATAGTTCTCATAAAAGATACATTTTAAGACTAGCTATTTGTGAAACATAAAGAATGATAGACTACACATAATGTTGGTCAGTTTGCCCTCCCTTTACTAACATTTATTTCATGGCCCTGTAATATTCAAGATGCAGCATATGAAATTTAGCTTTGATTTCCATTTCATTTTAAGTGGGGGCGTCGTGGTCTAGTGGTTATGACTCTTGTCTGTCAGTCAGAGGGACTTGGGTATAATCCCAGCCATGGTGTGTTTTCCTTCAGCAAGAAATTTACCCACATTGTGCTGCATTCAACCCAGGTGAGGTGAATGGGTACCTGGCAGGATTAATTACTTGAATGCACCAAGTGACTTTAGCAGCTAGAGCCGGGGTAATATAAAGTGTGCCATTGAATATTCAACTAGATACTCAGTGCCTCATAAATGCTATATTATTATCATTCATATTACTCCATAGTGGACACAGGTGTGGTTGAACCATGACCCTCTCCAAGCAGTGTGTAATTCCGGTCTCCTCCAAGAGACCTTCAACCAGACACTCAATTCCTCTCTTGATGTCGGGACCATCCAGATGATATTCTGCTCCCTCAACCTGACAAGTGTCGATGCTCTCTTGAATGATATCTTCCAAGCAAACAGTATGATCGTTCAGGTGAGTGCAAATCATGGGTGTGTTTCATGAATATTCTGCCGTACTTTGGCAAAACGAAGCAAGTTACAAAAGTATAATTTGTCGTAAATGAGCAATGTGTGTTCGTCATTTACATGTACATAGGCGTCAATGCAATTTAACAGCATATTGTCTTCAATATCTTTCCATAGAACGATCACTTCTTCCCCAAATTTTGCCTGAACGTGCAACATACAAAGGGCGTTTCAGAAGCAACAACAACAACTCAAATTTGCCTGATTTGTCACTTGCTTCAATTTGCCAAAGTTGGGCAGTATTGTTGTCAGTGATTTTTCACTGAAAAGTGTTATAAGCTACTGGAAATCCTTCCATCTGATTGGCTGAGAGCTGATTAGTTAGGGAAATATCACGGACTTAAACTCTTCATGAAATCTTCCCAGGTCATTATCAAAGTCTTGGTCCTGTTTCATAAAGAGTTGTTCCAGTAACAAATGCCCAATTTTTACAACAAGTTTACTGTCAGCCAATCAAATTGAATGGTTTCAATAGCTTTAAACTGTTTATGAATTTTTGTCATTATAACAGTTTCTATGAAATGGGACCCTGGTTACGTTAAAGGTAGTAGGGCATTGCGAAACCTGAAAACAAAACTTTATGCCTGGGCACCCAGCCAGAAGCCTCTGCCATGTTTCGTATCATGAATTTTGTTGTGAAAGGCAGTAAAAATGTCTTTTACACCCGGTGGCATTCCTGCATTTCCAATTGTTTCGTCTTGTGAGGATTCTACCCGGAATGATGTGGCTCTGACTTTTTGTAAGTTGTCCTGCTTGCTTGAAATGAACATACAAGCTGATTATGTTGTACCCCATGGTTCTGCAAGAAATTTTTGTTCATCTGATGACACCATTAGCATTACTTCAGAACTTGCCTGTTTTCCAGTGATTGTCGTTTATGGCCAGTCATAGGTAAATATCTATAAATCTTAAAGGACAAGTCCACCCCAACAAAAAGCTGATTTGAATATAAAGAGAAAAATCAAACATGAATAACGCTGAAAACTTCATCAAAATCGGATGTAAAATAATAAAGTTATGACATTTTAAAGTTTCGCCTATTTTTAACAAAATAGTTATATGAACGAGCCAGTTACATCCAAATGAGAGAGTCGATGATGTCACTCACTCACTATTTCTTTTGTTTTTTATTGTTTGAATTATACAATATTTCAATTTTTATGAATTTGACAATTAGAACCCCCTTGCTTGAACCACAAAATGTTAAAATAATGGAATTCCATGTGTTCAGGGAGGAATTAAACTTTGTTTCACATGACAGTGACGAGAAAATCAAAATATTTCATATTTCATATTTCATATAATAAAATACAAAAGAAATAGTGAGTGGGTGATGTCATCGGTTCCCTCATTTGCATACCGAACAGGGTGTGCAAATAACTGTTTTGTGAAATTAAGCGAAACTTTAAAATGTCATAACTTTCTTATTTTACATCCGATTTTGATGAAATTTTCAGTGTTATGCTTGTTTGATTTTTCTCTTTCTATTCAAATCAGCTTTTTGTTGGGGTGGACTTGTGCTTTAATGGTGAATAACAAAACCAGATTGCAGGATACTGGGCTCGGAGTTTTTTAATGATACCGGTTTTCCTCATGGAGAATGATCTTACAGTGAGAGGTAGAATTTTTGGATCTCTCCGCAAATGTCAGCATCATGGCACATAACAGTAGAAGCAGATATGCCCAGTTCAAAGACCAGCGATTTGTGAGATTTAGGATGGGAACTGTGACTCAGCATCAGATAACCAGATATTGTGCATAATGTATATGAGGATAGGTTGTGATACAGACATGAGGGTGATCGTTTTTAGAATGACCAAGAGTCCCTAATGCAGGACTCTCATGCCAAATTCTTGAGACTTGGCATGTATGGAGAAGGATATTCGATTGAATAATTAAAATTAGAAGCTTGTATCAATTTCCTTTTATCTTTAAAGATCTCACTCTTGCTCTACAATGACCCCAACTTGGATTGGCAAGAAGCGTGGAATACGAGTGTGCGATTTAATCAAATGTTCAGTGAGTTATTCCGGAATCCCCCTGTCACAGAACAAGACATTAAGCAGTGAGTACCAAATGCTTTTCTCATCATCATTAAGCTATTCATCATCAGCGCTGCCACCGACATCAGATCGTTATCCACATATTGATCATCACCATTATCATGACAATTGTTATTGTAATCTTCATAATCATCATATCTGTCATAATTATGATAACATTCAACACGTCATCATCAATACCATCGTCATCATCATCATCATCGTCGTCATCATCACCATCATCATCATCCTCCTCCTCCTTATGAACACCATTAGAGAGGGAAATAATTAAACATCACATAGCATATAAATTCTTTTTTTTAACAGTCAGAGGAGATTGAATCCAGAAAACAATTGTTTGATTCATATGAATAGAATGTTGTGAATACAAGACTTAATTTGTCACCTTTATTCCTTCAAGTGTTTAAAGTGAAAAAAATATGTTTGGAAATGATCACTCTTTTCTTTATTTTTTGCATCATAGGGTTGCTCTTACACTTTTTGCTGAATTGGAGAGTATGCTTAGGATGTATGACGTTTGGGATGATGCTGAACATTTCCTGAAATACGTTGAATTATATCTTCAAGTCATAGAGCATCACCTTGGAAACTCCAGTAAGTCAATTTGGTTTTTGCTTGGATCTACTGCCAACAGGTACTGGGTTAATTTTGTTAAGTGGTATAGATAATCAAATACTACCTTAATAATGTCATTGTTGTGAAATGAATGGAATGGGTCTGAAAACATTTATGAATAAAAAAAAAGGAATGTCTCATTTTTCTCATTTATGTGACAATATGTATTTTGTCTGGGTTATGCCATCAGAAATGATGCAATGCACATGTCAGTTGTGTCCATTAATAAGATATTTTGGACGTCTATTTTTCTTTCAGTTAACTTTACAAAGGATTTGTTTGACCCAGCTGTGCCTCTGGATAGATTGGTCCGCTATGTTGGAATGACCCCTGATGAAATACGTACAGCTCTACTAGGAGATATTACAGATATATTCTTGGTATGTATGTAGGCCGACTAATAATATCCCAATAAAGTACAGTGCCATATCAATCTACATGTACTGTGCATGGATAATCCATGGTTGATTCAGAATTTTGAAAAAGAGGGGATGCAATGAGCACAGTTTAAAGCAGATACGAATGAATAGCGCCATCTCGAGTCCTCAACTACTCATACCTAGCCAGTTTCCTGACCCATAATGCTAGTGTAGTCTAGTAATATAGACCCACTTGAATGATAACCTGCTAATTAACTAATCAATACATTTATACCGCAATAATCATGTTACCAAGTAACAAAACAGTTACTTTTCTTCTCAAAACATTTTAGTATCTCTATCCAAATACAATTACATGACAATTTATTCTCTGTAGTATTAGTAGATATCTGAAAACATATTTTTTCAGACGATGTATTTATGACACACAGTCAATGAGAGACCACACACAGTTCACTCCCCCTTTAAAGCTGATGATATTGATAAGATATTTTTAATTGGTGATTCGCAAAATAGCGATGCAGTGACGGTAGAAGCAATTGTAGAAAAAATAGTAGGCCTATAATAGTAATTATAATCCTCGAAGTAATATTAATAGATATTGTGTAATTTCAGCAGCAATATCAAAAGCAATAGTTCTGTAGTAATGTAGTATTATTCATAGATGCTTGGCATATATGTACAATATTCATGTTATTTAGAAGTATTAGAAGCCAAAGAGGAACTGTAAAGAAATAATTTTCTTTAGTTCATTAAAAAGGAAATAATTCTTTGCATTTCTTTGCAATGTAGCTTGCATGCTGACTTGTACTACCTTGAATGGAACTGGACTACATGTACCTGTATTATTGTGATGACAAAGAGCAGTTTGAGTCCATTTATAATACCACCATGTTATTTAAAAGTATTAGAATCAGAGGCCAAAGAGGAACTATAAAGAAATAATTTTCTATAGTTCATTAAAAAGGAAATAATTCTTTGCATTTTTTCCAATGTAGCTTGCTAACTTGTACTATCGTGAAGGGAACTGGAACCACCTGTATTATTGTGATGACAAAGAGCAGTTTGAGTCCATTTATAATACCACCAATGATGGCATCCTTGACCTGTTTGCTGTGAGAGAGGCATTCTGTTCAGTGAACATCTCAGAGTTCTTTGAGACCGCCAAGAATATCTACGGCATTGACTTCATGCGGCTGACCGAACTTGTTAGTGATTTTTTTCCATAATCCCTTTGAGACAATGAATTATTTGAAGCCGTTTTAATCGGGTTTCATTCCTTAAATTGACAACATTCAATCTATCACTCTGCATTGTACAAGTCAAAATGTACTTTCAGAAATGAATGTATAGTGTGGATGTAGTTCAAATGTCTGGACAGTTTACCAGATGCTTTGAATTTTCAAAAAGTATATGCTGATATTATTGTAAAGGTTTGTGCCTTGTTATATTGTCTACAATTATACCTGAGCAATTTATGAAATGTTGCTAGCAAAAATCTTTAAATTGCTGTAAAATTGACATTTCAATAACTGGGTGTACATGTACTCTGTGGTCACTCTGTAGTAGCACTCATGTCACAAATTGAATAATTTAAATAACCTTATGTATGAATCCACGCACTAAAAATCTATTTTTATATGTTTGAAGACTAACCAGGAAATAATTTTTTCCTATCTAGGGCTACATAAGGAGTCGGAATAGTTCAGATCCTGGTCTGAACATCGAGTCTCTTATTGATCTTGCAACGGATGTAGTCCAGATGATTACAGATCTTGTTAGTCTACCTCCTCTGCTGACTCAAGACCTAGACCTGGACTTCTTTGTAATAAGACTGACAAACCTCTCCACTGCTCTCAATGAGCAAGATTTCGATGAGTAAGAATGCATGTAAATTCTTATAAATTTGAAATAGACTACATGTAGATTAAGCATATCCACAATAGTTTCTCTTACAGCATTACGGATGCAATATTAAAAAACTGCTACACTGATCCTCCATTGTTTATGCCATTGATTACTGGAGAGTAAATGCGTCAGACGTTTGCATGGTAATTTTTTTTTTTTTTTTTTTTTACGAACTTTAAAAAAATTGTCACTACAAAATGGCATTTATCTTTAATATGCTATAGTGTCTGTTGGTATGTACCTGTAGTTTAGCTATAGTTTTCAAAATACTAAATGTTTGGATTATTTTTTTTTATAGACTGATCATACTTTTGGGTGAGCTTGCTCCATTGCTTCAATCACCTGATGTCGTTTACCAGCTTCAGGCTTCTCTGTTGTCTGGGAGAGACATCATGACGTGGTTTGCTGCTTTAGAATCAACAGGGTGAGTAATGATGAAAATAATGCTGAAGGAAAACAAAATATAAGAATGATGATTATGATGGTGATGATGGTAATAATTGTAATGATGAAAATGACCGTGATGATGTTGATGAATGATTGTAATAATGATGATGATGTTGATTATGATGATGGTGATAATGATATGATGATGATGATCGTTGTGATGATAATGGTGATGATAATGATGATTAAGATGTTTGTGATGTTGGTGATGTTGATGATGTTATGATGATGATGAGGTTGGTGATGTTGATGATGATGATAATGATGGTGGTGATGATGATGATGGTGATGATGGTGATGGTGATGATGATGATGGTGATGATGATGATGATGGTGGTGGTGATGATGATGATGATGATGATGATGATGATGGTGGTGGTGGTGATGATGATGATGGTGATGGTGATGATGATGTTGATGGTGATGATGATGATCATCATCATGACGGTGATAGTAAGGCTTTGTTGCGGCATGTGTTGGAATGGAAAAAAATCCTGTGAACTTGAGAATGTGAATTTCTAGTTATATTTTTTCTTTGTTCTAGTCCTGTGCCTTTGCTTGAACAGATCGAAGCAACATTGAATGAGACCCTCTTGTGGCACTCCATACTACCGGCTCTCAACTTTGTTGATCTGCTCATCCAAGCTGATGTAGATGCGCTCAATCCTCTTGGTAAGGGCTCTTGATTGGTTCCACTTGTGACCTGCCACCCCAAACCAACAATAAGTCACCAAAAATGAATTTTGAGATTCCTATAGATCTTGGAAGAGCATGTTCAAAACTTTAAAATGATGTATAAGTTGTCCAAATTGATCACCAGTAACCCAGAGAAGTACTTGATTGAATGTAGAAGAAACTCAGTTAGAAATTTGAGAAAACAACGTTTGAAGTTTAGGATTCACTCAATTGTATGAGAAGTGCACGCGGTGCAATCTCTATGAAACCCCCGAGCTGTTTGGGGGAATTTATTAAGTAATGTATTTCCTATAGAAAGCACCCATCTAACTAGGAATTTTTTTTTTCAAGGTGTAAAAATAGAAAATAGTAGAGTTTGAATGAGTGTTGTGGTGCCAAGAACTGATTATGTTTGAAATAAATAAGACTTCAGTTTAGATTTGAAAGTCTCTCTAATGATGATATATCTAACATGTAATGGTAAATGATGACGTGAGATAATGAAGTGAAGTAAAATAAGGGTTGGCCAAATAGAAGCGGGATTAATCATTTCATGGAATTTTCCTCCATGTTTATCTTTCAGGGTACAGGTTCTTGGACCTGATAACAAATGAGACGGCCCTGCAGCAGTACCTGACAGACCTTCTAGGACTGGCTCCTGAGTATGCAGAGGCAATCACGCTGTCAGGAATCAAAGATGTTTTTGTGGTATATTCTATGTTCACTTACTTATCTGTGATCAGATGCTATAACCATATGTTCGGGGATAGTGTTGACAATAATGATGATGACAGTGAAAGTAGTCATTGTGAATATAATTATGGTGATGAAGATGATGATTACCACTTTAAGAGCATACTAGAGAACAACAGTAAAGAAATTGTCTATACCCAGTACGAAAAGCAAAGAGATATATATTAAATGTTTTATTATTTTTATTCAATTTCTGTAATTATAAATAAGATATGGAATAATCTGACAAATGAAGCTGTCATTGCCCCTAAGTGTACACAGTTTTGAAGCTGCTTTAGAAACAAATGAGCCAATCAAAAGCCTTGTTTTTGGAGTGAGCCAGTCATCAAAAAGAGCAAAAATTTAGAACTGAATATTGTGCCTTTGTTCAAAATCATCTCTCGGTGTCCCATGTAATTAGGATGGTTGATCCACCTTACTTTTGCCTATTTCTTGGTTCCAAAACAGTATTGTGTATAATAAATCTCTTTCAATGAGACTTTAATGTTTGTTTTTACTACCCCCCACCCCCAAATTTGATACAGAGACACTTTGTAATTAACATAACAACTGCATGCAATTGACAATTTCATGATTATATTTTTTTTGCAACTCTGGGTCTTCTATATATCTGAAATTATGTCATTGTTTTCAGCTTGCGTCCCATCACCTGTCTGGGACTTGGGAGTCGACGTATTGCGTAACAGTAGCTCCGGCCAATAGCACAGATTTCAATCTGACTGCCGTGTACTCCCTCCTGTGTAACCTTGATCGTGAGCAGTTCTTTGAGAGCCTTAGCAGTCTCATGGGCATTGATGTCTTGGAATTGACACAATGGGTAAGTGATGGTAGTGATGATGGTGATAGCAAGCATTTGATGATGATGATGATGATGATGGTGATGATAGTGATGATGATGATGATTGATGATGAGATGGTTATGATGATGATGACGATGGTGATGATGATGATGATAATGATGTGATGATGGCGATGATGCTGAAGGTGGTCATAATGGTGATGATGATGATGACAATGATGATGATTTTGATGAGCAATTGTTATTGTGATACAATAATGATTAGTAATGATAATAATGATTATTAAAAAGACACTAAATACAATAGATCTAAACCCTGCATGTTAATGCCTCACCTGTTGGTATGAGTGTTAATGATATATACTGTTCATGATTATTATTTTGATGATATTGATGATAAGTCGATGAGTGAAATTCATACCTTGATCTAACTAATCATGTACATGTATGTACTCTGTGATATCATATGTGCTTTCCACAGTGTCTTTGATCATTTTGTGATGTAGATAATGTTAAAGATGTTTGATGGTGATCACAATGGAATTATGGCAGATATTGATAATGAAGTTTGATACATATGATAAAAATAAACTACAACTGTCATGTATGTGTACCTTTGAATAATGCAGCCTATTTTTATGACCCTTAATATCTTCTTCAAATCATCTCCTCCTTTTTAAAAGATTGGTGATCTCGCTTCTCCAGAGAGAATGGAAAAGAGATTTGACTGGCAAACAATAGTAGACAATGTACAATCCTACATTGATATGCTTAATGACCTGGCTAGTATAGGGCAGATCGGAGGGGTCAATGTGACTCAGGTGGAGGCTCTTATTCAGAAACTCCAGCAAGGAATAGAGCAGTTTGATTATGAAGTGTAAGTAGAACAATTCTTTTTAGTGGGTAGAGAGGTATGGTGTTGGCGATGGTTGCTTTCGGCGGCTTGTCACAAGGCAGAGCTGCATCTCCCCTGCGGGAAACCCACAAGGGGCTTTTTATGAGCAATCCACACATTTCATCCTAGACAAAATGATCAGGGCCCTGTCTTACAAAGAGTTGTGATTGATCCTAGCGGCAATCGCAACTACTGTACGGACGGCCAGCAACATCAACATGTATTATGCATGTTTGTTCAAAATATTTATAACTATGACGTATACTCATGCATTCATTGTTTTCTTGAAAATTCACTGTGCTTCTCTTCGTTTACAAAGGACATTGTGCCAATTTCCTATAGAAAAAATTATGACAATAATGGATTTCCATAGACTCTTTGTAAGACGGGGCCCTGAAATGCGGGGGAGCCACGATGAAACGACTTATTGCATCTTCATTACAGGATTCCTGCAAATTAAGAGACACTGCACAAGCTTTAGACAAGAACTTTGCCGTGATAGTGATGACAATGTTGGAGATTATGATGAGGATGGTTATGCTGATATGATACTGATGTTGTTGATGGTGTCATGATGATGCCTATGATGAATATGGTTGAATAATTTAACAAATATACATATAATGCAGGTGATAATCATGGTTTTCTTGCTTTGACTGATGATGTTGATGAAGATGATGATGAGCATAGTGAAAATGAATAGGGGTGTGAGAGTTCAGATTTTTATCTGATTTCAGATTTTTTTGTTTTGATTTTCAGCTTAATTTCAGCTTATTTTTGGCCTTCCTCTGTACAAAAAATATGGGAGCTCTTTCTATTTCAGACTTTTTCAACACTCTTCAGCTTTTTTCAGATCTTTTTATTTGTGACCACTCACACCCCTGAATGAAGATGATGAAGGCGATGTTGACTGTCATGATGATGATAGTGATGATGAGTATGATGGTGGTGGTGATGACGATGATGATGGTGATGATGAGCATGATGATGATGATGATGACTGTGATGATGTTGACAATGATGATGACGATGATGATGACGATGATGATGATGATTATGATGAATAGGCTGATGGTGATGATGGTGAAGTTGAAGATGATGGTGAGGACTGTTCATGGTAATGTTTACGATTGCAACTAGGAAGCTTATTGTAATGATGGTGTAAATCATATTTATATCAATATTACAGATTTTCATAGATTTATGTAAATCTAGCTTTGATAAAGACGATAAGTACTTTGAAGAAGATAATTTTTATAATGATGATGAGTTCAAAAATTTAAGGATATACATGTATACTACTTATCTGTAATGGCAAGCACAAAAGGAAACAGGATGAGAAGTATGAATGTCTACAGACATCTCTTTTTTCAAAATGAGGGTTACAAATTATTGTTGATATCTCAAAATAATGATTAATGTTGGCACATTGTATCTGCACCTGTTGATTCTCAGTAATGTTTAATGTACATGTAAGCAATGGAACAATTTTCTGTTCAAAATGAATAAATTCAATTTAAATATGTTTACTTAAATGTGACATATTTGGTAAGAGGAGATATGGATTCAAATTGTTTTTGCTTTCAGGTTGATTGAGCAAATGGAGATCCTAAACCAAATTCTATACTTGGATGGTGAATGGGACAACATCAAAGGTTACATGAATGCTGTCACTAACATTGTTGAATGGATAAATCAACGACTAGACACTGCTGATGGTAAGCCAATGTCATGTACATGTATCTGTGACATTCCCTGAAATCTTAATGACCATATTCTAGAAAACTCAACTTCCCAACAAAAATTTAAGTGTGCTACATCACTAACCAGCTAGTGACTAGCTGATGGCTAACTTATAATGAGTGATTGCAGGCATTGTATAACATTGATTGTTGTTATGTTAGGCAAACCTTTGGTAAGGTTTCAGGATGTAAAAAAAATCACAAACTAAGTAAAAAAAACACATGCATGATTGAATGTACCTGCATGTATTAGTGACTTTGTCTATTGTTTGATGGAACATTGTTTTTTTGTTTCAGCTAATATTGTAACTCTGGTTGAGTTGATCAGCCATCATGCAACAGCTTTTCAGAATCTTCTATCATCACTTGGCCATGAGCTTTTTTTCCAGCTTCTTACATCTAATGTCAATCCCGACCAGGTGAGCTACAAACATGATTTAATGTTCAAGTTCACCTCAACAATTTTTATATGTAAAGAAATACAATGTCCATTGAAAATTTCCTCAAATGGGATGTAAAATAAAAAAATTTATGATGTTTAAAATACCCCCCATAATTATGTGTGTGTGTGCATATGGGGGAGGGGTGGGACATGTATGTTTATAGCTTACCGTCAATTAAAGACCACACATAGGTCAGTTCGCTCCCCCTTTAAGTATATTTTGGGGGTTCTGTAATTGATAATGATCATATCAATAGCAAGCAGTATTTACGGTATAATGACAATACTTATATAGTAATATGAATAATCATAATATTGATGGCAAATATATTCAGGGTATATCCAGATGAAATATTATCTGCTCCTCAAAGACAGTAAACATTTATGGGAATTACACATTTATAAATCGACGCAATATAACTTAAATATATAAGATTAATTCCCGTTGGTGTATTTTTTTTCTCTCCCAGGCAATGGCATTGCAAACAGAAAATGATATCAACATGGTCGTCTGTGATAAAGATTCTTTTGATGAGCTGCTCCAAAATGCTATGTACCCTGACACAAACTATCTTCAGGAGGTGCTCTGTTCTCATGTCTCAACGGGTCACCCAACCATGGCGAATGACCTTTTGACCCACTTCAGCATTGCACCATTAGAGCATGAGGTAAAGTGATTATCTTTTATATGGTTGTTTTAATTTTTTGCCCAATTTGATGTTCCTCTTAAATATTTTGATTTGGTACGTGTGTCTATGATATTTGTGATTTTTTTTCCAATTTTTTTCGAGTGGAATTCGTGGGATTATTACTGCAGTCCTTGATGGGGTGGCTATTAATTTACACACTGAGAAATTGGCAAAATAAGCATGTCATTCAAGGCAGGTGTCAGATCTTTTTCCAAGCAATAATAATACACTGTCCCACGTGTGCTTATTTGTGTTTTTGATGGTCGTCAGTGGGATAATTTTTCAGCTTTAGATTTCATGACTTCACAGATTAGGTTTAATCAAATAAACCCCCAATTCAGAGTAAAGTTATGATGTACAGATTGTTTTGGTCAAGCATCCAAGGTTGACCAATACCTGTTTGGTTGTAGAGAGTCTTGACCAGACAAATATAAAAGGGGTTCACTTCTGAACCCAAGTCAGTTTTAGAGAATAGAGTTTTACAGAATAGAGATTGGAGTTTAGAGCTACAGAAAAGTATACTACATCAGTTTGCAGCTTTTATATTATCTTCATCTTCAGAGTATAGTCACTAATTACTCATGTATTTGTCATCATCATCATCATCATCATTAAGTTATCATCTTTAATAAATATAAATTATAAAAACTCTACATCTTAAATTGATTAGTCTCAGCTAATTCTGGTTGAAAGCAAAAGTGCAATATCGATCCAGCGACAACACAACAGTAGGCCTCCCATTTTACAGACTTTCTCAAGAAATCTGTGTTTGCTGCAAGTGCAGTCCTTCATCTTTAGTTTTGTTAACAATTTGTTTTCCAGATCACTGTCCTTACAACAGACAACTTCAGGAATGGCTTTCAGGACCAGGATGTTGATATGCGCCACACGATCAATGAATTTGAGAAACTTTCAAATGGACTTCTCACCTTGACCATTAATGGGATTTTGGGCAATGCTGGTCTTGACATTCTGATGATACTTGATGAGACGTATCCTGAGTGAGTTCATTCCCGGGATATCTACTTCGTTTTGTAAAGGATGTCAATTTCTTTGACAGAATCATTAATATCTGAAAATTAATCCCATTATTGCTCTCTTAATGACTATTTGCCATGATAATTGTACATACACTTCGATCCTCTTCACAAAATCTACATTCAGTTAATTTACAAGCATATGGTACTAGAGCATTTGCATCTTCAGCACCAGCACTTTGGAATTCTCTGCCCTTAGCAATAAGAAATATTTCTTCCCTTTCTCAGTCTAAAAGCGCAATAAAGACCCACCTATTTAATTCCTCATATTATATATATATGGTATTTTATTATTTAGATTTATAAATGCTGTAATTAAACTCTTTAGTTATTGTTGTAGCTCCTGTAGATGGTATAAGTTTAGTTAATTATATTTTATTGTAAAGTGCAGAGTGAATTAATAAGTATTAATTATTATCCGTGTAATAAGTCTAACATCATTATTATTATTAATTATTTGACTAATAGGCTCAATTACTTTAAAATTTGATGGGCCAACCATAATATAAGGATGACCCACCAGAGTTCCAATATTAATCAGAATAAAAAATCAATGAAATAAAGAATGCACAGCAAAATATAGTGGGTGTTCAATATAATTCTTCAATTTACAGAAGCATTCTAGCTCACCATGTCGATGGTCAATTTTAGTGGGAAACAAATTATGAATTAATATACTCAGGAGCCCTAATCCATAATGCAATATTCTGAGCAGAGTAGTCTTATAATATAATATATGTCCACTTGAATTACTGATTCACTCCTCAATACTTGTATACCACAATGATTATGCTACCAAGTAGCAAAACAAGTATTCCTCCACTACAAAATTGTTAATTTTTCTATTTTAAAAAATGCAATGTTAGGCCAATTTCTCTTTCTCTGTATTACTAAAAGGTGTATTTCAAGACTTGTGATTTTATTATACACAACAATGGGAGACAATACAGAGTGTTAATTAGTTTTCTCCCCCCATTAATGTATTGATGATAATAATAATGATAATATGGACATTTGTAATGTGATGGTATCCACCATGAGAAAATGCCCATGGCGCAGTAACGAAAATAAAATAAAAGGAAAACTATTAAAGAAAGGGAAGAACTATATTTACTTATTAAAGGCATATGTGAATAACCTGTACTGACCGCACGGAAATGTTGCTAACGCTAACAATGCGCTAACAGAGGCCCTAGTATTGTCTAATGTTACAACCAAGCATTACTTACAAATTGAAATAAATGTTTTGACTTCACAATCTGAAAGATACGACTGGGCTTACTGTTAGCACTCTGTTAGGCTAACAACGCTACTGCTGCCGGCACAGGTTCTTAGATAAGTTCTGTAGGTAGTAAGACAAAAATATTGCAGATGTTTTCTTGAAGTTTATTTCATAGGACTGGCCCAGCATCTTGTAAAGATCGATCCCCCATGATTTATGAGATTGTGGTACAGCAAGTAAGGATGAGCTAGCAGACCTTAGGCTATGGGCGGGATTGTATTATTGAATTATCAAGCTACAGTTTTATTGAGAGGCAGTTCTGTGTAATGAGTGAAAAACATATAAAGTAAATTTCATTCACTTGTTTTGATTTCAGTGATATTGTGACGATCATATCGGGAGTTCTGACTCCCATGCTCCCCACCCTACCTGGATGGAATGAGGTCATCTACCCCATCCTTGGTAGGTTAGACTTGGCCATGATGATGGTAGATGATCTGTATCTATCACTTCCTGGTAAGTCAGCAAGTGCCTCCATTTTCCAACAAGTTTAGAATAATTGTTTGTGTATTTGTGTATGTGTTAAGTTCTATGCATATTGTGTGTTTGTAGATAATGCTACTTGGTTATTATTCAATAAAATGCCTTACTGTGGGGGGATAAATAAATACAACAATTGTGTAAAAAGGAGAAATGTTGCAAAGATGGGATATGGTTGCAAGATTTTTAAAAACTCATATATTAAAATCTCGCTTAGATATTCTGTTAAAATGGTTTGCATAGATTAAATTGATTGATTGTTTTTGTCTGCCATGCCTTCCAAACCTTACAATTAATTTTATTAATTTACTATTATTATTATTATTATTGATATTATTATCATTTTTGTCTCACCTGCATAGCAGAGTGAGACTATAGGCGCCGCTTTTCCGACGGCGGCGGCGACGGCGACGGCGACGGCGACGGCGGCGGCGGCGGCGACGGCGGCGGCGGCGGCGGCGTCAACACCAAATCTTAACCTGAGGTTAAGTTTTTGAAATGACAGCATAACTTAGAAAGTATATGGACCTAGTTCATGAAACTTGGCCATAAGGTTAATCAAGTATTACTGAACATCCTGCCAGAGTTTCATGTCACATGACCAAGGTCAAAGGTCATTTAGGGTCAATGAACTTAGACCATGTTGGGGGAATCAACATCAAAATCTTAACCTAAGGTTAAGTTTTTGAAATGTCATCATAACTTAGAAAATATATGGACCTAGTTCATGAAACTTATACATAAGGTTAATCAAGTATCACTGAACATCCTGCATGAGTTTCACGTCACATGACCAAGGTCAAAGGTCATTTAGGGTCAATGAACTTTGGCCAAATTGGGGGTATCTGTTGAATTACCATCATAACTTTGAAAGTTTATGGATCTGATTCATGAAACTTGGACATAATAGTAATCAAGTATTACTGAACATCCTGTGCAAGTTTCAGGTCACATGATCAAGGTCAAAGGTCATTTAGGGTCAATGAACTTTGGCCAAATTGGGGTATTTGTTGAATTACAGCCATAAATTTGAAAGTGTGTTGGTCTAGTTCATAAAACTTGGACATAATAGTAATCAAGTATCACTGAACATCCTGTGCGAGTTTCAGGTCACATGATCAAGGTCAAAGGTCATGTAAGGTCAAAGAACTTTGGCCACGTTGGGGGTATTTGTTGAATTGCCATCATATCTCTATAAGTGTATTGGTCTAGTTCATAAAACGTGGAAATAAGAGTAACCAAGTATCACTGAACATCTTGTGCGAGTTATAGTGGTTTTCAAAATCAGCACTGCTGCTATATTGAATCGCGTGATGCAGGTGAGACGGCCAGAGGCATTCCACTTGTTATTATTAGTATTATTACTACTACTTAGTATTTATAATGCCCTTGGCCATAATAAGGCCCAAAACACTGAATCAAATGGAATTATATAATCTTAAAAACTACTAAAAACTAGGAAAGAGATGGGTTTTTAATGTCTTTCTAAAAATTGCTTATCACGGAGACTGTCTAATTCTAAATGGCAAATCATTTCAGTGTTTTGGAGCTGACACAGTAAAAGTTCTATATACTGGCTAATGTACGAGTTAATGAATATGTGAGACGAAGAGGGTCACCAGCTATTAAACCTAAGTGCTCTAGTTTGTACATGTATATACAGTGTCAAACAGTTAGTTAAATACTCTGGGGCTTGTTCAGTCAGTGTTGTATAGGTGGTCATGAGTGATTTGAACATAATTCTCTGCTTCAAAGGAATTATGTGATTAATATCCTTTCCTTGTTTCAGAGTGTGAATCGGAGATTCAAGCCATACTAGACAACGATACCATCGTTAATGCGGCAATACCAGTCATCTTAGCTGAGCTTCCTAACATAACATTGGCGTGGAACGAAGTGATGGAATATCCCTTGCAAATACCTGTGGTAAGGCAAACTTCCATCTTAAGCACCGCCTCTTTGACGCAGGAATCCTGCAAGCTTCTTTTCATCCCTTATCATCCCATTGCATACTAAAACTGGATGGGAATTCACATCATTCAGTAGTCAGTGGGTTGAGCTCACATTGATAGATGCAACAAACGAAATGGGGAGTGTGGGAAGGGCTCCTTCGAAACAATGTACATGTATAGTGCGTTTGGTGCCTTCATTGCAGGATTCCGGCGGAAAGATGCACAGATTTTTAGTCATGTGCCTTCGGAAACTCTCACATACTGTCATCTATTCAGTACATTTTGAGAATGTGCACATTTATCACAGTTTTAAGATTTTTTTTTTCAATCAGTTTATAGATTTATATAGGCCACATACAAGATCTCCATGTAACGGAGGAATCAGCATTCCATTTTACAATGAAAACCAATTCGAATTTGAAGTTTTGATGTGTCAATGTGAGGAATGTCTCCAACCATAGTATTCCTTGTTTGAAATTATTTTTTTACCATTGTTACATGGACATCACATATATAAATCATTTGCAATAGACTCTGGGGTCCCTAATTGCAATATACACCATGGTGTTCCATTAGTTAACATTAGTAGGAGACCTGCAGTTTTCTTTTAGCAGATATAGTCTCTGACTTATAATGTGAGTTTATTCCCGAAATCATTGTTACAGACGTCCAAAGATATTGTTGCCTTTTAAATCTCATAGACTTCTCCCTTTGTATCCCAATTCAATACCATCAAATTATTTGATTATCTACATGACTGTATATCCTCATGATCATCCTCTCTGCCTCTACAGCTCAGCAAGATGATCTTAGAACTATTGAAAGGCTCTTTAGAAGGCATCTCTGATGATCCTACGTACTTGATCGAGCTCCTGACACCCCATAACGCTACCTCTGGGCCACCTACAGCAATTGTTGACTTCATAGTTAGTCTGGATAGGATCCTTCTCACTGACTTTGGCCAGCAGCTAATGGATGTCTTCAAGATCAGAGAAAATGCTGAAAGAGTGAGTGATTTTTTTATTCAATATCATTTTATTTCATTTCATTTTTTGCTTCAGCTATTTTTAAAATGAGACAAAATTGTGCAATATTCAGAGGTTCAAGGGCAACAAACCACTCTTAGTATTCTCAGTGGTGACTATGGTTTATTCATTTTTTAGAAAAGGGGGTGGGGGGGTCTTCTTTTTATTCGGCAACCAGTTATATTGCCTATTTTCGCCATCATAAATGTTCTTCTATTTTTTTATTTTTATTTTTTTCAAATAGTGCATTGATATTTTCCCTTCTTTTCATTTTTATGTACTTATTTATTTTTTCCCAGCTTTCTATTGTATTTTTCTCAGATTTTTGTCATTCTTTGAACAATCTTCATTCTGGCTGAAGTTTTTTTGTTTAGTGGTCTTTATTCTTACTCTTCTCTTGGTATGTGCAGTTGGATATCATGACCGACTTCGCCAATCCTGAATTGCCACCTTTCGATGCTGCATTCTTCAATCGTACCAATCAGTTTTGGCTAAGGGTCAGTAATTGCATTAGTACACCTGATGTGTGCCACATAGATCTCCGTGCCCCAGCTACACTAGATATCCTCTTGAAGCTTCTTGAGATTCCTCAACAATTGCCGGGAGGAAACTTGGAAAAGTAAGTTGAACTCTTTGAATTCCAGGTGGGTGTTTCATAAAGTTGTTTTGTAAGTTATGAACAACTTGACATGCGACTGGTGACCCTTTCTTGTGCTACATGATAATCCCTATGTAGCTGACTTGAAGGAGAATGAAACCTTTGGAACAAGATAACTTGTGTGAAAACAGAAAAATCAAAGAAACAGATCATCAAAAGTTTGAGAAAAATCAGACAAATAATGAGAAAGTTATGAGCATTTGAATATTGCGATCACTAATGCTATGGAGATCCTCAAATTGCCAATGCGACAAAGATGTGTGATGTCACTTGTGAACAACTCTCACGATTACTTTAGTATATATTTCATTTAAATTGCCTCTTTTATCACATCTATCAGTAGATCATGTGTTCTTTCGATAGGAGGGCATGTAAAACAGATTTTTAAAGAATACATTATGGATAAAGAGTTAGTATCACCATAAGAAAAAGCAAAAAGAGACATTTTGATGGTATTTTATAGTCCATCAAAGGGAGAGTTGTTCACATGTGACATCACACATCCTTGTCACATTGCCAATGGGAGGATCTCCATAGCATTAACGGTTGCAATATTCAAATGATCATAACTTTCTCATTATTAGTCCGATTTTTCTCAAACTTTCTTTGTTCTTATTCTTTGATTTTTCTGTTTCGACACAAGCCTACTTGTTCCAAAGGTTTCATTTCCGAAGAACATGTTCCAATTGTGCACAAACACCTTTATGAAACACCCACCGGGTGACACCATTTGGATCGTATCTTGATGAAACAAACCTGGGTTTAACACCAGACTAAACAAGAATTTAAGTCCACTTCTGTATTGAATATTGTGTTGGGTTTCATCTTACTACTGTACATCATGGATGAGACAATGGCATTTATTCTTAAGTCCAGTTTAACCTGAACCATGGTCAAACACTGTTGAAATAATGGGAAGTCAAAAATGTCAAAATTGTGTTTACATTGCATGTTTTTTATGTTTACTGTGCTCTTTTATAGTGAAGACAACTGTCTTATTTATTTTTCCCAGTCAGGTAAGAATAACTTCAAAGTCAAATTAGCTGATTCATTGAACCTGTGCTGTTTTAGATTTTTGTCACATTTAGACAAATTTAGACCAGAGTTTGAATTAAACCTGAATTCAGAATACGGGCCAATGTGTTTGTTTGGTGCCAAGTGGTGATGTAGAACATAACAGTATTTGTTTATCATTACAGATGTCTTGTGAACAATAGTCTTGTACAGAAAAAAATGGGATTGTATTGATGGCTGCAAAATAGACACAGGACAAATGAAGTAAAGCACTACCCTAAAAACACACTTTTTAGATGACAATTGTTAATAGATTTATCAATATCATCATCATCATCATAATTAGATGTTGTTTGTGTCTCGATCTCTTTTCACATGTGCTCCTTGAACATTTAGATTGAAATGGATTTGATGCCTTAGAAATCACTATTATTATTATTATTATTATCTATTGTTATATACAATGATTGTCACCATTATTAAGTGTCTAAGGTACTTATATTATTACTATAATTATCGTAAATACAATTCTCTATGTTTCATTTGTGTTGTAGTTTGGGAGATATATTTAACATCCTTGTTCCAATCGTAGAAGACTTCTTGAAGCAGATTGAGAATGGGACATCTGAGTTTGAAAATACACTCAACTTAGTCTTCACCTTCCTCGACACAGTCTTTGAATCTAATAAAGTTCCCTTTCATGATGGTAGGTATTTTGGGAGGAGCAGCCTCGAGACCATAGCCTTCTCTCAGTCTTATACAGTTTGTATATTTTTATAAAAATCTACAATGATTTTTATTTTGCTATTTACTGGAGAGGCCTTCATTGCAAATTACTGTAACTGCTAGACCAATAGAGCAAGGTATAAAGTAAAAAAGATACTGAACATTTTTAGATTTTAAGTCATTGATATTGAAAAAGTTATCATCAACTACAAGGCTGTAGGCCATGAGCATGTGAGCGATCCTGTCAGATAAAAGACAGGCTCTTGACTTGTATCATTTAATGAATGAGAAAGGGGATTCAAGTCAAATAACAAATAAGTTCAGTTCAGTTCAATTTATTTATTTTCTCAGCATAAAAAATGATATATATACAATATGTACAGGAATGACAAATAATATCAGAGAAAATTGGAAACTACAGAAAAGTTTATAAAAATTTGTGAGTAGTAGTTCCTAGTACAATAGTTCTTATCAGTGAGTTAACCTCTCGGAAGAGCTAAGATTCATTTCTAGGCACCTAAAGACAAAAAAACCCCTCTGCCGTGTCTTTATTGGTCTTATGCATTGAGGTAACGTCATCAGCAGTCATGTTAGAGAACAAACAATGACCTTGTCAATGTGTTCTTTTCATGTGGTCGCTTATGTCTGAACTCGATAGGAATTACTCAGGATCGTTTGGAAATTAATATCCTCTGAGTGAGGGCGCACTTTGATCTCTCTGGCCTTGTGACCTCACGTGCATAAGGTTTATAACAAAATCCCACTCAGCATCTTTCAGAGAAAGTTTCCTGGCATTTTCCATCGCTTTGTCAATGCTGAAACTGGAAATTTGGCAAGTAATGTTTACTAGAATTAACCCCCGAAATGAGAGAAGTAGATAGATGCATTGATATTGACGCTGCCATTCATGTTGTAAGGGTATCTTTTTGCTGTTTTAGGGGACTATGTTTAACAAGTTTTTTTCAACTTTTGATTTTTAGTCTCTAATTTTATCATCAGATTATATCTTGAATTATGATTGTTTGACATTACTTTGTATTATATACATGTATTGTATGGTTTTATGAATGAAATGAATGAATTGAACGGAGCTGGACTAAACCTTGTCAATGGTCCCTGCTGCATTCTTTGTTGCCAGAATTGAGCTTAGGCATGAACGGGCCTTTAACCCATTGCCAACTGGAACCGGGTGATACCTGTACAAAGTCTGTGGGAAATAGAGAATTCAGTATTCAACGGGTTAATGCCAACATGCCATTGAACACAAAAGAACATTCAGCGTGCACTCCGGGGTAAAAAGAACGCTAACAGAAAGAATGCCAAAGAATGTGCCACAGACCAATGATGAGGTTCCTAATACATGTACTTAATATATGATATAGACAGTATTAGAATGTACTCTTGAATTTAACTCTAGAAACTTCCATTTTTTTATTCGATTAGTCTACTGCTAGAAAATGTTCAAATTTATGCACATGTAGATTTAATGTGAAATGTAAATAATGATTATTTATTGGCTATTGTATTTTCAGTTCTGTCATTCTTTGAGTTTGAGGAGGCACTGTTGAATGGTTCCAGTTTCTATCAGTTTCTGAGGGAGAACACAGACCTTACAGACATTGACATTGGAGCTCTTAGGAATGGATCAATTAATGTCACAGTTGTAAGTTATAACATAATTTATTTTAATGGGGCTCTTAGGAATGGATCAATTAATGTCACAGTTTTAGGTTATAACATAATTTATTTTAAAGCCGATGTTTCTGTCTATAGGTTGGGCAACTTGTCAAAATTCTGTGCTGCGTGTAGCAGGAATCCTGCTTATACATGTACAAGCACTTTGCGTTTCTTCATCGTGCGTTTCACACAGTCCCCATCATTTTGTCTATTATGAAATCTCAGGATTGGTAATGAAAAGCTGCATGGGATGTTTGGGAAAGTTTCTGGTCTGATTTTAGGTTCAAAATCGGAGACCTGATCATTTTAATTCCCATCGTGCAGTTGAAGTTTGATATTTTTTTTAGATTATTCATCTGGATGAAAAATAAACATTTTCAAGTAGGATTATAAAAGCAATGCAGTCATCTTGTATTAGCCTGTTGGAGACTTAGCCTATGTACATGCATACATGTATGCAGACTGGAAAACATGTGTTATAGCAAGATCATTCAGTCTCATTCAGCACAAAAATCTTAGCTTATTCTTCCAAATTTAACAAGGGTACCGCTAAAAGAATAGCTTTTTAGGAGACTGCCCAAAATTCAAGTTAGGTGAGATGGTGGGTGCTTAATATAATTGTATCATGCTACATCTCAGGCATTGATATGCTGTTCCAGAAGTTTCATGTTTACTAGGGGGACGTAGATGAATTAGGGGCATGAACAATTAAACTGTGCTCATACTTGTAGAGTGTGATATAGCTTTTCTTTTCTTATGTTGAACATCAAATGTTCACTAGCATTAAATAGATCAATCAGTAATATAATTATAGTGCAGAAAAAATGATTTGCCATGTTTTACATGCACTCATTTTTCAGACTTCTGTACATGTTGTTTGGCTTTGTGCCACAATAAACTATGTTAATACGGATTGTAATGTTCATTTCCATGTATTGCTGCATTTTATTTTCGTTTTTAGTTATTCGAACTCTTTGATGTTGGATTAAAAGACTCTATACATCTGCCATGTGAGGGGAATTTGCTTGATGAACTATTCCTCAACATCAATAACTCACTGAAGGATAATATCCTCATGGGATTATGTAGCAATGGAACACTCGTTGCTGTGGAATTCCTTCGCAGCAACATCGACATTGGAACACTTGTTGATATGGTTAGTAAAATCTTGCTCTCCCAATACATAGTTAAATGCAAATAAGAGTTTTATAAATGTGAATTTGGCCTGTCACATACTCTATTTGAATGACTCCTTTGTGAATTAAGTTATCAAAGTATTTACTTTCTTTCATTCTTTCTTTCTTTCTGTGTTAGTTCATGCTTGCAATTGTACATTCTATGTTAGATAAACTACTTTCATTGACAAATTTTGTTTCCAGCTCATCTCTTCACTTTCATTATTATCTTATGTTGTTTTTATTTGGGTGTACATTAGTATGTATGTTTTGATTCTGTAATTTGTTTTACCGGTATCTGTCATCAAAATAAAAGCTTCAGTCACAGTCAAATTACCGTATTGAAGCCCCTTTTCTCTTCCTTATTGTTATTATAGCTATTGTTTAGCAGTTTTGTAGCCCTTTTTGATAAACATGTAGAAAATAGTGAATTCTTCCCCTTTTCTCCATTGGCTTCACTATTTCACACTATGAAATGGATACACAATGGTGAATATAGTTGATTTTTTACGGCTTGGCTCACTGTGCACGGTAGTAACCAAAATAGTCAATCTGTGACATTGTAACCCTTATGAATTTCATGTTTCACCTACATGTGTCAGTGTGCAATATTATACTGAATCTACATGTACTTGTTGAATTTACTGTTTGATCCTATACACAGATAAGCAAAAATGCTGGGCAGACATTTCCAGAATTCCTTCTCGAGACCCTGGGAGCTATCGGGGACTTGCCTGAGGTTGACTATGAGGCGCTTGGAGAGTTTGCAGCAATAGTCGTTCCAGCGCTCTTTGAAGATGGCATCCCAACGCTCTCTGATCTCGATACACTGGCGGAGAACATCAATATTACGATCAGAGCCCTTAGAAGGTGAGGACATGCGGGTCTTCCCATGAGGCTGGGGATTCCATTTGTCTATATCAAAATTATTTTCTGGGTGGCCTGATCTTATGAACCTTGCTTTCGGTTTCAAATCATACCACGAAGGTGCATAGTTGACTTAAATGTGGTTAAAATGACAACCATGTAGAGTGTATATTTGAGAGTACATTGAAGATCGGGCTAAGTTGAAGATCTTTTGATGTTGACAGACGTATATGTAAAACTCCGCTTTGTGTACCCTCTGCACTGTGGAGCCTCGCCCGAGGACTTGAATAGAATTGTAATGAGTACTACATGGTCACCCATTTACATATTCACACTGAATGATCATTTAGATAAAAGTTGTAACTAATTTGAAATTGTGTGTGAATTTGTGTGTGTTGTGCTCATGCTGGCTGGAATACTCCACAGGGAGTGGAGGATGTGCACACATTGTGTGCGGGAATGACAGATTGATTCCGATTACAGGGGTATCAATATCTGTAAAGCGCTTAGACACGTGGTTCTGATGTATTAAGCGCTATATAAAAGCGGATTATTATTATTGTCTCTATACAAATTCATTTATTTCAAACTTAAAATCTGATTGTTTAGGCGTAGATTCCGTTTTATTGATCATCACATCGTCTCTTCATTCTTTACACTTTGTGTTTTTGGTTCAGTATCTTAACCCATTGCCTTCGGGAACAAGGAGATCCTTGAACAAAGCCTATTGGAAGGTTTATGGTTTTATTAAAATATCCACATCTCACAGCCAATTATAGACTGAATTATAATAATATGATGATATAGCAATCAAACATAATAGTACTATTGACAAATAAACATACAAACACATTGGGTAACCTGTCAGATTAAGGAAAATATGACCAGAGTATCGAGAAAATGGGAAAAAAGGAGATTTAACAGAGTAGGGGATGAGGTAGATAAGTAGGGGTGGGGGGAGATAAGGACAGAATAGTGGGGAACGAAAGTGGTAATACACAGCAGATATCATGATTCTGATTTAAACAAAGGGGGAAAACTGAAGAGCAAGAAACATAGCTTGTAACATTAAGAAAGGTGTGTAAAAATAAGGGGGAATGATAGAAATCAGAAGTCAACAGGTTAACCCTTTGCCTACTGGAACCGGGCGGTTTCTCCCGGGGGGGGGGGGGCACTTACATTGATAGTAATGGTATGTTAATGATGTAAGTATTAATAATGATGATGATGATAATAATGATTATAATTCACATGATTATAACTTAGATATTTTCACATGTATCAAATTGTTTTCTTCCATTTCAGTGTTGACTCCTTATTGACACTCACAGAAGGATTATTTGAAGATTTTCCGATCTACGGTGATGTTCAGCGTCTCGTGGAAACTCTACTGGACAACATCTACGTCCTTGAACTGTTTGTTCAAATCCCAGGTACGTCAATTTCATCCCCCATCTATCACTTTGTCTATAATTATGCATGAAATAACTAAAGTCTGTGTCATGCTGTCAAGTTGCTCAGCTCTTAACAGGCTGAATTTTATCACTGATCGCCCGATTTCCGAATCAGATGGCATCACTGTTGAATGATTTTCCAGCTATTCAGAAATTTCCCTTCACTATTTTCTCATGCCGGACCAGCCCTGTGGAATTCACTACCACAGGAGCTGAAGAACTCAAACTCTGCAACATTATCAAAGGGCAACCTAAAATTGCATTTGTTCACCAGCAGGTACTAGGTTTGAAGACAGACAGTTTTCCTCATTTGTAATTTACCCATTCTTGTACTTCTCGTAGTTCTCTTTACTTTTATGTTTTGCTCTCTGCTAAGCGCCCTGAGCATTTACTCAAATATAAATCATATGTATTCTTAAAATTTATAGGATCCAAGCTAAATTGAATTGTATGGACTAAGGTGATCATTCGGAGGTGTTGAATTATTGTTATTATTATTGTGTTTGAAATTTAATGATGAATAAATTCTGCATCTAGGATGGGGGATATTATAGCAGCATACTGACCTTTTGTCATCATCCGCAAGCATTGTAAATGTTAGGGGTATTAATTAAAAGTAATTGTAGACAGTTATTAATCATTCATTTTGATTGTTCATGTAAAGTATTTCAATATTGTTATGATATATTGTACTTTTCATCTTTGTGTATACTTATTGTTAAAGCCATTAGAAACCAAATTTCTTTGTATGCGTACATTGACCAATGAATGTATCTTAAATCTTAATCTTTTGGTGGCCCTCCCATGGAGTAGTGTGTGCACAGTGCTTTGTCAGTAACCAAAAGGAAAAGTTGCTATATCAAATAACTATTGAATTGGATTGGATGAATTATTGAATATTTAAATGTTTTAGAGTACAGCTGCCAGACATAATTCGAAACCAAGTATTTATCTCATATTTTTCTGCAGACTTGACTGTGAATAGAATTTTGAAGGATGAACGTGTGCTTGAAGACTTTCTTGTTGCGAATACGGAGCTCCGTAAGAGCGAAGCACGGGACATCACGTATGCAACGTTTAACCTTGAAGAGGTAAATTGATTGTCAACTAAATCTATTTTCTTTCAATTGACATTGTTTTGCATATAACTCAATACAAATAGATTATAGTACAAATTAAACATAATGAATATGAATTCCGCTACATGTATTTAGCTTATGTGTATAGCAAAGGCCTATATACTAGGAAGCCGACTCGGCTTTTGAACGGATACACCTGTAATTGTATTTTTTCTCATCAATGTATTTAACTTAATGCGTGTCACGTTTAATACCGTTATCTGATTAATTGGAAGATGATTAATACAAAAAAAATGTTTCATTGTTTTTTTATCATCTATTATGAAAAAAAAGATGGAAAATGAGGAAAATCCATATTTTATTATTCGAAATAAACACAAAATGAAATACTCAGAGAATTTGCTCTGCCCAGTTGATCATGGGCCCGCCAGCCGCTGTGCAGCACCAGATCAACGAGGCTCTGTTCCTTTAATCGTTGAACTCCAAACAGGGTAGCAGATACTCCCATCTTTTAACGTCTTTTGGTCTGGCGTGGCCGAGGATTGAACTCCAGACTCCCGGTTGTGAGACGGACGCTCGACCAACTGAGCCAACACACTGGTTTTATTATCTCATCAACTCATCTTGCATTCATACGTGTACCTCATTTGGATTTTGGTCCTTTTAAAGGACTTTACCCAATCTCACACAATAAATGTCTCCCTATCAACCATTTCATTACCTCTCAATATCTGCTCTCTCCATTTTATTTCATTATTGATTTAATAAATGATGATCATTATCATTTCATTGTCCTTATTATATTGATTAAGGCTTGGTGTGAAATCCATTTAGTCGTGCAATATCTCAGGATTAATCCCAAGTACTAACATCACAAGAAGGGCCTAACTCTCACGCACGCAGTGTGAAACACATGATATTATATTTGACCTCTAATTTTATCCTCCATTTGCCCGTTTCTCAGCTGTTCCTAACAGAAGTCAGCAATATCCTTGAGATGCTTTGTGATCCGGACTACCTATCCAACCTCCTGGCTTTCCCAAATCAAACCGATGTTACAGCCGTGACAGGAGCCATGTGTAGTCTTTCCGGCAATGAGATTGCTCTGATTCTCGATGCTGCGCTCCCGTTTGTCGATGTCAGTGCAGTGGTCAATGTGGTATGTAGCCTTTGATTTGACTTTTCATGTTACAATGATAATAGTGATATTCTGATTTTATGTATAGCGTATACTACATCAGAGCAAATGTCACTTAAGGGCTGTTCATGGCATGCCCATATACCGTGTAGGCACTTTACTGTAGTAAATTAGGAAAATCAACCGTGATATTATTTATCTGCTATATAAGTCTGTGCATTTTTCTTTGACCCTCCCTCCAACCTCTCTCCTCCAATTGCGACATGTGCCAGGCTTTGTCTTGGCAGCTCTCTAAAGATAAAGATGAGGTACATGATATGCTTGCGTACGACTGACACACGGAACGCATCTTCATGGGATGGGATGCATGAAAAGAGAATTTTAATACGCTATTGGATAAGGCGTATTCCGTAAGATGCAATAGGTAGATACATTGATTTATTTAGCAAATGATAACATCAGGGTTGATTTTTCTGATTTAGAGCAAACAATGGAAATGAATCTAATGTACATATATACATATACATATATATATATATGTGCTAATACGTTCTGACGTCATGTATTTTGTTCTTGTCTCATAGAGTTACATGGCTGACAGTTTTGATGGGGCATTCAGTATCAGCAACAAAACTATCAATGATGTCATGCGATCTATTGAATCATTGGAGTCCATTTCAGCAGTCTTACCGGCCCTGCAGGAAGCGCTCTCTGGTTTTGATGATGATCCAGCATTAGAAAGATTGAGGGAAATGGCCCAACTTGGATCCTTTACAGGGGAAGAGGTAACAGATAAGACAAAATTGAAAAAAAAAAAGAAACTGATGGCCAGGAGATACTTTCACAAAAGTCTTAGTAATGCTTTCACTGGAAATCCTGCCCAACCATCCAATTTTTGAATGAACAAAATGATAGGGGTTGGGCAAAAGTAGCTGTAAAATTCTGACTGCCATTAAGCAGAAGCAACTTTGTAGGTGAAATTTGTGTAAGTGAAATATAAAGAAAGATGTCCACTAGAAAGCTCTGTGTAAGTGAGGAAGTTGGGTTATGAGTTATTTATTTGAACAATTATAGTTTATTACATGTAGGTAAGCAATTCCCCAATGCATTGGCCTCAATATTGCTCCATAGCATAAAAAAAAATAATACAAACATATGGCCCAATATGTGAGGTCTGATTGAATCACTTGTGATGTCATAGTGATGTTTCAATCTCTTTTCTTTTTGTGTTCTAGATTTCTGCAGTTACCCAAGAGATAGTGTGTGGTAGGACCAGTCTGAGAACTCGTAGAGATGTGGACGATGGAAGAAGGAGATTTGATAGTACGCCTATCTCGGGCAATAGAGGTAAATGAACTCATCATTTTCAGTTTCAGTTTATTTTCCATATTTATACATTTTTGAATAGTTGACATGATTAAAAAATCACATGAGAAAATGAACTAAAATGGTCCCAACTTATGACCGCAAAATGAATTCATTTATCTGTTTATAAAGACACATGTTTGGTTTGCCTTGAAAAACCTTACCTTATCGAATCATGTATTACAAGAACTGGCCCATGTAAAACACTATCACATTGAGACCACTTTTCTTGTCCCTCTGAAAAGGTCGTCTTTATTTACAGGTTTTATTACATTTCTTTGATTTCCTCCATTTTTGTCTCACCTGCATAGCAGAGTGAGACTATAGGCGCCGCTTTTCCGACGGCGGCGGCGTCAACACCAAATCTTAACCTGAGGTTAAGTTTTTGAAATGACAGCATAACTTAGAAAGTATATGGACCTAGTTCATGAAACTTGGCCATAAGGTTAATCAAGTATTACTGAACATCCTGCCTGAGTTTCATGTCACATGACCAAGGTCAAAGGTCATTTAGGGTCAATGAACTTAGACCATGTTGGGGGAATCAACATCAAAATCTTAACCTAAGGTTAAGTTTTTGAAATGTCATCATAACTTAGAAAATATATGGACCTAGTTCATGAAACTTATACATAAGGTTAATCAAGTATCACTGAACATCCTGCATGAGTTTCACGTCACATGACCAAGGTCAAAGGTCATTTAGGGTCAATGAACTTTGGCCGAATTGGGGGTATCTGTTGAATTACCATCATAACTTTGAAAGTTTATGGATCTGATTCATGAAACTTGGACATAATAGTAATCAAGTATTACTGAACATCCTGTGCAAGTTTCAGGTCACATGATCAAGGTCAAAGGTCATTTAGGGTCAATGAACTTTGGCCAAATTGGGGTATTTGTTGAATTACAGCCATAAATTTGAAAGTGTGTTGGTCTAGTTCATAAAACGTGGAAATAAGAGTAACCAAGTATCACTGAACATCTTGTGCGAGTTATAGTAGTTTTCAAAATCAGCACTGCTGCTATATTGAATCGCGTGATGCAGGTGAGACTGCCAGAGGCATTCCACTTGTTTATTATTCTTATCAAATGCTACATTTTTTTGGTTCTTCTTCTTTAGATGGATTCTGTGCCAACATCTTCAGTTCCATCGTGAATGGCATTGATGGACGCCTGGTCTGGGCCTATCTCAAGCCTATAGTAGAGGGCAGCATTCTTTATTCTCCGGATATTCCTGCCGTCAGGCGAATCATTGAAAAGGTAATAGGGTCTCTAAGGTGGTATCGCAAGATAATATTTGCAATTAACTGCAAATTTCAGTTTTAATTTGGCAGTGAGATCCATTTGAACTATATAGCACATTGATTCATACTTGCTGATGCAGGGAGCAGACCAGTTATCAATGCAAATTTGCAATGAATTAATACAGGGGCTGCGGGGATTGAGGGGGGTTTCAGCCCCCCACTTTTTTCCAAAATCGTGTAATGTAAAAATGACCATCTGATTGTGATGTTTTGCATGGTCAGCCCCCCCCCCAATCATTTGGCTCAGCCCTTACTTTCAAAAACTATTCCGCGGCCCCTGTAAAAGGCATAAACAGTGCACAGGTACGCCTTTCAGTGCCCATTGCACTTCAAAGAATTGACTGTACATGTTTGCATGAACAATAATTGAAATAGAATGGACAAACTTATCATTTATGAGAGATTTTCATAAGTTTGTAATGTGCTCTTTCTTTATGCTTTAATCATAAACAAAAAATATTTTAGTCATTATTCCAAGTCAGTTTTTCACGATTTTGGCGCCTAATGTGCAAGTGATTTAAACCTACATGTATACTGTTATTTGTAGTGTCATGTAACATTAAACCACTACTTATACAGCCCAGAGTTTGATCAATTCCAATTTTAACAACCCTCATGAACCTTTGAAAACATCACGTTCTTAATCCACTATGATTTATTAATAAGAGCTTTGTGTTCATTTTGTCCATTCCGTATTGTGCAGGCAAATGCAACATTTGAGAATATTGCCCTCACCCAACGGTTTGCTGATGTCTGGCTGACGAGTGGAGAAGATCTGCAAACAGCTCTCGATCCTGATACCCTTACTGCTACCATGGTAACAATTTCTGTTCAAAATTTGACTGAGTTGTGTTTGTCTTGGTGGTAGTGATGATGATAGTGATGGTCATGACACTGAATATAACAGAAGTTGAAGTAGCTGTAGAAAATTATAAGTAGTTTTAGAGTACTGCAATATTGTATTTGGGAATTATATTGCACATGTAGTCTGAGTAGTAGTAGTGGTAGTATCTGTTGTCTGTAGCATAGCGTAAGAGGAGGTAGTAGAAATAGTAGTAGTAGTAGTAGTAGCAGTAGTAGTAGTATAGTAGTAGTAGTTGTTGTAGTCGTCGTAGTAGTATTAGTAGTAGTAGTAACAAGTAGTAGTAGTAGTAGGCCTACATGTAGTAGTTGTATAGAAGTAGTAGTAGTAGTAGTAGTAGTAGTAGCAGTAGTAGTAGTAGTAGTAGTAGTAGCAGTACTAGTAATAGTAACAAGAAGTAGTAGTAATAGTATAGTAGCAGTAGTAGTAGTAGTACTACTACTAGCAGTAGTAGTAGTAGTAGCAAGTACGGTCCGACTGCTCTTATCCAGACACGTTGGGACCAGCACCAATCCGGATAAGGGATTTATCCGGATCTGGGAGACCCAATATTAAATACACGCAGCTGCTGCCTCCCCAACGGCGGTAGCTACACGTTATCTATTGTAGTGGGCGTACAGACAGTTTCACTGCAGTGTCAATGCAAATTATAGGTGGTAATTTTACGGAAATAAAATTGATCGATGGCCAAAACTGTTGGATAATTTACCTGCTAAAATGGTTGAGGTACATGTATACATCGAACATACATGTACCTCGAAAGAAAGAGAATGACTCGACACTAAGTTTTAAATTAGATCATCGCGGCAGGTATCGCAGCTTCGCAATGTCAGCCATATTGTTATACTGACTGTAGGCTCAAACATGATAGATGGCGCTGTCCGTATTGAGGCCTAGCGTTAGCTGGCGATACATGTGTTTTTCCCTGGAAACAAAAAGAGAATGTGATGAAATGTTTGCGCTGCGCCCTGAAAATTATCCTGGGTGAGACATTTTCATGAAAAATAATGTTGTTGTAGGTAGACTATATTGGAAAATATATGTAATCAAAGTGACTTTGCGTATAGGATTGAGTTTAGATTGAAATCTCATTCCCTCACGTACTAGATTGAATTGAAAAAAAAAAATCTCGGCAAGTGTGCGTCCGGATAATAGAGTGATCCGGATAAGAGAGGTCGGACTGTATTAGTAGTAATATAGAAGTAGTAGTAGTAGTAGTACTGTAGTAGTATAGGGCAGTAAGTTGGAGTGGCTTTACTAGATTGGTATCAACCTAACTCCAGGGCATGTCTAATGTGGACGATTTGATAAAATTATATAAGAGTATTGATATACATTTAAATAACCCTTTCCTAGTGACCCCTTATCTGCTTGGTTTTAAGAGTCGATCTGTGCAAAACTTTGCATTGTTCTTGGCCGCCATTTGCACGATCACGCCAAAATTTGGCATGCAAATTCTTTACCACATAAATATAAGCCAATATAAAAACAAAATTCTGAAATAATTATTTTATTGTTATCATTAATTTTGGCTCATGACATTTTTTTCAATTCACCAAAGTTGCCAATTTGAGGATTGAATTCAGATTTATCTAGATTATAGGATAGTTTATTGCCTCTATGAGTGGAATAGCTATGGTCTAGTTAATATAAATTTGTCGATATGTTTATTGAGTTCTAGACGTCTACCTATTTACCAAACAATAATTATTCTAATCCTGTGGCAAAATGTCAAGAATTTTTTTTTTTTCATGAAATGATATGAATTTGAAAGGAAGAAAATATTATAATGAATTTTAATGAATTAATTGGTATGTTATCCTTTTCATGAATATGGAAGGAGTATTTTTGATACACAACTTTCCATACAAGTGTAGACTTAAATTTTAGTAGAGACTAGGGTTATAAACCTAGGTTTGAACCTAAGTGAAACCTAGGCTTAGATCTAGGTTAAGTTATCAAAATAAAGAGTTATATTCAATATCTCTTTTTTTTACAGGCGTTACTGGATAATTCATATATCCAAGGCCTTCTTGAGGATCAGTATAGTATCAGCATTGATCAGTTCACGGAGGTCCTCAATGGGAACGTAACAGCTATGGATCCAGCTCAAATCCAGGTACTGAATCATACATGTATGTCATCTGTGCAATTGTGTATTGCCTCGGGGCTATTTAAACCTTGTATCTCAAAGTTTCATTTATTTTACGACAGTTCAGCAAAAACTCTACTTCAGATTTGAAAGATCAAGTTAGGAAAGATCAATTATTTTCATTTCATATTTTATACAAATTCAAAATTTTTATTCATTTTCTTGCACTTGGCAATCAAAAGTATATAGCGCAACACTCTCTGCTTTAAGTCTTATCTGCTGATTATGGTTTCAAGTAGCATGACCTCTGTAGGGCGAGGCCTCAAACCCTACTCGCGTTCCGTCATGTACCTAGCCTTTGTTCTTTGATGAGCATGTGCAAAGGAGTCCTAGAGGATTAAGTACAAGTACCGTTATATTCCTTCCTAAGACTAATTTGTGTAATCCGTAAACCCTCAGGAACGGGGCAATTAATTATCTCGATTGCTATAAGCTAAGCCGGAAGTAGCGTCGGGATGGCCGGCCAGGCACAGCCAAGAGCGCAAAAGTATTCATTCTCATTGCATCACAGTCATCACAAATTCCAACACACACACACTGTACATTCATACACACGATATTATTATTATTATTATTATTTGTTTGGCGTCACCTGTGCCTGGGAGGCGAAAAGCGAACTGAATCACTATATGACCCGCAGGTCTCTCCTCCCGATATAACTGATTGGGGGGAATGCAGGTGGACCACTACACCGGGGTTTCCCCCTACTCTTATACGAATAGTGCAGTGGGTTCTTAACGTGCAAAGGTGGTGACTCTCCTCTACACGGGGCCTCCATTTAACGTCCTATCCAAGGGACGGATTGTTTTCCATTGTAACATACATGTAGCCTGCATCTATGAAACATGGGAGAGACGTTTACACACAACGCACTGACTTCAGTCATCCGCCCGGGGTGGACTCGAACCCACGATCTTTGGTTCGACTGGCAGACGCGTTACCGACTGAGCCAACACCGCTCTCTGCGCAAGCAAACACATTTTGATCCCACGCGTATGTACTGTGAATTCATTTTTTGGGTAGGGATTCCCTGGTTTGTGTAGTTTTTTGTTCTCAAACTTTTTGTGAGTTGACTTGTTCCTCGTATTAATGTGTGACGATTGCTTTGTGATGAGGTTGGATGTTTCTATGTCATGAATTGTCGAATTGTCGCCTGGAACTTTGCTACTATTAGGATTATCATGATGATGACATCCTACTAATCCCTTGATCCATCTATGATTGCAAATGTTTTCAATGTTTATTTTCCAGACCCTGAACTTGCTCGCTGAGCTCGTCAGCAATTTGACGACCTGCTTCAACTTGAACCGGTTTATCGGTTACGCCAACGAGAACGCCATGGTCCAAGCTGCCAGAAACTTAGACCAGGATAATACGTTGCTTGCTGCTGTGGCGTTCGATATTCCTGCAGATGCCACGGAACTCCCTGCTCACATCAAGTACAAGATTCGTATGGACACGGACAATACCCCACCCACGGACAGGCTACGAGACATGTCAGTAACCTAATTTTTTTAAAATTTAGCTTTGGGCTTCTGCTTCTTCATTTAACCCTCTTCTTCATTTTTGTTCCTTTCATGCATGCCGATTTTATCATGAGATTTTGGTCTTTCTAGTGCAGTGAGGGGGTTGGGGTAGGAGGGGGTTGAGTGAACATTCATAAATTGCATGCTGAATTCATTTAATACATTTGTTCATTTGTTTATTTATTTTTGTTAAAGGTTATAATATTTACATATTTATTTATCTAATTATGATTTTTGATTAATTAATCAAAGTTATTTATTTATTCATTCATTTGTTTAATTGAATCATTATTGTTATTATATCTATTTATTTACTTTAATTTTTTTTTGCGGGGGAGGGGAGTTCATGAATCCACAGATTTCTCAGGTATTTGCTCAGATGAATATGGTCAGGATTAATCATTTGCAAGGATTCCAGTACCTTAAAAACATGTTTAACGAACATACCCATATGAGTGAGAAAAATCACACGATGTAATGCTACCCCTGTTTATCTTTCCAGCTTTCTGACACGTTCAGCAGCCAATGACTTTGTATTTGATTTGCGATACCTTCGCGGTTATATTATGCTTCAAGATATGATAGAGGGCAGCATTGTGTCGTTGCAAGCCAGTCCCGACATCCAGCCTCCTGGGGTGTATCTTCAAATGACGCCCTATCCACGCTTTTTAAATGATCGGTAAGTGTTTGTAATTTTACAGTAGCCTATGAGAGGTTCATGTTGGCGATAAGTTGCTTAATAATTAGAGCAGAATAATTAGAGAAAAAAATTGGTGAAGATTCAATGAAAATCCATCAAAGAATAAAATACTTACGAATTTGTCAAAACTCTGCTGCTTGTATCGTTTCCCTCACTAAAAAACAAGACCATATTACATCAACGATTTTTCTGGCTCTCCATCAACTTTCGCAAAGCAGTCCTAAGTTCCTCTCTTTACCTTGAAATCTCATCACGGTCATGCTCCAAAATACCTTTCTGATTTAATCCAGGTATACACTCCCAGTAAAGGTCCCCTCGTTCTGCAAATCAACATTTCTTCACTATCAAACAACGTAAAACAGAAAATCTTTTACAAGCTCTACTCCATTTCTGTAGAATTCTTTTAAACCTTTGATTCCTTCTATCCCTAATACCTCCTTGTTCAGATCAAATTTAGATTTATCGTCTTAGGAAAATGCCATATACAACATAAATACAATTACAGTTACTTTGATCTTTCTTGTTTGTTTTATAATTTTATTTAATTTGTGTTCTGTGTGCATACAGATTACCTGTATCATAATGCGCTTTGATAATTATGAATTTCATGAAAAGTGTTATACAAGATTATGTTGGTATTATTATGATTGTATTTCTTCATGAATAATAAATCTAATTGTTGTCTATTTCTTGTAAATTTAGGTTTGCTTCTGTTTTCACTCTCATCCTTCCTCTGGTGATGACCGTAAGCTTTGTGGTTTTGATCGGGGTCATGACTCATCAACTCGTCTACGAGAAAGAAAGGGGAATCGAAGAGGTAATATCACCCCTCATGACGTAAATCAATTAACCCTAACCCATTTATCAATGTTAACGTACATGTATTTTATTTGTTACTAAGTTGATTTCTTAATTCATGTCTAACATAAACATGTATAATTATACTTAAAACTTATTATACTGTTTATTACATTAATGATAATGATGATATGTCCATTTATATAGCGCAGTTACTATGTGCATATACTCAACTGCGCTTTGATACCTGGTATCATATTATTACCCCGTCTGTAGCTTAGCCGCCATACTAATAGGCGCTAAAGCGTTCAAGGAATAGATCCTACGGGGTACCCATTCACCTCACCTGGGTCAAGTGCAGCACAATGTGGATACATTTCTTGCCGAAGGAAATTACACCATGGCTGGGATTCGATTATAAGACTTTCTCATGATTTTTGTTTGTAAATCGAACATTTTTAGCCTGTGAGCTGCCTATTTGATGTTGTTTATTATAAACCAGTTTAATTAATTTCAATTAATTTATGTTGACCTTTGTAAAAGCACACATCTACGCTGTGTCAATCAACAATCTGTGAGAGGGGTTTATCTCAATCAAGTAGTGAACAGTGTACAAAAATTAATTTAGAAATTAAAGATAAATGCCAGATGTGGTAACGATCTCAAAATGAGTTTGGACAGAATCAAATGAATTCACCACGAAAGTGTTTGTATGTATAAATAAAAAAAACATGTGCCAAATAGATCTGGAAGAAATATGCACTTAATATATACATGTAAAAAAATGGAAAAGAATTTATCATAACCAAACTCTCCTGTTGCTGAGCCAAGTAGACGCAAGCACTCAAGATAAAAAATCCATAGATCTGAGGATACTGTCAGGAGCGTTTTTCACATTGGCAATTTTATGTGTATTATATTCTTTTTCCACATGTGTGTAAGAAAATGTAGCTTGTTTTGCATCTGTGCATGTCCCAACCTGTGCAGTGCACCGGTTATGTTCAATTTTACGGTAAGGAAAACACTTCTTGAGCCACCTTCTTCCGAAGAATGCTTTAGAGACAGTCGCCCTTACCGGTGCAATGGAAAGAAGGGCACTCTGACGCAAGCACTTGACATTCCTCTCTTGGTATAGTAAAGCTACGTGCAAACATCCCATTGACATCATACACCCAACGCTAAATATTACTAAATAAGAGAGAATTACATTTAGACGGGGCAACATCAGATTCTGACAGGCCGCTTGAATGGAACGAAAACTATTCCGACTCTCTTTTCTTTCTTCTCACGGTACAGTTAATGAAGGTGATGGGCCTACCATCCGGTGCCAACTGGTGGGCGTGGTTTATATTCAACACCCTCCTCCTCTTCCTGCTCTCATCCGTGGTTGTCATCATCTTGAAGTTTGCTAGCATCTTGCCGATGACGGACTGGAGTCTCCTCCTTGTATTCTTCCTGGACTATTTCTTCTCTCTCATTATGTTCTGGTATGTAAAATTAGAAATCCATATTTTGCCGTCCCATGACAAAAGGAAGCAACTCCGTGGAATGAGTTAAATAGCAAATGAGGAAAATATTTTTAGCAGAAATACACTGTATGTAGAGTTACTCACATTGAAATATAAATATTTCAGAAATTTGGGGACTACATGTATGTGACTTTAAGTCCTGTAGTATCAAATCAAGACAAAAACTTAATTTTGTAATGAAAAATGAGAGTAGATTCATTTTGTCATGACATGGCAGTATTCACCAAGTTGAAAATGCTTTAGACCATTGGAATTACTAGAAATTGCTTTAGACCATTGGAATTACTAGAAATTGTCTGATATGACGCAAGCCTCTAATAATTTGTGATTTTCTCTTGTGGACAATTTCTTCACTTTCATTTTATTCTGGTATATTAATATGAATTCATACGCACTAAATTGAAAATGGATTAGAAAATATAAGACCAACTACAGGTTGCATGTTAAAAATGACACACATATTCAACAAAAGATAAAAGGACACCTGTAGACATTTTCTTCTCTCTCTCTCATTTTGTTCTGGTATGTGAAATTTATCTAAATTTCCATATAATTCAGTGGATTCACAATACTGTGCCCCATCTATCGGTCAGAGCTGACAGGCCAAAATTCGCAATGCCCCATAGGAAAAGTCGACTTGTGTTGCGCGCGCTAGCACTAAAGTGCTGGCCGACACGACTCGACCAGATACGCTGATTACCGGGTCCAAGGAGGTGGGAAAGAAATTTGCCTGCATATTTCTTTGCGAAAATTAGACCGTTTCTGATGAATTATTGTCATATATGCTTCTGTGCACGAAGTTAGACATTTGGCCTGTTCGATGCAACCGATAGATGGCTTCATATTGTGAATCCACCGAATTGCCTTTAAATTACTAACATGAATGGGAAATGTATTATCTGGGATTTATGTCTAACAGAATTGTGTAATATCTATCTGATTTTCCTTTTTTTTCTGTCTTCCTTTCAGTTACCTAGCCAGTGCTGTATTCTATCGGGCAAGCATTGCATCCCTAGCATCAATCCTGATATATCTAATCTTCTACCTGCCGTATCTTGCGGTCTTTGCCTCGGAATCTCTGTTCGATGCCTTGTGGAAGCCTGTAGTAACGGTAAGCTCCACAGTTTGATTGATGATTAAACTCCCCTTTCACATACTGTCAGAATGTTTTACCAAATGTTTTAAATACTGGGATTGAAACACCATCCGCCTTACATTCATGGAATAGTCTTGACAACATTAACAAAAATTTAACTCTTTATTTTTCTTTATGTAATTAACTTCAAGTTGATTATTGTTAACTAACACCCCCCCCCCTCCCTCATTTGGTCATTGAATTGTTTTGCATAAGTTGCTTGTGTTATCAGTTTTTAAAGGAAAAGTCCACCCCAACAAAAAGTTTATTTGAATAAACAGAGAAAAATCCAACAAGCGTGGCTGAAAATGTTATCAAAATCAGATGTAAACTAAGAAAGTTATGACATTTTAAATTTTTGCTTAATTTCACAAAACAGTTATATGCACATCCTGGTCAGTATGCAAAAAAGGGCTGATGATGTCATCAACTCTTTATTTCTTTTGTATTTATTACTTGAAATATGACATATTCTAATTTTTCCTCATTGTCATATGAAACAAAGTTTTCTTATACCCTGTACTTGTAGAATAACTAAATTAACATTTTATAGTTCAGTCATGTTGTGGTCCTCATTGTTAAATCTCTAGAAATTGAAATATTGTGTAAATCAAACAGTAAAAACAAAAGAAATAGTGAGCGAGGGACATCATTGACTGTCTCATTTTCATGTCACTGAGTCGTGCATATAAACATTTTGTGAAAAATAAGCAATAATTTAAAATATAACTTTCTATCAAATTTTGATGAATTTTTCAGCATTATGGTTGTTTGATTTGTTCTCTACTAATTCAAATCAACATTTTCTGGGTTGGAATTGATCTTTGATATACTCCTTAATGAGTTTTATATGATATTTTGCATGTCTGACCATTGCTGCCGTGTTGTATTTATTTGTTGCACTAGGGTCCCTTTTAACAAAGACTTGTTATGATAATAAATGAACACTATATATAACAAATTTACTATCAGCCAATCAGATTGAAGGATTTCAGTAGCTTTCAAAATTGGTAATTGTAATCAAGTTTCATGAAACGGGCCCCATGCCTGACGATGGTTTTACCGTTTCTCCCATGCAGAGTATATTCTTCCCGTCCACCTTCAGTATCGGTTGTGTTATTATCAGTCAGTTTGAGAACCTCGGCTCCGGCGTGCAGTGGGATCTGGTATGGCACAATCCCCAGGAGGAAGAGGTCACGACTATGGCGTTCGTCTTCATCGCGCTGGCAGTAGATGGCACTATTTACTTTATTTTGGGCTGGTACATCAAGACTCTCTTCCCCGGTGAGCATACATGTAGATAGATTTATAAATTGATGGATAGATAATTATACAGATAGATAGATGGATGGATGGATGAATGGATGGATGGATTGATATATGAATAAGTAGGTAGAAATACAGTGCAGAGAGGCCCAAATATATGATATATTGACATGACTTTGAAAGAGTGATGGTTAGATCCGATATACCGACGAGCCTTCATGTATTATTTGATCATAGCCTGAATGGTTAAATATTAAACACATCACTATTGATACTATAAATCAATTGAAAAGAGGTTTCATTTCGTTTTATTATTGCAGAACAAATCTCTTAAGGATTGACTGTAAATCTGTCACAAAATTGAAATAAATTTGCCATGAACTGTGAAGAATAAATTCATTCTTTATCTCTTACTCTTTCTCTTTGTGATCAGGGAAATATGGCATCCCAAGGAAGTGGTACTTCCCACTTCAGCCATCGTTCTGGTGCCAGTGCTCGATGTCCCGTAAACGTGACATGAAGCAGTACATCAACTCGGCTTTCGATCCGGAGTCTGGATTAGCATTAACCGATCAAGGTACGACGGGGCCATGCTTCATCAAACTAGTTTACCAATGAGAAATTACAGGCTACCGTTACAGGCTTTAGAAATTATGTCAGTTGATTGGCAAAGATCAAATTTTTGATAGAATCAATGAATTGATAATTGATAGCAAGTTTTCTAGAACAGGAACCTGGTGGGTGTTTCATAAAGCTGTTCGTAAAGTTACGCACAACTTTAGGCACGACTGGAACATGTTCTTATGTCCTAAATGAATGACATAGGGATGTATCATTTAGCGCAAGAAGAGGTCACCAGTCGTGCGTAAAGTCATTCGTATCTTACGAATAGCTTCATGAAACACAGTTCATATATACATATGTACATGTATACAGTATAGTTCCGGTGACTAATGATCTGGTGGGTGTTTCATGAATCTGTTTGTAAGTTACGAGCGACTTAACAAACGACCGATGAACCTTTCTTGAGGACAAAATGTACCTCAAATTTTCATCGGTGCAGATTTAGCTCCTAAAAAAAGTTCACCAGTTATTCGTAAAGTTGCTCATAACTTACAAACAGCTTTATGAAACACCCACCTGCATTATTAAATGTTAGCCAAGAAAAACTGCAAGAGTTCTGCAAGTTTACAGAAAACCATATGTCGCTCTGTTAAGATCTTATGACAAACGTTATTCTATTAAATTTGACTTTAAATAGTTAGGCTCGTCTCGTTAATCTGGTTAAATGCTAATAACCAAGGTCCATCCCTCTTAGTAATTTTAGGCCAGTGCATCGCTACTATTTTAGTATTTCATAACAAATATTTTCATATGTGATTGATATTATTGATGAAATATTAGTCTAATTTTGTAGAGAATGCATCAAAATATGTTGTAGGCATTAGATGTTGCTAAAGGAATTTAGAGTTACATATTTGGGTTAAAAAAGTGGCTCTTTAATAATTATATTTTGTGTCCCACTGCTGCTACCAAGTTTATACATGTACGTGTAGCTGTTTACTTTTTGGTCTAATATCCCGATATAGTACTTTTCTTCTTCTAACACTAGACCAGTTTGGTCAACCACCTGGGAATTCCATACTTAAGGGGCTATGAATGATGCATAGGTCCTACATAGCTGGATTGTTTCTGAAAGATTAGAATAGTCATAATAATAGGGCAATTCCATAAAATGATCAACCTTTTTGTACGTGTGACCCCCATTCTTCACAAGTCTTACTTCACTTCATAAACTGACCAAGTCATGGTCCTCTGACAGCATTACAGACTGTCAAAAGAACAAGAAATCATAGACAGAAAATTTCATGAAGGTCCCACATCCAGGGGGTCGGACATACATAGTTTATGGAATTGAGCCCAATAGTTAGATTTATATAGCACTTCATGCTTTGTATTTCTAAACACTTTACTTAGTTGTAATTATTGTTTCCCCGGTCATTGGATCCATTACTGTTCCACACATAAAATTCACTATTTTCTCTCCCTGGGGAGCATCTGGACAGACGTTTTTAGCGGTGCACACATGCCAGTCTAATCGCATTGTCATTCACATCCTACTGATCATGGTGGCTCAGTGGTAGAGCGTCCGCCTCATGAACGGGAGGTCGTCGGTTTGATCCTCGGCTGAGTCATACCAAAGACTTAACAATGGGACCTTCTGCCTTCTTGCTAGGCGCTCGCATTTAGATTGGAGAAGGGTAACAATAACATTATTATGTTATGCAGGGCCCTCTGGAAGAGCAGTTTCCTAACTTAAGTGGCTAACCTGGGTAAATAAAACGTAATTATTATTATCCTAACAGATACCCATTAAATACCTGGGTGGAGAGTGACAAACGTGGAAAAGTGCCTTGTCAAAGGACAGTAGCGCTGAGTGGGATTCAAACCCTCCACCCTTGGTTTATGGGTCAAGTGATGTAACCACTTTACCACGACACCTTCACAAAGATGTGGCACAGACTTTTGTTGACTATAGTACCCAACTGAATGTAATTGATTCCTTTGCAGGTCCTGTCGTAGAGGAAGAGCCTTCCAACCTCCCTGTCGGAATTGCCATCCTGAATCTCACCAAGGTGTACAGATCATGCTTGAAGGACGAGAAAGTTGCTGTTGATAACCTGACGCTCAACTTCTTTGAAGGTCAGGTGACTGCATTGCTGGGACACAATGGAGCAGGAAAGACAACTACTATGTGAGTAGCTTGATGAAGAAGAGAATTATTAGTACTTTTATTATTATTTTATTATTTTTATTATTATTATCATGATTAACATTATTTTCATTTCTTCCTATTGTTATTATTATTATTATTATCATATCCTACATAAACTAGATCACGTGTGCTGGTTGGTTTAAATAGCATCATGTGACCAAACATATTCTCACTATTTTGTGATGATGTTAAAAATGAAATGCCCACTGAAGAAAAATTGCTATTCCGTGACGTCAATGATTGAATAGTGCACTATTCCATTATTTGATGTCATAGATCATGACAGCGCAAGCACTAATACGCGTTCCGTGCGCTGAGCGCATGGCTTCAGGAATAGTAGGTCAGTCAGCACAGTGGGTTATCTTGATTCAGATAAGGAAAAGGATGAACTATGAGTACAAGAACTAGATTATCAAGATCTATTGCTCTAACTTATTAAAGTAAGATATAAAACAAATATACCAGGCCTTTATTTTGAAAGTATTGAGGGAATTATTCATCCTCGGTTGTACTGGCAAAATCACTAATTTAATTAATAATTTTAATAATTTAATTTAAGATAGTAATGCCAGTCAAACTTCAGATGACTTATTCCTGCTACACTTTACTCAAAGCCTGGTATATTTGTATAATATATCATCGCTTTGATCCTTGACTTTCTCAACACAGTCTTACATCCCTTTATTTATTTTTGTTTCCATAGTAACATTGTCACGGGTCTCTTCCCAGCATCCTCTGGCAAGGTTTATTTGCATGGCATCAACGTCGCAAAGAAAGCAAGTGCTCAGAGAGATAAATTGGGTGTCTGCGTCCAGCACAATGCCCTCTATGACAAGTAAGAACTTCACTGTACATCTATTGTCATGGTATATTTATATAACAAATAATGCACAGTTATTTATTTAGAGGGTATTGCATACATTACGTAATAAGCACAAAATGCTTGCGCTGAGTGCTGTTGCATAATGTTGTGAATAACCAAGATGCCTGCATCGTCACTGAAGTTATAAAAGTGATCAGCAGAATGAACTTATAGTGGAATCTTTGCTTGAATACTTCAAAACTTTCTAAGATGGCACAGAGGAAGAGGTCACATTTGCTGTTGATTATGCCTCATGACATCATAGGCCTATATGCGTGCATGTACATGTAGGCATATCTAGTAAGAAAGCACATCAGGGTCCTTGTCATATCCTTTTCTTTGAAAGAATACATATTTCATCGCGTCTCAATCTTTGCGTGCTATTTGGAAAATGATGCACTCGAAATCCACAGTGCTACATGATAATGCAGAGTGGTGCACAACGAATGCAGGGCTAGAAATTTGGGGAGTATTAAAATATGAATATGTGACACACCACTGGCTTCATCATCGAACCTGTTGGTCATGACCCCTTTTGGGGGCTCTAGTTCCACCCCAGCCCACATCTGTATGCCAATATGCCCATGTATTCACATGAAAAATCCATACTTTATTGTTCGAAAATATAAATCTAAGAATAGAAATATTCTGAAAATTCATTTTGCCCAATTGAACGTCGGCCCGGCAGCGCCATATCGACGAGGCTCTATCCGGCATATGTTGAATGCCAAATAGCGTAGCAGCAACTCCCATCTTCTTACGTCTTTTGGTCTGACATGGCCGGCGTTTAAACTCCTGACCTCTTGGTTGTGAGGCGGACATTGTACAATGTTGACATGTATGTTTATATACTGTTAACGTATTTATCTTTGCTTTCCAGTCTAACTGTGAGAGAACACATGGCAATGACTGGTAGGATTAAAGGCCTCACTGGAAAACAACTAGACAACGACATCTACACGTGAGTGATCTGTATTTCCAGTTTCTTACATTCCAAGATGATAGGATTTTTTTTTGCTATTATATTAGTAATGATGATAATAATGATGATGAAAAAAATACAATCATAAACATACATGTAAGTACAAGGAAAATATTTTGAGTTCTCTAATATGCCTTCAAAGAAAAAATATTTTTTACACTTGATTGGAAGGTCTTTAGACTTTTTCTATTCCTTATAGTGCAAAAGTTAAATCAAAATATGAATAAATGAGCATCATTACAGAAAAATCCCCACTTTCCTTGCAATAAATTTCCAATGTTTGCCTTGTTTCTTTTAGTTTAATGGAAGATGTGGGCCTCCTCAAGAAATCGGAAGAACAGGTCAGGAACTTATCTGGTGGAATGAAACGCAAGCTCTCCGTCGCAATGGCATTTGTCGGGAATTCTAAAATAGTTATTTTGGATGAGCCAACCAGCGGAGTTGATCCCCATGCCAGAAGGGCTATCTGGAACCTAATCATGAAACACAAAACAGGTATTAAAGAACAGTTGCAAGTTCTGTGATTTGCTGTTGGCACCTCTCTGTATACATGTAGGTTGGCAGCTGTAGGAACTCTTTTTGTTTCAATGGAAGAAGAATTCAATTCAATTCAATTCATTTATTTTCTCTTTCAATCTTTTTACATTTACAATGATAGTTCAATATACATATTTACAAAATATAACATTCAAATCATTTTTTATAATACAATAATACCATGAAATCAAAAGAGAAGGAGACCAACTAAAAAGCAGAGCTTGTAGGATGAAGGCCCCCTTTTATAAGTAAATTTTATGAATAATAAATAAGATAAAATAAAGAAATAAACAATATATATATGTATATATAAAGCTTGTACTAATAAAAGTTGAAGATATCCAGGCTACGTCTCTAGCTTCAATGCTTTTTGAGCTTCTTCGCCAATATATTACTCACTGAAGCACCCACGCAATGTTTAGGTCCTTGCTCATCACAATTATATATATATATATATATATATATATATAAAATGAATAAAAAATACACAAATAAAAATAAATAAATAATAATAAAAATAAATGATTCAGTATACAGAAATCATAAAACGATTAAACATATATACAAAGAGAAATTAATAAACACATTTACATATTAAGTTCTGAATTACATTACTTTGGGAAAAAGCGATAATCTAATATGAATTCAGAAGATATTTTTAAAGTTTTCCTTTGAAATTGTGTACTGAATTACATTGTATAATATCCTTTGAAAAAGAATCATGTGTTTCTGTGATTAATTGTGACATTATTCATCACAGTCCCACATGGGGTGTATACATGTTATTTATGTTTCTTTGTGAGAGGTCTCAGAGCTCTTTGAAGATAACAAATAAAAAAATGTGAAAAATCAGAGGAATGGTAATAGCATTCATTGTCTCTGTGCCTTAATTCCCCCCTGTTATGTTATCAGGTCGCACTATTTTGCTCTGCACACACTTCATGGATGAAGCGGACATCTTGGGAGACCGTATCGCCATCCTGGATCGGGGCCATCTCCGTTGCTGTGGGTCACCAGCCTTCCTCAAGTCTCGCTTCAGCTCGGGTTACCGACTCAGTCTGGCCAAAGCAGCGACCAGCGGAAAGGGCACACCCGTCATGTCCGCAGAGAATGACTTCAAGACTGGGGCTGTACCAAACATCTATGACACCATGAAATCTGCTAATAGTGATGCCCCAAGCTCTTCAAGTGGCATAGCAAGCGATCCTGGTGAGCTCAATATTGCAGTTGACCATTAAAATATAATAATGAATAGAGGAAGAAAACAAATTATGGAAGAGTTGAAATTTATCCTCGGGTAAGAATAAACTCTGCATTCGTTCATCTCGCCTAGTTTAACCAGTTGCCTAGTGAACTGGGTGGGCTCTGTTCAAAACCTATCAGAATCGTAGATTCACCAGTTGGTTATAAAGTTGTTTGAAACTTACTAACAGCTTTATATAAAACCGTTCTCCACCACTGGTGATGGTGATCACAGACAGGCATCAGCTGTCAAAAGGAGTGGATTATAAATTTGTTTAAAGCCAGACTTTGTGAAAAAGCATTCAAAATGCCTGTAACAGAGATTATATTTTGGGGAAAGCAAACCTGATGAACCAGTGAGAAATTTCTTTGGCCAAACCTGCTTAGCCTCTGGCAGGTGGCAGGCCAGAGAAAAGTGAGATAATGACTCCACCATAAAGAAATTTCTAGTGGCATTACACAACCTCATGAATCTTGTTCTAGGTAACTTTTATCCAAATTGGGTGAAATTCCCCATGATAATCTGCCTTTAATAAGTATGTGGAGTTATTTATCATTTTTCCCAGGTTCATCTTGTGATGCCAGTCATGTCACTGATTTCATCCAGCACCGCATCCCGTCTGCCAGTCTCCAAGATGACATCGGCACGGAGCTGGTGTATGCCCTCCCTGTAGACCATGGAGAGAGGGAAAAGTTTCAGGAACTTTTTAACGACCTTGACAGCAATCTTGAGGGACTTGGCATCAAGAGCTATGGAATATCTGATACCACTCTCAAAGAGGTAGTGTTATCACTGGCGGATCCAGGGGGAGCACACTCGGCCCATCCCCCCCCCCCTTTTGAGAAGCAAAATTAAAATTTGTAATGTTAAAATGCCGTTGAAACAGAAGTGTGCCCCCCCCTTTAGAAAGTGAAGTTTTTTTTTTTTTTTTTGCTTGTCAAATTTTTCCTCGGAAAAATGTGCCCCCCCCCTTTTGGAAAATCCTGGATCCGCCCCTGAGTATTATAATAATAATTTTTAATTATTATTTTCCAAATTCATTAGAAAAACACAATGAGAACACCATTATATATAGACAAAAAAGGGTATAATAACAACAAAAACAAAGGTATCAAAAGAACAGAACTGAAACAAAAAGTGATATTATAGTAAGATAATATATAGTTGGCACACAAAGAGGCATGTTGAAACATGCATGCCCAAGAGAAATAATAGTAATAATGATAATAGTTATATAATGATGATAATTTTCCACTTTTGTATAGCGCTTTAATTCATCCAAACAACGTCTGTAAGCGATTTACAGATGTATTATTACCCCGGTCATCGGATCCTGGCTGGCCTGCACACAATGTATGCACTTTCTCCACTCCCTGGGGAGCATTCCAACAAGGGTTATTTAATTGCTAGGCATATACATGTAAGGCTTTCACATCCTAACCGTTACTCATTTAACTCTATGCCCGCTTTGTTCGACCAGAGTCACGTACAGGGGCTGCCAGTTTCAACTCTAGTCACAATCCATTCACAATACACACAGAGTGTATTATGTCTATTGTTCATGCACACATAAACAATAGTGATGTGTGCATCGCTTTGTACTGTGTATAAACAAAGCTTTTCTTTACAATAAACCAATCAAAAGCTATTGTGAGCTGAATTAGCATAGTCTTTGCAAATCCCCTCTAAAGACTGTACCTTGAAATTAATGTGGCGCAGAAGTGATTTTGTCGGTGGCGGGTAAAGAGTTAACACATGGGTGGAGAGAGGTAAAGTGTCACAGATAGGTGTTTACTTAACAGAAATAAAGGTTGAAAATACAGTTCTTAATTTTGAAATTAGGCTTATATTTCTGTTACATCTCCAATGTTTTGGTTCAATTTCAGAGATGTTTATTTACCCTTGTATTTGATTTTTCACACTATCAAATATGAAATCTTGAGACTAATCTAGGATGCTGGAGCTATCAATTTAGAAAATGTCCTCATTTCGGTTCAATTCCAAAGGTGTTCCTCAAAGTGTCCACAAACAGATCCGTAGATGGGGAGACGGAAATACTCAAGAACAACAACTGGAGTCTGAGGCAGCCTGGCGAAAGCTTTACCACCGCAAGGGGAATCGCTAAAGGTAGGTTATCGTGGTGCTCACTGCATTCATGATAATGATAATAAAAACAACAACAATAATTATTATTATCATGATCATAACTAAGAATACTTATTATGACAGTGATTCCAGTCTTAATAATGATAGTGATAATAATAAGAGGTGAGATGATATTAAAACGATATGAAAGTTAGTAATCATCATGGTGATAATTATGGTGAAATTAAATTTGATACATAGAAACATGTATATATAAAGTTAGGTAATTCTTTAGATGGAGGTACAATAGATCAGTGTAATATAATGTGTATATGAATCAATGACTATATATTGATTGATCACACAGTTTGAATTAAAAAAAACACAATGCAGCTACATGTAAATAAAGGTAAAAGCAAATATGCATTTTAGCAGAAGATTCTTAGGTGATCTGTTTTAATAAGCAAGAAAGTTTCAGTGAAATTTCTAGGCTTTCCTTAATATCTTGGTACATGGCACAAACAGATTAGATCCAAGCCAAGGTCAAAGTTGAGGCAAAAACTGGGAAAATTGTACTTGTATGCTTTGTATTTTTACATTTATTTGGTTATTAATATTATCCATGATGGATTGGATGTAATTCACCTTCATGCCATCACCAAATAATAGGTTTTTTGCTATTTTATTTCATCATAATGCTTGTCTTTGTGTTTTATTTTATTGCATTTACTAACAATAATATCAAAATAATATTTGTTAGCAAAGGCTAGCTAGCAAGGAATTTGTCAATTTTTTCATCTAGTTTCTTTGAGTATGTATCTTGGCTAAACGCGTGTTGTATTTTTAAGTAATACAGACCAGCTTGTTTGTAGTCGTAAGGTTAATTTTCCTGTGTAACGCATGGTAACAGGCTCTTTGCATTGCAGTTTTGTGGCAGCAGGGATCGAAAGAATCCTTGAAATTTGATCTGGCTGCTACAGGGATCAGTTGTGGGTGCTGGAAATACTACTCAGTCATACATTTACACAATTTAAGACTTGCTATAAAAGTAGCCCGGGGGGGGGGGCCACTTACATTGACGAGTGGATACCATGCGCGACCAAAAAAACACGTAAAAAGGATGTCTTTTTCAAGACAGGGCACGCTACGTACGTAACGTGATAAGGGTGTAAAAAACACAAAAATAATGAAAAAAGGGTATCTATTTCGCTAGGAAAGTTACGTGTTTAGGGTCAAATTTGCGGGTATGATAAAGCAAAATTAAAATGTTTTATAAATGATGTCCTTTTTGCCCCAACACTACGTGTTTAGAGTCCGATTTGCACGAGGTGTGGAAGGTGGGGTTGTACTAAACCAAATGATGTGTAAAGGTAAAACCAACGACCGAAGGACCCGTGACATAACAATAAAATATTCCTGTACTTGTTTAGGGGTTCATTTCAGGGAGTACTTGCCAAGAGTATCGTTTTGTTCCCAATACTTGTTAAAGGTAAATTCCAGTTTTGGTAACGATCTCAAAATGACTTTTTACAGAATCCAATATAATGACCACCCAAGTGTCTGTTTGTATGAATAAAAAATATGTGCCAAAGGATTCTGGAAGAAATTGTGTAATTGCTGAGAAATAAGCAAAATAAGCGCGGATTCGGGCACTTCCGTCGGGTCTTTATTCCAGCAATAATAATATACTGTCCCACGTGTGCCTATCTGTGTTGGCGATCTTCAGTGTGATCGTTTTTCAGCTTAGATTTTATGATTTCACAGAGTTCAGTTTATGTAACTGTACCAGATCTAGATCCACGATGATATAGTAATATTTAAACTTGGTTTTACAGACTTTTTCACTAAATCAGTGTTTACTGCAACTACTATCATTTAGCTTTAAGGGTAGGGTTTCAGACGTTAAGGGGTGCATTTTCAGAATACGGAAAATACGTGTTTAGGGTACTTTTCGAGACCCCATGGTCGTGCATGGTATCCACTCGTCAATGGAAGTGGCCCCCCCCCCCCCCCCCGGGAAAAGTAGCGCATTGAATCTATACATTTGTTGTGCAGGTGATGGTTACTCCATTATTGATTGGATTTCTTCACTCAGGTTTTCAGTGTGTTAGAGTGTGTATTAGTATACTTTGCGACTGCATGTTTTTCGAAGTCTTCCAAAAATAGTTTACCATTATATCTATCATTTTCTTTGTTTTTGTGCTTCCATAATTCTGAAGACAAGTCATACCAACCTAATGGACAATTTGTTGAAGCAGGTAAATTTCCAATGATAATGAAGGGAATAGTTCGATGGGGTTGGGGAAAAAAGTGCAGGAGTGCACACTTAAAGAGATTAATGCTTTCGTGTTTGGGAAATTTGTGAGATATTTGGTCCCTTTCCAGAGGACGAGATGTCCGGTAGGTTTGACAAAATTTTCAAGAAGCAAACTGGGGGTTCAGGGAGGGATAGAGGTCGAGGTGGAGCAGGGTTATACCATTACAAAATCCTGACAGAATAACTAAACTTACTAATGAAGTGGAATGTGATCAGTCAAAAAACTAATAATTTGGTGATTATGATTTTTAATTGTCAATACTGCATAACCTCTCTTCTAAAGAAATACCTATATTCTGCCTTTTTTCTGATAATTTGGTAATTGATTATTTTTACATATCATTGTGGGTTAACTTTGTATCTTTTTCTTTTTCATAAACAACAGGACATGCATCTGAAAATAACTCTGGTTTGTGGAATTGTTTAACATTTGAAATGCTCTAAGAATGTAATGCTGCTATAAAAATAAGAATGGTGCAAAATAGCTCAGCAATAAAACTCTACAACATTGTTTGATCAGATGTGTGGTTTCAAATTACATGTTGCAAAGGCTAGTAACTTTCATATTGTTGCAAGGTGGCAGAAATCTGCCAACCGGTCAAATTTTTCAAAAAATAGCACAAATTCAAACAAATTAATACAAAATCATCCCTCTATACATTATTTCAACAATACCCATGATATAAAAACAAAATCATTATGACATTAAATACTTGTACACGGAGCACAAACTGAAGATATCATAATATTCAATAATTATGATGTCATGGATTGCCCATCCTAATGAGATGTTCAGATTACAATGCACATCACATACAGTACATGTACATTTAGCATACAAAGTGGTGAGAGTAGTCTCTCTTACCTAATATGTTACATTGTGTTAGTTTGCTGGGCTTTGCTACATGTCATCTGAACAAGGCAATGAATCATTTATTCAACAAAAAGAAAATCAAGGCAATAGTGCTGCTCAAATGTTGAACATATTTTTCTTTGTATTTTTTCATTTTCAAAAGCTTAAACCTTCTGAATTATTGCATTTGTCATCACAAGATTTGAGACTGAATAAACTGTATGTGACAAGATCAAGGATTATGTTTGTAGGAAAAATATTTTAATTACCCATTTTACCCCCCCCCCAAAAAAAAAGGTTACATTTCTCGATATGTACATCCAACCCATTGTATGTGAGACTTTCCAGAAATGCTTTGTCTCTGTTTTCAGTTGATATGAAGAAATGTTATTCTTTCAAATCATGATGGCTTGAGCAGTGTGTAAAGTGAAGGAAAAATAATGAAATGTAATAATTGTAAACTTATATTTTGTACAATATCTGTAATGGATATGCTCAACTGCAGTATCTAAATATTGGGGCTGAACGTTCAGATAGGTTGTTGAAAAAGATTATTTTATAGCATTGTTGAAATATGTAAGTGCAGTCATCACAAATGCAGTCATTTATTGTATGCACAATGTAGCTTTTTATGCCACATACCTCGGTATTATTTTTAATCCAGCGCCATTAAAATGCTACAGAATTTCACAGTGTACATGTACCATCCCTATCAAAGATTTCACGCTTCATGGCAAAATGCAGTGGGAGAGAGAAAGTGAACCTAGAAGATATAACTTTTATCAATCTTGTTTTCTTTACTCATATCTTACTCATGATGGGACTCTTAATAGGTTACAACATGAAGAGATTGGTTTAAATTCCAATCCGAAAGGGGTCATACTTTGGATTTATCTCATACGTACATGTATATATGTATGTACATACAGTTATATACACGTACTTATATCATCTGTGTGTACCATAGATTTCCATCATTTATTTTTTTTCATGTGTAGTTCTTGTACAGGTATAGCATTTCATGAAGTAATCAGATAGTAAAATATGAATTTTTGTTGAGAAAATTATATTGATATATTATAATGGTTTGAAGCATTATAATCGTGATAATCTTGTTTAACTTTGCAATTACTGTGGTGGGAATGTGAGCAAAAAGAACAACTGGTGTTCTCCAAACTGCTAGCTGTTGCATATTGGTTTCAAATCTTTCCTTGTTATATCAAACAAATCTGTCTATCCATTATTATATCAATCTCTGAATCCTGATGGGTATCATCATTATATCTAACCAATCCAACATTCTTTCAATCTATGTTTATCTGTCTGTCAACCAATCCATGACTCTGATGGCTGATCTTCCTCTACATGCCTGTATTACATGTACTTCTGCCATTCCATCGCTCTGTCTGTCATCTGATGTCTATTCCTACTGTACTGTGTCCAACTATCACTTATTCTTAAACTGATCTATTTGGTTTGATAACTGTGCGAACCATCTTCTTTATCCTACATGGAAATGGATTAATGCTGTGTCGTGCAATCTCAATCCTACCTCATTATGTTCATCCATCTTGATTGATTCTATCATCTTATGGATACAATGCCAATAACACTGCAAAATCACATGGCTGTTTATGCTTGTACTTTTCTTCACCAATTGCGTCGTTTTGATGAACAAACCTTACCATGAACATGCACTGATATATCTCTACCATCCATTAAACACTAAACGAACCATGTTGATCATGCAAAATCAGAGGAACGGGTGAGACGCAATCACCGGAAACAATCTCTCAATCCATTCTTTCCCACTCCCCCTATATCGTCCCTTTCCCGCCCAACAGTTCTGCTCAGCGCCTGGGGTATATTTGTGAAGAGAGTCCACTTCTTGAGGCGGGACTGGCAGGGGTTGGTCTGGACGGTCCTGATGCCCGTTATCATGGTTGCCCTTGCCATCGGCTTGTCCCAACTCAACCAGATCGACCGAGAGTACCAGAGACAGCTTACACCTGCCATGTTCAATCCTAACAGCTATGTCTTCTTCAGGTAAGGAAAAGAGCATCGGCACTCATAAAATACACATTACCTTTTACGAGTGTTGATTTTACCCTTTCCATTTTTTTCAACCCTGATTTTTTCACCTCTGTCATTTTTACCCCTGCCTATTTTAACCCAGCCACTTTTTGCACCAATGCCAATTTTAGCCCTGCTAATTTACTATGGCCATTTTTACCCAAATCAGTTTCGCATACATTTGTAATTCCGAAGCTTCGTTATTCCGAAGGTTCGGATATTCCGAAGGTTCTTTATACCGAAGGTTCGTATTTCCGAAGGTTCGTTAGACCGAAAACGAAATGAGGTTCGTAATTCCGAAGGTTCGTTTGTCCGAAAACGAACTAAGTGAGGTCCGTAATTCCGAAGGTTCGTTAATCCGAAAACGAAATGATTAACGAATCTTATTTCGTTTTTCGGACTAACGAACCTTCGGAACAACGAACCATATTTCGTTTTCGGATTAACGAACCTTATTTCGTTTTCGGATTAACGAACCTTCAGAACATCGAACCTTATTTCGTTTTCGGATTATCGAACCTTCGGAATAACGCCACAAATGTTCGGATTAACGAACCCTTTTACGTTTTCGGATTAACGAACATCGAGGTATAGGCAATTAACGTGTTTCGGAATTACGAACTTTCGGAATTACGAAGTGTAACCATCAGTTTTACCTCTGCCATTTCAAACCCTGCAGTAAAGGCCGGTGTGAACCTGAGGCACAGGTATGCTCCTATCAGATTTAGCGTCAGGATTTCCTGACAGCAGATGAAGAGCATGATGGGGAAAGTACATGGGCCGTACACAAGACTTTGCAATCACATTGGTCTTGGAGTAAAGATTAACATTTTTTAAGGAACTGGGTCCTAAGTTGACATGGTATCAAGTTTAAAAAATCAATTGCTATGGCTATGATATCCTTTTAACTACTATGTGCAGTGATTGATGACTTCTCAAATAATTCTAGGCCATGCCAGGAATCTCCAAGCTTATTGAAGTTAGCCACTTGTAGCAAGAAGTGAACCAGATAAAAGGCAAGAACAATCCAAAGTGATCGAAACAATAATATTGCAATTGTTTATAGTTTGTATAAGACAACTCGAACAAGACAATTGTGCAAAACAAGCCATTTGTAAAATTATAAGCAAAAAATGAAATCATTGTTGGACAAACAAATCATATGCATTAGTGATTGGTCATATTTAAAATCAATATTTGGTTCATTTTTTTGCAGTGACGAATCAGAGAAAGACATGGGACAGAGATTGACCGATGCACTGATCAACCCTCCGGGTCTTGGTACAACATGTATGGCAGACGCTGACCAAAAGTAAGTCTCGAGAACGAGTTATATGTACCCAGCCCCCCAAAACCAACAATAGAGCACCAGGGAAGGTTCTCTGTAAATAGTCAAACTAGTAATTTGGTCTTCAAAAAGTAAAAATGTGAAAATTATCAAATCTTAAAGAGTAATTTTTGTTCATAATACTGTCAAAATTTGAAGTTGCAAAGTTGAGTAAAACATAAATATACAAGAGTTTCTTTGCTACCTTTTTTTGACTGATTGGAAGTTTTACTGAGATTGCACATTGTGCACATCTCATGCTTGAGTGAACCCCAAACTTCGAACCTTGTTTTCTCCTTATATTTAGAATCTCTTGCTGATTTGGTGTTGTTCATATTTTTCTATGTCTTACACCATATTCCCCACAAATGATTGAAAGGAGCTTTTTGGCTTATTATATCCACCACACATAATAAGTAAATATCAATTTGAATTTCATTATTATGACATTTATAATGATATTGATTGATAAGCTCTTGAAACCTTTGAAATGAAATGTCAAGGATCTTTATTTATAACAAGTGCAATGATAATGAATAATTAGTAATAATGATATTGATACTTATAATGATCATTATTATCATAATGACAATAGTATTGATAATTCTATTTTTTGAATTTTTCTCTGATTTTTTTCCAAATTTCACTTTCATTTGTGAGTTGGTATTGTGGTATTGTTAGTTGTTATTCTGATTGTTACTATCATCCTAATATGCATCATCCAAATACCTTCTTTTTATGGCTTCTTCTGTAGGGATCTATATCCATGTCAAGAAACCAACTCACACCTGATAGACCAAAACTACAACTACAACCTGTCATCCTTGGCTGAGGTCCCGGAGGGCCGATGCCGAGAGATCAACACCGGTTTTGGCCTGGAATGTGACGAGGATGCGGGGGGCATACGCCCTCCCACCTGGGTCACGGATACGCTCGTGTACCTCCAGAACATCTCGGAGAAGGAGGACATAGATCGTTACCTCGTTGATACCCAGTTAGAGTTTAGGAATTCAAGGTATATCCTGTAAGTAGTGTTTACTGATTTGAATGTACGGGACTTGTCATGTTAACCCCGTTTGGTGAGTTGTTGTACATCTAACAGTAACACTACTAGTTTAACACTGGATAATTGTTTGCTTGCATCTTTTGTCTCAAATACTTTGCAAGAGACTCAGTTTCCTACATTCAGATTTTGCTTCAGAAGCTCGGTACATTTAGATACAGTTGTTTCTTATTGACTTAAAAAAGGGCCATTTAAAGGTGGATTTGAATGTTGCATTCTGTTTGGATCTACTGAATGGGGCCTGCTTACTCCTAACTTAGTTTTAACCAACGTTGGTGAAATTATGTTGTTATTTCCATCAGAAATGAATCGGGCTTCCTTGATGTCATTCAAAGAACTTACCTTTGATTTTGTATGGAAAAATAAATTTTATAGCTTTTCCATCTTTATAAACAATTCAAAAAGAGATCTGACCATAAATCAATTTGTTGGGCCAATGTTTGCTCATGTTTAAAACTTTCTTCAGTGCTGATCATTCAAATGTCACAAGCCTTTTGGGGTGGGTGGGGGGAATAGCTTTCTTAATGTTTAAAACAAATAAATATACATATATGCAAGGGAATGAATCCTTTCTTTTGAATTGATGTTGAAAAACCCCAATATTGTGCATTCTAAACTTGATTTTGGGGAAACTTCCATAAGAAAGGTGATTTTGAACTGCCCCCCCCCCTTTCCCCCTCCTGAGTATGGCCACGATTAGCTGCATTGATTCCCCATCAATTTTTTTATATTAATCTTGTTATTCTTATTCTTAAAAGATGCAAACAATTGATAACTCAGTTATAATCATGATAACTATTATGATAACAATAATTAGACTAATTACATCTTACTAATTAATACATTCAATGTAAACTACTTCACATATGTTTACCGGGTAATGATTATTAACTCCTTTTATTATTATTATTCGTATTCAGGTTTTTAATTAGTATATTAATAAAATGTGATTGTTGTTAAAGTAGAGTATTTAGGACTGGCTATTATTGACTAATTGTACTAACAATTAAAATAGCTGCAATTACATATACATTATACTACTACTACTACTACTACTACTACTACTACTACTACTACTACTACTACTACTACTACTACTACTACTACTACTACTACTGCTGCTGCTGCTACTGCTACTACTACTGCTACTAATACTGCTACTGCTGCTAATACGTGTACTACTACTACTACTTCTAATATTACTTCTACTGCTACTACTACTACTAGTGCTGCTACTGCTGCTGCCGCTACCAATACTACTACTACATGTACTTCTACTGCTACTGCTGCTGCTGATACTACTACTACTACTACTACTACTACTACTACTACTACTACTTTTACTTCATCTACTACTTCATCTACTACTACTACTTCATATTCTACTACTACTACTACTACTACTACTACCACTACTACCACTACTACTACTACTACTACTACTGCTACTGCTGCTGCTGCTGCTACTGCTACTTCTGCTACTACTTCTACTACTTCTACTTCTACTATTGCTGCTACTGCTACTGTACTACTTTACTGCTACTAGTATTACTACTACTACTACTACTACTACTTCTACTGCTGCTGCTAATACTACTACATGTACTAATGCTAATACTACATGTTGTACTACTACCACTAAAAATTTAATGATACTACTAATAATAGTAATTAAAATAATTAAAATAGTACAAATATTATGAGTGATACAAAGCACAAGGCACAGTGTTTAAGGCAAAACATAATAATGAGAAAAAAAACAGAAAGAGCAAAAGACATTAGATTAATTTGATTAGATTGTGCTTCATTTTTTATACTGTACCTAGCAGATAATACCTAATGTTTCTTATGTTAGGGCAAGGTGAACAAAGTATCGTGTTTTTTTAGATCTAGAATTGTTTATATAATTTTGTTATTATATACTGATTGTCAAAGCTACACAATAGTTTACATTTTTATGGCATGTGTTCCCTTTAAAGGTAATCAAAATCTTAATATTCAATCTATGAAAGAGGCCTTATTTTTACCGTCTATAAAATGTCATTTTCTTCAATTTTCTAAGGTTTGGAGGTGTTAGCTGGTTTGATGTGATGGAATTGAATCAGACGCTAACCAAGGTATGATCTTATTTTCATTGGGATGACAGTGAGTAAAATCATCAAATTTGTGATGTTGGGTAGAAACAACTATTTTCCTCCATTCGTATGCTATTTCAGACCATGATATACTGGGGGTGTCAATTTAAACCCCCCCCCCCTTTCCTCCAGATCTCAGCCGCTGATTGTGTGATCGCCATGAAAATTGTAGAGCCGGATGTGAACTTCAAGTTTGTATAGTAAAATTTTCCAAAAATTAAGTGTCTATATTTTTGATTAATTATGCAAATAACCATGAGTTTGCCATAAATGTGATATTTTGTGAATGTTTTTGCCTTTTAAACTAGTACTAAATTCAGGTGAAAATAACAATATTTACATTTCCAAGAAATATCTACCCACAATTTCCAAAGCATAACTAATTTCCTATGTATTTTATTGTTTTTAAAGTTATGTAATAGTTTCAAGCCGGTTATCACACATTTCAAAATATCTATTCTAAATATATTCATTTCATTTTTACCATTAGTTTTCTGACCTGGATGGAGTTGGGGAGGTTTGAGGAGGAAGACCTGTGGGTTATGGCTACTAAGTTAGCCTTTCCATTCCCAGGCAGCCTCTCCAACTCTCATCCAGGTCAGAAAACTAATGGTAAAAATGAAATGAATATATTTAGAATAGATATTTTGAAATTTTAAAACCAATAAAATACATAGGAAATTAGTTATGCTTTGGAAATTGTGGGTAGATATTTTGATTGATCTTGTCTCTGATCTGTTTGTATTCTCTATATTTTTTTAAATGCCAAATAAAATAATAATAATAATTTCCACATTTCATCTATGTCTTTACTCGTAAGATAAAGTGATAGTAAGATTTTTTCCCCCACAACGTTTCTTAGTAGTGCATAACATTTTACTTTAAATTCTTTCTTCCAACATTAGGCTTGGTACAATAACCGTGCCTTCCACGCTATGCCTACAATGCTCAATGTCATGAATAACATCATCCTGAGGGCAACTGTTGACAGCAATTCAGAGGAATATGGTAAATACATTATAGTAATATGATAATAATAATGATAATAATAATGATGATAATACTGATAATACTAATTATGATAGTGTAGTAGGTTTCACGGTACACCATGTATCTTTCTTGTGCAAGTATTGGTCCTGAAAAGGACTACCCAAACTCGATGTTTTGACAAGTGTGTTCTTGTTGTCTTCAGGAGAAAGAATAATGATAATGATGATAATAATAATAATAATAATAATAATAATAATAATAATAATGATAATAATAATAATGATAATGATAATGATAATGATAATGATAATAATGATAATGATAATAATAATATATAGCGTTTTTGAGATGCCAATTATCTAGTTGCCTATCTAGTTGAATGGTTATTACCCTGAATATAGCTCTATCTGTTAAAGGCAATTGGTGCATCCACGGAATTAATCCTGCCAAGTCCCCATTCATCTCACCTGGATTGAGTGCAGCACAATGTGGATCTATTCTTGCTGAACGAAATTACGCCATGGCTGGGAATCAAACCCACGCCACAACCCTCTGTTTACAGTCTGCAGACTAATCTATTTTACCACAAGGCTAAGATTATAATGATAATCATAATAATAGTAATATTAATAATGAACGGTTTAAATAACCATGCTTAATTTATTAATTAAAGGACAAGTCCACCCCAACAAAAAGTTGATTTGAATAAAAAGATAAAAATCCAACAAGCGTTACACTGAAAATTTCATCAAAATCGGATGTAAAATAAGTAAGTTATGACAATTTAAAGTTTCGCTTAATTTCACAAAACAGATAAATATGCACATCCTGGCCGGTATGCAAATGAGGAGACTATGACGTCATCAACTCACTATTTCTTTTGTATTTTATTATACGAAATGTGAAATATTATAATTTTCTTCTCATTTTCAAGTGATACAACGATTGATTCCTCCCTGAACATGTGGAATTAGCATTGTTTAATACTATATGGTTCAGTCAAGTTGGTCCTTATTGTCAAATCTAAAAAAAATGAAATATTGTATAATTCAAACAATAAAAAACAATAGAAATAGTGAGTGATGGAAATCATCGACTGACTCACCTAGTTGTGCATATCACTGTTTTGTGAAAAATAAGTGAAACTTTAAAATGTCATAACTTTCTTATTTTACATCCGATTTCGATGAAATTTTCAGCACTATGCTAGTTTGATTTTTCTCTATTTATTCAAGTCAGCATATTTCTGGGGTGGACTTGACCTTTAAATATTAAAAATATTTTTAAAAGCATTTTTGTCTCACCTGCATAGCAGAGTGAGACTATAGGCGCCGCTTTTCCGACGGCGACGGCGGCGGCGACGGCGGCGGCGGCGGCGGCGACGGCGGCGTCAACACCAAATCTTAACCTGAGGTTAAGTTTTTGAAATGACAGCATAACTTAGAAAGTATATGGACCTAGTTCATGAAACTTGGCCATAAGGTTAATCAAGTATTACTGAACATCCTGCCTGAGTTTCATGTCACATGACCAAGGTCAAAGGTCATTTAGGGTCAATGAACTTAGACCATGTTGGGGGAATCAACATCAAAATCTTAACCTAAGGTTAAGTTTTTGAAATGTCATCATAACTTAGAAAATATATGGACCTAGTTCATGAAACTTATACATAAGGTTAATCAAGTATCACTGAACATCCTGCATGAGTTTCACATCACATGACCAAGGTCAAAGGTCATTTAGGGTCAATGAACTTTGGCCGAATTGGGGGTATCTGTTGAATTACCATCATAACTTTGAAAGTTTATGGATCTGATTCATGAAACTTGGACATAATAGTAATCAAGTATTACTGAACATCCTGTGCAAGTTTCAGGTCACATGATCAAGGTCAAAGGTCATTTAGGGTCAATGAACTTTGGCCAAATTGGGGTATTTGTTGAATTACAGCCATAAATTTGAAAGTGTGTTGGTCTAGTTCATAAAACTTGGACATAATAGTAACCAAGTATCACTGAACATCCTGTGCGAGTTTCAGGTCACATGATCAAGGTCAAAGGTCATGTAAGGTCAAAGAACTTTGGCCACGTTGGGGGTATTTGTTGAATTGCCATCATATCTCTATAAGTGTATTGGTCTAGTTCATAAAACGTGGAAATAAGAGTAACCAAGTATCACTGAACATCTTGTGCGAGTTATAGTAGTTTTCAAAATCAGCACTGCTGCTATATTGAATCGCGTGATGCAGGTGAGACGGCCAGAGGCATTCCACTTGTTACTGTGTAGAGTTCCTTTCAGAGGCACCTAATACTGAGAATTACTATCTTGCAAGAGGGCACAAGGATATTTAATTGGTTTCATGGAAAATCCAAAACTTCAGCTCTTTTAATATTTTTTCATCAATTTTTGTTATTTTGACAGGTATAACAGCGTACAACCATCCACTGGAACTATCTAAACAGGATTTAGGTGTGGACATGTAAGTAGTAGGCTACATGGAATGTGGCCTGAGAATTATTGAACATCTTGTATTGTGTTGACCGAGAGGTCAGACTTGTAATTGTTTTGGGGAGTGGCCCAGGGTGGTTTGGTAATTAATTTGATACTTAACCCTAACCAGACCGGGCTTTGCCGGGGGGGGGGAGGTTGAGTCACCCACCCCCTTGACTTGAGATCTCGGCCACTGATTGCCCGAACGCAGTGAAAATTGCCATGATAATAGTGTGGGATATGATAATTTACAGGGCTGTATGTTTAATTTTCCCTAAATCATCAGATTTTTAAAAGTATTAATTATGCTAATTTATGCATAAATCACTATTTTTCTCTAATTCACTGTAAAAAGCTCATAGAATGCAAATGTTCAGTGTAAATATTTGTTATACCATTGCTAACAATTACAAATGAAAAAAATCATGGTTTGAAAATGAATTTCTTTGTTTTTTACCGTTTGTTTTTCTTTGTTTTTTCACCAAATTTAAAGCAGAACCTATTTAAAGCATAATTATGCTAAAATCAAATCGTTTAAGATGATGAAAGTAAAAATAATCATATCTTTATGAAAAAAGTGAGATAACTCAATTTACATTGATTTTGTAGACAAAATCACGTTTTGGAGCAATTTTGGGTATGACATGCACTTACTTAATGTTGCATAATTATTGAACCACATACCCGGGCATCATAAATTTGGTCTTAAAAGATGCGCAAGACTTCAAAATAAAAAGTCAGAGAGCGGCGCGGTCAAAAAAAATTGCGCAGCGGAATGGTCGCGGAAAATGTTGGGGAATCGATTCTACCCCCACACCTGGATTAGGGTTAAACCAGAATATCAAGTATTTTGCTCATTATTTTGCTTAAAAGTAAGCCCCAAATAATTTGATTTCTCCTCTACATGCACTTATTCTTGAGTATGTTTCTGAACTATTCAGGGCTTTATTTCATAAAGATTTCTGGTTATATTAACTTGATATTGAGTTGGCTGTACTTACCATTGTGGCCCCTGGTCTGTGTGTATAATGTAGCACACACAACCGGCAAATTAAAGGACAAGTCCACCCAAACAAAAGTTGATTTGAAAAAAAGGAGAAAAATCCCACAAGCAAAACACTGAAAATTTCATCAAAATCGGATGTAAAATAAGAAAGTTATGACATTTCAAAGTTTCGCTTAATTTCACCAAACAGTTATATGCACATCCTGGTCGGTATGCAAATTGGCAGACTAATGACGTCACCCACTCACTATTTCTTTTGTATTTCATTATATGAAATATTCTAATTTTCTCCTCCTTGTAAAGTGAAAAAAAGTTTTAGTTATCCCTGAGCATGTGGAATTGCCATTGTTTTAACAGTTTATGGTTAAGTTAACTTGGTCCTTTTTGTCAAATATGTAAAAATTGAAATATTGTATTATTCAAACAATAAAAAACAAAAGAAATAGTGAGTGATGGACATCATCGGCTCTCATTTGCATATCGCTGAGTTGTGCATTTAACTGTTTTGTGAAAAATAAGCGAAACTTAAAAATGTCATAACTTTCTTATTTTACATTTGATTTCGATGAAATTTGCAGCGTTATGTTTGTTTGATTTTTCTATATCGATTCAAATCAACATTTTTCTGGGGTGGACTTGACCTTAAAGTGTAATATGAAGTCACGCCAAACTCTCCACGAAACTGCGCCCAGATCTACAGTAGTACACCTGAAAACTAATCATCAATACTTTGTCAATTTCCTATGAAATCAGCTGGCTGGATGCGGCAAAGACTTTTGGCATCGTTATTGTCCTGGTTGCCGCCCTTGTGCTCATCCCATCTGCGTTCTCCATGTTCCTCGTCAATGAGAACATCAACGGATCAAAACGTCTTCATTACGTCTCCGGTGTCGGCACCCTGACCTACTGGCTAACTAACCTCATATGGGATATGGTATGTTGGTTTATGGGATGTTTCACCAAGGTTTTTTTTCTTCAAAATTATACATATTTTTATGGATGACTTCTATAAGAGGTGCAAGCTATGATTTCATTTTTTTCTTCAGTTTTTTTAAATAGAAAAGGTTGATAATTGGAATTGTGGGAAATATTTTCCTTTACTTTTATGAAGGTGTAGGCCCATATCCTAACCTGTTATAAATTGAAAGATTTTGCTATAACCCATGTTTTTCCATAGACTCCAGTCTGCATATGAACAGACCCATCCTGTTATCCAAATGTCATCATAAGTTTCCAAACTCTCAAGCGTTATCTGTTGATTTAAAAAAAGAAGAGGAAGATATTGTACAACTCTGTGAGAGGTTTCCATGAAGTTTATCATTCAAGTAATGTATTAATGATTGATAGTTGACTTGGAAAACTGGTACATGTAGAATTAATAGGTACCTTGTCAAAAGTCCCTGCTGCGTCTCCTGGCAGGAATTCTGCTGCAAAGGCACCATGTGTCTTTTCAAACGTTCTTGCCTGCATTCCCCATTATTTTTTCTAAAACAAATTGGTACTTATATAGCGCATAATCAATTAAAATTGCTCTCCAATACTACAATTACACTACAACAAAAATAAGAATAAATGTTTTCAAATGTCTTTTTAAACGATTCAACACAAGTACATGTACATGATCGAAGGTGTATTGGTAAACTATCCCATAATTTGGGACCGCAAAAGTCAAAGCTAGCTTCCCCCTAGGAATGTGTAAAATTGTAGTGTCTTCACTAGAGGGAAGTCTGTAATGTGGCCGGTGTGGTGATCTAAGTAAACTATAGAGGCATTCGGGTGCCATTTTATGCATACACTTATAAACTAATAGTGCAACTTTGTAAGAAATTCTTTTGTGAACTGATAACCAGTGCAAATGCTTCAACAACGGAGTGGCCCGATCATGCTTCTGCGCTTTGAAGATGATCCTCGCGGCACGATTTTGAATGTGCTGCAACCTTTCACAATCTATACTGTTATGAATCGCCCCTTGCCGGATTCCCACGCAAAAAAAACACAGCTCTTACATTTGACAAGGTACCTTAGGATCACCTACAGAGTTTGATCAGAAAAAAATGATAATGGTGTTGTATTCCTGTCTTGCAGCTGAGTTTCTGCCTTCCCATTGCCCTGATGCTGCTAATCTTCTACATCTTTGACTTCCGTGGACTCATCCTGGTGCCCAACGTTGGTGCGTTTGTGGCCCTCGTCTTCTTGTATGGGTAAGTGGTATGCAATGATAATCATTTGGTGGTGATGGTGGTGTTAATGGTGTTGGTAGTGATGATGAAGATGATGTTGATGACAATCATGATAGTAGTAGTGGTAGTGGTGGTGGAGATGATGATGATAATATGATGGTGAATATTGTGGTGATCTTGGTGATGGTAGTCATCTTGATGATTTTATAGCGAGGATAATGATGAAGGTGACATAAATGTCAGTAATACTTGCAAACTTCAATAATGGTGATTGTGATGAGATCCGTGCTAATGATCATGGTGGTGTTGATGATAACAATGATGATGATGATAATGATGGAAAATGTTGATGATTATTTTCTTTCATCTTTTCTTAATAAGGCGGGCATTGTTTTATGAATTTTCCAACAGCGATGATACAGATGAAAATTGGGATGTTACAAAGATTTTGGTGGTGTTAGCAATTGCTGTCAAGTGGTGTTTGGAGTGCTGATCGATGCTGTTTTATTGATAATGATGGTAGTGAACATGAATCTTGCGTATATTAATGATGAAGGTGATGGTGATCATAATGATCACAACTGCTATACATAAACTTGTTATGATGATGATGATTATGATCTTCACTGTGATAGCTTAACTAAGAATTTTGAAAGTCTATCTTTATATCTAGATAACTTCGAAAAACAGTTCAGTGTTATTGCTTTATCTGAAACATGGTTGAAAAAATCCCATCCAAATCTATGTAACCTCAATAATTATTCCTTTATAGGACAAGAGAGAGAAAATAAACGTGGTGGTGGCGTTGGGTTTTACATTTCAGATTCTTTAGAGTATGAAACAAAAAATGATTTTTATATCAGTAACGAAAACTGTGAGGCAATTTTTGTAGAAATAAATAAAAGTATAATAATTGGTTGCATATATAGACCACCTGGTCAACCCATTGATTATTTTCTGAATATTTTACAAAACACCCTTCTGCTTATTCCAAATTCTAAGCCATGTTACCTGCTCGGAGATTATAACATAAATCTTATATCATTAGACGGTAGTCTTCTTAGTAATAGCTTCACGGACACATATTCCTCATTTTCTTTTTATCTACTTATAAACAAGCCCACGCGCATCACTTCGCACTCGAGTACACTGATAGATAATATATTCACTAATAGATTCGAAACAGTTAGGGAATGTGGTATCCTCTATGGAGATGTCAGCGATCATTTACCTATTTTCTGTATCATCTCCTCTTCTTATTTGACTTCATATTCTCCTCCAGTTTATATAAGTAAACGATTAATTAATGAAGATAATATCTGTGAATTTTGCAGAGCTTTAATAGATTTTGACTGGGACTTTCATGAAACTAATGTAAATGATATGTTCAATAATTTTTTTGATAAGTTCTTAGAGTTATATAATAGTTGTTTCCCTCTCAAAAGTATAAAAATAAAACCTAAGTTAAAAAATAACTGGTTCACACAAGACCTTAAAAAAATGTGCAGAAAGAGACAAAATCTTTATAAAAAGTATATTGTTAACAGAACAGCAGTTAATGAAAGAAATTATAAAATTTTCCGTAATAAATGTACTAAGGCCATTAAAAAAACTAAACAGCAATATTTTTATTCTAAATTTACTTCTTTAAAAGGGAATACCAAAGCAACATGGAAAGAAATAAATTTTGTACTAAACAGAAAAAAGAATCATAATAAAATTTCAAAAATTGTCGACAATAATAACATTATTACGGATCAAAAAGAAAAAGCCAACGAATTCAATAACTTTTTTACTTCTATTGGTCCAAATTTGCAGGAAGAAATAAAAAACACAAGTGATGTAACTAACGAACCTCCTTCAAAATACCTTTTAAATCGATGTCCTTTTTCAATATATTTTCAACCAATATCTGAAAGTGAAATCATATCTGTTGTAGATAAATTGAAACATAATACTTCTTCTGGGTTCGACAACGTAGACATAAAAGTTATTAAGAAAGTTATTCCATTTATATGTAAACAACTATGCTATATTTTTAATGAATCAATTTCTACAGGAATCGTACCTGATAAACTTAAGATAGCAAAAGTGATACCTGTATTCAAGTCAGGATCAAAAGAAACTGTAACGAATTATAGACCAATATCTGTTCTTACTGTCTTCTCAAAAATAATTGAAAAATGTGTATATACCAGGGTATCCCATTTTTTATCGTCTCATAACATTCCCAATAGTACACAATATGGATTTAGGGAGGGTCTCTCAACGTCATTGGCTCTAAATAAATTTACTAAAGATATTACAAATTCCATTGAAAATAAAAAAACAACCGTAGGAATTTTCATCGACTTGTCCAAAGCATTCAACACCATAGATCATCATATTCTAAAACAAAAACTTTATCACTGTGGTATACGGGGAACGCCCTACCAGTGGATTGTGAATTATCTAACAAATAGAAAACAATTTGTCTCTGTTGATTCAATTAATTCAGTTATGTTAAATATTGTTTGTGGGATTCCACAAGGATCCATATTGGGCCCATTGTTATTTCTTATTTACATAAATGATATTCAATGCTCCTCAAATATTTTAAATTTTATACAATTTGCAGATGATACTAGTATTTTTTTTACTCATAATGATATTTCCTTTATAACCTATACTTTAAACAATGAACTTCAAAATTTAAGCAATTGGTTAAAATGTAATAAATTAGTTATAAATATGTCTAAAACAAATTTTATGGTATTTAGTAACATTAATTATGATATTAAGGATATTAAATTACACATGAATGGATCTGAATTATTACATACAAATCATTCAAAATTTCTAGGTATCCATATTGATGAACTCATGTCATGGAAATATCATATCGAAGATGTCTGTGTTAAAATATCTCAAGTTGTCGGTGTATTGTATCGCTTACGTCACGTTCTCCCGCCTAAAATACTTCTTTCCATTTATAATACCTTGTTTCTCCCACATATCTCATATTGTAACATTATCTGGGCTTGTTGTCCAAAATATCTATCTGATAGAGTATTCAAATTGCAAAAAAAAGCGGTTCGCCTTATTTCCAATTCTTCATATTATTCCCATTCTGCTCCATTATTTCATAAACTCAAACTATAAACTGTATATGATATCACGAATTTACAAATCGGAATTTTTATGTATAAATGCAAACATCGTCTACACCCTCCTCATATCTCTGATTTATTTCCCCTTAATCTAGATTTACATTCTTATGAAACCCGTACTGCCAATGACTTTCATTTTCCAAAGGTTCGAACATCATTTGCTAAATCCACTCTTTTATTCACTGGCCCTAAACTGTGGAGTTCCTTACCAAAAGAAATAAAAAACTCAGTATCACTCCATTCCTTTAAACGTAATTTCAAAAAGTACCTGATTGATACAAATTTAAAAAATAACAGTAGAGCTTAAAAATCAAACTTATCCTTTCTTTTTTTGTATTGTTTATGTCATTATCAAAGTTATTATTCTAAATTCTTTTCCCATACGTAACGTTATTTGATTTTGTTTTATGAATGTGTTAATTTTTCTTAACTATTATCTTGAAAGTTATGAATGAGAGCCATATTTACATGCTACATATTGTTAAGAAATGTCTATTTTAATAGCACTTATCTGTTTATTTTATGTTGGGTGCCTGATTTTAAGACTTTATCTTGTCTTCTTTGGCTCCCCCACAGTAATATACATTTCTTTGTATTACTTTTAAACAACTCGGTTCACTTTCCTTTTTTCAGTTATGTTTGTTTGTTTCCTATTTTTGTACATATTTGCAATGTTTTTATATTATTGTGGAAATAAATGATTTGATTTGATTTGATACTCCCAAAAAAATGAAAGTTGAGTGGCAAGACATTTGTTCTGGCAACAATCGCTCTGTGCTTTATTTCGTCTTAGATATAGGGTTAGGTTTAGGATAGGGTATAGTGAAGAATCCAGGGTCAAAGTTGGTCATTCCATTAGGCCTAATGTGTTGAATTTACAGCGGAGCAATTGTCGACAGAGCAAATGCCATGGAACTAACAGCTTTAATGTTAAAAGTTTTCTTAGTCTCTTTATTTACTTTTCCTCTGTTTTTGCTGTACACAGATTTGCCATCATGACTCAGATCTACATCTTTGTTCCTTTCTTCAAAGAAGCTGGTAGTGCATTTATCTTTATATTTTGTCTTCTGCTTCTTGAAGCCGTTATCACCAACATTCCTAATTGGCTTGTTGCAGTTGATGTGGTGAGTCAAATCCCCCAAGCAAAAAAACCTCTCCCAATTCACATTCTTAAGTACATGTACATCACATCCATGTTAATGATGTCTTAAGTACGTTTAATATATGGAGGATTAGGGGGTTCCATTTGATAAAGTGTGCAATTTCGCATAAATATTATTTTTATTGGGTGTCTGATTAGTATATGAAAATCTGCATATTTCTGTTCTTTTTTATATAAAAACACTTTTCATACTTGGGAAATAGGTAAGAATTTCAAAATATAAACTTTGCATGTGGCTTACTGTCTTCTTATCACTATATTATTAGATAATTATTTGAAGGAAATTTACTCTAAGAAAAGGAAACCTTATGAAGATATTTAGAGAAGGTGATAGATAGAAGGGAGGTGCGATAGCTCTGTCAGTAGAGCGGGGTTTTCGGATTCTAGTGATCCGGTTTCGATTCCCACTTGGTGCGCTAGTGCCCTTTGGTAAGGCATTGATCCTGATTACCAGGTCCCTCGGAGAGTACCTGAAGCCATCAGTCCTCTGGTTGCTTGCTTACAAGCATTCATGCTTTCTTAGCAATCAGGTATTAAATCACTACCATGTACATTTATCATATGATTAAAAAAAATCAAATTCATACATTTGCTTATAGTCAATGGATGATAAAAGTAATTTCTACTGCATCTATGTAGGATTTTATAGATGGTTTGCCTGTTAATACCCATTAGCAACCTTTATCCAGGCCTTTTTAAAGGAAAATATGTTCTTTGGTTTCAAGCATTTATACATTTTTTAAGGCACTATTTTTGTTATTTCAATAAATATCAAACCTTTCACAGTTTGTCATGGTGGAATAGAGTCTCCAGCGCAAGCTATTTTGCTAACATCCCATCATTGTGACCAATAATTGTCAGGGATAATCATTTCTCCTTTGGCAGGTATCCGACAGCGAAACACACGCTTTTAAGATTCTTAATTACGTGCTGTTGGTGTTCAGCCCTTACTGCCTCTCATCAGGCATCCTCAGTCTGATGCAGAACCAGGCTATGGCAGACATCTATCAAGCCTTTGGGGTGGATGATGGTGTCTTTAAGGACCCCTACCACATCCTCAAGTGGCACTATGTTGCCCTGGCTGCAGAAGGTGCTCTGGCTTTCCTGGTTGTGCTGCTCATTGATGGCTTCAGGAATAGCAGTTGTAGCAGGTGAGTTTATTTATTATAAGTCTTATTTGAACTTGGCAACACAGCTCTCCACTTCATGTTGCCAAGCTGGTATGACTAAGTACATGCAAAAATCTAGGATAGTCAGTTGTAGATGCATTGTTGAGGAACATGGGGTCAAAGGTCATCTAGGGGTCAAAAGGTCAAGTTTTTGTTCAACTTTGTCTCATTTCTTTATCTCTGCATCAATTATGTTCACACTTAATGCATTTGATCCTTGGGTAATGCCACATGTGTGTCCATGGTGATAATGGGTACAAAGGTCATCTAAGGGTCAAAAGGTCAAATGATAAGGAGCCATGTCCAACCTTTTTTGTGTGCAACTTTGTCTCATTTCCTTATTTCTGCATCAATTTTGATCACACTTAATGGATTTGATCCTTGGGTAATGCCACATGTGTGTCCATGGTGATAATGGGTACAAAGGTCATCTAAGGGTCAAAAGGTCAAATGATAAGGAGCCATGTCCAACCTTTTTTCTTGTGCAACTGGTTCTCATTTACTTATTTCTGCATCAATTTTGATCACACTTGGTTGAAATGATCATTGGTTAATACCACATGTGTGTTGTTGAGGGTGATGGGGTCAAAGGTCATCTAGCGTCTGAAGGTCAAGTTTTGTTCAAATTGCTGTCACTTTTTATTTTTGCATCAGTTGCCTGGACCCTGATGTTGTTGGCCAAGCGGATTGCCATGACAATGAAGACGTGTTGGCTGAGAAGGAGAAGGTGCTTACAGGAGGAAGTAAAGGAGATGTCATGGTTCTACAGGAGGTCAGAAAGGTAGGTCCTACACAGGTGCGGATCCAGCCGAATTAGACGCAATAGTCTTGACGGGCCGTCTATTGTGCAAAACCAATATAGCCCCTCAAAAGAGGTACATGTATTGCATTCAACCTGGCTAGATCCGCCACTGGTCATACATTAATCATTTCAAAACTTATTCTCTGTACATGTATATGATTTTGATGATGATGTTGATATTGATGATAATGATAGTAATGACGATGATGGTAATGATAGTGAGGAGGATGATGATGATGATAATGATGATGATGATGCTTATGGTGATGATTGTGATGATGATGATGATGCCGAGGATAGTGATGATGATGATGCTGATGATGATGATGGTGGTAGTGATGATAGTGCCTTTTCTATTTGAGTCATAACACAAGTTCTGTGGTGGATAAGACATCTTACAAGTCATTTCCATGAAATGCTCTGCTGGAGAGCAACTCATCAATATTTGTTGCCTGAGAACTTGATAGATTTGATAACTTTCCTTGATATTGATTGGCTGAGATTCACCTCCTTTAGTGACTGAGATAAAAAATACTTTGTCGGATGAATTTCCCCTGATAATGAATTTGATTGAGATCCACTATCTTTTCCCCTCAGGTGTATCGCGGACCTGGCAAGCAGCGAATCGTAGCTGTCAACGACCTCTACTTGGGAGTATCTAAAGGCGAGGTAGGCTTCTTTTAATTGTACTCATTACTAATGCTGTTCTCTCATTTCCTGTCCACATCTTCATGTAATAAAAAAATATTAAACAATATTGGGCTAGTCCACCTTGATGTACTTGTACAACACAGGGTTATGGATTTAGAGATTTGAATTTGTTACACATGAGTGAATCTTTCATATGTGATGAGATATTCCATAAAATGTAATTTAGAGATTTGAGTTTGTTACATGCACAAGCATTTCTTTTGTAGTTTATGTGATATTGATTCCGGAAAATGTCATTTTCTCAGGAAAATGACAATAGTTTTACCTGTACATTTAGTATATCATTACATCAATAAATCATTGAAAATGGGAGTTTAATATGGAATTGATGTACACTTTCTTTGTTGTTTGGCTTCAGTGCTTTGGGTTATTGGGTGTCAATGGAGCTGGAAAGACGTCAACTTTCCGCATGATTGTTGAAGACCTGTCACCAACTCAAGGCAGCATCAAGAAGAGAGCTCAAAGGTAGGTTTTAGTCATTCTCTCTACTTATATGATTTTCAATGGAATAAAAAAAGCCCAGAGAACAATCACCCTCATTTTTGTATAGTTAAGGCAGATGAGAAACACAAACAAAGGTACCTACCCTATCACATTTAAGGTATTGAAATAATTGCAAAATAGATGTAAGTTTCACTTATGACATTTTTTATTTAAGTAATAATAAAGAAATATGATAATGACAATGTTAATAATAATAATAGTAATAACAAAAAATACTGATATTATTCTGCTCTTTCTAATTTTTTCAACTCTTTGTGTGATGGGCCATGAACCCCTCTGTACTGAATTATTTTCAGGGAGAGAAACAATCTTTGTTTGAGCGTGAAATGCGAAATTCACTTGACACCGAGTGTGCATTGTTGCGAGGTACGCATGGAAAGGCCTGATTTGATTGCCATTGGTTTATACCAAAAATGGGTTATTTGCAATACCAGCATTTCTCTTGTATCCTATGTTGACATAAATGAATATGGTAATAGAAGAAATTGTTTTTGAATATTCGTTTATTACTGTATGCATGTGAACCATTAGTGAAGATATGGGCAATGAAAATGCATATGCCACTTTACCTTCATCACAGATATAGACTTTAAAACCTTTTCTGTCTCTTAAAAGCATTTGGCTATTGCCCCCAAAAGAATACTATATACCGTTAGATTTGATATATTTTCTTTGCCACATGATTTTTTTCTCAGTGAAGTCATTATCGATTCAAAATGCATGTACCAAGATGTTGACTTTTTGTTAGTTAGCTAGGGATTGCTTGCATCTTACTCTATACTCTTATCATGGATTGACATTTTAGAACCTAATATCTGATTCCTTTTTTAAGCATTGCCATGTTTATCTTCCTCAGTGAAGTAATGGTCAATTCAAATTGCATAGGCCCTAGTCTGTGACTCCATCTCTACAAGAATTAACCTGGGAGTTTTTGCACTGTGTCTTATACCGTTATCGTAGAAAGTCCTTGTATAACCTAATATCTGTCTCTTTAAAGATAAATACCAGTTGTGGTAACGATCTCAAAATAAGTTCGAACAGAATCCAATGAAATTACCACCAAAGCATTTGTATGTATAAATTAGAAATATGTGCCCAATAGTTCTGGAAGAAAATGCGTAATTTCTGAGAAATAGCAAAATAACCACGGAATTCCATCATATGTCGGGTGTTTTTCGAAGCAATATAAATACGCTGTCCCACATATGCTTTTATGTGTAAGTGATCATCAGGATTATCGATTCTTGAGCTAAGATTTCATGATTTTACAAAGATAAGTTTACCTTAATGTACATGTACCAGATCTAGATGTATGATAATATTTTGACTATTAAACTTGATTTAAAAGACTTTCTCATAAAATAATTGTTTGCTGCAACTACTGTCTTTTACCTTTAACTGCTTTATTTTTTCTTCTTAAGCATTGGCTACTGCCCGCAAGAGAATGCCATGTACCCCCAGCTCACTGGTGAAGAGCTCCTCTATTGCTATGCTAGGATGAAAGGCATTACCAGCTCTGGCATAGGCACGGTAAATCAAATGCCCTTTTTTCTCAAATTAAAGGGGTACATATAGTTCACCCTGAAGTTCGGATGGTTAATAACTAGGCTGAAAAATTAGAAAAAAAATATTGGTGAAGTATTGATAAAAATCCATCAAAGAATGTATTAGTGAGTTATCAATTTTTTTCTTCTAAATTTTGTAATTTATGACGTCAAGTCTGAGCAGATCCCATATATTTAATTCATATAATATAATTCCATAAATTCCAGGTTTTTAATGGTACATGGTGACTAGGAATATTGTTTGTATAGAATGAATGAAATAGTGGGTCTGTTGATATATCCCCACATAAACAAAATGATTTTTTAAATTAAATGTATTTCCTGTAAACACCTGTATGTAACACCAGTATCACTCTTTTATTTAAGGCAATCAATGAGATTTGTGAGGAACTTGGAATGGAGCGATACCTGAGAAGGAGTATCTCTACTTACAGCGGAGGGATGAAGAGGTGTTTAGCTGTGGCCGTTGCACTGTTAGGCAAACCAGAACTTATTCTCATGGTGAGTGTATGGTGATCCTCTGTCTTAGGCAAATATACATGTATATATTGTCATTTGTTTTGTTAATAATACAAGAATGATGATCATGAAAGTAATGATAATGAACTTATGATGATGTTAATAAGCAGAAACGCTGTTGTGATCATAGTAGTCTAGGCTCACAGCTATCTAACCACTGTGATGAATTCCAGACTTTATCTGAATAGAACTGAGCTACTTTGACATATATCCGGTAATAAGGAGTAAGGAGATGTGGAATCCGCCTCACCCTCCTGTTACATGTACATGTATACATGTAAGCTGTTGGTCACTCATATACAGTAAAAATAGTTCTCACCTCGATGTATTCGGTACATTGTATCTACAAAATTACTCTGAAATACAACACTGTCTCGATTAAGCTGAAGATAAAACAACACATTTTTGCGTGTTTGTATGTATTTCACTGTTTTCTTACTTTCTTTTAGATTATACATTTCTTTGATTTTTTTTCTTGACTTTTTTGTAGATTATTATTTTTCAATAATTTCTTGTTGAAAATGAGTGTATCATAGAAGCATGAGTTAATTGATTTTTATCATCAAAAGTAGAATAATGTCATATTTATTGATATTAGCTGGAACAATTTTTGTATTGAGTTGTTTAAGAAATCCTGTTTTTACAAGCAAATTTTGATTTGAGAAGTAAGAGCAAAATCTTGCGTAACTTGGGAATCGGGGTCCTGGACATTATGAATTGGTCTCCAAAACTGCTAGAGCCATCAAAAATAACAATCACATGAAAAGTTGTATTATAATAATAATAATAAAGATTAATTTATTGAGTACATAATAGATATAAACTCTCTGCGCTTTTATAGTAAGATCGTATATATCTATATATTATGTACCATATACTCATAAAATTATGCAATATATTATTTACCATAGGATAGGGGCTATTGCAGATTTTTCAGATGTATAGATTCATTTCGGTTTATTTAAAAAACTTCCTTGTTAAAACAGTCGAGACTGATATAAACAAGGGTTACAAAGTAAACATAACTTTATAGTGAGATACATGTAAGTGGAGCTAAATAGTGAAATAATGATAATAGTACATAATTCAATATCAAATTCAAATTGATCAATATACATGATATACACATAAAGATGATTGGTCATCAGTGAAGGATCAGGCTTTGGGGAAACTGATTGAAGCGTATTGATCCTAACCAACAGTAGAATATATAACTGTAGTACATGTAGGTGCACAATATACATGTAAATGTACTTTTATTATTATTACTAATGTCATTATTATTGTTATTATCATTATTATTATTATAATTATTATTGTTATCAGTGTTATTATTATTATTATTACTATTGTTATCATTGTTATTATTATTATTAGTATTAGTATTGTTGTCATTGTTATTATTATTATTATTATTACTATCATTGTTATCATTGTTATTATTATTTTTATTACTATTATTGGTATTGTTATTATTATTATTATTATTGTTATTATTTGTTATTATTATTATTGTTGTTATTATTGTTACTATTATTATTTCTATTATTGTTATCATTGTTATTATTGTTACTATTATTATTACTATTATTGTTATCTTTGTTATTATTATTATTATTCTTGTCATTGTTATTATTATTATTATTACTATTATTTTTATTATTATTTCCATTGTCCACAACTTGATGTTCTGTTGGTATATTAAACAGCAACCGGACTTCTTCCAGAAATCTAGGGTTATTGTTCTATATTCTATCAAATGGGTCCTCTTCTCATTGTTCACTTCTCTTTCTAATTCTAATATTATTATTATTGTTATCATTATTATTATCATTGTTATTATTATTATTATTATCATTATTATTATCATTGTTATTAAATCAAAGGATGAACCCACCACCGGAATGGATCCAATCACCAAACAGCGAGTCTTGACGAGTATTGTCAACGTGGTTCGGGATAACCGCTCAGTCATCCTCACTTCCCATAGGTATGTTATTTGTGACCAGACTGGTGATCCTTTCTTACGCGCAAAACCCTCGCCAATGAAGGTTTTTGTGTATATTATTTACCCCAAGAAAGGATCACCAGTCGTTCTTAAAGTCGCTCTTAACGCACAAACAGCTTTATGAAACGGCCCCCAGCCACCCCAAAACCATCAATAAATAGACTAGGGGCCCGTCTTACAAAGATTTGTGATTGATCAGATCAATCACAACTATAGAAAGCCAGCAAAGTCAACATATAAAATGCATGTTTGTTCAAAAAAATTTATAGATACAAATCTTTATCCATAAATTCATTGATTTCTTGACAATGTGGTGTGTTCTCCTTTGTTTATAAGGACATTTTGCACATTTCCTGTACAAAAAATTATGACACTGATGGATTTCCATAGAGTTAGATTGATTGCGTCAATTGTAACTCTTTGTAAGACGGGGTCCAGGCTGAACTTCATACCCTGATTTCTCTTTATTCTCTGAAGCTGTCACTGCTGTCACTTTGACAAGTTACATGTCAATATCGGTTCATGATGTACTTCTCAAGCTCTATAAAATTCTCAAAGTGCATTGTGATCAATTGTTGCATTACTAACTTACAATTGTTACATTTCACCAACATTTTCCATCTGACAAAATTGCCAGATCTGACAACTTTTCTTGATTCTTTGATAATAATCATTGTTACTGTAGTCACTGTTGGATAAAACAGGACTTGTGGGATAAAATATCCAACTAATCCTTTCATGACTTGCTCCCCCTTAAAGCTAGGGTTACACCGGAACCAAATCAGCTACAAATTCATCCGAATACACGTATTCGGGTGGTTTCAGAAGTATTCTGTTCTTCCTCCGCGAATGCAAGAAATTTTTGGAGGGATTCAGGAACGTTCGAATCCACCAAAACCATCCGAATCAGGCCGTATTTGGGCAGAATCAGTCTGAATTTATTTGAGAGAATTCATTTTTGGTGTAACCCAAGCTTATGCAAAACATGTGTTATGGATCTTCTAAAGTCATATTTCTTGTAAGTCAAACAGATACATGTATCTGGTGTTTCAGTAGATTCAACTTAGGGCGACATTATATGTATTGAAGAGTATACTGTACTTCATCAGCAGTGTCCATGTCATTGAGTACATGTGGTACATGTTTTTCTTTGCAGTATGGAGGAATGTGAAGCCGTTTGTACCAGACTTGCCATAATGGTTAACGGCCAGTTCTGTTGCCTTGGAAGTCCTCAGCATGTGAAGAATCGTCATGGCAATGGTTACTCCTTGGTGGTGCGAGGGCAGAAAACTGCAAAGGCAGACATGAGCCTCATTACTGAGTTTGTACACAGGAGCTTTCCGGGGGCTGAACTGAAGGTATGGTACAGTGATGATATGCCTCGCGGCGGTAATGGTGATGGGAGAGGCCCGGGGGTGACACTCAACTATATTGCTTCACACACGCACGACCACAGATTTTACAAACCCTCCCTTAACAAGTTTTATCCATTGATCAAATCCATACCCTATTCAAGTATTTTTGCGTGTTTTTATGACAAATTCGCCCCTATAAACAAGTATAACCCGTACAAACAGTGTTTTACCCCGCAACCCTACCCTTTTTGCAAGTGTTTGGCCTTTTTGACACCCTAAACGCGTCATGCGCGTGACTTGCCATGCGCGTGACTTGCCATGATCAGCAAAAAGTACCCTTTCTGCACATTTTTTTGGTTGCGCATGTGTACAGTAATATAGTTCAGTGGCCCCGCTGGGGGAGAGTAGGTACGATGCTTGTCGTAGCTATCTTATAGTGGCATTGATGACCATGATGTCAATATTACCAATGATGTTAATACTACCAACGATATTTATACTGATGGAAATTTGAAAGAAATTAAAATGAAAGAAATTGCGCTCCATGTATAGTTCAGTTTGTGGTAGCAGTGTTTGTGTTAGAGATTTTATGGTGCTGGTTTTGGTGCTGATCGATGATAATGACGATGCTGCTGCTGATAGTGATGATAATGCTGCAGATGATGATAATAATGAACATGATGTTGCTGGTGATGGTGATGGTGAAGAAGGCCATAATGCTCTTGAATATGATCATGATGATGGAGGTGGTCATAATAGTGATGGTTATAAAGTTTGTGATTGCCGTATTTCAAGTCATGGTGATGAAGATGACCAAGATGACATTGTCATTGGGAATGATTGTGATGAAAATAAGAATATATCAATGATGGCACTTTAGATTGACAGACACTCAAGCAACTGCTTGCTATTTAATCTTGCAGGAGCATCACCACAATGTGGTACGCTTCCAGTTGCCTCCCCACAACATTTCTGTGGCTACAATCTTTGGTGTCATGGAGAGGGAAAAGTCTTCCCTCAGTCTCGAAGATTACTCGGTCTCACAAACAACTCTTGATGAGGTACTGTAGTGTATCAGTTTCTTACATGTATTTCCTGAGTTGAATTGAAAGGGTTTATTACCATCTATCATGATGTTACAGGATAATACGAAATACAATATAGATATATGTGACCAGCGATGCCAAAATCAACGATAAGTCACTCGGGATGGTTCTCTGGAAAGAGCCAAAGTAGTAATTTGGTCTTCAAAAAGCAAGAATTAAGAAATTAGCTTATCTAAAAGAATCATTCTTCTCCATACTTTCAAAATTTATCAGGTTGTTAGGATGAATAGAAAACTAGATACAAAAGATTTTTGACACATAGTCTAGCAGACTTCATGGAAGTTTACAAAAACATGCAATGTAATTCTTTTCATTAGGCTTTATGGATTTCTCTTTGGTATTAACTTGTACTTTAATGCCATAAAAGTTTAGCGGCAGGGATATTTACTCATTGAAATGAGTGTTTCGTATCATGTTTTCTGTCTATTAAATATCCCATATTGTTTATCACTGTACCCATATGGAAAGTGACTCACGTTGTCAACTGAACCATACTGATCTCAAACGAGATGTATTAAATGGCAACCTATAGGGTAATCATTATGTTGCATGATTGAGTGCTTGGTGACCTCCCATTGTAACTGATATATAACCAAGTAAATTTTTTTTATTTATTATTTATGTTATTATTATTATTTCTATTAGGAGAATTACTAATAGGGAGACAACGGGTTCTGTAAAACAATAGGGCAGGTGAAATTAAGAGGAATCAAGGCAATTGGAGGTGGGGGGGGGGGTTGAACTACAGGAGTAAACAAAACAATTCCCCTATGAAAAGTACATTCATATTATTATTTCCTTTGTCACAAGCACAACTGAAAGTCAATATAGCTTTATTGTAGAGTGTGTTTGTAATTTAGATTATTCAGATATGATTATTTACATGTATGCCTGGGACCTACCTCTAATGTCACCATTTGAAAGACATGACCAGGGCCCAGTCTTACAAAGAGTTGCGATTGGTCCAATCAATCGCAACTATGGAAAGCCAGCAAAGTCAACATATAAAATGCATGTTTTTCAAAGAAATTTCTAGATATGAATGTATTTCCATAAATTCATTGATTTCTTGACGATTTGGTGTGTTCTCCTGTGTTTACAAAGGACATTTAGCAAATTTCCTGTAGAAAAAATTATGACCCTGATGGATTTCCATAGAGTTAGGATTGATTGGATCAATCGTAACTCTTTGTTAGACGGGGTCCAGGTCTTGAACTTTGATCCACTGCACCAGCTTGTAACTTCCCTACATACATGTAACTTGAATTACAGGCACACGCCACAGCACCCATTTTATTGTAGAGTGCTAAGTGACTTCTGATAAAGTAAATGACAGGGGCTATATGAGCAAGTTATTATTGTCATTGCTTTTCCTCATGTTATTATTATTGTAATTATTATTATCATTATTATTGGGAGAGCTAGTCTGTACAAATATTATTGTTATTATTATCATTATTATCATTATTATTATTGTTATTATTATTATTATAACTATTATAATAATGATTATAACAATTATAAGTATAATAGTTATTATAATAATTATCATTATCCGTATTGTTATCAGCGTCATATGTTGCCTTGTTTCAGGTTTTTGTCAACTTTGCCAAGAGGCAAACTGATGGATTAGAAGACGAGACCTCCTCTACCACCAGTGCCCAAGAAGTCAGTGTCATCAACAGGGCCTTTGAACCTGATCAGGATCTTCAAGTGGATGTTTTCGATAGGAATAGCAAGTCGATTGGAACACAGTTCTGATCTGAAAGAAATTATAAGCACATCTGTCTCTTTCAGCCGTAAATTGAAATTTGTTGCTACGGCAGATGGGTTTTATAACAAAGCCATTCGTTTTCCCGAGGAATACCGAGTCGACTGGCAAACAGTTTTAAATAAACCCCCCAAAGCAGACCCTTTTCAGCCGTACATTAATTTGAAGTTTGTTGCCTATGCTCCATGGTGTTTCATGAAGTAATTTGTGACTTTAAACATGCAAAACTTGGGACTTGTTTAATAACTAGTTCAAATTTTCTTGTAATAAACCAAGATGCAATGTCATAGAATCCTTATAAAACTTTTGACAAATAATAAACATGATTCCATTCATGTGCTTGTTAACTAACAATAATTATATTCCACAAAGATAAGTTTACTTAACTGTTGGAATTAAAAATGCTTGAGGATCTGATAACACACAAAAAAGGGTCGCCAGTCGTGGATGGGTTTATCTCTTTGCGGTGACCAAGGTACATACATACACAGAAAAAAGTGCTCTTCACTATATGAACCTTACAGTATCTGTCAAACAGTTTAAACAAGTATTTAAAATCGTTAACAGCAAAGTTTTATTTTTAATATTTAATTCCCAATAAATTAAGTGTGGTTGTTTAAACTCTTCAACAACTACTATAAGGTTCTCATTGAAAATAGCATTGTATACATTTTTCAACAGCATTTTTACTGTGTATGACCAAAGTTAAAGTGGCATTGCCAGTATGTTGTAAGGTTTGCCAAAGCTGGCAAGTAGTTACACCTACAACGTTGAATGTATTATAGAATTCATTTATTTTATTTTTTTTGGCGAATTTGTCGAAGCGAAATGTTCATTTATCACAAGTGGCTGTTCTCATTTGTGAATTTCAATCTAAGCTGTACTATAAAAATATAGTATTTTTTAATGATTTTATTTTAATGAAATATGCAAGTTTGCAATATAAGTTTGAAACTAAATTATACTCCTTTTATGGAATAATTGTCGTTATATTGAATAATTGTGCTACATATTGCTGAAGTCAAATACAGATCATGTTCAGGACCAGGGGCGTCGATTCATTTTTCAGATTGGGGGGGCGAAATCATTAACGTTCCAAAGGCGCTCGATCGTACAAAACACCCACCCACACACACATACATATATTATATATACACACACACACACATATATATATATATATATATATATATATATGTATATATCTATATATATGTATGACTCATGAGACACAGACACGTATCTCACTACACAGATAGTACGAGTGCCGAGAGTGAGCTCAAATTTCTTTATATTCTGAGCTGAAAACTTGATATTCTAAGCATTTTTGGTACCAATGATTAAGATTTGTATCTAAAAGAGAATAGATGCGAGCGCGAAGCGCGAGCTGAAAATTTTGATATTTCGATCTGAAAAAATGACAGTTTACTGGACGTTTTTGATAAAGAACAAGCTATATATCCAAGAAAAGATGATTGCAAATTGAAGCAGTTCTTTTGAGGCTTAGAACTGAAAATGGGACATTTACATTCACCAATTTAATCATGAAAAGTATGGGTTTTTGCTACAGAAATGATGCGAGCGCGAAGCGCGAGCTAAAAATTTTTATATTCCAATCTGAAAAGCGGACATTTTGAGCACGATTTTAAATAAAGAACGAGTTGTGTATCTCAATCTCGCTTGCTGAACATTACAATCTTGTTTTTTTTTAATGCATATCCGGAATTATTGGGGGGGCAAAATGATATGTTTGCCCCCCAATATTTTCATTGGTGGGGCGATCGCCCCCCCCTGCCCCCCCAGGATCGACGCCTCTGTTCAGGACTTTAATAGATATCAGTGAGCTTGGCATTGACTAGGAAAAGAAGTACACCATTTTGAACACACTTGATTGGTCCATTATACCTTGGTATAACTTCAAAAAAGTGAAGAAGGAAAGTAGGTTTCTAGATTGTTTCTACAACGCACTATTACTAGGAATAATCACTGAAAAAAACCCAGAAATAGCACAATTGTTTGACAATCAATCTCCTAGCCCTACTGTTGGGCGAACCACAGTGACTTCTGCATACTGTAGGTAATTATATTTAGCACCTAGGTGGAGTGAATAAAGCCTAAACAGTTTTGCTAAAGGGAATTTAGTATTAGTTTTTTATTAATGATACAATGATACTCATGAGATAAAAATTCCAGGGTTTCCTTTTGAAACATTAACATATTTTAATATCCACCTCGCAGACACTTTCTGCAACATTCAGAATATATTGAAAATGCCTGCCAATTCACAATGGACAGATTTGAGGTCATTGTCAAAAGTTGGTGAACCGGGAAAGGACATCCTCTTAAGATTCGAACAGGACCAAAAACTGAAAATATGTCGTTTGTTCACACTGTTAAAAACAACCTGATTTTACAGAAAAAATAAAGAAGATTTTGCAGAGAGCAATAACAGAACCATTCTGTAAATTCATAAAACAGGAATTTTTCTGCAATTTAATAGAACAGGTCTGTTTAAAAAGGGGAAAGGGTGTTTTATTAAAGGGAATTTGTAAGATTCCATAATTCAAATTCCGATTTCCTGTAAGATTACGCAATCTGGTAAGATTACAGGTGTTCTCGAGACTCTGCGCTGCAGGAACTTCTTTTATTTTAAGGATAAATTTTCTAGCAGTGCAGAGTTCAGGACGACACTGCTGCTCTGATTCACCGATTTGCGGCAAAGGTTGATTTGTAATGAAGGGCTTTTGAAAAAAAGATCCTACGCGTTCTAGAAAGCGTCTTCATAGTGATAGCTAACATGCCCTATTATTGCATACACTGACAGCATGTAGGTCACCACGGCTCAGATTATTAACAAACCTCAGCACAGTAACTCAGTCCCCTTGAGAAAACAGTGGAGAATACACGAAGCTACGTACATTTACATCAGGGAATGCTGTTAAAAATTTATAGCTTAGAGTTTTGCTAAGATGCCTCATTATTAACGTTACCACTTACAAACATTTAAAGATCAGAAATATCCATGATTCCCAAATATCCCATGAATTAATATCTACCTGTCCCACCTAACTATCTTTCCCAGGACTTCAACAAGACTAACTTAACTTCTACCTGCATATAGCAATAATCTAAAATGTGGTATATGACACTGTTTATAATCCAATCTCCATATAATAATTACATTATTTATGAATTGTGAAAGACAAACTTCAATATATATATTAATGTCTCTGTTTAATTTGCTACCACAAATATACGCATGAGCTATCTTGAGAAATATATACCGTATAAATAATGATTTATCTATTCCTACATATGTTCAGTACCACAATGAACTTGATCATTTCAGGATGTATATATAATGCTTGTGACTTAAAACAGCATTTCTTGAGGGATGGTAAGTTGGTCTACAACTCATAACATTTGCCAGATTAAGAGATTATTAAACATTCAATACAATCATAAGATAAAGCCTTACGTGTATGCATTACAACTCAACATGACCTAATGGTTTATTACAACATGCAATAATATTCAATAGTACACAATATTGGATTCAACAGCAGGGTGTTTCGTGTTAACAGCTGAATCAAAATATGTCCTTTATTTGTCTTGTAGGTTTTGTAAATGTACCTCATACAAGTCCATAATCTTCCTGCATTCATTTTGTTGAAGTATTAGTTAGATACCTTGTCTCAAGTCAGGGACTTGACTTTCCTGCAGAAATCTAGACCAATACACGAATACAATCTAAGTTGCCTGGTAGCAAAATCATACCAACTGTAGTTTTGCATATACATGTACATGGATTTAAGGAATAAATGTGATATGAATTGACCCCAGAAACAATGTCTTTCATCAATACATTCAGTACTGACTTTAAATGATACATGTATTATATAAAAAGTGATTTTATATAAAGTGTCTTTCATGTTTGATTTTCCTGAATATTGCATTTACGGTTTTACATGACGTTGATTAGACTATAGAGTTAATCAAATTGTATTATATATATTATTTTTCTTGGCAAACAATAGTATTCATATATTGTCCTATGGGAAACTTCTTTTAGAGTTTTTATTTTTCAACTGATGCATGTGATATCGATTGTTTGTACAACAGCCATATTTTCCATAGATTATTTCATGTCCTGTCTGTGTTTGTAATCATCCAGTTTAACACATTGATTGTCTGGTTCTGTAATGTAATGTAAGCGCTTAGAGACAGGATTCGTAATACAAATAATGTAAAATATTAGTATCAATGTTTTAAATGTGTCGTCATCTTAAAAATCTGTTTCATTGCTGTAATATGAAATGTGTATACCTAAGCCAGGTACTGCAAGTATCCGTTTTTAATACTTTTGACTTTTTTATAATGTATGAATAAAGATTTGCAATGGAGATATTTTGTCTAGCCTACGTAATGTTATTGATTCTGGTGGGATGAGAGTCTTTAAAAGCACTCTATTGCATTTACTGAGGGGCGGATCCAGGATTTTCCAGGGGGGGGGGGTTTTGCAGGAAAATTTTGACTTTAAAAAAATTGACCTTTATAGGGGGGGGGGGGGCGTGTTTCCCCCCTTGAGAGTCAATTTTTCTTTTTAAATATTAAAAAAAATATGTTTCTTTAATGAATGGATGTGACATTTTAAGTAATCTAAAAATTGAATTTTGTGGAATTTATATCGCATGACATAAATATGAGGAAATCGTTTGTAAATTCAGAAAGTCAAACCTTTAAAAAAATATTTATCTTTTAATGGAATGTTTTGTCTTCAAATTAAAGGACTTCTTCATGGGAAAGGTATTCATGATTTAATGTAGGCCTATATAGTCTCCCTCCTCGATCCATCTTGGTGATAGGATTCATGTTGAACGAAAAGGCGGTAGGCGATGCATCCTCGTATTTTTCACTGCTGTTGATCTTTGGAGACCGTCGCTTTTCGCTGAAGGGAAATTGGGTGCTCGAAGCATCATCATAAAGATGTGGACTGGTGTCGTTCTCTTTGGAAGGTTGATCCAGGTTCAAGGAAACTGATGGGATACTTGAAATATCCTCGTAATCGCGTGAATGTCTCGTGTTCTCTTTGGCCTTGGTTCGAAGCATTGGCGGTGGAAGCCAAAAATTTTAGGGGGGGACCACAAAAAAAATTTGACAGGCAAAAAAAAAAAAAAAAAAGTGTCATATTTTCTGCTTTTCTAGCTCTCTCATGCGGATTGATACCAGTGTACGCATCATCTTCTTCGGCCGGATCGTCATCAAAATTGGGGACACCATCAGGGGCGGATCCAACTTCCGCCAATAGGGGGGGGGGGGGGGGCGAAAAATTTTCATCCATATTTTCTCCGATCGGCCGCTCAAAGTTGATTTTTGTTTGTTTCTTTGAAGGGGTTGTCCCAGTGGCGTAATGAGCCAACAATTTTGAGGGGGCTCGATATGGCGTATCGCATAAAACTAATAAGAAGTTGCGAGCGAGCGATGTATGTTGTCCTGAAAATTGAACAATCTGGACAATGTTTGTGAACCTGAACAAGATGTGTATGTAACTAGATAATTACGAGCGCGAAGCGCGAGCAGAAATTTTTAATATGTGTTCTAGTCTGATCGAAAAAAGACCAGTTAAGGACATTTTGCAGTTAGCCATTAAAACGATACGTATTTCAACTATTGATTAATGCGAGCGCGAAGCGCGAGCTGAAAATTTTTGACATTCTCAGTACTTTTTGTAATCATGAACGGTATAGGTATATAATCAAACAATTAATGATGCCAGCGCGAAGCGCGAGCGGAAAAAATTGAGATTTCAAACCTAAGAACGGGACACTCATGTGTTTTATCAATCATGAAAAAGGATGGGTAATTTGGTATCTTCCTACATTAATAATGCCAGCGCAAAGCGCGAGCAGAAAATTTTTGATATTGTGATCTGAAACTGGATAATTTTAGCACGTTTTGAATAAAGATCTAGCTGCGTATCTCAATAAACATGCGTGTGCATATTTTAGAGTTAAAAAGAATCTGGGCATTCTGAATACATTTCATTTTTTTCATGAAAATCGATAATGCGAGCGTGTAGCGCGAGCTGGAAATATTTGATATTCCAATATGAAAAGGGTTAATTTAAGCACTATTCAAAGCACTCTGTGTATAGGGAAATTGTGAAGTGGATGTGGATAGCACTTTATAAATGATGCGAGCGCGAAGTGCGAGCTGATAATATTTCAATTATTATTTTGACCCAGGACCGGGACATTCTAAGGACATTGTGTTATATGAAAATGATGACTATCTTCCTCTTCCTCTTCCTAAGCGCGAGATAAAATTTGTCGATATTCCATTCTGAAAAAGGGAACAATTCAGTTATTAGGAATTCATGAAAATTTTATCTTATTTATTAATCTGATAAGCCTAATGAGTGGGTGAAATTTCTTGATATTGAGGGCTGAAAACCGACTATTTTAAGCACTTTTGTGATCATGAATAGGATTCATGGGTTGATATACATGTATTTTCAACAAATAATGCAAGCGCAAATCGCGAGCCGAAATTTTAATAAACTGTCATAAATGGGGGGATTTTAAGTAGTTTGTTATAAAATTGATATATAGGTATACATAACTCAACTCAAATTGCGAGCGCACAGCGCTAGCTCATAGGCCTTCATTTTTGACAATCAGACACCTGAAAAGGGATATTTTGAGAATCTTTTGGAATACACAAAGACAATAAGTAGGCCTACTTTGCAAATCAAGTTTTGCGAGCGGACTGTGCAAGCTAAAATTTTGATATTCACAAACGGAAAGTAATTTTAAAAAATAATGAAAGCTCTATGTCCGAGCTGAAATATGTTTGTATATTGACTTCAAAACTTGATATTTTAAGCTACATATATCAGCCTATTGAGCAAGATATGTGTCTCATCGAACAGGCAATGCGAGCGCGAAGCGCGAGCGAAAATTTGATATAGTGACTTGAAATATATTCAAAAATTATTCTCCAAGTCTTTCCCTGACCTTATTTTATTCACTCGTCTTCCTCCTCTTATTTTTTCTCTTCTTCTTCCCTCCTTTCTTCCCCTCCTTTTTTTTCTTTCTTTTTCCCCTTTTTCAGTTTTGCTCCACCAATAGGGGGGGGGGGGGCGGGCCCCTCGCCCCCCTGGATCCACCTGGGGATATTATCATCATGTATTCTTAGGCTTTGGTCTCATATATCACTAGAAAGTATACTTTTGAGAAGAGTTTACGCTTTATTGACCACGTACGTTTGCTGAACTTTTAGCAAAAATGAGGAAAAACAAGAATCGACCTTGTAGTAGATTTTCCTGTTTTTAAAACATTTTGGGCCGATGGGAATACATCAACATCATAGGCGGATCCAAGTGGGGGCCCCACCCCCTCTTAATTAGTGGGGCAAAAAAAGGACCTCCCAAAAAAAAGGAAAAGAGAGGAGAAAAGGGGAAATGAAAAATAAGAGGAGGAAGACGGGTAAATAAAATAGGTGAGGTGAAGACTTGAAAAATATAAACAAGAAGTATTGTATGTGGCTATAAAATGTTCTGATTACCCATCCTTTTCAGGATTTGCAAACATGAATGGAGTGTAGCCTTTTTACATGAAGGTCTATATCTCAATTTGTTTCCTCTCGCGCTTCGCGCTCGCATCAATTGTTTAGTTATACCTATCCTGGATTCCTGATAATGATTACCAAAAGTTCCCAGAATATCAATTTTTAAGTCGGAATGTCAAAAATGTTCAGCTCGCACTTCAGCTCGCCTTATATGATTGTTCAAATATGTATCGTCTTCATGGATATCTGCAAACAGGGCCCTTTTCGATCAGGCCTAACGTATATAAAAATATTGGCTGGCTCTTCTTTCGGGGAACATCAAATATATTGCCCTTAAAAGACATATTGCCCTCGTCTAAAGACTCGGGCCAATATGATTCTTTTGCTGGCAATATATTTGATGTTCCCCTCAAGGCCAGTCAATATTATATAAATATAATACATTCTAAAATAACATGATATATAATAATTTCTTCTAAATTCCCCCCACTGCATTTCTCTTTCTTTTTCCTTTCCCCCATTTTTTTGCAAGCCGATGGGGGGGGGGGGGGGGCGTGCCCCCGTAGTTACGCCACTGGTTTCTATCATTCAAAGGGGTTTTACATTTCACAATTAATTTCATAGTATAGTTCCTCCACTTTCCCCAAGCATAACAAGTAATAACAGAAAAAGGGCCTATTAATACGTACTCCATGCGAAACACTGCTTCATGTAAGCCCCTTCACACTAGATGAAGTTCCACCTACCTCGTTGAAATTCAGAAATAAACCTAACACGAGCAATTTGAAAAAATCGTTAAGTATTCGTGAATAGGCCTATTCAAAATTCTTTACAAACTATTCATTGACAAAGCTTTTTTTTATAAAGACTAGCCAAACGTGTTTAGGTATGTTTTATTCCCTAGCTTTTTCCCCGAAGGTCATATTTTGGCGATAACTAGGGGCCAAACTGTGTAAATAAAGCCCGCGAAAAACTTGTTTAAGGGGGTTATTTTGCACACAGAGAAAAAAACTCGTTTAGGGGGTGCTTGGAAATAATTTGGTCACGCATGTGTAAAGCAATACATTTGACTGCCCCTCCCCCCCCCCCGGGAGGTAGTTTTAAATGTAATTTACATCTATGTAAACATTGATTAATGTTTGTACAGAAGTGGAAATAAACGAAATGAAAATGGAATTTGAGGGAAATGATCCGTCCGGGTGTTGTTCTAATGCGGGGGGCCGATAACATAAATAATCATACACTCACTATACACATATAAACTTCACACCGGGAGAAAGCCTTACCTTATTCTTGTTATGGTCCCACGAGCCTAATTACATCAGGAGGGCTAAAGATATTCGTTCGACCCAACCCATTCGAATTTTTGTCAATTTGATATTGCTGATTGACAAAAATGTATGAATGTGATTCAAAATCTAACACTGATTCTAGAAATGGTAACTACTGAACTTACTTCGCCCAAATTGGGAAGATAAATAAGTGACTTGGAACTATTTTTTGACTGGCGGAATAATTAGGGCTATTTTACTGTTTCAGTTGATGAATTCGATCGATTCATAGTTATCTTCATAAATGGCGATTTATTTTTAAAATGAGCTGGCTACGGTACCCTTTCCTGGTCAGATTTGGAATGTCAGATATATATCCTATCCATTGGTAGTAAACATTCCACCCTCTAATTTCACATTTATTTTTTATGAATTTTTCAAAAGTGCCATTTTAACACACAAGTCTATGGGGAATGTTTTACGCGCGTGACACCTTTAAGTAATATGGGAAATCTCTAGTAGTGGATGGAATACCTGGCCAAACTCTTCAGTATCAAACAATTTCTCACTGATATCAATATGTTTAGTCATCAAGTGGTGCAAAAAATGGATTTAATGGCTAGCAGGGCTACATCAGGTAAAGTTAGTAAGTAGGTCTGTGTAGCCTAGGAATGTATGTAGATTGGTCATTGTATAGAGTCAAGGCCTCTTTATGTTCTGATTTATCATTGTTTTGTGTTAGTGTACATCACCTACTTAGCATTCCTTTAGAACTTGCTCATGTTGAAATTGTTCTTAGGAAGGGGGTAGGTAGAGAGGAGATAGAACTTTGAGAACTTTACTGAAGAGAACTAGAGTGGTACCTTCAAGAAGGTATATAGAAAAGGGCACAGAGTAAGGTAAGGTATCTAATAGTGCTCAACTAAGGAGGGAGGGGGGGGGGGTGGCTGTGTGCTGCAATCTTAGTATAGCCCCCCCTCCCTTTATTAAGCCATGCCATCTATAAAATTATATTTCTCTCTCTCTCTCTCTCTCTCTATCTATTTATGTATCTCTTCCTTCTTACATCTGAGAGGCAACAGCCCTAGCAAGATTTTGAATAGGTCAAATGCAAATATACTTAAGTAGTATCTCATTCTTTTATTGTTTCCTCATCCAATCTCATGTATATTTGGTAATTATGTTTGGGGCAATTCTGTTATCCTGATATCTACACATAATTTACATACACCTTTATATTACAATTAATAGGGACCTATATTGTCATTGCATTCACTGTTGGGCTATATGCAGGTAGGATTTGTATACATCCATATACAGTGAAAATAACATGTATGGGTAACACATTAAAATGGGTGATTGCATAGAAAATAGGCATTTTCAATGCATTTCTTTGTACTAGTGTGAGTGTACAGATATAAAAGAATAGCAAAGTAGCTATTCAAAAAAATAAAATACATAGGTCATATAATATAACCCTAAAATGGCCGGGGGGGGGGGGTTGAATCAACCCCCCCCTCAACATTTTCTGCGATCATTCCGCCGCGCAAATTTTTTTGACCGCGCCACTCACAGAGTTTATATTTTTAAGTCTCGCGCATCTTTTGAGACCAAATTTACGACGCCCGGGTACGCGGTTCCGGAATTACGCAACATTTTGTAAGTGCATGTCAGACCAAAAATTGTTCCAAAACGTGATTTTGTGTACAAAGTCAATGCAAATTGAGTTTTCTCATCTTATTCATAAAGATATGATTATTTTTACTTTAAACAGCTGAAAGCAATTGATTTTAGCATAATTATGCTTTAAAAAGGTTGTGCAATAAATCTGGTGAAAAAAACAAAGAAAAACAAAAGGTTAAAAAACAAAGAAATACATAAGAAATTCATAAAACAATAAAATACATAAGAAATTGATTTCCAAACCGAAGTTTTTTTCAATTGCCATTGTTAAGAATGCTCCAAAGAATATTTTTACAAAAAATTAGCATTCTAGGAGCTTTATTTAGTGAATTAGAGCAAAAAGTATGATTTATGCATAAATTAGCATAATTAATTCATATAAAATAAAATCTCATTATTTTATAAAGATTTTACCATACAGCCTTGTAGATTACATCGCACACTACCAGCGGGCAAATTTTTGCGACGTTCGCGCGATCGGCGGCCGAGATCTCAGGGGGGGGGTTGAATCAACCCCCCCCCCGGCCACAGAACAGCCAAAAAAGCCCGGCCTATTTAGGGTTAAGTAATATGGGAAATCTCTAGTAGTGGATGGAATACCTGGCCAAACTCTTCAGTATCAAACAATTTCTCACTGATATCAATATGTTTAGTCATCAAGTGGTGCAAAAAATGGATTTAATGGCTAGCAGGGCTACATCAGGTAAAGTTAGTAAGTAGGTCTGTGTAGCCTAGGAATGTATGTAGATTGGTCATTGTATAGAGTCAAGGCCTCTTTATGTTCTGATTTATCATTGTTTTGTGTTAGTGTACATCACCTACTTAGCATTCCTTTAGAACTTGCTCATGTTGAAATTGTTCTTAGGAAGGGGGTAGGTAGAGAGGAGATAGAACTTTGAGAACTTTACTGAAGAGAACTAGAGTGGTACCTTCAAGAAGGTATATAGAAAAGGGCACAGAGTAAGGTAAGGTATCTAATAGTGCTCAACTAAGGAGGGAGGGGGGGTGGCTGTGTGCTGCAATCTTAGTATAGCCCCCCCCCCTCCCTTTATTAAGCCATGCCATCTATAAAATTATATTTCTCTCTCTCTCTCTCTCTCTCTCTCTATCTATTTATGTATCTCTTCCTTCTTACATCTGAGAGGCAACAGCCCTAGCAAGATTTTGAATAGGTCAAATGCAAATATACTTAAGTAGTATCTCATTCTTTTATTGTTTCCTCATCCAATCTCATGTATATTTGGTAATTATGTTTGGGGCAATTCTGTTATCCTGATATCTACACATAATTTACATACACCTTTATATTACAATTAATAGGGACCTATATTGTCATTGCATTCACTGTTGGGCTATATGCAGGTAGGATTTGTATACATCCATATACAGTGAAAATAACATGTATGGGTAACACATTAAAATGGGTGATTGCATAGAAAATAGGCATTTTCAATGCATTTCTTTGTACTAGTGTGAGTGTACAGATATAAAAGAATAGCAAAGTAGCTATTCAAAAAAATAAAATACATAGGTCATATAATATAAGTAATATGGGAAATCTCTAGTAGTGGATGGAATACCTGGCCAAACTCTTCAGTATCAAACAATTTCTCACTGATATTAATATGTTTAGTCATCAAGTGGTGCAAAAAATGGATTTAATGGCTAGCAGGGCTACATCAGGTAAAGTTAGTAAGTAGGTCTGTGTAGCCTAGGAATGTATGTAGATTGGTCATTGTATAGAGTCAAGGCCTCTTTATGTTCTGATTTATCATTGTTTTGTGTTAGTGTACATCACCTACTTAGCATTCCTTTAGAACTTGCTCATGTTGAAATTGTTCTTAGGAAGGGGGTAGGTAGAGAGGAGATAGAACTTTGAGAACTTTACTGAAGAGAACTAGAGTGGTACCTTCAAGAAGGTATATAGAAAAGGGCACAGAGTAAGGTAAGGTATCTAATAGTGCTCAACTAAGGAGGGAGGGGGGGGGGGTGGCTGTGTGCTGCAATCTTAGTATAGCCCCCCCCCTTTATTAAGCCATGCCATCTATAAAATTATATTTCTCTCTCTCTCTCTCTCTCTCTATCTATTTATGTATCTCTTCCTTCTTACATCTGAGAGGCAACAGCCCTAGCAAGATTTTGAATAGGTCAAATGCAAATATACTTAAGTAGTATCTCATTCTTTTATTGTTTCCTCATCCAATCTCATGTATATTTGGTAATTATGTTTGGGGCAATTCTGTTATCCTGATATCTACACATAATTTACATACACCTTTATATTACAATTAATAGGGACCTATATTGTCATTGCATTCACTGTTGGGCTATATGCAGGTAGGATTTGTATACATCCATATACAGTGAAAATAACATGTATGGGTAACACATTAAAATGGGTGATTGCATAGAAAATAGGCATTTTCAATGCATTTCTTTGTACTAGTGTGAGTGTACAGATATAAAAGAATAGCAAAGTAGCTATTCAAAAAAATAAAATACATAGGTCATATAATATAGGTCCCACGAGCCTAATTACATCAGGAGGGCTAAAGATATTCGTTCGACCCAACCCATTCGAATTTTTGTCAATTTGATATTGCTGATTGACAAAAATGTATGAATGTGATTCAAAATCTAACACTGATTCTAGAAATGGTAACTACTGAACTTACTTCGCCCAAATTGGGAAGATAAATAAGTGACTTGGAACTATTTTTTGACTGGCGGAATAATTAGGGCTATTTTACTGTTTCAGTTGATGAATTCGATCGATTCATAGTTATCTTCATAAATGGCGATTTATTTTTAAAATGAGCTGGCTACGGTACCCTTTCCTGGTCAGATTTGGAATGTCAGATATATATCCTATCCATTGGTAGTAAACATTCCACCCTCTAATTTCACATTTATTTTTTATGAATTTTTCAAAAGTGCCATTTTAACACACAAGTCTATGGGGAATGTTTTACGCGCGTGACACCTTTAAGTAATATGGGAAATCTCTAGTAGTGGATGGAATACCTGGCCAAACTCTTCAGTATCAAACAATTTCTCACTGATATCAATATGTTTAGTCATCAAGTGGTGCAAAAAATGGATTTAATGGCTAGCAGGGCTACATCAGGTAAAGTTAGTAAGTAGGTCTGTGTAGCCTAGGAATGTATGTAGATTGGTCATTGTATAGAGTCAAGGCCTCTTTATGTTCTGATTTATCATTGTTTTGTGTTAGTGTACATCACCTACTTAGCATTCCTTTAGAACTTGCTCATGTTGAAATTGTTCTTAGGAAGGGGGTAGGTAGAGAGGAGATAGAACTTTGAGAACTTTACTGAAGAGAACTAGAGTGGTACCTTCAAGAAGGTATATAGAAAAGGGCACAGAGTAAGGTAAGGTATCTAATAGTGCTCAACTAAGGAGGGAGGGGGGGGGTGGCTGTGTGCTGCAATCTTAGTATAGCCCCCCCTCCCTTTATTAAGCCATGCCATCTATAAAATTATATTTCTCTCTCTCTCTCTCTCTCTCTATCTATTTATGTATCTCTTCCTTCTTACATCTGAGAGGCAACAGCCCTAGCAAGATTTTGAATAGGTCAAATGCAAATATACTTAAGTAGTATCTCATTCTTTTATTGTTTCCTCATCCAATCTCATGTATATTTGGTAATTATGTTTGGGGCAATTCTGTTATCCTGATATCTACACATAATTTACATACACCTTTATATTACAATTAATAGGGACCTATATTGTCATTGCATTCACTGTTGGGCTATATGCAGGTAGGATTTGTATACATCCATATACAGTGAAAATAACATGTATGGGTAACACATTAAAATGGGTGATTGCATAGAAAATAGGCATTTTCAATGCATTTCTTTGTACTAGTGTGAGTGTACAGATATAAAAGAATAGCAAAGTAGCTATTCAAAAAAATAAAATACATAGGTCATATAATATAACCCTAAAATGGCCGGGGGGGGGGGTTGAATCAACCCCCCCCTCAACATTTTCTGCGATCATTCCGCCGCGCAAATTTTTTTGACCGCGCCACTCACAGAGTTTATATTTTTAAGTCTCGCGCATCTTTTGAGACCAAATTTACGACGCCCGGGTACGCGGTTCCGGAATTACGCAACATTTTGTAAGTGCATGTCAGACCAAAAATTGTTCCAAAACGTGATTTTGTGTACAAAGTCAATGCAAATTGAGTTTTCTCATCTTATTCATAAAGATATGATTATTTTTACTTTAAACAGCTGAAAGCAATTGATTTTAGCATAATTATGCTTTAAAAAGGTTGTGCAATAAATCTGGTGAAAAAAACAAAGAAAAACAAAAGGTTAAAAAACAAAGAAATACATAAGAAATTCATAAAACAATAAAATACATAAGAAATTGATTTCCAAACCGAAGTTTTTTTCAATTGCCATTGTTAAGAATGCTCCAAAGAATATTTTTACAAAAAATTAGCATTCTAGGAGCTTTATTTAGTGAATTAGAGCAAAAAGTATGATTTATGCATAAATTAGCATAATTAATTCATATAAAATAAAATCTCATTATTTTATAAAGATTTTACCATACAGCCTTGTAGATTACATCGCACACTACCAGCGGGCAAATTTTTGCGACGTTCGCGCGATCGGCGGCCGAGATCTCAGGGGGGGGTTGAATCAACCCCCCCCCCGGCCACAGAACAGCCAAAAAAGCCCGGCCTATTTAGGGTTAAGTAATATGGGAAATCTCTAGTAGTGGATGGAATACCTGGCCAAACTCTTCAGTATCAAACAATTTCTCACTGATATCAATATGTTTAGTCATCAAGTGGTGCAAAAAATGGATTTAATGGCTAGCAGGGCTACATCAGGTAAAGTTAGTAAGTAGGTCTGTGTAGCCTAGGAATGTATGTAGATTGGTCATTGTATAGAGTCAAGGCCTCTTTATGTTCTGATTTATCATTGTTTTGTGTTAGTGTACATCACCTACTTAGCATTCCTTTAGAACTTGCTCATGTTGAAATTGTTCTTAGGAAGGGGGTAGGTAGAGAGGAGATAGAACTTTGAGAACTTTACTGAAGAGAACTAGAGTGGTACCTTCAAGAAGGTATATAGAAAAGGGCACAGAGTAAGGTAAGGTATCTAATAGTGCTCAACTAAGGAGGGAGGGGGGGTGGCTGTGTGCTGCAATCTTAGTATAGCCCCCCCCCTCCCTTTATTAAGCCATGCCATCTATAAAATTATATTTCTCTCTCTCTCTCTCTCTCTCTCTCTATCTATTTATGTATCTCTTCCTTCTTACATCTGAGAGGCAACAGCCCTAGCAAGATTTTGAATAGGTCAAATGCAAATATACTTAAGTAGTATCTCATTCTTTTATTGTTTCCTCATCCAATCTCATGTATATTTGGTAATTATGTTTGGGGCAATTCTGTTATCCTGATATCTACACATAATTTACATACACCTTTATATTACAATTAATAGGGACCTATATTGTCATTGCATTCACTGTTGGGCTATATGCAGGTAGGATTTGTATACATCCATATACAGTGAAAATAACATGTATGGGTAACACATTAAAATGGGTGATTGCATAGAAAATAGGCATTTTCAATGCATTTCTTTGTACTAGTGTGAGTGTACAGATATAAAAGAATAGCAAAGTAGCTATTCAAAAAAATAAAATACATAGGTCATATAATATAAGTAATATGGGAAATCTCTAGTAGTGGATGGAATACCTGGCCAAACTCTTCAGTATCAAACAATTTCTCACTGATATTAATATGTTTAGTCATCAAGTGGTGCAAAAAATGGATTTAATGGCTAGCAGGGCTACATCAGGTAAAGTTAGTAAGTAGGTCTGTGTAGCCTAGGAATGTATGTAGATTGGTCATTGTATAGAGTCAAGGCCTCTTTATGTTCTGATTTATCATTGTTTTGTGTTAGTGTACATCACCTACTTAGCATTCCTTTAGAACTTGCTCATGTTGAAATTGTTCTTAGGAAGGGGGTAGGTAGAGAGGAGATAGAACTTTGAGAACTTTACTGAAGAGAACTAGAGTGGTACCTTCAAGAAGGTATATAGAAAAGGGCACAGAGTAAGGTAAGGTATCTAATAGTGCTCAACTAAGGAGGGAGGGGGGGGGGTGGCTGTGTGCTGCAATCTTAGTATAGCCCCCCCCCCTTTATTAAGCCATGCCATCTATAAAATTATATTTCTCTCTCTCTCTCTCTCTCTCTATCTATTTATGTATCTCTTCCTTCTTACATCTGAGAGGCAACAGCCCTAGCAAGATTTTGAATAGGTCAAATGCAAATATACTTAAGTAGTATCTCATTCTTTTATTGTTTCCTCATCCAATCTCATGTATATTTGGTAATTATGTTTGGGGCAATTCTGTTATCCTGATATCTACACATAATTTACATACACCTTTATATTACAATTAATAGGGACCTATATTGTCATTGCATTCACTGTTGGGCTATATGCAGGTAGGATTTGTATACATCCATATACAGTGAAAATAACATGTATGGGTAACACATTAAAATGGGTGATTGCATAGAAAATAGGCATTTTCAATGCATTTCTTTGTACTAGTGTGAGTGTACAGATATAAAAGAATAGCAAAGTAGCTATTCAAAAAAATAAAATACATAGGTCATATAATATAGGTCCCACGAGCCTAATTACATCAGGAGGGCTAAAGATATTCGTTCGACCCAACCCATTCGAATTTTTGTCAATTTGATATTGCTGATTGACAAAAATGTATGAATGTGATTCAAAATCTAACACTGATTCTAGAAATGGTAACTACTGAACTTACTTCGCCCAAATTGGGAAGATAAATAAGTGACTTGGAACTATTTTTTGACTGGCGGAATAATTAGGGCTATGACTGTTTCAGTTGATGAATTCGATCGATTCATAGTTATCTTCATAAATGGCGATTTATTTTTAAAATGAGCTGGCTACGGTACCCTTTCCTGGTCAGATTTGGAATGTCAGATATATATCCTATCCATTGGTAGTAAACATTCCACCCTCTAATTTCACATTTATTTTTTATGAATTTTTCAAAAGTGCCATTTTAACACACAAGTCTATGGGGAATGTTTTACGCGCGTGACACCTTTAGGTCCCACGAGCCTAATTACATCAGGAGGGCTAAAGATATTCGTTCGACCCAACCCATTCGAATTTTTGTCAATTTGATATTGCTGATTGACAAAAATGTATGAATGTGATTCAAAATCTAACACTGATTCTAGAAATGGTAACTACTGAACTTACTTCGCCCAAATTGGGAAGATAAATAAGTGACTTGGAACTATTTTTTGACTGGCGGAATAATTAGGGCTATTTTACTGTTTCAGTTGATGAATTCGATCGATTCATAGTTATCTTCATAAATGGCGATTTATTTTTAAAATGAGCTGGCTACGGTACCCTTTCCTGGTCAGATTTGGAATGTCAGATATATATCCTATCCATTGGTAGTAAACATTCCACCCTCTAATTTCACATTTATTTTTTATGAATTTTTCAAAAGTGCCATTTTAACACACAAGTCTATGGGGAATGTTTTACGCGCGTGACACCTTTAAGTAATATGGGAAATCTCTAGTAGTGGATGGAATACCTGGCCAAACTCTTCAGTATCAAACAATTTCTCACTGATATCAATATGTTTAGTCATCAAGTGGTGCAAAAAATGGATTTAATGGCTAGCAGGGCTACATCAGGTAAAGTTAGTAAGTAGGTCTGTGTAGCCTAGGAATGTATGTAGATTGGTCATTGTATAGAGTCAAGGCCTCTTTATGTTCTGATTTATCATTGTTTTGTGTTAGTGTACATCACCTACTTAGCATTCCTTTAGAACTTGCTCATGTTGAAATTGTTCTTAGGAAGGGGGTAGGTAGAGAGGAGATAGAACTTTGAGAACTTTACTGAAGAGAACTAGAGTGGTACCTTCAAGAAGGTATATAGAAAAGGGCACAGAGTAAGGTAAGGTATCTAATAGTGCTCAACTAAGGAGGGAGGGGGGGGGGGGGTGGCTGTGTGCTGCAATCTTAGTATAGCCCCCCCCCCTCCCTTTATTAAGCCATGCCATCTATAAAATTATATTTCTCTCTCTCTCTCTCTCTCTCTCTCTATCTATTTATGTATCTCTTCCTTCTTACATCTGAGAGGCAACAGCCCTAGCAAGATTTTGAATAGGTCAAATGCAAATATACTTAAGTAGTATCTCATTCTTTTATTGTTTCCTCATCCAATCTCATGTATATTTGGTAATTATGTTTGGGGCAATTCTGTTATCCTGATATCTACACATAATTTACATACACCTTTATATTACAATTAATAGGGACCTATATTGTCATTGCATTCACTGTTGGGCTATATGCAGGTAGGATTTGTATACATCCATATACAGTGAAAATAACATGTATGGGTAACACATTAAAATGGGTGATTGCATAGAAAATAGGCATTTTCAATGCATTTCTTTGTACTAGTGTGAGTGTACAGATATAAAAGAATAGCAAAGTAGCTATTCAAAAAAATAAAATACATAGGTCATATAATATAGGTCCCACGAGCCTAATTACATCAGGAGGGCTAAAGATATTCGTTCGACCCAACCCATTCGAATTTTTGTCAATTTGATATTGCTGATTGACAAAAATGTATGAATGTGATTCAAAATCTAACACTGATTCTAGAAATGGTAACTACTGAACTTACTTCGCCCAAATTGGGAAGATAAATAAGTGACTTGGAACTATTTTTTGACTGGCGGAATAATTAGGGCTATGACTGTTTCAGTTGATGAATTCGATCGATTCATAGTTATCTTCATAAATGGCGATTTATTTTTAAAATGAGCTGGCTACGGTACCCTTTCCTGGTCAGATTTGGAATGTCAGATATATATCCTATCCATTGGTAGTAAACATTCCACCCTCTAATTTCACATTTATTTTTTATGAATTTTTCAAAAGTGCCATTTTAACACACAAGTCTATGGGGAATGTTTTACGCGCGTGACACCTTTAGGTCCCACGAGCCTAATTACATCAGGAGGGCTAAAGATATTCGTTCGACCCAACCCATTCGAATTTTTGTCAATTTGATATTGCTGATTGACAAAAATGTATGAATGTGATTCAAAATCTAACACTGATTCTAGAAATGGTAACTACTGAACTTACTTCGCCCAAATTGGGAAGATAAATAAGTGACTTGGAACTATTTTTTGACTGGCGGAATAATTAGGGCTATTTTACTGTTTCAGTTGATGAATTCGATCGATTCATAGTTATCTTCATAAATGGCGATTTATTTTTAAAATGAGCTGGCTACGGTACCCTTTCCTGGTCAGATTTGGAATGTCAGATATATATCCTATCCATTGGTAGTAAACATTCCACCCTCTAATTTCACATTTATTTTTTATGAATTTTTCAAAAGTGCCATTTTAACACACAAGTCTATGGGGAATGTTTTACGCGCGTGACACCTTTAAGTAATATGGGAAATCTCTAGTAGTGGATGGAATACCTGGCCAAACTCTTCAGTATCAAACAATTTCTCACTGATATCAATATGTTTAGTCATCAAGTGGTGCAAAAAATGGATTTAATGGCTAGCAGGGCTACATCAGGTAAAGTTAGTAAGTAGGTCTGTGTAGCCTAGGAATGTATGTAGATTGGTCATTGTATAGAGTCAAGGCCTCTTTATGTTCTGATTTATCATTGTTTTGTGTTAGTGTACATCACCTACTTAGCATTCCTTTAGAACTTGCTCATGTTGAAATTGTTCTTAGGAAGGGGGTAGGTAGAGAGGAGATAGAACTTTGAGAACTTTACTGAAGAGAACTAGAGTGGTACCTTCAAGAAGGTATATAGAAAAGGGCACAGAGTAAGGTAAGGTATCTAATAGTGCTCAACTAAGGAGGGAGGGGGGGGTGGCTGTGTGCTGCAATCTTAGTATAGCCCCCCCCCCTCCCTTTATTAAGCCATGCCATCTATAAAATTATATTTCTCTCTCTCTCTCTCTCTCTCTCTCTATCTATTTATGTATCTCTTCCTTCTTACATCTGAGAGGCAACAGCCCTAGCAAGATTTTGAATAGGTCAAATGCAAATATACTTAAGTAGTATCTCATTCTTTTATTGTTTCCTCATCCAATCTCATGTATATTTGGTAATTATGTTTGGGGCAATTCTGTTATCCTGATATCTACACATAATTTACATACACCTTTATATTACAATTAATAGGGACCTATATTGTCATTGCATTCACTGTTGGGCTATATGCAGGTAGGATTTGTATACATCCATATACAGTGAAAATAACATGTATGGGTAACACATTAAAATGGGTGATTGCATAGAAAATAGGCATTTTCAATGCATTTCTTTGTACTAGTGTGAGTGTACAGATATAAAAGAATAGCAAAGTAGCTATTCAAAAAAATAAAATACATAGGTCATATAATATAACCCTAAAATGGCCGGGGGGGGGGTTGAATCAACCCCCCCCCTCAACATTTTCTGCGATCATTCCGCCGCGCAAATTTTTTTGACCGCGCCACTCACAGAGTTTATATTTTTAAGTCTCGCGCATCTTTTGAGACCAAATTTACGACGCCCGAGTACGCGGTTCCGGAATTACGCAACATTTTGTAAGTGCATGTCAGACCAAAAATTGTTCCAAAACGTGATTTTGTGTACAAAGTCAATGCAAATTGAGTTTTCTCATCTTATTCATAAAGATATGATTATTTTTACTTTAAACAGCTGAAAGCAATTGATTTTAGCATAATTATGCTTTAAAAAGGTTGTGCAATAAATCTGGTGAAAAAAACAAAGAAAAACAAAAGGTTAAAAAACAAAGAAATACATAAGAAATTCATAAAACAATAAAATACATAAGAAATTGATTTCCAAACCGAAGTTTTTTTCAATTGCCATTGTTAAGAATGCTCCAAAGAATATTTTTACAAAAAATTAGCATTCTAGGAGCTTTATTTAGTGAATTAGAGCAAAAAGTATGATTTATGCATAAATTAGCATAATTAATTCATATAAAATAAAATCTCATTATTTTATAAAGATTTTACCATACAGCCTTGTAGATTACATCGCACACTACCAGCGGGCAAATTTTTGCGACGTTCGCGCGATCGGCGGCCGAGATCTCAGGGGGGGTTGAATCAACCCCCCCCCCCCCCCCCCGGCCACAGAACAGCCAAAAAAGCCCGGCCTATTTAGGGTTAAGTAATATGGGAAATCTCTAGTAGTGGATGGAATACCTGGCCAAACTCTTCAGTATCAAACAATTTCTCACTGATATCAATATGTTTAGTCATCAAGTGGTGCAAAAAATGGATTTAATGGCTAGCAGGGCTACATCAGGTAAAGTTAGTAAGTAGGTCTGTGTAGCCTAGGAATGTATGTAGATTGGTCATTGTATAGAGTCAAGGCCTCTTTATGTTCTGATTTATCATTGTTTTGTGTTAGTGTACATCACCTACTTAGCATTCCTTTAGAACTTGCTCATGTTGAAATTGTTCTTAGGAAGGGGGTAGGTAGAGAGGAGATAGAACTTTGAGAACTTTACTGAAGAGAACTAGAGTGGTACCTTCAAGAAGGTATATAGAAAAGGGCACAGAGTAAGGTAAGGTATCTAATAGTGCTCAACTAAGGAGGGAGGGGGGGGTGGCTGTGTGCTGCAATCTTAGTATAGCCCCCCCTCCCTTTATTAAGCCATGCCATCTATAAAATTATATTTCTCTCTCTCTCTCTCTCTCTCTCTCTATCTATTTATGTATCTCTTCCTTCTTACATCTGAGAGGCAACAGCCCTAGCAAGATTTTGAATAGGTCAAATGCAAATATACTTAAGTAGTATCTCATTCTTTTATTGTTTCCTCATCCAATCTCATGTATATTTGGTAATTATGTTTGGGGCAATTCTGTTATCCTGATATCTACACATAATTTACATACACCTTTATATTACAATTAATAGGGACCTATATTGTCATTGCATTCACTGTTGGGCTATATGCAGGTAGGATTTGTATACATCCATATACAGTGAAAATAACATGTATGGGTAACACATTAAAATGGGTGATTGCATAGAAAATAGGCATTTTCAATGCATTTCTTTGTACTAGTGTGAGTGTACAGATATAAAAGAATAGCAAAGTAGCTATTCAAAAAAATAAAATACATAGGTCATATAATATAGGTCCCACGAGCCTAATTACATCAGGAGGGCTAAAGATATTCGTTCGACCCAACCCATTCGAATTTTTGTCAATTTGATATTGCTGATTGACAAAAATGTATGAATGTGATTCAAAATCTAACACTGATTCTAGAAATGGTAACTACTGAACTTACTTCGCCCAAATTGGGAAGATAAATAAGTGACTTGGAACTATTTTTTGACTGGCGGAATAATTAGGGCTATTTTACTGTTTCAGTTGATGAATTCGATCGATTCATAGTTATCTTCATAAATGGCGATTTATTTTTAAAATGAGCTGGCTACGGTACCCTTTCCTGGTCAGATTTGGAATGTCAGATATATATCCTATCCATTGGTAGTAAACATTCCACCCTCTAATTTCACATTTATTTTTTATGAATTTTTCAAAAGTGCCATTTTAACACACAAGTCTATGGGGAATGTTTTACGCGCGTGACACCTTTAAGTAATATGGGAAATCTCTAGTAGTGGATGGAATACCTGGCCAAACTCTTCAGTATCAAACAATTTCTCACTGATATCAATATGTTTAGTCATCAAGTGGTGCAAAAAATGGATTTAATGGCTAGCAGGGCTACATCAGGTAAAGTTAGTAAGTAGGTCTGTGTAGCCTAGGAATGTATGTAGATTGGTCATTGTATAGAGTCAAGGCCTCTTTATGTTCTGATTTATCATTGTTTTGTGTTAGTGTACATCACCTACTTAGCATTCCTTTAGAACTTGCTCATGTTGAAATTGTTCTTAGGAAGGGGGTAGGTAGAGAGGAGATAGAACTTTGAGAACTTTACTGAAGAGAACTAGAGTGGTACCTTCAAGAAGGTATATAGAAAAGGGCACAGAGTAAGGTAAGGTATCTAATAGTGCTCAACTAAGGAGGGAGGGGGGGGGGGGTGGCTGTGTGCTGCAATCTTAGTATAGCCCCCCCCTCCCTTTATTAAGCCATGCCATCTATAAAATTATATTTCTCTCTCTCTCTCTCTCTCTCTATCTATTTATGTATCTCTTCCTTCTTACATCTGAGAGGCAACAGCCCTAGCAAGATTTTGAATAGGTCAAATGCAAATATACTTAAGTAGTATCTCATTCTTTTATTGTTTCCTCATCCAATCTCATGTATATTTGGTAATTATGTTTGGGGCAATTCTGTTATCCTGATATCTACACATAATTTACATACACCTTTATATTACAATTAATAGGGACCTATATTGTCATTGCATTCACTGTTGGGCTATATGCAGGTAGGATTTGTATACATCCATATACAGTGAAAATAACATGTATGGGTAACACATTAAAATGGGTGATTGCATAGAAAATAGGCATTTTCAATGCATTTCTTTGTACTAGTGTGAGTGTACAGATATAAAAGAATAGCAAAGTAGCTATTCAAAAAAATAAAATACATAGGTCATATAATATAACCCTAAAATGGCCGGGGGGGGGTTGAATCAACCCCCCCCTCAACATTTTCTGCGATCATTCCGCCGCGCAAATTTTTTTGACCGCGCCACTCACAGAGTTTATATTTTTAAGTCTCGCGCATCTTTTGAGACCAAATTTACGACGCCCGGGTACGCGGTTCCGGAATTACGCAACATTTTGTAAGTGCATGTCAGACCAAAAATTGTTCCAAAACGTGATTTTGTGTACAAAGTCAATGCAAATTGAGTTTTCTCATCTTATTCATAAAGATATGATTATTTTTACTTTAAACAGCTGAAAGCAATTGATTTTAGCATAATTATGCTTTAAAAAGGTTGTGCAATAAATCTGGTGAAAAAACAAAGAAAAACAAAAGGTTAAAAAACAAAGAAATACATAAGAAATTCATAAAACAATAAAATACATAAGAAATTGATTTCCAAACCGAAGTTTTTTTCAATTGCCATTGTTAAGAATGCTCCAAAGAATATTTTTACAAAAAATTAGCATTCTAGGAGCTTTATTTAGTGAATTAGAGCAAAAAGTATGATTTATGCATAAATTAGCATAATTAATTCATATAAAATAAAATCTCATTATTTTATAAAGATTTTACCATACAGCCTTGTAGATTACATCGCACACTACCAGCGGGCAAATTTTTGCGACGTTCGCGCGATCGGCGGCCGAGATCTCAGGGGGGGGTTGAATCAACCCCCCCCCCCCCCGGCCACAGAACAGCCAAAAAAGCCCGGCCTATTTAGGGTTAAGTAATATGGGAAATCTCTAGTAGTGGATGGAATACCTGGCCAAACTCTTCAGTATCAAACAATTTCTCACTGATATCAATATGTTTAGTCATCAAGTGGTGCAAAAAATGGATTTAATGGCTAGCAGGGCTACATCAGGTAAAGTTAGTAAGTAGGTCTGTGTAGCCTAGGAATGTATGTAGATTGGTCATTGTATAGAGTCAAGGCCTCTTTATGTTCTGATTTATCATTGTTTTGTGTTAGTGTACATCACCTACTTAGCATTCCTTTAGAACTTGCTCATGTTGAAATTGTTCTTAGGAAGGGGGTAGGTAGAGAGGAGATAGAACTTTGAGAACTTTACTGAAGAGAACTAGAGTGGTACCTTCAAGAAGGTATATAGAAAAGGGCACAGAGTAAGGTAAGGTATCTAATAGTGCTCAACTAAGGAGGGAGGGGGGGTGGCTGTGTGCTGCAATCTTAGTATAGCCCCCCCCCCCCTCCCTTTATTAAGCCATGCCATCTATAAAATTATATTTCTCTCTCTCTCTCTCTCTCTCTCTCTATCTATTTATGTATCTCTTCCTTCTTACATCTGAGAGGCAACAGCCCTAGCAAGATTTTGAATAGGTCAAATGCAAATATACTTAAGTAGTATCTCATTCTTTTATTGTTTCCTCATCCAATCTCATGTATATTTGGTAATTATGTTTGGGGCAATTCTGTTATCCTGATATCTACACATAATTTACATACACCTTTATATTACAATTAATAGGGACCTATATTGTCATTGCATTCACTGTTGGGCTATATGCAGGTAGGATTTGTATACATCCATATACAGTGAAAATAACATGTATGGGTAACACATTAAAATGGGTGATTGCATAGAAAATAGGCATTTTCAATGCATTTCTTTGTACTAGTGTGAGTGTACAGATATAAAAGAATAGCAAAGTAGCTATTCAAAAAAATAAAATACATAGGTCATATAATATAAGTAATATGGGAAATCTCTAGTAGTGGATGGAATACCTGGCCAAACTCTTCAGTATCAAACAATTTCTCACTGATATTAATATGTTTAGTCATCAAGTGGTGCAAAAAATGGATTTAATGGCTAGCAGGGCTACATCAGGTAAAGTTAGTAAGTAGGTCTGTGTAGCCTAGGAATGTATGTAGATTGGTCATTGTATAGAGTCAAGGCCTCTTTATGTTCTGATTTATCATTGTTTTGTGTTAGTGTACATCACCTACTTAGCATTCCTTTAGAACTTGCTCATGTTGAAATTGTTCTTAGGAAGGGGGTAGGTAGAGAGGAGATAGAACTTTGAGAACTTTACTGAAGAGAACTAGAGTGGTACCTTCAAGAAGGTATATAGAAAAGGGCACAGAGTAAGGTAAGGTATCTAATAGTGCTCAACTAAGGAGGGAGGGGGGGGGTGGCTGTGTGCTGCAATCTTAGTATAGCCCCCCCCCTTTATTAAGCCATGCCATCTATAAAATTATATTTCTCTCTCTCTCTCTCTCTCTCTATCTATTTATGTATCTCTTCCTTCTTACATCTGAGAGGCAACAGCCCTAGCAAGATTTTGAATAGGTCAAATGCAAATATACTTAAGTAGTATCTCATTCTTTTATTGTTTCCTCATCCAATCTCATGTATATTTGGTAATTATGTTTGGGGCAATTCTGTTATCCTGATATCTACACATAATTTACATACACCTTTATATTACAATTAATAGGGACCTATATTGTCATTGCATTCACTGTTGGGCTATATGCAGGTAGGATTTGTATACATCCATATACAGTGAAAATAACATGTATGGGTAACACATTAAAATGGGTGATTGCATAGAAAATAGGCATTTTCAATGCATTTCTTTGTACTAGTGTGAGTGTACAGATATAAAAGAATAGCAAAGTAGCTATTCAAAAAAATAAAATACATAGGTCATATAATATAGGTCCCACGAGCCTAATTACATCAGGAGGGCTAAAGATATTCGTTCGACCCAACCCATTCGAATTTTTGTCAATTTGATATTGCTGATTGACAAAAATGTATGAATGTGATTCAAAATCTAACACTGATTCTAGAAATGGTAACTACTGAACTTACTTCGCCCAAATTGGGAAGATAAATAAGTGACTTGGAACTATTTTTTGACTGGCGGAATAATTAGGGCTATGACTGTTTCAGTTGATGAATTCGATCGATTCATAGTTATCTTCATAAATGGCGATTTATTTTTAAAATGAGCTGGCTACGGTACCCTTTCCTGGTCAGATTTGGAATGTCAGATATATATCCTATCCATTGGTAGTAAACATTCCACCCTCTAATTTCACATTTATTTTTTATGAATTTTTCAAAAGTGCCATTTTAACACACAAGTCTATGGGGAATGTTTTACGCGCGTGACACCTTTAGGTCCCACGAGCCTAATTACATCAGGAGGGCTAAAGATATTCGTTCGACCCAACCCATTCGAATTTTTGTCAATTTGATATTGCTGATTGACAAAAATGTATGAATGTGATTCAAAATCTAACACTGATTCTAGAAATGGTAACTACTGAACTTACTTCGCCCAAATTGGGAAGATAAATAAGTGACTTGGAACTAATTTTTGACTGGCGGAATAATTAGGGCTATTTTACTGTTTCAGTTGATGAATTCGATCGATTCATAGTTATCTTCATAAATGGCGATTTATTTTTAAAATGAGCTGGCTACGGTACCCTTTCCTGGTCAGATTTGGAATGTCAGATATATATCCTATCCATTGGTAGTAAACATTCCACCCTCTAATTTCACATTTATTTTTTATGAATTTTTCAAAAGTGCCATTTTAACACACAAGTCTATGGGGAATGTTTTACGCGCGTGACACCTTTAAGTAATATGGGAAATCTCTAGTAGTGGATGGAATACCTGGCCAAACTCTTCAGTATCAAACAATTTCTCACTGATATCAATATGTTTAGTCATCAAGTGGTGCAAAAAATGGATTTAATGGCTAGCAGGGCTACATCAGGTAAAGTTAGTAAGTAGGTCTGTGTAGCCTAGGAATGTATGTAGATTGGTCATTGTATAGAGTCAAGGCCTCTTTATGTTCTGATTTATCATTGTTTTGTGTTAGTGTACATCACCTACTTAGCATTCCTTTAGAACTTGCTCATGTTGAAATTGTTCTTAGGAAGGGGGTAGGTAGAGAGGAGATAGAACTTTGAGAACTTTACTGAAGAGAACTAGAGTGGTACCTTCAAGAAGGTATATAGAAAAGGGCACAGAGTAAGGTAAGGTATCTAATAGTGCTCAACTAAGGAGGGAGGGGGGGGGTGGCTGTGTGCTGCAATCTTAGTATAGCCCCCCCCCTCCCTTTATTAAGCCATGCCATCTATAAAATTATATTTCTCTCTCTCTCTCTCTCTCTCTCTCTATCTATTTATGTATCTCTTCCTTCTTACATCTGAGAGGCAACAGCCCTAGCAAGATTTTGAATAGGTCAAATGCAAATATACTTAAGTAGTATCTCATTCTTTTATTGTTTCCTCATCCAATCTCATGTATATTTGGTAATTATGTTTGGGGCAATTCTGTTATCCTGATATCTACACATAATTTACATACACCTTTATATTACAATTAATAGGGACCTATATTGTCATTGCATTCACTGTTGGGCTATATGCAGGTAGGATTTGTATACATCCATATACAGTGAAAATAACATGTATGGGTAACACATTAAAATGGGTGATTGCATAGAAAATAGGCATTTTCAATGCATTTCTTTGTACTAGTGTGAGTGTACAGATATAAAAGAATAGCAAAGTAGCTATTCAAAAAAATAAAATACATAGGTCATATAATATAACCCTAAAATGGCCGGGGGGGGTTGAATCAACCCCCCCCTCAACATTTTCTGCGATCATTCCGCCGCGCAAATTTTTTTGACCGCGCCACTCACAGAGTTTATATTTTTAAGTCTCGCGCATCTTTTGAGACCAAATTTACGACGCCCGAGTACGCGGTTCCGGAATTACGCAACATTTTGTAAGTGCATGTCAGACCAAAAATTGTTCCAAAACGTGATTTTGTGTACAAAGTCAATGCAAATTGAGTTTTCTCATCTTATTCATAAAGATATGATTATTTTTACTTTAAACAGCTGAAAGCAATTGATTTTAGCATAATTATGCTTTAAAAAGGTTGTGCAATAAATCTGGTGAAAAAAACAAAGAAAAACAAAAGGTTAAAAAACAAAGAAATACATAAGAAATTCATAAAACAATAAAATACATAAGAAATTGATTTCCAAACCGAAGTTTTTTTCGATTGCCATTGTTAAGAATGCTCCAAAGAATATTTTTACAAAAAATTAGCATTCTAGGAGCTTTATTTAGTGAATTAGAGCAAAAAGTATGATTTATGCATAAATTAGCATAATTAATTCATATAAAATAAAATCTCATTATTTTATAAAGATTTTACCATACAGCCTTGTAGATTACATCGCACACTACCAGCGGGCAAATTTTTGCGACGTTCGCGCGATCGGCGGCCGAGATCTCAGGGGGGGTTGAATCAACCCCCCCCCCCCCGGCCACAGAACAGCCAAAAAAGCCCGGCCTATTTAGGGTTAAGTAATATGGGAAATCTCTAGTAGTGGATGGAATACCTGGCCAAACTCTTCAGTATCAAACAATTTCTCACTGATATCAATATGTTTAGTCATCAAGTGGTGCAAAAAATGGATTTAATGGCTAGCAGGGCTACATCAGGTAAAGTTAGTAAGTAGGTCTGTGTAGCCTAGGAATGTATGTAGATTGGTCATTGTATAGAGTCAAGGCCTCTTTATGTTCTGATTTATCATTGTTTTGTGTTAGTGTACATCACCTACTTAGCATTCCTTTAGAACTTGCTCATGTTGAAATTGTTCTTAGGAAGGGGGTAGGTAGAGAGGAGATAGAACTTTGAGAACTTTACTGAAGAGAACTAGAGTGGTACCTTCAAGAAGGTATATAGAAAAGGGCACAGAGTAAGGTAAGGTATCTAATAGTGCTCAACTAAGGAGGGAGGGGGGGGTGGCTGTGTGCTGCAATCTTAGTATAGCCCCCCCCTCCCTTTATTAAGCCATGCCATCTATAAAATTATATTTCTCTCTCTCTCTCTCTCTCTCTCTCTATCTATTTATGTATCTCTTCCTTCTTACATCTGAGAGGCAACAGCCCTAGCAAGATTTTGAATAGGTCAAATGCAAATATACTTAAGTAGTATCTCATTCTTTTATTGTTTCCTCATCCAATCTCATGTATATTTGGTAATTATGTTTGGGGCAATTCTGTTATCCTGATATCTACACATAATTTACATACACCTTTATATTACAATTAATAGGGACCTATATTGTCATTGCATTCACTGTTGGGCTATATGCAGGTAGGATTTGTATACATCCATATACAGTGAAAATAACATGTATGGGTAACACATTAAAATGGGTGATTGCATAGAAAATAGGCATTTTCAATGCATTTCTTTGTACTAGTGTGAGTGTACAGATATAAAAGAATAGCAAAGTAGCTATTCAAAAAAATAAAATACATAGGTCATATAATATAAGTAATATGGGAAATCTCTAGTAGTGGATGGAATACCTGGCCAAACTCTTCAGTATCAAACAATTTCTCACTGATATCAATATGTTTAGTCATCAAGTGGTGCAAAAAATGGATTTAATGGCTAGCAGGGCTACATCAGGTAAAGTTAGTAAGTAGGTCTGTGTAGCCTAGGAATGTATGTAGATTGGTCATTGTATAGAGTCAAGGCCTCTTTATGTTCTGATTTATCATTGTTTTGTGTTAGTGTACATCACCTACTTAGCATTCCTTTAGAACTTGCTCATGTTGAAATTGTTCTTAGGAAGGGGGTAGGTAGAGAGGAGATAGAACTTTGAGAACTTTACTGAAGAGAACTAGAGTGGTACCTTCAAGAAGGTATATAGAAAAGGGCACAGAGTAAGGTAAGGTATCTAATAGTGCTCAACTAAGGAGGGAGGGGGGGGTGGCTGTGTGCTGCAATCTTAGTATAGCCCCCCCCCCTTTATTAAGCCATGCCATCTATAAAATTATATTTCTCTCTCTCTCTCTCTCTCTCTATCTATTTATGTATCTCTTCCTTCTTACATCTGAGAGGCAACAGCCCTAGCAAGATTTTGAATAGGTCAAATGCAAATATACTTAAGTAGTATCTCATTCTTTTATTGTTTCCTCATCCAATCTCATGTATATTTGGTAATTATGTTTGGGGCAATTCTGTTATCCTGATATCTACACACACATAATTTACATACACCTTTATATTACAATTAATAGGGACCTATATTGTCATTGCATTCACTGTTGGGCTATATGCAGGTAGGATTTGTATACATCCATATACAGTGAAAATAACATGTATGGGTAACACATTAAAATGGGTGATTGCATAGAAAATAGGCATTTTCAATGCATTTCTTTGTACTAGTGTGAGTGTACAGATATAAAAGAATAGCAAAGTAGCTATTCAAAAAAATAAAATACATAGGTCATATAATTTAAGTAATATGGGAAATCTCTAGTAGTGGATGGATTACCTGGCCAAACTCTTCAGTATCAAACAATTTCTCACTGATATCAATATGTTTAGTCATCAAGTGGTGCAAAAAATGGATTTAATGGCTAGCAGGGCTACATCAGGTAAAGTTAGTAAGTAGGTCTGTGTAGCCTAGGAATGTATGTAGATTGGTCATTGTATAGAGTCAAGGCCTCTTTATGTTCTGATTTATCATTGTTTTGTGTTAGTGTACATCACCTACTTAGCATTCCTTTAGAACTTGCTCATGTTGAAATTGTTCTTAGGAAGGGGGTAGGTAGAGAGGAGATAGAACTTTGAGAACTTTACTGAAGAGAACTAGAGTGGTACCTTCAAGAAGGTATATAGAAAAGGGCACAGAGTAAGGTAAGGTATCTAATAGTGCTCAACTAAGGAGGGAGGGGGGGGGGGTGGCTGTGTGCTGCAATCTTAGTATAGCCCCCCCCCTTTATTAAGCCATGCCATCTATAAAATTATATTTCTCTCTCTCTCTCTCTCTCTCTATCTATTTATGTATCTCTTCCTTCTTACATCTGAGAGGCAACAGCCCTAGCAAGATTTTGAATAGGTCAAATGCAAATATACTTAAGTAGTATCTCATTCTTTTATTGTTTCCTCATCCAATCTCATGTATATTTGGTAATTATGTTTGGGGCAATTCTGTTATCCTGATATCTACACACACATAATTTACATACACCTTTATATTACAATTAATAGGGACCTATATTGTCATTGCATTCACTGTTGGGCTATATGCAGGTAGGATTTGTATACATCCATATACAGTGAAAATAACATGTATGGGTAACACATTAAAATGGGTGATTGCATAGAAAATAGGCATTTTCAATGCATTTCTTTGTACTAGTGTGAGTGTACAGATATAAAAGAATAGCAAAGTAGCTATTCAAAAAAATAAAATACATAGGTCATATAATATAGGTCCCACGAGCCTAATTACATCAGGAGGGCTAAAGATATTCGTTCGACCCAACCCATTCGAATTTTTGTCAATTTGATATTGCTGATTGACAAAAATGTATGAATGTGATTCAAAATCTAACACTGATTCTAGAAATGGTAACTACTGAACTTACTTCGCCCAAATTGGGAAGATAAATAAGTGACTTGGAACTATTTTTTGACTGGCGGAATAATTAGGGCTATGACTGTTTCAGTTGATGAATTCGATCGATTCATAGTTATCTTCATAAATGGCGATTTATTTTTAAAATGAGCTGGCTACGGTACCCTTTCCTGGTCAGATTTGGAATGTCAGATATATATCCTATCCATTGGTAGTAAACATTCCACCCTCTAATTTCACATTTATTTTTTATGAATTTTTCAAAAGTGCCATTTTAACACACAAGTCTACGGGGAATGTTTTACGCGCGTGACACCTTTAAGTAATATGGGAAATCTCTAGTAGTGGATGGAATACCTGGCCAAACTCTTCAGTATCAAACAATTTCTCACTGATATCAATATGTTTAGTCATCAAGTGGTGCAAAAAATGGATTTAATGGCTAGCAGGGCTACATCAGGTAAAGTTAGTAAGTAGGTCTGTGTAGCCTAGGAATGTATGTAGATTGGTCATTGTATAGAGTCAAGGCCTCTTTATGTTCTGATTTATCTTTGTTTTGTGTTAGTGTACATCACCTACTTAGCATTCCTTTAGAACTTGCTCATGTTGAAATTGTTCTTAGGAAGGGGGTAGGTAGAGAGGAGATAGAACTTTGAGAACTTTACTGAAGAGAACTAGAGTGGTACCTTCAAGAAGGTATATAGAAAAGGGCACAGAGTAAGGTAAGGTATCTAATAGTGCTCAACTAAGGAGGGAGGGGGGGGGGGGGTGGCTGTGTGCTGCAATCTTAGTATAGCCCCCCCCCCTTTATTAAGCCATGCCAGCTATAAAATTATCTCTCTCTCTCTCTCTCTCTCTATCTATTTATGTATCTCTTCCTTCTTACATCTGAGAGGCAACAGCCCTAGCAAGATTTTGAATAGGTCAAATGCAAATATACTTAAGTAGTATCTCATTCTTTTATTGTTTCCTCATCCAATCTCATGTATATTTGGTAATTATGTTTGGGGCAATTCTGTTATCCTGATATCTACACATAATTTACATACACCTTTATATTACAATTAATAGGGACCTATATTGTCATTGCATTCACTGTTGGGCTATATGCAGGTAGGATTTGTATACATCCATATACAGTGAAAATAACATGTATGGGTAACACATTAAAATGGGTGATTGCATAGAAAATAGGCATTTTCAATGCATTTCTTTGTACTAGTGTGAGTGTACAGATATAAAAGAATAGCAAAGTAGCTATTCAAAAAAATAAAATACATAGGTCATATAATATAACCCTAAAATGGCCGGGGGGGGTTGAATCAACCCCCCCCTCAACATTTTCTGCGATCATTCCGCCGCGCAAATTTTTTTGACCGCGCCACTCACAGAGTTTATATTTTTAAGTCTCGCGCATCTTTTGAGACCAAATTTACGACGCCCGAGTACGAGGTTCCGGAATTACGCAACATTTTGTAAGTGCATGTCAGACCAAAAATTGTTCCAAAACGTGATTTTGTGTACAAAGTCAATGCAAATTGAGTTTTCTCATCTTATTCATAAAGATATGATTATTTTTACTTTAAACAGCTGAAAGCAATTGATTTTAGCATAATTATGCTTTAAAAAGGTTGTGCAATAAATCTGGTGAAAAAAACAAAGAAAAACAAAAGGTTAAAAAACAAAGAAATACATAAGAAATTCATAAAACAATAAAATACATAAGAAATTGATTTCCAAACCGAAGTTTTTTTCAATTGCCATTGTTAAGAATGCTCCAAAGAATATTTTTACAAAAAATTAGCATTCTAGGAGCTTTATTTAGTGAATTAGAGCAAAAAGTATGATTTATGCATAAATTAGCATAATTAATTCATATAAAATAAAATCTCATTATTTTATAAAGATTTTACCATACAGCCTTGTAGATTACATCGCACACTACCAGCGGGCAAATTTTTGCGACGTTCGCGCGATCGGCGGCCGAGATCTCAGGGGGGGTTGAATCAACCCCCCCCCCCCCCCGGCCACAGAACAGCCAAAAAAGCCCGGCCTATTTAGGGTTAAGTAATATGGGAAATCTCTAGTAGTGGATGGAATACCTGGCCAAACTCTTCAGTATCAAACAATTTCTCACTGATATCAATATGTTTAGTCATCAAGTGGTGCAAAAAATGGATTTAATGGCTAGCAGGGCTACATCAGGTAAAGTTAGTAAGTAGGTCTGTGTAGCCTAGGAATGTATGTAGATTGGTCATTGTATAGAGTCAAGGCCTCTTTATGTTCTGATTTATCATTGTTTTGTGTTAGTGTACATCACCTACTTAGCATTCCTTTAGAACTTGCTCATGTTGAAATTGTTCTTAGGAAGGGGGTAGGTAGAGAGGAGATAGAACTTTGAGAACTTTACTGAAGAGAACTAGAGTGGTACCTTCAAGAAGGTATATAGAAAAGGGCACAGAGTAAGGTAAGGTATCTAATAGTGCTCAACTAAGGAGGGAGGGGGGGTGGCTGTGTGCTGCAATCTTAGTATAGCCCCCCCCTCCCTTTATTAAGCCATGCCATCTATAAAATTATATTTCTCTCTCTCTCTCTCTCTCTCTCTCTATCTATTTATGTATCTCTTCCTTCTTACATCTGAGAGGCAACAGCCCTAGCAAGATTTTGAATAGGTCAAATGCAAATATACTTAAGTAGTATCTCATTCTTTTATTGTTTCCTCATCCAATCTCATGTATATTTGGTAATTATGTTTGGGGCAATTCTGTTATCCTGATATCTACACATAATTTACATACACCTTTATATTACAATTAATAGGGACCTATATTGTCATTGCATTCACTGTTGGGCTATATGCAGGTAGGATTTGTATACATCCATATACAGTGAAAATAACATGTATGGGTAACACATTAAAATGGGTGATTGCATAGAAAATAGGCATTTTCAATGCATTTCTTTGTACTAGTGTGAGTGTACAGATATAAAAGAATAGCAAAGTAGCTATTCAAAAAAATAAAATACATAGGTCATATAATATAGGTCCCACGAGCCTAATTACATCAGGAGGGCTAAAGATATTCGTTCGACCCAACCCATTCGAATTTTTGTCAATTTGATATTGCTGATTGACAAAAATGTATGAATGTGATTCAAAATCTAACACTGATTCTAGAAATGGTAACTACTGAACTTACTTCGCCCAAATTGGGAAGATAAATAAGTGACTTGGAACTATTTTTTGACTGGCGGAATAATTAGGGCTATTTTACTGTTTCAGTTGATGAATTCGATCGATTCATAGTTATCTTCATAAATGGCGATTTATTTTTAAAATGAGCTGGCTACGGTACCCTTTCCTGGTCAGATTTGGAATGTCAGATATATATCCTATCCATTGGTAGTAAACATTCCACCCTCTAATTTCACATTTATTTTTTATGAATTTTTCAAAAGTGCCATTTTAACACACAAGTCTATGGGGAATGTTTTACGCGCGTGACACCTTTAAGTAATATGGGAAATCTCTAGTAGTGGATGGAATACCTGGCCAAACTCTTCAGTATCAAACAATTTCTCACTGATATCAATATGTTTAGTCATCAAGTGGTGCAAAAAATGGATTTAATGGCTAGCAGGGCTACATCAGGTAAAGTTAGTAAGTAGGTCTGTGTAGCCTAGGAATGTATGTAGATTGGTCATTGTATAGAGTCAAGGCCTCTTTATGTTCTGATTTATCATTGTTTTGTGTTAGTGTACATCACCTACTTAGCATTCCTTTAGAACTTGCTCATGTTGAAATTGTTCTTAGGAAGGGGGTAGGTAGAGAGGAGATAGAACTTTGAGAACTTTACTGAAGAGAACTAGAGTGGTACCTTCAAGAAGGTATATAGAAAAGGGCACAGAGTAAGGTAAGGTATCTAATAGTGCTCAACTAAGGAGGGAGGGGGGGTGGCTGTGTGCTGCAATCTTAGTATAGCCCCCCCCTCCCTTTATTAAGCCATGCCATCTATAAAATTATATTTCTCTCTCTCTCTCTCTCTCTCTCTCTATCTATTTATGTATCTCTTCCTTCTTACATCTGAGAGGCAACAGCCCTAGCAAGATTTTGAATAGGTCAAATGCAAATATACTTAAGTAGTATCTCATTCTTTTATTGTTTCCTCATCCAATCTCATGTATATTTGGTAATTATGTTTGGGGCAATTCTGTTATCCTGATATCTACACATAATTTACATACACCTTTATATTACAATTAATAGGGACCTATATTGTCATTGCATTCACTGTTGGGCTATATGCAGGTAGGATTTGTATACATCCATATACAGTGAAAATAACATGTATGGGTAACACATTAAAATGGGTGATTGCATAGAAAATAGGCATTTTCAATGCATTTCTTTGTACTAGTGTGAGTGTACAGATATAAAAGAATAGCAAAGTAGCTATTCAAAAAAATAAAATACATAGGTCATATAATATAGGTCCCACGAGCCTAATTACATCAGGAGGGCTAAAGATATTCGTTCGACCCAACCCATTCGAATTTTTGTCAATTTGATATTGCTGATTGACAAAAATGTATGAATGTGATTCAAAATCTAACACTGATTCTAGAAATGGTAACTACTGAACTTACTTCGCCCAAATTGGGAAGATAAATAAGTGACTTGGAACTATTTTTTGACTGGCGGAATAATTAGGGCTATTTTACTGTTTCAGTTGATGAATTCGATCGATTCATAGTTATCTTCATAAATGGCGATTTATTTTTAAAATGAGCTGGCTACGGTACCCTTTCCTGGTCAGATTTGGAATGTCAGATATATATCCTATCCATTGGTAGTAAACATTCCACCCTCTAATTTCACATTTATTTTTTATGAATTTTTCAAAAGTGCCATTTTAACACACAAGTCTATGGGGAATGTTTTACGCGCGTGACACCTTTAAGTAATATGGGAAATCTCTAGTAGTGGATGGAATACCTGGCCAAACTCTTCAGTATCAAACAATTTCTCACTGATATCAATATGTTTAGTCATCAAGTGGTGCAAAAAATGGATTTAATGGCTAGCAGGGCTACATCAGGTAAAGTTAGTAAGTAGGTCTGTGTAGCCTAGGAATGTATGTAGATTGGTCATTGTATAGAGTCAAGGCCTCTTTATGTTCTGATTTATCATTGTTTTGTGTTAGTGTACATCACCTACTTAGCATTCCTTTAGAACTTGCTCATGTTGAAATTGTTCTTAGGAAGGGGGTAGGTAGAGAGGAGATAGAACTTTGAGAACTTTACTGAAGAGAACTAGAGTGGTACCTTCAAGAAGGTATATAGAAAAGGGCACAGAGTAAGGTAAGGTATCTAATAGTGCTCAACTAAGGAGGGAGGGGGGGGGGTGGCTGTGTGCTGCAATCTTAGTATAGCCCCCCCCTCCCTTTATTAAGCCATGCCATCTATAAAATTATATTTCTCTCTCTCTCTCTCTCTCTCTATCTATTTATGTATCTCTTCCTTCTTACATCTGAGAGGCAACAGCCCTAGCAAGATTTTGAATAGGTCAAATGCAAATATACTTAAGTAGTATCTCATTCTTTTATTGTTTCCTCATCCAATCTCATGTATATTTGGTAATTATGTTTGGGGCAATTCTGTTATCCTGATATCTACACATAATTTACATACACCTTTATATTACAATTAATAGGGACCTATATTGTCATTGCATTCACTGTTGGGCTATATGCAGGTAGGATTTGTATACATCCATATACAGTGAAAATAACATGTATGGGTAACACATTAAAATGGGTGATTGCATAGAAAATAGGCATTTTCAATGCATTTCTTTGTACTAGTGTGAGTGTACAGATATAAAAGAATAGCAAAGTAGCTATTCAAAAAAATAAAATACATAGGTCATATAATATAACCCTAAAATGGCCGGGGGGGGGTTGAATCAACCCCCCCCTCAACATTTTCTGCGATCATTCCGCCGCGCAAATTTTTTTGACCGCGCCACTCACAGAGTTTATATTTTTAAGTCTCGCGCATCTTTTGAGACCAAATTTACGACGCCCGGGTACGCGGTTCCGGAATTACGCAACATTTTGTAAGTGCATGTCAGACCAAAAATTGTTCCAAAACGTGATTTTGTGTACAAAGTCAATGCAAATTGAGTTTTCTCATCTTATTCATAAAGATATGATTATTTTTACTTTAAACAGCTGAAAGCAATTGATTTTAGCATAATTATGCTTTAAAAAGGTTGTGCAATAAATCTGGTGAAAAAAACAAAGAAAAACAAAAGGTTAAAAAACAAAGAAATACATAAGAAATTCATAAAACAATAAAATACATAAGAAATTGATTTCCAAACCGAAGTTTTTTTCAATTGCCATTGTTAAGAATGCTCCAAAGAATATTTTTACAAAAAATTAGCATTCTAGGAGCTTTATTTAGTGAATTAGAGCAAAAAGTATGATTTATGCATAAATTAGCATAATTAATTCATATAAAATAAAATCTCATTATTTTATAAAGATTTTACCATACAGCCTTGTAGATTACATCGCACACTACCAGCGGGCAAATTTTTGCGACGTTCGCGCGATCGGCGGCCGAGATCTCAGGGGGGGGTTGAATCAACCCCCCCCCCCCCCGGCCACAGAACAGCCAAAAAAGCCCGGCCTATTTAGGGTTAAGTAATATGGGAAATCTCTAGTAGTGGATGGAATACCTGGCCAAACTCTTCAGTATCAAACAATTTCTCACTGATATCAATATGTTTAGTCATCAAGTGGTGCAAAAAATGGATTTAATGGCTAGCAGGGCTACATCAGGTAAAGTTAGTAAGTAGGTCTGTGTAGCCTAGGAATGTATGTAGATTGGTCATTGTATAGAGTCAAGGCCTCTTTATGTTCTGATTTATCATTGTTTTGTGTTAGTGTACATCACCTACTTAGCATTCCTTTAGAACTTGCTCATGTTGAAATTGTTCTTAGGAAGGGGGTAGGTAGAGAGGAGATAGAACTTTGAGAACTTTACTGAAGAGAACTAGAGTGGTACCTTCAAGAAGGTATATAGAAAAGGGCACAGAGTAAGGTAAGGTATCTAATAGTGCTCAACTAAGGAGGGAGGGGGGGTGGCTGTGTGCTGCAATCTTAGTATAGCCCCCCCCTCCCTTTATTAAGCCATGCCATCTATAAAATTATATTTCTCTCTCTCTCTCTCTCTCTCTCTCTATCTATTTATGTATCTCTTCCTTCTTACATCTGAGAGGCAACAGCCCTAGCAAGATTTTGAATAGGTCAAATGCAAATATACTTAAGTAGTATCTCATTCTTTTATTGTTTCCTCATCCAATCTCATGTATATTTGGTAATTATGTTTGGGGCAATTCTGTTATCCTGATATCTACACATAATTTACATACACCTTTATATTACAATTAATAGGGACCTATATTGTCATTGCATTCACTGTTGGGCTATATGCAGGTAGGATTTGTATACATCCATATACAGTGAAAATAACATGTATGGGTAACACATTAAAATGGGTGATTGCATAGAAAATAGGCATTTTCAATGCATTTCTTTGTACTAGTGTGAGTGTACAGATATAAAAGAATAGCAAAGTAGCTATTCAAAAAAATAAAATACATAGGTCATATAATATAAGTAATATGGGAAATCTCTAGTAGTGGATGGAATACCTGGCCAAACTCTTCAGTATCAAACAATTTCTCACTGATATTAATATGTTTAGTCATCAAGTGGTGCAAAAAATGGATTTAATGGCTAGCAGGGCTACATCAGGTAAAGTTAGTAAGTAGGTCTGTGTAGCCTAGGAATGTATGTAGATTGGTCATTGTATAGAGTCAAGGCCTCTTTATGTTCTGATTTATCATTGTTTTGTGTTAGTGTACATCACCTACTTAGCATTCCTTTAGAACTTGCTCATGTTGAAATTGTTCTTAGGAAGGGGGTAGGTAGAGAGGAGATAGAACTTTGAGAACTTTACTGAAGAGAACTAGAGTGGTACCTTCAAGAAGGTATATAGAAAAGGGCACAGAGTAAGGTAAGGTATCTAATAGTGCTCAACTAAGGAGGGAGGGGGGGGGGGGTGGCTGTGTGCTGCAATCTTAGTATAGCCCCCCCCCCTTTATTAAGCCATGCCATCTATAAAATTATATTTCTCTCTCTCTCTCTCTCTCTCTATCTATTTATGTATCTCTTCCTTCTTACATCTGAGAGGCAACAGCCCTAGCAAGATTTTGAATAGGTCAAATGCAAATATACTTAAGTAGTATCTCATTCTTTTATTGTTTCCTCATCCAATCTCATGTATATTTGGTAATTATGTTTGGGGCAATTCTGTTATCCTGATATCTACACATAATTTACATACACCTTTATATTACAATTAATAGGGACCTATATTGTCATTGCATTCACTGTTGGGCTATATGCAGGTAGGATTTGTATACATCCATATACAGTGAAAATAACATGTATGGGTAACACATTAAAATGGGTGATTGCATAGAAAATAGGCATTTTCAATGCATTTCTTTGTACTAGTGTGAGTGTACAGATATAAAAGAATAGCAAAGTAGCTATTCAAAAAAATAAAATACATAGGTCATATAATATAGGTCCCACGAGCCTAATTACATCAGGAGGGCTAAAGATATTCGTTCGACCCAACCCATTCGAATTTTTGTCAATTTGATATTGCTGATTGACAAAAATGTATGAATGTGATTCAAAATCTAACACTGATTCTAGAAATGGTAACTACTGAACTTACTTCGCCCAAATTGGGAAGATAAATAAGTGACTTGGAACTATTTTTTGACTGGCGGAATAATTAGGGCTATGACTGTTTCAGTTGATGAATTCGATCGATTCATAGTTATCTTCATAAATGGCGATTTATTTTTAAAATGAGCTGGCTACGGTACCCTTTCCTGGTCAGATTTGGAATGTCAGATATATATCCTATCCATTGGTAGTAAACATTCCACCCTCTAATTTCACATTTATTTTTTATGAATTTTTCAAAAGTGCCATTTTAACACACAAGTCTATGGGGAATGTTTTACGCGCGTGACACCTTTAGGTCCCACGAGCCTAATTACATCAGGAGGGCTAAAGATATTCGTTCGACCCAACCCATTCGAATTTTTGTCAATTTGATATTGCTGATTGACAAAAATGTATGAATGTGATTCAAAATCTAACACTGATTCTAGAAATGGTAACTACTGAACTTACTTCGCCCAAATTGGGAAGATAAATAAGTGACTTGGAACTAATTTTTGACTGGCGGAATAATTAGGGCTATTTTACTGTTTCAGTTGATGAATTCGATCGATTCATAGTTATCTTCATAAATGGCGATTTATTTTTAAAATGAGCTGGCTACGGTACCCTTTCCTGGTCAGATTTGGAATGTCAGATATATATCCTATCCATTGGTAGTAAACATTCCACCCTCTAATTTCACATTTATTTTTTATGAATTTTTCAAAAGTGCCATTTTAACACACAAGTCTATGGGGAATGTTTTACGCGCGTGACACCTTTAAGTAATATGGGAAATCTCTAGTAGTGGATGGAATACCTGGCCAAACTCTTCAGTATCAAACAATTTCTCACTGATATCAATATGTTTAGTCATCAAGTGGTGCAAAAAATGGATTTAATGGCTAGCAGGGCTACATCAGGTAAAGTTAGTAAGTAGGTCTGTGTAGCCTAGGAATGTATGTAGATTGGTCATTGTATAGAGTCAAGGCCTCTTTATGTTCTGATTTATCATTGTTTTGTGTTAGTGTACATCACCTACTTAGCATTCCTTTAGAACTTGCTCATGTTGAAATTGTTCTTAGGAAGGGGGTAGGTAGAGAGGAGATAGAACTTTGAGAACTTTACTGAAGAGAACTAGAGTGGTACCTTCAAGAAGGTATATAGAAAAGGGCACAGAGTAAGGTAAGGTATCTAATAGTGCTCAACTAAGGAGGGAGGGGGGGGGGGTGGCTGTGTGCTGCAATCTTAGTATAGCCCCCCCCCCCTCCCTTTATTAAGCCATGCCATCTATAAAATTATATTTCTCTCTCTCTCTCTCTCTCTCTCTCTATCTATTTATGTATCTCTTCCTTCTTACATCTGAGAGGCAACAGCCCTAGCAAGATTTTGAATAGGTCAAATGCAAATATACTTAAGTAGTATCTCATTCTTTTATTGTTTCCTCATCCAATCTCATGTATATTTGGTAATTATGTTTGGGGCAATTCTGTTATCCTGATATCTACACATAATTTACATACACCTTTATATTACAATTAATAGGGACCTATATTGTCATTGCATTCACTGTTGGGCTATATGCAGGTAGGATTTGTATACATCCATATACAGTGAAAATAACATGTATGGGTAACACATTAAAATGGGTGATTGCATAGAAAATAGGCATTTTCAATGCATTTCTTTGTACTAGTGTGAGTGTACAGATATAAAAGAATAGCAAAGTAGCTATTCAAAAAAATAAAATACATAGGTCATATAATATAACCCTAAAATGGCCGGGGGGGGTTGAATCAACCCCCCCCTCAACATTTTCTGCGATCATTCCGCCGCGCAAATTTTTTTGACCGCGCCACTCACAGAGTTTATATTTTTAAGTCTCGCGCATCTTTTGAGACCAAATTTACGACGCCCGAGTACGCGGTTCCGGAATTACGCAACATTTTGTAAGTGCATGTCAGACCAAAAATTGTTCCAAAACGTGATTTTGTGTACAAAGTCAATGCAAATTGAGTTTTCTCATCTTATTCATAAAGATATGATTATTTTTACTTTAAACAGCTGAAAGCAATTGATTTTAGCATAATTATGCTTTAAAAAGGTTGTGCAATAAATCTGGTGAAAAAAACAAAGAAAAACAAAAGGTTAAAAAACAAAGAAATACATAAGAAATTCATAAAACAATAAAATACATAAGAAATTGATTTCCAAACCGAAGTTTTTTTCGATTGCCATTGTTAAGAATGCTCCAAAGAATATTTTTACAAAAAATTAGCATTCTAGGAGCTTTATTTAGTGAATTAGAGCAAAAAGTATGATTTATGCATAAATTAGCATAATTAATTCATATAAAATAAAATCTCATTATTTTATAAAGATTTTACCATACAGCCTTGTAGATTACATCGCACACTACCAGCGGGCAAATTTTTGCGACGTTCGCGCGATCGGCGGCCGAGATCTCAGGGGGGGTTGAATCAACCCCCCCCCCCCCGGCCACAGAACAGCCAAAAAAGCCCGGCCTATTTAGGGTTAAGTAATATGGGAAATCTCTAGTAGTGGATGGAATACCTGGCCAAACTCTTCAGTATCAAACAATTTCTCACTGATATCAATATGTTTAGTCATCAAGTGGTGCAAAAAATGGATTTAATGGCTAGCAGGGCTACATCAGGTAAAGTTAGTAAGTAGGTCTGTGTAGCCTAGGAATGTATGTAGATTGGTCATTGTATAGAGTCAAGGCCTCTTTATGTTCTGATTTATCATTGTTTTGTGTTAGTGTACATCACCTACTTAGCATTCCTTTAGAACTTGCTCATGTTGAAATTGTTCTTAGGAAGGGGGTAGGTAGAGAGGAGATAGAACTTTGAGAACTTTACTGAAGAGAACTAGAGTGGTACCTTCAAGAAGGTATATAGAAAAGGGCACAGAGTAAGGTAAGGTATCTAATAGTGCTCAACTAAGGAGGGAGGGGGGGGTGGCTGTGTGCTGCAATCTTAGTATAGCCCCCCCCTCCCTTTATTAAGCCATGCCATCTATAAAATTATATTTCTCTCTCTCTCTCTCTCTCTCTCTCTATCTATTTATGTATCTCTTCCTTCTTACATCTGAGAGGCAACAGCCCTAGCAAGATTTTGAATAGGTCAAATGCAAATATACTTAAGTAGTATCTCATTCTTTTATTGTTTCCTCATCCAATCTCATGTATATTTGGTAATTATGTTTGGGGCAATTCTGTTATCCTGATATCTACACATAATTTACATACACCTTTATATTACAATTAATAGGGACCTATATTGTCATTGCATTCACTGTTGGGCTATATGCAGGTAGGATTTGTATACATCCATATACAGTGAAAATAACATGTATGGGTAACACATTAAAATGGGTGATTGCATAGAAAATAGGCATTTTCAATGCATTTCTTTGTACTAGTGTGAGTGTACAGATATAAAAGAATAGCAAAGTAGCTATTCAAAAAAATAAAATACATAGGTCATATAATATAAGTAATATGGGAAATCTCTAGTAGTGGATGGAATACCTGGCCAAACTCTTCAGTATCAAACAATTTCTCACTGATATCAATATGTTTAGTCATCAAGTGGTGCAAAAAATGGATTTAATGGCTAGCAGGGCTACATCAGGTAAAGTTAGTAAGTAGGTCTGTGTAGCCTAGGAATGTATGTAGATTGGTCATTGTATAGAGTCAAGGCCTCTTTATGTTCTGATTTATCATTGTTTTGTGTTAGTGTACATCACCTACTTAGCATTCCTTTAGAACTTGCTCATGTTGAAATTGTTCTTAGGAAGGGGGTAGGTAGAGAGGAGATAGAACTTTGAGAACTTTACTGAAGAGAACTAGAGTGGTACCTTCAAGAAGGTATATAGAAAAGGGCACAGAGTAAGGTAAGGTATCTAATAGTGCTCAACTAAGGAGGGAGGGGGGGGGGGTGGCTGTGTGCTGCAATCTTAGTATAGCCCCCCCCCCCCTTTATTAAGCCATGCCATCTATAAAATTATATTTCTCTCTCTCTCTCTCTCTCTCTATCTATTTATGTATCTCTTCCTTCTTACATCTGAGAGGCAACAGCCCTAGCAAGATTTTGAATAGGTCAAATGCAAATATACTTAAGTAGTATCTCATTCTTTTATTGTTTCCTCATCCAATCTCATGTATATTTGGTAATTATGTTTGGGGCAATTCTGTTATCCTGATATCTACACACACATAATTTACATACACCTTTATATTACAATTAATAGGGACCTATATTGTCATTGCATTCACTGTTGGGCTATATGCAGGTAGGATTTGTATACATCCATATACAGTGAAAATAACATGTATGGGTAACACATTAAAATGGGTGATTGCATAGAAAATAGGCATTTTCAATGCATTTCTTTGTACTAGTGTGAGTGTACAGATATAAAAGAATAGCAAAGTAGCTATTCAAAAAAATAAAATACATAGGTCATATAATTTAAGTAATATGGGAAATCTCTAGTAGTGGATGGATTACCTGGCCAAACTCTTCAGTATCAAACAATTTCTCACTGATATCAATATGTTTAGTCATCAAGTGGTGCAAAAAATGGATTTAATGGCTAGCAGGGCTACATCAGGTAAAGTTAGTAAGTAGGTCTGTGTAGCCTAGGAATGTATGTAGATTGGTCATTGTATAGAGTCAAGGCCTCTTTATGTTCTGATTTATCATTGTTTTGTGTTAGTGTACATCACCTACTTAGCATTCCTTTAGAACTTGCTCATGTTGAAATTGTTCTTAGGAAGGGGGTAGGTAGAGAGGAGATAGAACTTTGAGAACTTTACTGAAGAGAACTAGAGTGGTACCTTCAAGAAGGTATATAGAAAAGGGCACAGAGTAAGGTAAGGTATCTAATAGTGCTCAACTAAGGAGGGAGGGGGGGGGGGGTGGCTGTGTGCTGCAATCTTAGTATAGCCCCCCCCCCTTTATTAAGCCATGCCATCTATAAAATTATATTTCTCTCTCTCTCTCTCTCTCTCTATCTATTTATGTATCTCTTCCTTCTTACATCTGAGAGGCAACAGCCCTAGCAAGATTTTGAATAGGTCAAATGCAAATATACTTAAGTAGTATCTCATTCTTTTATTGTTTCCTCATCCAATCTCATGTATATTTGGTAATTATGTTTGGGGCAATTCTGTTATCCTGATATCTACACACACATAATTTACATACACCTTTATATTACAAATAATAGGGACCTATATTGTCATTGCATTCACTGTTGGGCTATATGCAGGTAGGATTTGTATACATCCATATACAGTGAAAATAACATGTATGGGTAACACATTAAAATGGGTGATTGCATAGAAAATAGGCATTTTCAATGCATTTCTTTGTACTAGTGTGAGTGTACAGATATAAAAGAATAGCAAAGTAGCTATTCAAAAAAATAAAGTACATAGGTCATATAATATAGGTCCCACGAGCCTAATTACATCAGGAGGGCTAAAGATATTCGTTCGACCCAACCCATTCGAATTTTTGTCAATTTGATATTGCTGATTGACAAAAATGTATGAATGTGATTCAAAATCTAACACTGATTCTAGAAATGGTAACTACTGAACTTACTTCGCCCAAATTGGGAAGATAAATAAGTGACTTGGAACTATTTTTTGACTGGCGGAATAATTAGGGCTATGACTGTTTCAGTTGATGAATTCGATCGATTCATAGTTATCTTCATAAATGGCGATTTATTTTTAAAATGAGCTGGCTACGGTACCCTTTCCTGGTCAGATTTGGAATGTCAGATATATATCCTATCCATTGGTAGTAAACATTCCACCCTCTAATTTCACATTTATTTTTTATGAATTTTTCAAAAGTGCCATTTTAACACACAAGTCTACGGGGAATGTTTTACGCGCGTGACACCTTTAAGTAATATGGGAAATCTCTAGTAGTGGATGGAATACCTGGCCAAACTCTTCAGTATCAAACAATTTCTCACTGATATCAATATGTTTAGTCATCAAGTGGTGCAAAAAATGGATTTAATGGCTAGCAGGGCTACATCAGGTAAAGTTAGTAAGTAGGTCTGTGTAGCCTAGGAATGTATGTAGATTGGTCATTGTATAGAGTCAAGGCCTCTTTATGTTCTGATTTATCTTTGTTTTGTGTTAGTGTACATCACCTACTTAGCATTCCTTTAGAACTTTCTCATGTTGAAATTGTTCTTAGGAAGGGGGTAGGTAGAGAGGAGATAGAACTTTGAGAACTTTACTGAAGAGAACTAGAGTGGTACCTTCAAGAAGGTATATAGAAAAGGGCACAGAGTAAGGTAAGGTATCTAATAGTGCTCAACTTAGGAGGGAGGGGGGGGGGGGGTGGCTGTGTGCTGCAATCTTAGTATAGCCCCCCCCCCTCCCTTTATTAAGCCATGCCAGCTATAAAATTATCTCTCTCTCTCTCTCTCTCTCTATCTATTTATGTATCTCTTCCTTCTTACATCTGAGAGGCAACAGCCCTAGCAAGATTTTGAATAGGTCAAATGCAAATATACTTAAGTAGTATCTCATTCTTTTATTGTTTCCTCATCCAATCTCATGTATATTTGGTAATTATGTTTGGGGCAATTCTGTTATCCTGATATCTACACATAATTTACATACACCTTTATATTACAATTAATAGGGACCTATATTGTCATTGCATTCACTGTTGGGCTATATGCAGGTAGGATTTGTATACATCCATATACAGTGAAAATAACATGTATGGGTAACACATTAAAATGGGTGATTGCATAGAAAATAGGCATTTTCAATGCATTTCTTTGTACTAGTGTGAGTGTACAGATATAAAAGAATAGCAAAGTAGCTATTCAAAAAAATAAAATACATAGGTCATATAATATAGGTCCCACGAGCCTAATTACATCAGGAGGGCTAAAGATATTCGTTCGACCCAACCCATTCGAATTTTTGTCAATTTGATATTGCTGATTGACAAAAATGTATGAATGTGATTCAAAATCTAACACTGATTCTAGAAATGGTAACTACTGAACTTACTTCGCCCAAATTGGGAAGATAAATAAGTGACTTGGAACTATTATTTGACTGGCGGAATAATTAGGGCTATTTTACTGTTTCAGTTGATGAATTCGATCGATTCATAGTTATCTTCATAAATGGCGATTTATTTTTAAAATGAGCTGGCTACGGTACCCTTTCCTGGTCAGATTTGGAATGTCAGATATATATCCTATCCATTGGTAGTAAACATTCCACCCTCTAATTTCACATTTATTTTTTATGAATTTTTCAAAAGTGCCATTTTAACACACAAGTCTATGGGGAATGTTTTACGCGCGTGACACCTTTAAGTAATATGGGAAATCTCTAGTAGTGGATGGAATACCTGGCCAAACTCTTCAGTATCAAACAATTTCTCACTGATATCAATATGTTTAGTCATCAAGTGGTGCAAAAAATGGATTTAATGGCTAGCAGGGCTACATCAGGTAAAGTTAGTAAGTAGGTCTGTGTGGCCTAGGAATGTATGTAGATTGGTCATTGTATAGAGTCAAGGCCTCTTTATGTTCTGATTTATCATTGTTTTGTGTTAGTGTACATCACCTACTTAGCATTCCTTTAGAACTTGCTCATGTTGAAATTGTTCTTAGGAAGGGGGTAGGTAGAGAGGAGATAGAACTTTGAGAACTTTACTGAAGAGAACTAGAGTGGTACCTTCAAGAAGGTATATAGAAAAGGGCACAGAGTAAGGTAAATATCTCATAGTGCTCAACTAAGGAGGGAGGGGGGGGGGGTGGCTGTGTGCTGCAATCTTAGTATAGCCCCCCCCTTTATTAAGCCATGCCATCTATAAAATTATATTTCTCTCTCTCTCTCTCTCTATCTATTTATGTATCTCTTCCTTTTTACATCTGAGAGGCAACAGCCCTAGCAAGATTTTGAATAGGTCAAATGCAAATATACTTAAGTAGTATCTCATTCTTTTATTGTTTCCTCATCCAATCTCATGTATATTTGGTAATTATGTTTGGGGCAATTCTGTTATCCTGATATCTACACACACATAATTTACATACACCTTTATATTACAATTAATAGGGACCTATATTGTCATTGCATTCACTGTTGGGCTATATGCAGGTAGGATTTGTATACATCCATATACAGTGAAAATAACATGTATGGGTAACACATTAAAATGGGTGATTGCATAGAAAATAGGCATTTTCAATGCATTTCTTTGTACTAGTGTGAGTGTACAGATATAAAAGAATAGCAAAGTAGCTATTCAAAAAAATAAAATACATAGGTCATATAATATAGGTCCCACGAGCCTAATTACATCAGGAGGGCTAAAGATATTCGTTCGACCCAACCCATTCGAATTTTTGTCAATTTGATATTGCTGATTGACAAAAATGTATGAATGTGATTCAAAATCTAACACTGATTCTAGAAATGGTAACTACTGAACTTACTTCGCCCAAATTGGGAAGATAAATAAGTGACTTGGAACTATTATTTGACTGGCGGAATAATTAGGGCTATTTTACTGTTTCAGTTGATGAATTCGATCGATTCATAGTTATCTTCATAAATGGCGATTTATTTTTAAAATGAGCTGGCTACGGTACCCTTTCCTGGTCAGATTTGGAATGTCAGATATATATCCTATCCATTGGTAGTAAACATTCCACCCTCTAATTTCACATTTATTTTTTATGAATTTTTCAAAAGTGCCATTTTAACACACAAGTCTATGGGGAATGTTTTACGCGCGTGACACCTTTAAGTAATATGGGAAATCTCTAGTAGTGGATGGAATACCTGGCCAAACTCTTCAGTATCAAACAATTTCTCACTGATATCAATATGTTTAGTCATCAAGTGGTGCAAAAAATGGATTTAATGGCTAGCAGGGCTACATCAGGTAAAGTTAGTAAGTAGGTCTGTGTGGCCTAGGAATGTATGTAGATTGGTCATTGTATAGAGTCAAGGCCTCTTTATGTTCTGATTTATCATTGTTTTGTGTTAGTGTACATCACCTACTTAGCATTCCTTTAGAACTTGCTCATGTTGAAATTGTTCTTAGGAAGGGGGTAGGTAGAGAGGAGATAGAACTTTGAGAACTTTACTGAAGAGAACTAGAGTGGTACCTTCAAGAAGGTATATAGAAAAGGGCACAGAGTAAGGTAAGGTATCTAATAGTGCTCAACTAAGGAGGGAGGGGGGGGGGGTGGCTGTGTGCTGCAATCTTAGTATAGCCCCCCCCCTTTATTAAGCCATGCCATCTATAAATTATATTTCTCTCTCTCTCTCTCTCTCTCTCTCTATCTATTTATGTATCTCTTCCTTCTTACATCTGAGAGGCAACAGCCCTAGCAAGATTTTGAATAGGTCAAATGCAAATATACTTAAGTAGTATCTCATTCTTTTATTGTTTCCTCATCCAATCTCATGTATATTTGGTAATTATGTTTGGGGCAATTCTGTTATCCTGATATCTACACATAATTTACATACACCTTTATATTACAATTAATAGGGACCTATATTGTCATTGCATTCACTGTTGGGCTATATGCAGGTAGGATTTGTATACATCCATATACAGTGAAAATAACATGTATGGGTAACACATTAAAATGGGTGATTGCATAGAAAATAGGCATTTTCAATGCATTTCTTTGTACTAGTGTGAGTGTACAGATATAAAAGAATAGCAAAGTAGCTATTCAAAAAAATAAAATACATAGGTCATATAATATAAGTAATATGGGAAATCTCTAGTAGTGGATGGAATACCTGGCCAAACTCTTCAGTATCAAACAATTTCTCACTGATATCAATATGTTTAGTCATCAAGTGGTGCAAAAAATGGATTTAATGGCTAGCAGGGCTACATCAGGTAAAGTTAGTAAGTAGGTCTGTGTAGCCTAGGAATGTATGTAGATTGGTCATTGTATAGAGTCAAGGCCTCTTTATGTTCTGATTTATCATTGTTTTGTGTTAGTGTACATCACCTACTTAGCATTCCTTTAGAACTTGCTCATGTTGAAATTGTTCTTAGGAAGGGGGTAGGTAGAGAGGAGATAGAACTTTGAGAACTTTACTGAAGAGAACTAGAGTGGTACCTTCAAGAAGGTATATAGAAAAGGGCACAGAGTAAGGTAAGGTATCTAATAGTGCTCAACTAAGGAGGGAGGGGGGGGGGTGGCTGTGTGCTGTAATCTTAGTATAGCCCCCCCCCCCTTTATTAAGCCATGCCATCTATAAAATTATATTTCTCTCTCTCTCTCTCTCTCTCTCTATCTATTTATGTATCTCTTCCTTCTTACATCTGAGAGGCAACAGCCCTAGCAAGATTTTGAATAGGTCAAATGCAAATATACTTAAGTAGTATCTCATTCTTTTATTGTTTCCTCATCCAATCTCATGTATATTTGGTAATTATGTTTGGGGCAATTCTGTTATCCTGATATCTACACATAATTTACATACACCTTTATATTACAATTAATAGGGACCTATATTGTCATTGCATTCACTGTTGGGCTATATGCAGGTAGGGTTTGTATACATCCATATACAGTGAAAATAACATGTATGGGTAACACATTAAAATGGGTGATTGCATAGAAAATAGGCATTTTCAATGCATTTCTTTGTACTAGTGTGAGTGTACAGATATAAAAGAATAGCAAAGTAGCTATTCAAAAAAATTAAATACATAGGTCATATAATATAGGTCCCACGAGCCTAATTACATCAGGAGGGCTAAAGATATTCGTTCGACCAAACCCATTCGAATTTTTGTCAATTTGATATTGCTGATTGACAAAAATGTATGAATGTGATTCAAAATCTAACACTGATTCTAGAAATGGTAACTACTGAACTTACTTCGCCCAAATTGGGAAGATAAATAAGTGACTTGGAACTATTTTTTGACTGGCGGAATAATTAGGGCTATGACTGTTTCAGTTGATGAATTCGATCGATTCATAGTTATCTTTATAAATGGCGATTTATTTTTAAAATGAGCTGGCTACGGTACCCTTTCCTGGTCAGATTTGGAATGTCAGATATATATCCTATCCATTGGTAGTAAACATTCCACCCTCTAATTTCACATTTATTTTTTATGAATTTTTCAAAAGTGCCATTTTAACACACAAGTCTATGGGGAATGTTTTACGCGCGTGACACCTTTAAGTAATATGGGAAATCTCTAGTAGTGGATGGATTACCTGGCCAAACTCTTCAGTATCAAACAATTTCTCACTGATATCAATATGTTTAGTCATCAAGTGGTGCAAAAAATGGATTTAATGGCTAGCAGGGCTACATCAGGTAAAGTTAGTAAGTAGGTCTGTGTAGCCTAGGAATGTATGTAGATTGGTCATTGTATAGAGTCAAGGCCTCTTTATGTTCTGATTTATCTTTGTTTTGTGTTAGTGTACATCACCTACTTAGCATTCCTTTAGAACTTGCTCATGTTGAAATTGTTCTTAGGAAGGGGGTAGGTAGAGAGGAGATAGAACTTTGAGAACTTTACTGAAGAGAACTAGAGTGGTACCTTCAAGAAGGTATATAGAAAAGGGCACAGAGTAAGGTAAGGTATCTAATAGTGCTCAACTAAGGAGGGAGGGGGGGGGGGGGTGGCTGTGTGCTGCAATCTTAGTATAGCCCCCCCCCCTTTATTAAGCCATGCCATCTATAAAATTATCTCTCTCTCTCTCTCTCTCTCTATCTATTTATGTATCTCTTCCTTCTTACATCTGAGAGGCAACAGCCCTAACAAGATTTTGAATAGGTCAAATGCAAATATACTTAAGTAGTATCTCATTCTTTTATTGTTTCCTCATCCAATCTCATGTATATTTGGTAATTATGTTTGGGGCAATTCTGTTATCCTGATATCTACACATAATTTACATACACCTTTATATTACAATTAATAGGGACCTATATTGTCATTGCATTCACTGTTGGGCTATATGCAGGTAGGATTTGTATACATCCATATACAGTGAAAATAACATGTATGGGTAACACATTAAAATGGGTGATTGCATAGAAAATAGGCATTTTCAATGCATTTCTTTGTACTAGTGTGAGTGTACAGATATAAAAGAATAGCAAAGTAGCTATTCAAAAAAATAAAATACATAGGTCATATAATATAAGTAATATGGGAAATCTCTAGTAGTGGATGGAATACCTGGCCAAACTCTTCAGTATCAAACAATTTCTCACTGATATCAATATGTTTAGTCATCAAGTGGTGCAAAAAATGGATTTAATGGCTAGCAGGGCTACATCAGGTAAAGTTAGTAAGTAGGTCTGTGTAGCCTAGGAATGTATGTAGATTGGTCATTGTATAGAGTCAAGGCCTCTTTATGTTCTGATTTATCATTGTTTTGTGTTAGTGTACATCACCTACTTAGCATTCCTTTAGAACTTGCTCATGTTGAAATTGTTCTTAGGAAGGGGGTAGGTAGAGAGGAGATAGAACTTTGAGAACTTTACTGAAGAGAACTAGAGTGGTACCTTCAAGAAGGTATATAGAAAAGGGCACAGAGTAAGGTAAGGTATCTAATAGTGCTCAACTAAGGAGGGAGGGGGGGGGGTGGCTGTGTGCTGTAATCTTAGTATAGCCCCCCCCCCCTTTATTAAGCCATGCCATCTATAAAATTATATTTCTCTCTCTCTCTCTCTCTCTCTCTATCTATTTATGTATCTCTTCCTTCTTACATCTGAGAGGCAACAGCCCTAGCAAGATTTTGAATAGGTCAAATGCAAATATACTTAAGTAGTATCTCATTCTTTTATTGTTTCCTCATCCAATCTCATGTATATTTGGTAATTATGTTTGGGGCAATTCTGTTATCCTGATATCTACACATAATTTACATACACCTTTATATTACAATTAATAGGGACCTATATTGTCATTGCATTCACTGTTGGGCTATATGCAGGTAGGGTTTGTATACATCCATATACAGTGAAAATAACATGTATGGGTAACACATTAAAATGGGTGATTGCATAGAAAATAGGCATTTTCAATGCATTTCTTTGTACTAGTGTGAGTGTACAGATATAAAAGAATAGCAAAGTAGCTATTCAAAAAAATTAAATACATAGGTCATATAATATAGGTCCCACGAGCCTAATTACATCAGGAGGGCTAAAGATATTCGTTCGACCAAACCCATTCGAATTTTTGTCAATTTGATATTGCTGATTGACAAAAATGTATGAATGTGATTCAAAATCTAACACTGATTCTAGAAATGGTAACTACTGAACTTACTTCGCCCAAATTGGGAAGATAAATAAGTGACTTGGAACTATTTTTTGACTGGCGGAATAATTAGGGCTATGACTGTTTCAGTTGATGAATTCGATCGATTCATAGTTATCTTCATAAATGGCGATTTATTTTTAAAATGAGCTGGCTACGGTACCCTTTCCTGGTCAGATTTGGAATGTCAGATATATATCCTATCCATTGGTAGTAAACATTCCACCCTCTAATTTCACATTTATTTTTTATGAATTTTTCAAAAGTGCCATTTTAACACACAAGTCTATGGGGAATGTTTTACGCGCGTGACACCTTTAAGTAATATGGGAAATCTCTAGTAGTGGATGGATTACCTGGCCAAACTCTTCAGTATCAAACAATTTCTCACTGATATCAATATGTTTAGTCATCAAGTGGTGCAAAAAATGGATTTAATGGCTAGCAGGGCTACATCAGGTAAAGTTAGTAAGTAGGTCTGTGTAGCCTAGGAATGTATGTAGATTGGTCATTGTATAGAGTCAAGGCCTCTTTATGTTCTGATTTATCTTTGTTTTGTGTTAGTGTACATCACCTACTTAGCATTCCTTTAGAACTTGCTCATGTTGAAATTGTTCTTAGGAAGGGGGTAGGTAGAGAGGAGATAGAACTTTGAGAACTTTACTGAAGAGAACTAGAGTGGTACCTTCAAGAAGGTATATAGAAAAGGGCACAGAGTAAGGTAAGGTATCTAATAGTGCTCAACTAAGGAGGGAGGGGGGGGGGGTGGCTGTGTGCTGCAATCTTAGTATAGCCCCCCCCCTTTATTAAGCCATGCCATCTATAAAATTATCTCTCTCTCTCTCTCTCTCTCTATCTATTTATGTATCTCTTCCTTCTTACATCTGAGAGGCAACAGCCCTAACAAGATTTTGAATAGGTCAAATGCAAATATACTTAAGTAGTATCTCATTCTTTTATTGTTTCCTCATCCAATCTCATGTATATTTGGTAATTATGTTTGGGGCAATTCTGTTATCCTGATATCTACACATAATTTACATACACCTTTATATTACAATTAATAGGGACCTATATTGTCATTGCATTCACTGTTGGGCTATATGCAGGTAGGATTTGTATACATCCATATACAGTGAAAATAACATGTATGGGTAACACATTAAAATGGGTGATTGCATAGAAAATAGGCATTTTCAATGCATTTCTTTGTACTAGTGTGAGTGTACAGATATAAAAGAATAGCAAAGTAGCTATTCAAAAAAATAAAATACATAGGTCATATAATATAAGTAATATGGGAAATCTCTAGTAGTGGATGGAATACCTGGCCAAACTCTTCAGTATCAAACAATTTCTCACTGATATCAATATGTTTAGTCATCAAGTGGTGCAAAAAATGGATTTAATGGCTAGCAGGGCTACATCAGGTAAAGTTAGTAAGTAGGTCTGTGTGGCCTAGGAATGTATGTAGATTGGTCATTGTATAGAGTCAAGGCCTCTTTATGTTCTGATTTATCATTGTTTTGTGTTAGTGTACATCACCTACTTAGCATTCCTTTAGAACTTGCTCATGTTGAAATTGTTCTTAGGAAGGGGGTAGGTAGAGAGGAGATAGAACTTTGAGAACTTTACTGAAGAGAACTAGAGTGGTACCTTCAAGAAGGTATATAGAAAAGGGCACAGAGTAAGGTAAGGTATCTAATAGTGCTCAACTAAGGAGGGAGGGGGGGGGTGGCTGTGTGCTGCAATCTTAGTATAGCCCCCCCCCCCCCCTTTATTAAGCCATGCCATCTATAAAATTATATTTCTCTCTCTCTCTCTCTCTCTCTCTCTATCTATTTATGTATCTCTTCCTTTTTACATCTGAGAGGCAACAGCCCTAGCAAGATTTTGAATAGGTCAAATGCAAATATACTTAAGTAGTATCTCATTCTTTTATTGTTTCCTCATCCAATCTCATGTATATTTGGTAATTATGTTTGGGGCAATTATGTTATCCTGATATCTACACACACATAATTTACATACACCTTTATATTACAATTAATAGGGACCTATATTGTCATTGCATTCACTGTTGGGCTATATGCAGGTAGGATTTGTATACATCCATATACAGTGAAAATAACATGTATGGGTAACACATTAAAATGGGTGATTGCATAGAAAATAGGCATTTTCAATGCATTTCTTTGTACTAGTGTGAGTGTACAGATATAAAAGAATAGCAAAGTAGCTATTCAAAAAAATAAAATACATAGGTCATATAATTTAAGTAATATGGGAAATCTCTAGTAGTGGATGGAATACCTGGCCAAACTCTTCAGTATCAAACAATTTCTCACTGATATCAATATGTTTAGTCATCAAGTGGTGCAAAAAATGGATTTAATGGCTAGCAGGGCTACATCAGGTAAAGTTAGTAAGTAGGTCTGTGTGGCCTAGGAATGTATGTAGATTGGTCATTGTATAGAGTCAAGGCCTCTTTATGTTCTGATTTATCATTGTTTTGTGTTAGTGTACATCACCTACTTAGCATTCCTTTAGAACTTGCTCATGTTGAAATTGTTCTTAGGAAGGGGGTAGGTAGAGAGGAGATAGAACTTTGAGAACTTTACTGAAGAGAACTAGAGTGGTACCTTCAAGAAGGTATATAGAAAAGGGCACAGAGTAAGGTAAGGTATCTAATAGTGCTCAACTAAGGAGGGAGGGGGGGGGTGGCTGTGTGCTGCAATCTTAGTATAGCCCCCCCCCTTTATTAAGCCATGCCATCTATAAAATTATATTTCTCTCTCTCTCTCTCTCTCTCTCTCTATCTATTTATGTATCTCTTCCTTTTTACATCTGAGAGGCAACAGCCCTAGCAAGATTTTGAATAGGTCAAATGCAAATATACTTAAGTAGTATCTCATTCTTTTATTGTTTCCTCATCCAATCTCATGTATATTTGGTAATTATGTTTGGGGCAATTCTGTTATCCTGATATCTACACACACATAATTTACATACACCTTTATATTACAATTAATAGGGACCTATATTGTCATTGCATTCACTGTTGGGCTATATGCAGGTAGGATTTGTATACATCCATATACAGTGAAAATAACATGTATGGGTAACACATTAAAATGGGTGATTGCATAGAAAATAGGCATTTTCAATGCATTTCTTTGTACTAGTGTGAGTGTACAGATATAAAAGAATAGCAAAGTAGCTATTCAAAAAAATAAAATACATAGGTCATATAATATAGGTCCCACGAGCCTAATTACATTAGGAGGGCTAAAGATATTCGTTCGACCCAACCCATTCGAATTTTTGTCAATTTGATATTGCTGATTGACAAAAATGTATGAATGTGATTCAAAATCTAACACTGATTCTAGAAATGGTAACTACTGAACTTACTTCGCCCAAATTGGGAAGATAAATAAGTGACTTGGAACTATTATTTGACTGGCGGAATAATTAGGGCTATTTTACTGTTTCAGTTGATGAATTCGATCGATTCATAGTTATCTTCATAAATGGCGATTTATTTTTAAAATGAGCTGGCTACGGTACCCTTTCCTGGTCAGATTTGGAATGTCAGATATATATCCTATCCATTGGTAGTAAACATTCCACCCTCTAATTTCACATTTATTTTTTATGAATTTTTCAAAAGTGCCATTTTAACACACAAGTCTATGGGGAATGTTTTACGCGCGTGACACCTTTAAGTAATATGGGAAATCTCTAGTAGTGGATGGAATACCTGGCCAAACTCTTCAGTATCAAACAATTTCTCACTGATATCAATATGTTTAGTCATCAAGTGGTGCAAAAAATGGATTTAATGGCTAGCAGGGCTACATCAGGTAAAGTTAGTAAGTAGGTCTGTGTGGCCTAGGAATGTATGTAGATTGGTCATTGTATAGAGTCAAGGCCTCTTTATGTTCTGATTTATCATTGTTTTGTGTTAGTGTACATCACCTACTTAGCATTCCTTTAGAACTTGCTCATGTTGAAATTGTTCTTAGGAAGGGGGTAGGTAGAGAGGAGATAGAACTTTGAGAACTTTACTGAAGAGAACTAGAGTGGTACCTTCAAGAAGGTATATAGAAAAGGGCACAGAGTAAGGTAAGGTATCTAATAGTGCTCAACTAAGGAGGGAGGGGGGGGTGGCTGTGTGCTGCAATCTTAGTATAGCCCCCCCCCTTTATTAAGCCATGCCATCTATAAAATTATATTTCTCTCTCTCTCTCTCTCTCTCTATCTATTTATGTATCTCTTCCTTCTTACATCTGAGAGGCAACAGCCCTAGCAAGATTTTGAATAGGTCAAATGCAAATATACTTAAGTAGTATCTCATTCTTTTATTGTTTCCTCATCCAATCTCATGTATATTTGGTAATTATGTTTGGGGCAATTATGTTATCCTGATATCTACACACACATAATTTACATACACCTTTATATTACAATTAATAGGGACCTATATTGTCATTGCATTCACTGTTGGGCTATATGCAGGTAGGATTTGTATACATCCATATACAGTGAAAATAACATGTATGGGTAACACATTAAAATGGGTGATTGCATAGAAAATAGGCATTTTCAATGCATTTCTTTGTACTAGTGTGAGTGTACAGATATAAAAGAATAGCAAAGTAGCTATTCAAAAAAATAAAATACATAGGTCATATAATTTAAGTAATATGGGAAATCTCTAGTAGTGGATGGAATACCTGGCCAAACTCTTCAGTATCAAACAATTTCTCACTGATATCAATATGTTTAGTCATCAAGTGGTGCAAAAAATGGATTTAATGGCTAGCAGGGCTACATCAGGTAAAGTTAGTAAGTAGGTCTGTGTGGCCTAGGAATGTATGTAGATTGGTCATTGTATAGAGTCAAGGCCTCTTTATGTTCTGATTTATCATTGTTTTGTGTTAGTGTACATCACCTACTTAGCATTCCTTTAGAACTTGCTCATGTTGAAATTGTTCTTAGGAAGGGGGTAGGTAGAGAGGAGATAGAACTTTGAGAACTTTACTGAAGAGAACTAGAGTGGTACCTTCAAGAAGGTATATAGAAAAGGGCACAGAGTAAGGTAAGGTATCTAATAGTGCTCAACTAAGGAGGGAGGGGGGGGGGTGGCTGTGTGCTGCAATCTTAGTATAGCCCCCCCCCTTTATTAAGCCATGCCATCTATAAAATTATATTTCTCTCTCTCTCTCTCTCTCTCTCTCTATCTATTTATGTATCTCTTCCTTTTTACATCTGAGAGGCAACAGCCCTAGCAAGATTTTGAATAGGTCAAATGCAAATATACTTAAGTAGTATCTCATTCTTTTATTGTTTCCTCATCCAATCTCATGTATATTTGGTAATTATGTTTGGGGCAATTCTGTTATCCTGATATCTACACACACATAATTTACATACACCTTTATATTACAATTAATAGGGACCTATATTGTCATTGCATTCACTGTTGGGCTATATGCAGGTAGGATTTGTATACATCCATATACAGTGAAAATAACATGTATGGGTAACACATTAAAATGGGTGATTGCATAGAAAATAGGCATTTTCAATGCATTTCTTTGTACTAGTGTGAGTGTACAGATATAAAAGAATAGCAAAGTAGCTATTCAAAAAAATAAAATACATAGGTCATATAATATAGGTCCCACGAGCCTAATTACATTAGGAGGGCTAAAGATATTCGTTCGACCCAACCCATTCGAATTTTTGTCAATTTGATATTGCTGATTGACAAAAATGTATGAATGTGATTCAAAATCTAACACTGATTCTAGAAATGGTAACTACTGAACTTACTTCGCCCAAATTGGGAAGATAAATAAGTGACTTGGAACTATTATTTGACTGGCGGAATAATTAGGGCTATTTTACTGTTTCAGTTGATGAATTCGATCGATTCATAGTTATCTTCATAAATGGCGATTTATTTTTAAAATGAGCTGGCTACGGTACCCTTTCCTGGTCAGATTTGGAATGTCAGATATATATCCTATCCATTGGTAGTAAACATTCCACCCTCTAATTTCACATTTATTTTTTATGAATTTTTCAAAAGTGCCATTTTAACACACAAGTCTATGGGGAATGTTTTACGCGCGTGACACCTTTAAGTAATATGGGAAATCTCTAGTAGTGGATGGAATACCTGGCCAAACTCTTCAGTATCAAACAATTTCTCACTGATATCAATATGTTTAGTCATCAAGTGGTGCAAAAAATGGATTTAATGGCTAGCAGGGCTACATCAGGTAAAGTTAGTAAGTAGGTCTGTGTGGCCTAGGAATGTATGTAGATTGGTCATTGTATAGAGTCAAGGCCTCTTTATGTTCTGATTTATCATTGTTTTGTGTTAGTGTACATCACCTACTTAGCATTCCTTTAGAACTTGCTCATGTTGAAATTGTTCTTAGGAAGGGGGTAGGTAGAGAGGAGATAGAACTTTGAGAACTTTACTGAAGAGAACTAGAGTGGTACCTTCAAGAAGGTATATAGAAAAGGGCACAGAGTAAGGTAAGGTATCTAATAGTGCTCAACTAAGGAGGGAGGGGGGGGTGGCTGTGTGCTGCAATCTTAGTATAGCCCCCCCCCTTTATTAAGCCATGCCATCTATAAAATTATATTTCTCTCTCTCTCTCTCTCTCTCTATCTATTTATGTATCTCTTCCTTCTTACATCTGAGAGGCAACAGCCCTAGCAAGATTTTGAATAGGTCAAATGCAAATATACTTAAGTAGTATCTCATTCTTTTATTGTTTCCTCATCCAATCTCATGTATATTTGGTAATTATGTTTGGGGCAATTCTGTTATCCTGATATCTACACACACATAATTTACATACACCTTTATATTACAATTAATAGGGACCTATATTGTCATTGCATTCACTGTTGGGCTATATGCAGGTAGGATTTGTATACATCCATATACAGTGAAAATAACATGTATGGGTAACACATTAAAATGGGTGATTGCATAGAAAATAGGCATTTTCAATGCATTTCTTTGTACTAGTGTGAGTGTACAGATATAAAAGAATAGCAAAGTAGCTATTCAAAAAAATAAAATACATAGGTCATATAATATAGGTCCCACGAGCCTAATTACATCAGGAGGGCTAAAGATATTCGTTCGACCCAACCCATTCGAATTTTTGTCAATTTGATATTGCTGATTGACAAAAATGTATGAATGTGATTCAAAATCTAACACTGATTCTAGAAATGGTAACTACTGAACTTACTTCGCCCAAATTGGGAAGATAAATAAGTGACTTGGAACTATTTTTTGACTGGCGGAATAATTAGGGCTATGACTGTTTCAGTTGATGAATTCGATCGATTCATAGTTATCTTCATAAATGGCGATTTATTTTTAAAATGAGCTGGCTACGGTACCCTTTCCTGGTCAGATTTGGAATGTCAGATATATATCCTATCCATTGGTAGTAAACATTCCACCCTCTAATTTCACATTTATTTTTTATGAATTTTTCAAAAGTGCCATTTTAACACACAAGTCTATGGGGAATGTTTTACGCGCGTGACACCTTTAAGTAATATGGGAAATCTCTAGTAGTGGATGGAATACCTGGCCAAACTCTTCAGTATCAAACAATTTCTCACTGATATCAATATGTTTAGTCATCAAGTGGTGCAAAAAATGGATTTAATGGCTAGCAGGGCTACATCAGGTAAAGTTAGTAAGTAGGTCTGTGTAGCCTAGGAATGTATGTAGATTGGTCATTGTATAGAGTCAAGGCCTCTTTATGTTCTGATTTATCTTTGTTTTGTGTTAGTGTACATCACCTACTTAGCATTCCTTTAGAACTTGCTCATGTTGAAATTGTTCTTAGGAAGGGGGTAGGTAGAGAGGAGATAGAACTTTGAGAACTTTACTGAAGAGAACTAGAGTGGTACCTTCAAGAAGGTATATAGAAAAGGGCACAGAGTAAGGTAAGGTATCTAATAGTGCTCAACTAAGGAGGGAGGGGGGGGGTGGCTGTTTGCTGCAATCTTAGTATAGCCCCCCCCCCTTTATTAAGCCATGCCATCTATAAAATTATCTCTCTCTCTCTCTGTCTCTCTATCTATTTATGTATCTCTTCCTTCTTACATCTGAGAGGCAACAGCCCTAGCAAGATTTTGAATAGGTCAAATGCAAATATACTTAAGTAGTATCTCATTCTTTTATTGTTTCCTCATCCAATCTCATGTATATTTGGTAATTATGTTTGGGGCAATTCTGTTATCCTGATATCTACACATAATTTACATACACCTTTATATTACAATTAATAGGGACCTATATTGTCATTGCATTCACTGTTGGGCTATATGCAGGTAGGATTTGTATACATCCATATACAGTGAAAATAACATGTATGGGTAACACATTAAAATGGGTGATTGCATAGAAAATAGGCATTTTCAATGCATTTCTTTGTACTAGTGTGAGTGTACAGATATAAAAGAATAGCAAAGTAGCTATTCAAAAAAATAAAATACATAGGTCATATAATATAGGTCCCACGAGCCTAATTACATCAGGAGGGCTAAAGATATTCGTTCGACCCAACCCATTCGAATTTTTGTCAATTTGATATTGCTGATTGACAAAAATGTATGAATGTGATTCAAAATCTAACACTGATTCTAGAAATGGTAACTACTGAACTTACCTCGCCCAAATTGGGAAGATAAATAAGTGACTTGGAACTATTTTTTGACTGGCGGAATAATTAGGGCTATTTTACTGTTTCAGTTGATGAATTCGATCGATTCATAGTTATCTTCATAAATGGCGATTTATTTTTAAAATGAGCTGGCTACGGTACCCTTTCCTGGTCAGATTTGGAATGTCAGATATATATCCTATCCATTGGTAGTAAACATTCCACCCTCTAATTTCACATTTATTTTTTATGAATTTTTCAAAAGTGCCATTTTAACACACAAGTCTATGGGGAATGTTTTACGCGCGTGACACCTTATGCACAGCCCTCAGGACGTCTGTACCTCTCGGGGGTTGAGTATGGAGTGATGTGTTTGAGTGGCGTGTGTAGTTCGTATGTGCCGGGTATGTGTGTTGTACAGCTGACTGGTCTTGTGTTTGTTCCTCCCGCCGATGGGTCATGTGATGTTGTGTGCTTAATTACTACTAATCCTTACTAATCCCCTAACACCATACTTCCCCCCACCCTAAAAAAATTGGGTGGCCCGTTTTCTATATAACTTAGCATAACTTGACATACTTAACATAAGGTAACCCTAAACATAAAACCATAAAATATACATCAACGTACATTTGTTTTTCCTTTTTTTTTCTTGATCATATCTTTTTCTTTCCTTTTTTCGTATTGTTTGATCTTTTTTCTTTCTTTTCTTCTTTTGTTTTCTTTTTCTTTTCTCCTTCATTTTTTTTGTCTGTGATCTTTTTCCTTTTTCTTTTCTTCTGTAATCTTTTTATTTTCTTTTGAGATCTTTTTTTTCTTTTCTTTGTGATCTTTTTTCTTTTCTTATTTTTTCTTATTTGTTCATGACATAGATATAACATAAATACATCAATATATACATTGTACATCACTATCAATCATAAAACATATTCTTACCTTGTCTCTGCCTTGTTTATGTATCTAAGTAAAAAAGTAAGCAAATATTTAAATCGATACATACATACATATATATATATTATTACTTATCTGATCTAATTTTCCAATTTCAACAAAAAGCATAACTCAATAAGAATTGTAAATCATAGGCGTCTATTTTCCGTATTACATATATAAAGCATAATAAACACATATAAAATACAACTTTTGTATATAAAATAAATAGCCTTACAATGAAGGTAAAAGGCAGAGACAGGTGCGAGGGAGTAGCATTGCCCCATTATTTGAGGCAATAGAGCTCCCTTGCTTTAATCTGCCATAACCAGGATCGATACTGAATTCAAGATGGACACATTCCAAGGGGGCGCTCTCATGAAAACGTTTCATAGGATGCCTCCCAGAACGGGTTGCTTTCTTGTTTTACAAGTTGCACACCTGGCTATATGCAGATGAGTGTCTTCCGACATGCCGTATCGGTATATTACTGAGAGCTACCGATCCCAGGAGGCGTTTGAATAGCCTATCTGATATAATGGTGACAGCTGCCGCAGTGTCCAAAACAGATGTAATGGGCTCTTTGCCAACTGTCAACCCAACACTCAATGTTGAAGTAGACATAATTCTACAAATGACTACTTCAATATCTTGATCTTTAACCTCACCAGGAATGTCTGGTGGCCATGGTGGATTCCTCCAAGGAACATCTATTACCTCAGAAAATTTTGGGCTCCCTGGACTTGCTTGTGAGTCCGGTGCCCGTGAGCTACCATGGTCTTGTGGCATGAGGCTGTCCTTTAATGGAATGGAGATGGTGGGGATCTGTGATCGGATCGGGGATTCCCCATCTCCTCCGATCCCTGTCCATTTCCCTCCTCCTCGAAGGTGACAGCCCTAAGTCGTCTGTTCTGAGCAGGCGATCTCCCTCTGGGGCAGGCCCTACTGAAATGGCCTTCTTCCCCACAGTTGAAGCAGCCTGCGAAGTTTCGCTGCCGATCGGTTGGTGGAAGGCCCGAAGATGGTCTTCTGCCTCCTTATGACCGAACCGGCGTTCTATTAGAGGTATACCTCGGCCTGTCTGATGTACCTGGAGCTCGACCAGAGGTATACTTTGGTCTGTCCAGTGTTCCCAGAGCTCGGCCGGAGGTATATTTTGGTCTTTCAGGTGTGACAGGGGCACGGCCGGAGGAGTAACTCGGCTGGCCTCTTGACACCGACAAAAGTTTTTTAGTACTCCGAGACAGATCCGTGATTGCAGCAACCATCGAATCCATCTTGGAGGCCCACATTGCATTCTGAGCCTCCAGAGCACTGATTCTAGCCTCAAGGCTAGAATTTCCTTTGGTGGCAGCTTCCGGAGGAGACGACTCTTGTACCCTGAGGTCATTCTTATCTTCTCCTACAGAGAGCTGCCTTACTTCGTTTCTCAGCCTAGGGCCATGCTTCTGCATGGTCTTCTGGGTAAACTGAAACCATTTGTACTTGGTCATGGCTTCATCTAATGTCCCAGGCCGAGAAGTCAGGACATGATGCCCTGCATCTTTGTCTTGGGCACCTTGGCAGAACCTTGCCACTACAAGTTCTTGGACGAACTTGTCAGGTAGGCCTACGAAGGCCTGACCTGCAAGGGTCATAAGCCTATCTGCCCACTTGATGATGTCTTCATCCGAGCGTTGAAAAGCCGATTGAAATTGCATCCGAGTAACTTCCGGCTCCTCCTGGAGAGCGAACCGCTTCTCCAACTTGGTAACCAAGTCAGAGAAGGCGATATTTGGATTGCTCTCCTGGATGAGGGCCATGAACTTACTGGCTTCGGCCTCCAACGCCAGACACAGCTGATATTTCTTGTCTGCATCAGACATGCCATGTCTTTCGGTGTAAAGTTGGAACTTTGAATAGAAGGCCGCCCAACTTCCCTTGCCGTCGAACGAAATGGTCTTCGGCAAAGAGGTTGGTCTAGAAGGGGGCCTTCTGTCGTCATACTCTGGTACCACAGGTCTTGAGGCCGAAGAAAGTCTGGTGACGCGGGGCGGCTGATTTCTTGTTGGCAGCCCCAAGTATCCAGGACTTACTGATGGCCTTGTGGTGTTTCTATTTTCACTGTATACTGGGCCTCCATGTCCATCTCTTTGGGGTCCAGCGCCTTGATACACAGGGTTGCTACCCCCATGTCGCAAGTCACATGGTCCTTGGGGAGAGGTTTGCGGGGCCACAGTGTTAGGGTAGTGTGGCGGATATCTGCCTCCAGCCCATGGTGGGCAATATCCACCGTAGGCGGCAGCAGGGTTGCAGTATGGAGGAGCTGGTTGTCCAATTCCTCCGAATGGCATCATCTGCATCATCCTAAACATCACGCCATACATTTCCTCGTACTGCGCTTGCGTAAAGTGTGGAACAGCCTGTGGATAGCTATGTGGAGGTGTCTGGGTAGTTTGGTTTAACATTGCTGGTCGGCCACCCTGAGCTCTGGGAGCCTGACCATGCAAATCTACCTGTGCACGAGGACCACATTGGAACTGGGGTCCTGGTGGGGTAGCTAGTGGTGGTGTAACTGGATGGGGACCCTGTGGTGGGAACAGGCCATCGTTCGATCCATCCTAAAAATCCAAATTGGTTAGCCCAGAGGGACTTAGCCCTATCTTCTGGAGAGGCCGAAGGCTGCTGAGTACAAGCGCCACCTGGCCTCCCCCCTGTGAAAAATAAGGGGGCCTCCCCGTCCTGTGTCTGAGAAGACTGGCCTACAGCACCCCGAGTGCTATGTGCACGGGTGTGCTGTGGCCAAGCCTCAAACGCCTGGCTCACGGGGGGCTCCTTTGATGGTATCAGTGGAATGCTTGTAGAAGGCTCGTCTCCTTCGGAGCGCACTTCTCTGCGGTCCACATTATGAGCCGTTGTTGTTGGCTCATAGTCAAAGGCGTAAACTAATAGTTCCGCCTTCGGTATGTGAGGTATTGACAAGAATGTATCCGGAGTAAGGTCGGCCGCCTCCCTCGCGTGTAGAATGCGGTTGGCGGTGGCCATACCCACTCCGGGCAGACTCATCAGTTCCTCAGACGAACAAAAGTTGATTTTGATTCTTGGTATGTTGCTCGCCATCTTGATGTAGAAATTAATCAGTAACAAAAATTACATTCCAAAATTGAACTGTAATTAACCAAAAATTATCCTGCAGACTACTTTGTCTTGCGGATAAAATAAAAATAAATCTGGGACAAAATTAACTTTAAAAAAATGAAAGAGAAATTAGCAGAACTAACCTCAAAATATCCTGAGGATGTTATTAAACTAAAATCCAGAGGCTACCTTGCCTAAAAAATAAAATTCCTGTATGATTTAATTCTTAGAAAACAAAAAATGCAAACAATCGAACGCTCACTTGTTAAAAGAAAGATATGAAATATATAGAAATAATTTCTAATAAATAAATTCTTATTATTTATTTTTTATTTTTATTTTTTGAACAAAATTTAATATTTACACGTACAATTGGAATAATGAACAGATCTATGTACAATTTATATAAATATGTACAAAATTTATTTAATTATACAATTTATAATTGTTTGAATTTGGATTTATATAAAGATCAGCAGCACAGCTCACAGCATTCACTCAACGGCAGCAGCAGCAACGATACAACAGCACAGCAACAGCAGCAAAATATTCAATACAGCAGCAGCAGCAACAACAAAATAATTAATACAAGACTGAATTTCCTTATCTCCTGAGACGTGACCAAAAATAATAAATTCCTAACAATTAACAGCAGCAGCATGCAGCAGCAGCAGCAAATTTCTGGTGTTTTCTCCAAAAAACACCCAGAAATATAATTACAAAAAAATACTAACAGCAGCAGCAGCAGCAGCGCGGCGGTCAAAGGAGAAAAGCAAATTCAGGCTTGTAATAAAATAATCAACTTACAACATGTAACATCAATAACATTCAGCAATCCATTCACACCACATACGGTACACAGCTCAGCTCACTCACGTCGCAAATTCACAACACCAACCCAATCAGTACACACGGTCAAACGCAGTCAAAAAATCATCAAAAGTCAATCACTCTCGGTGGCCAGAAAAAAATTATCCTACGAGAGAAGATTTCATTTAAATATATGAACAACAAAATGAGTGGATATTTACCCTAAATATAGTACAACGTATAATGTTTTGTCCAAAAAAATCCGATTAGCTCCTGTCGAGCTAGCCGCTGAATTCCTTCAAGGCCAGCACGGCAGTGCCGATCGGTAAAAAAAATAGAGTATATTTACGGAACTAAAAATCAAACTTTTTCCACCAAAAAATAAAATCTCAAACTAAAATAATATGGTACTTTTTGTTTTATTTAATATTATGGACGAAACAGAGTCAAACAGCTCAAAATAATAAAAAGCCTAAAATTTTCAAGATGGCGGCGGCTTTTTTATATTCGGCCACGGCCAACGCAGATTCTGCAACGGCGTTGGCTGTGGCGAAGTAAAGAAAATGTTTTGCCGAAAATAAAATAAAAATCGCTTTAATCCTCGTCGCCAGTAATGCGGGGGGCCGATAACATAAATAATCATACACTCACTATACACATATAAATTTCACACCGGGAGAAAGCCTTACCTTATTCTTGTTATGCACAGCCCTCAGGACGTCTGTACCTCTCGGGGGTTGAGTATGGAGTGATGTGTTTGAGTGGCGTGTGTAGTTCGTATGTGCCGGGTATGTGTGTTGTACAGCTGACTGGTCTTGTGTTTGTTCCTCCCGCCGATGGGTCATGTGATGTTGTGTGCTTAATTACTACTAATCCCTACTAATCCCCTAACACCATAGTTCGTTGAACCGGTTCATTAATTTTATTGTAAACAACATTTAACATGTCTCCTTCATCGAACTGGCTGCATCCCGCGCCGGGACGGACAGCCGAGAGACTGCATTGCATGACCTGCGCAACGCACGGCGGGAAGTTCGAATGACAGTTTCTGTACTGATGATCGACGTGGCTATATATATACCGCGGTTCAGGTTCAGCGGGGTGATGTAGACCGGGATGTAGATCTAGAGTGATATAGACCACGAAGTAAACTGGTTTGCAAAGTTTCTAATACGAAAATAATCCCCAGAGGATTACAACCCGTGAGTTACGTACAAGGGAGTACAACACAGTCTATCGATGTTAAACTTCTGAATGACGCCGTAAATTTTTTTTTGTAGATCTACACGGGAGTTCAAATCACATCACGTTCAGATCAATGCACCTGGTCACTCATTCAATGAACAAGGTTATGATATAACCTTGTTCTCAGTTATATCTCCATGTGTGGCAAAATAAGGATGGCAATGTTTGGCTTATTTTCTCTTTTTCTTTGGGACAAAATGCTTGATTTTTTTACACTGACAGTTTCCATTACACCTATTAGTCATATAACTTGGCCCTTAAGTAAATTTGATTCTTTAAATTATTTTTTTCTTAATTAAAAGTAGAGATAAAAAACGAAAATTTTCTTGCCATATTATTTTCCACCAATAGAGGGCGTACACAGAAATATGCCAAAAATTTAAGTTTTTGAGCGCTCTAGTGAATACAAAAATTATTCCCAAGTTACTAATGAAAAATAAATTGCAACTGTATGGAAATTAGTAATTTTGGTCACAAAAGTGATATTTTAATCATTTTTTAAAGTGTGTGCTCTGTACAGCATTGGCATGTCATAGTCTAACCTGTAGATTCCCCACAGGCAGGGTGGTTGCAGTGAACAAGTGCACCTGGTAAGTGAAATGTATCATGACTATGACTTCTGAAAATTTTGAATTATTTAATAATGCTAGAGACGAATACATGCATGTGTGATAAGTCCAGAGAGTAACTCAAATTTTGTAGGAAAGGTCTCGAGAGGCTTAATTACTTTTGTTGGTTGTATTGTTCACTCATTCAATGAACAAGGTTATGATATATATTATATCAGTGGCGGACCGTGAACCGGAGGAGACAAAGCATTGGGGGGGGGGGGCACAGCATTGTTCACAAACAATACAGTGCCCCTCCAATGCTTTGTCTCCTCCGGGTCACGGTCCGCTACTGTATTATATCATAACCTTCCTCTCAGTTACATGTCCATGTGTTGCAAAATAAGGTTAGCAATGTTTGGCTTATTTTCTCTTTTTCTTTTGGACAAATGCTTGATTTTTTTTACACTGTCTGTTTCCATTATAAGCTATTCATCATTTAACTTGGCTCTTAAGTAAATTTGATTCTCTAAATTATTTTTTTCTTAATTAAAAATAGAGATTGAAAAATGAAAATTTTCTTACCATATTACTTTCCATCAATAGAGGGCGTACACAAAAATATGCCCAAAATTTAAGTTTTTGAGCGCTCTGGTGAATACAAAAATTATTCCCTGGTTACTACTGAAAAATAAATTGCAACTGTATGGAACTGAGTAATTTTGGTCACAAAAGTGACGTTTTAATGATTTTTTAAAGTGTGTGCTGTGTACAGCATTGCATGGCATATACCATAATCCTACCTGTAGATTCCCCACAGACAGGATGGTTGCAGTGAACAAGTGGTATTATTATAGCCTGTCCAATGTACAAGGCACTTTACACCTACATGCCCTACAAACACCCTGTCAGTATTGTGTATACATGCATTATACAACACATAAGCAATTGACAGACCGGATTCATAATGAATTAGGCTTACACAAAACTATATCCAGGGGTTTCAATTAGGGGGTTCGATTCCATGTACTAAAAAAAGGGTAATCGGTAACAATTGTTGTGTATTTCGTACCATATAGAACGCATTTTCCCCCTGTGTTGCTATGGAAATTTTAGGGGGTTCGATTTGACCCCTGGATCCCGTGGGGCTACGGACCTGCGAATTCATACTCAAATCAAGAAAACACAACTAGGGAAGAGCAATGCAATAGCTTTATTCATTTTCCCTGCTTTACAGCCGCGTATAATTTTATGTTTTATTTCTCGTTTATTTTGCGCATCTTAATGCAACATTTTGCATTTTCCCCGAGTGACAGCATTAATTCAGGCCAAATGAAAGTCAATCTGGATGTGTGTACGCGTTTGGATTATCGTTTGTGATTTTACATGCGTGAAAAAAAAACAATGTTTGAACATGAAATATATGAGGTCATCATTGTGAAATGATAATTGCTCTACCTAAATAAACTCACACAGGTTTTTATTTTTCTTTTTTTTAATGATGATACAGTGTGTCCTACAAAAAAAATGCCACTCTTAAATGAAATAAGTATAATTTGAAATGTCCAAAAGACCAAAACATAATTTATATAGTTTATAAACTCACATTTATTTGATACAACTGGCGTAAAAATTTTTTTTCGATAGGCCCTAGTCGTCTATTAAACACACGGATGCGCTTTATTTTATTCTTTCAGCACTCATCAGAAAACCTCTCAATCCAAGTTTTGTATTCAGAAGTATGTATAGGCTGCGTTTATGCGACCTCAAGCCAGAATCATGATTTGAATCATGATTTGAATCATGATTTGAATCATGATTCAAAACACAAACATGAATCACAATATCACAGAATCAGCGTTTAGACGACCTTCATTCCAATGCTGTTTCTCCTCAGATTCGGGCCAATCCAGTGCGCATCACTAGTGCGCAGTTTGACAGAGGAAGTTTATCGCACGTGTTTCGGCTCTCGAAAAATCTTTTGCTTCCAAAATTCAGTCTATACCTCATTTTGTTTACTTCTATCATATAGGGTCCATATGCTTCTATAGTTTATCCAAAATGGTGTTCGGAAGTGAATTTCAGCGTAGATCCAATTTAATATTGATCCCATATTGATACTGTATACTCAACAACAACTGAGGTCATTCCAGTTAATTCATTTAGTTTTATACTAGAGCATATAGAGCGCCTTGAGCTTGGCCAGAGTCAAACCGAAAGTAGCCCGACACAACAGTGAGGTCATAGAATCATGATTGTAATCACGATATCGTTTATTCGAACATTTTCTTACGTGATTCTGCAGAAACGTCTTTCCAAACGCATCTTTTTTCGTGTTTCATGTTTGTGATTCTAATCATGATTATATTCAATTTCGACTAAACGCAATCGTGATTCTGCAGAATCATGATTTGAATCATGATTCAGATCATGATTCTAGGGTAAAAAAGTGGCGGATAAACGCACCCATAGCAGGCGCGGATCCAGGAGGGGGCCGAGCCGGCCCCGGCCCCCCTATTTTTTTACAACCTGCAGAAAAAAGTGTACTCTTTAACTTGATAGAAACTATGAAAAACAGAAAGAAAAAGAGGTATCATACCCATGATGTGTAATTTGCAGCCTCGTAACGGCCGGCCCGACCCAACCCCGAAAGGAAACAAGAAAAAGGTGAGGGGATCAATTGGAAAATAGGCTTTATATAAAAAAAATCGCTAGCGCTTCGCGCTCGCATTGCTTGTGTAATAAATCCCATTCAAGAGGATTAATGGCACTTATATATCCAGTTCTGAAATCAATTTGCACACAATATTTTAGCTCGCACATCAAGCTTTCATTATTTTGTTTGATTTAAACAAATTGTTTATCAAAATTTTCGGCTCGCGCTGCGCGCTCGCATTGTTTGATGGGAGTTACCCATCCTCTTTGAAAATTCTTACCAAAATTTGTCAAAATGCTCCTTTATCATGTCAGTATATATTAACAAATTAAGCTCGTGCTTCGCGCTCGCATGTAATTGTTTGTGAACACACAACTTGTTCTTTATTTAAATAAAAACGCGCTTAGATTGTCCAGTTTTCAGGTCGAAATATTAAACAATTTTGAGCTCGCGCTTCGCACTCTCATTATTTAATGGGTGATACTTCTACCCTCTTCATTAATCACTAAAAACAGTCCTAATTGAGTCCCTTTTCACGTTACTATAATAAAATTTCGGCTCGGGCTTCGCGCTCTCATTGTTTAGTTGGATACTTATCTTTTTTCATGATTATAAAATCTCCTCAGAATCTTCAGGTCTAAGGAAATAAAATATCAAATAATTTGAGCTTGCACTTCGCGCTCGCATTATATATTAAGACCACATGTGATACCTTATTTTGTTGATAACAATAAAAACTAACATATTCTTAAAACTTCAGTCTTTAGTTAGGACTACCCCCTGAAAAATCAACAAAAAAATAAGATTATAGCGGCAAATCGAGCAAAATGTTGATGAAAATATTTTTCGGCCCCCCCTATTGGCGAAAGCTGGATCCGCCCCTGCATAGTCAGGGTCGGCTGACAAGATTTTTTATCTCTTCACGTGGTGTGCATTTTATCTATTCACGTTTAGCCACGGGCGTAAATATGCAAGAATTTCTGTTCATCAGAGGGAGCTGAATGAATAAGTCATCCCCAAAGTCCTGAACAAAAAAAAAGCAAATCCTTGCACAATACACGCGTGGCTGAATGTGAATGTCCTTCACTTTGTTGCCACTTATCCTCATCTTCAGTGTCATCGATCTGCCTTCTTACACACCTCGTTCCCATTGTCACGATTTGCGCCACAGTTCAAACGGCGTACTTTATCGTGAAGTCATCGTATTAATCTCATCATATCGTTTCAGATCAGTCGTCGCTGCCGTGGCAATCGTATTGTTCGTAGAAAAAATTTGAACTGTTGAATGGTTAAAAAATGTTCGAGATCAGTTACCAAAGGCCAATCGTGGCTTTCGTAAAGGATCACATTACAGTGGGAACCGGCCTTGCTCTCCCAGAAGCTGAGATGTCGGGCACTCTAGAACTAGAATAAATTATAATTTGCATGATTTGCACCACGTGAATATATAACAAATCTTGTCAGCTGACCTTGATATACACATACCACTTTATAAAAAAAACTTAGATGGAGAGGTTACCTGGTGTGTAATGACAAAAAAATGCTCTTATCTTTATTGATTACATTAGTAGATAAAATTTCATCCAGTGGTAGAAAATGAGTTGTAGTTTACGTGTGTAAAATATTAACAATATAAGTTGTAGTTTTAATATTATTCCCATATACATGTAGAGTAACATTGGCATGTTTGCGGGACACTCTGTATTGATACTATAAACCTGTTTTATTTTTATCTTACCATCCTCGGGTGCTTATCAAGGATTTGCTAACCGGGGGCCCGACCTGATTTTGGCGCCCTTGTGTAATTTTCGTAAATGGCGCCCCCATATGCATGTTTAATTATTTTAATTCATAATCACATAAAAAAGACAATTGTAGACCACCATTTCTATTTATGATGTATTCGTGAAAAAATAATCCACGAATTGAATGCAATACCAATTTATAAAAAGAATGAATGATTCACTTAATGATAATTGGAGCTGTTCTTAAGCAAAATACTCAGCTGTTAAGCGGTGAAAATGCATAAAGCTTAAAGCCCCATTCCACAGAGAACAAGACCGCTGAAAGACCTTTGAAATACTGTGAATTCTGGTTGATCTTTCAGAGGTCTCTCAATGAACCTACAATGGTCTTTGAGGTCTTACACAAGTCCTGACCAATCTTTCAGTGGTCTTCGTGGTCTTCATTGGCTCCAAAACTTTTTGAAACGGTTCAAAACAGTCTTACAACGGTCTTACAGGAAAATGGTCTTTCAGTGATCATTCAGCAGTCTTTCAGCGGTCTTTCGATGAACTTTCAAAGGTCTTAATAGTCTTTCAATGATCTTTCAGTAGTCTCTCAAGATTTTTACAGAGATCACCGTAAGACTCATGAGAGATCATTGAAAGACCAGGCAAAGTCCATGGAAATAATTCCGAAAGATCACTTCTGGCATAAAAGATCTCTATATAGGACTACTCTAAGACCAGTAAGACAAGAAATATCCATCAGTCTTTTAGAGTTCTTTGAGGGGTCTTTCCGAGCCATTCCACAGAGATGACAAATTTCAGTGATCTTGAAGACCGCTGAAGACCTCACCAAATTTAAGTCTTTCAGATGTCTCCGTTCTGTGGAATGGGGGCCTACGTTGCTGTATTTAGTAGTCTATAAACTTTCGATTGGTATGTGATTTGTCATTTTCATTTTTGGGTCCGGTCTGGGTCTTTAAGGAACGAAAAGCTTATCACTACTGTACATTTTTTTTCTTCATTTTTCAAAATTTCGGGGGTGGGGCAAACTCACTGGGGGAAAATGAATCCCGTGCCTCTCCTTGGTGCCGCCACTGGTCTGGGGCAGAGCCCCCGGAACCGCGTGATATTTTTAAACTCTGCAGATGGTCACTGTTTTATCAAATCGCGGGACATACACAACACATATCAACTTCAACGGAGTTGCGGATAATAAACAAAATTCTTTGAAGCAGCACAACATAGCAAATGTGGACAAAGTTGTAAAAGTCGCCAGCGAGCGAAGCGAGCAAGAAAAGTTTTGCCTGTAAAATGATTTTGAAATTAAATTATACTTATGTGATTGTAGCTTTGGAAATTTAGCCAAAATAAACAGGCTTTTTAGGGTAAAACTAGCCAGCGCAAAGCTTTACTTAGGTAAGGACATAAGGGATATAACTAGCCCTTGGCGCTTGGCTAACCCTACTTTAGCTAAAGATTTTTTTCCAGGATTTTTTGTCCTGATTACGACCACTATTGCATAAAATTTAGCAAGCTTATAATAGACGCCATCCACTCTTCCCGTTCTTTATATTTTTCAATCCTCTGGCAACCCGGTCGTGTTATTAGGTTATTCTCTTTTTTCTCTTCCCTTTTCTCTATATTCTGGTTTTCCAATTAAGCTTTTGGTTCTACCTTCATTTTCTGTTTCTTTCTTCCTCTTTCTTCCATTTTCCAGCCATTCTTGTCCGTGCCATTGAGTCATATCTTTTGAATTTATATCCCTCTCTTGCTAATCATGCTAATGTATTAGTATTTCAGGAAATTTGTACTTACTCACAAGTTCTTCTTTCCCTTTCCTTCCATTTTCCCTATCTATGTTCTTCCTTTCTTTCCCTTTTCCGTTTCCTCTTTTTATTTCTTTACTTCTTTCCATTTCCCTTTCTCCCTTTGCATGCTTTTCCCGTTTTTTTAAATTTTCCCGGTGAAATCCGCCAGGGGGCAGCTTGCCCCCCCCCTGTTACGCCACTGCTACCCGGGGTGCCGTAGCCCAATCCCTTTCTGATCATTATAAAAAAGACATATCAAGTGTAGGATGTTGTTACTTCATATCAAATAAAGGCTCGACACAAAGTTTAATATACAAAGCCTTTAATAGTAGATATATTACGTTACGACATGTACCTTAATTCCTTATATTCAATATAGATATGAACAACCTTTCCACAAAATTACTAAAGCACTAGAAACTTCCCAAAATACATAACATAATGGATAAAATTGTATATTAACCTAGAATTGGTTATAGACACGTATGATCAAGAAGATTCTATGACTGGAGTTCCAACAGGCAACAAATTTATTCAAGCAGCTGTTCATTTCTAAAGAAGCACAAAAGAAAGAACGGCAATAAGGACCTTTTTGATGTCCGCCTTCGAAGCCGCCAGTTTCAATGAAGAAATCCGAGGGGTGAAATTTTACGAACATTCATTTGTATCAATTTTTTATGTTTCATATTAATAAACAAACTGAAATTGGAATGCATGACAAAACATCAATAACCAAGCACTATTACGACGAGATATTTGCCCATATTATATCAATTAACCTTTAATTAGTGAAAAAAGAATTTGACCTTTACTGTAACCAGATTTTAACACTTCCGATCGTTTGCGGCGAATGAAAATTTCCAATGTGGTCGGTGGAATATTGTTATTCATTACTGTATATGGCAGATGAGTGCCCGCACATGCCCAATCGAGCAAATTTGAGTCATATTTCAGGACATATTGCATAGTTAATTTTCGCATGCCTCCGAATTATGTACTACACATATAACCAGACCAAGATGCGGCGAAAAAGTAATTATCATCACAAAAGCATATTTCCCTTTATGTATAACCTATAGATGCGGAGTCATGCGGGAATCATTTGTCTACACAATTGCAAGAGATGTTGAGCAAAGTGCATGCCTGACATACTTTCTGCTGGCGGTTTTTAACCTTGTTCAAAGATATTTTATTTGCTGTTACTCCATCTCATCAAGCGTTCATTACTTTTACTGCAGCTATTAATGTATGTGAAAAAAGTGATCAATTGATAACGAATAAATAGTAACAATAAAAGAAGGATTACCAAACTTATAAGTTATTCCGTATAACATGTACTTGAAAATTGTTTTATTTACGATTAATAAATTCAATTGTTAAATTCCTTAGTTTCCGGCAAACATAATTCAATATATTTATTAGTTTCTTCTCCCATATAAAGGGGAGTGCCACCCTAGAAAAATATTTTATTTCATACTCGGATCCCTTTAATAGAAAACGTTTTAAGTCATCACCATGATCCATCGAACTATTAAAAAAAGAAATATACGCTGCAAAAACACCGTTGTTGATTTAACACCAGCCCGGTATCTATATCGGTCCATACCAGAGAGGTGTTGAAACAACACTATTTTATAATCAAACCGATATTGGTTTAGCACTAATGGGTGTTGCTTAAATGCCGAATTGGTGTTAGCCAAACGCCAAACAGGTCTTGTTTCAACTCCTATCTGGTGTGGAACGATATAGATACCAGGCTGGTGTTAAATTAACACCGGTGTTTTTGCAGTATACTTACATTTTAAATTCCAATGTAAAACGATGTTTAAAATTGTTAACAACACTGTTTAAGCCCGTTTCTCTAATAACTATCGTTTAACTTTGTAACAATTGTTAACAGCTTGACTGTTTAAATATGTATACTAAATATGTTTATTAAATATGTATATTAAGTGATGCGCATCAACAACGTTGCTTGAAATTCTAAACATTTCTTACGGATTGCATAACATATGATTTCACAATGTTAAAAGTTGATAATTCCCTGTGAACAGCCGTATTTTTAGGTGGGTTTCATTTTTCAATCTTTTCTTCTGGTCTCATCTTTCAACCTTTTTTCTTTCAATCATATTTTTTACCAACTTGATTTCAGTGAAAGTTCCCCCTTCGTGAGTAAACTTTTTTCCAATTGAGGAATCTATGTCGGTATAATTGGATTGGATGTCAATTCGGTACATTTTCATACAGGCAAATATTCGGTTAGATTTTGCTCATTACGAAAGATTGCTTAACCCCGCGATACCAACACTCTCTGCTCTCAATGGCATTTTCTTTTATTCTTGTTCATCGAATAACGTTCGCAATGACTGAAAAGGGGTGTTTCAATTGCAATTTACAGATAAACATTGGCAAACTGTTTCCTATTTGAACTCCCCATTGGCCAATGTATTACATATTTCGAAAAAAAAATGACATTGCCTATGTCAAAATTTTGCTTGTCAGTGTCTTTTTTTCATGTGTTTTGTATATTTTTTCATTCGGATTAAATTCGCCCATATGTCTATTGACACCATTACTCTTAATACTCATCGTATAAAATTATTGCTTAAAAATGGTTTCAAAAGTACAATACACACCCATGGGCAGCATTTGTCGAATGTAGCTGACAAATCCTGTAGTTTGCGACTAGTTACAGTTTTTTCTCAGATCTGACAACTTGACTGACGATGTTGTTGCCAGACAAGGGGCCCGTTTCATTAAAACCTGTTATACATATAAGTGCATAATTTCTATCAGCCAATCAGATTGAAGGGATTCAGTGGCTTTTGACTGTTATTATAATTTTTACGAATGGACCCCAAGTGATGACAATGATTCTAGATAGCTTCGAGCTCAGTGTACTCTGCTTCCTGATTAGCCTCCAGGGCGGATCCATTGGTGAATGTTGGATTGTACAGACCCACTTGACTACTAGTAGACTTCCTTTGGTCGAACTCAGACACGTTTTTCTGTTCACCTCTCTTCTTTAATCCACGTTCCTGCTGGCCTTGCTTGGTCAAATTCCTAACAAGTAAATAAATAATCGAAACGAATGCAAACTCGGACAGGAATAATTGGGTAATGAGTTTGCAAAAGTGTCGAAGTTCCCTTGGGAATTGACCTTAGATGGAGTACGTTTGAGGAATTCATAACATGATAAAGTTTCACCACTTGATCACCTTTTCACTACTTGTGGCCACATTCAGTATTCTGATGATATGGGACGCATACAGGTTTGTAATTACCTATTTCTTGGGACATTTTACCCATCAACCGGAAACGTCTTTCAACCCGGGACGTCCCCGGTCCATGTAACCATGCCAATTAATTCTTCATCTCATTTCAAACCGTTTCGTATTACAACAAAGGGACGATTCGTAAAATGATTCAAATCGACCAATCAAAATCAAGTTGTGCGTGGGGTAGGAACTGTCCCCGGTTTGCGGGGTACGCGCACGTTAAGTGTAAAAGTGAGCCAGGTTTGTGTAATCATGCTACCATCTTAGAGGCTGAAGTCAATGCCTTGCATTCCACTGGGGATCTGCAGGTGCTTCATCCTGCATGGCGCTTTCCTGACAACTCTGTTTACGCTTAGTTCTATATCGTCTGAGGGAAGATGTTAGGAAATTATGACATCAAATACATAAAGCCCGTCTCACACTATGCGATCCGGTGCGACACGATTTTTCAAGAAATCGCATTTTGCATTAAATATGAAAGTTCCAAAAAGTAAAAATTGTTTCTTTTAAAATTTAGCATATTGTTGGGAAAAATAATATCATATGTTCACTTTGCGGCAAGCCAAATGGTCTTAGTAAAGTCAAAATCGGCTTCAAGTCGCAGCCGATGGCGACGTCATTACGATTTGGAATATAATTTGTTTTTATTCATTCAGGGAGGCTCTAACTGGACTGAATTTCGATTTCAGTAGTCCTACACTGTCCTGAACTCTTATCCGTAATATCTATTTGTTGGAATATCCATATCAAATGTTATCACAATTAATTTGAAATTCGGATCGCAACGAATCGTATAGTGTGAGACGGGATCAAGGTGCTATGAAGGTGACACGTACCGTCGTCTGCAACAAAGAACAGCAATAATGATGCCAACGATGAGGAGGACGACAAATACGACTACAACAGATGTAACCACTGCAACCAGACGGCCTGCCAAATGAAAAATTGTATTATTTTGCGGTAAATTTTCCGGATGCAGACAGTTGCTGATGATGATCTAGAGTCCGTTGTACATGTATATAAAAAATATCAAATGCAACATTACTGTAACAAATCTTACGTAGCTTGACATTCATCCAGTCATCAAAAGCGCGCATCCGGGACCTGTCATTGATGTGTTGACTTACGTTTAAACTCAGCTCTTTCTGTAACTGCCATGGTTAGCAATTACTGATTTTTTACAAGTGGGAAAGAAGCTTTGTGAAGCTTCCGAAACATTTCCGTCTTAAAAATGTGGTAAATTTGCATTCAGGGTGACTACAATTTACTTCAAAATTTCCAGCTGTGTATATTATATTACCATGGATCCTACTTTAAACGAAATCTGAAAATCTATTGCATATGAATTATATGGATATAATATATTTTTATGATGTGTAAGTATATATAATTGAAGCGATTCATTTTAAGCAATTCTTTTAAATCGTATTTCAGCATTTTTGGTACACGACCAGGGGATCACGGTGTCAAATATCCATACCTTGACTTTGGTTGGAAAACGTGCCGGGAATTCGGCCGCATAAATACAGCCAGTCAGCTCTTTTAAAAAGTGTAAATATAAAGTGGTAATATTTAAAATCGGACTAAATCTACATTGATTACATATGGTTGTATCCAAATGCACAATGAACCAATTCTTATCAAATTTGGTCTGTACTTTTTTTTCATCTTGCGCTACCTAAATACGTATTATTTATATTACTAGTATTATTATTTTTGTTGAATACTATCAATTATTGGTGTAACAAAGGTTTAATTCCTCAAGAAGTTAGTAAAATACTTCATTGCGCCATTTCCTATACTCTATTAACCCATTGCCGACCGAAACCGGTTAGTCCCTGTATAGCCAGCCTATGGGAAGTACTTAACACATCATGTCGGGTATTTAACAAACACTGATAGACTTAATACTTACGGGAGGATTTTCTCTGCTGGGACCGTCTACTCGCTGCGGTGTAGTTTCGTAAGTGAAAGAAAAAATTGTACGAAAAAAATATTCAAACATATGCATTAAAACTTTAATGTTCTTATCAATTGCATTGATATCATTTATCTATAATCTTTTGCAATCCTCTTTTTTACGTTGTCTATTTACCCCCTTTTCCTTTTCTTTTGTTTTGTTAAAGTAAATCTTAAAGCCATAATTTCTCAATTGAAGGCGAAGGGGCGTACAGTGCCATAGGTCTGGGCCCCGTTGCGTTTAATAAATACTTAGCAATTACACTACTAAGTAAAACATATGTAGGCCTTACCAACTCATTGCAATTTTGTCCCCTCTTTCAATCACTTTCTTTTCCTCCATTTGTTGTAAGTCATATACCCCATGCAAACCATTTCAGCACCCACGGGCCCTCGATCACTGCCGTACGTGGTCTAATATGAACTTAATATTAATACTACCGTGTCGTTATTTCGTACTTTTCTCTAACTCTCTCTGTTAATTCCCCTTCCCTTGTTGCAATATAAGTTCGAAAGTCTCAGTCGGATTTACCCCCTCCCCCACCCTCATGACCACGGGAGCTGGTTAATTATCAGTCTAGACTTTTGATGATTACCTGTGCATTCGGTCCCGTTTCCGGTGAATCCCGCGTTGCAGGAGCACGTGAAAGACCCATCAGTGTTGACACAGTCTGCATTTTCATCACAACCGTGTGTGTTGGCCGTACACTCATTGATATCTGCATATATTTGTGATATGAAATAGAATTTGCGATAATTAAATGCTTGGATGAGGCAAAGGCTCCAGAAGACAAACGTTTGTGTCTGATTATGCAATGACTCGGTGATCGTTGTTGTTGTTGTTGTTGTTGAATATGATGGCGCTCTTCAATCTCTCCATATTATACGCGCCAGTCACTTTCGTAAGTAGGACGTCGTCTGCAAAGGCGGTCCATACGACGTCAAACCATTGGTGACGATTATATGACATATTAATATAGATTAGTCACCCATCCACCTATTATATTAGTAGGTCCTACAAGATTAAACATCTTCGAGGAATAACACTTCAATACAAATAGAGAAATTAAATATCGCGCGTGCTAAATGATTGTTCGTGAAAAAGGGCACATGATCGTTGAGCATGTCGAGATGGTGCAAGATGGCGCTCTTCTTGATTAAGTGAAACTTTTGAATGATGCCTTTTAGAATTACAAATCAATTTCGAAACACATTATGAATACTTGTATTTAAGTATAATTCATTTGTCTTTTTTTTTTTTTTTTACAGTCGCTTGCATTTGCACGCATCCCTTTCAAGGGACACTGGTGGCGTGCACCCGCCAACGTCATTTTGGAAAGGTACTTATCCACGTTTATCATGTTTATCACTCTCCATGCACCCAGGTGTTAAATAGGTACCTGGTAGATGTGAAAGTCAATGTGATTAGATAATTCATGTTTGCAGCTTGCCTGGCAAGGATACCCCCAAGGGAACGGAGATGGTGCTCTTTATAATAATAATAATAATATTAATTGGCATTTATATAGCGCTTTATCAATCTACGACTGTTCAAAACGCTTCACAATTATTATTACCCGGTCACTGGATTCATAGCATTTCAAGCAGCCTGTTAGGCGCACACTTGCTAAACCATTTATGTGTGGGATATTGATGGATCCTATATGACGGGATAATAATAATTGCAATGTAAAGCGTTTTTAAACAAAAGTATGAAGCGCTATATAAATGGAACTATTAATATTATTCGCCACTATGTGTTAATTGTTTGTGATTCGTATGGCGTTCCATACTTTATGGTCGACTCGGTCGCGGTAATAAACTACCTTCACCCCTAACCTGAGATCCTTTTTTATGTAATGGCGTGGTGGCACCGTCGGGATCTGAACCTAGACCATTTGACGCTGTGTTAATCCAGGCACCTAGGGAACTTTATCCAATCCGTGGGACCGCGGGCGCTCGAATGTAACTTTTTCGTGATAATGTCACGTTAGCTCTTTCTCTTAGGTGAATCGTAGTCCTACATACTTCTGAAGATGTATGGTTTTGCATCAACGCAGCGATGCGCCATTGCCGTGACCGGGCCCATTATTGGTGATGCGTCGAAGAGGCGGCGCGCTCCAGCCCCCCATTTTCCTGCTGTCGTGCAGGGGCAGCAGGAGAGTGATTGCTTCCAGCGGCGTAACAGGGGTCGGTGGCCAGGGGGGGGGGGGGGGGGGGGGGGGGGCAAGAGCCAAAAATTTCCCGGTCATATCATGGTATAAAAAGGCGTAATGAGGGGACGATTTTGAGAGGGCCAGACATTGCGGATCAGGCAGATTTTATCTTTTGAGTAGCGAGCGAAGCAAGCGAGCAAAAATTTTGACATTTTTAATATAAATATCCAATTTTGTGATAGATTTTGACATGATATCCAGAGAATATATTTCACTCTTCTCTCTTTCCATTCCTTTTATTGTGATCTGTACGCCACTGTGAACAGGATTATTTGCGGAAGTAGCGTGCAGAGTAAACGAAACAAAAAACGAGGGGCGCAGTATGGCACATGTGCTAAGAAGCTGAATGATATAAGTCCCGAGCGAGCGAAGCGAGCGAGAAAAAAATCACCTTTTTATGAGAATCTAACTTTGAGATATTTTTTAACATTATATTCAGTAAATAAAACCATATCCTACACTTTTCCTTTGCTTTTCTTTCCTCCTTTTTTTCTTGGTAGAACTTTTGGGGACCATGGCCCAACCCTTCCATACTAATATACGGCAGTGCTATGCGGTTGGGGTCTGGGGCGGAGCCCCCGGAAGTTCTTGATATCAAAGCCATTTAAACCTCGCAGATTGCCGCTATTTAATCAAATCGCGGGTATATACAGAATATAGCTTTTACACAACACATCTATTCAACCCAGTTGAACCAAATATTTTGAGGGGTCAAAACATAGCAATGTGGGAAAAAAAACATTACAATAAAACAGTCGCCAGCGAGCAAAGCGAGCTGGAAAAAAATGCCTATTGAAATTAAATTCTAATCATGTGATAGATTTCTCCATTATATTCAGCAAATAACACATTTCATTGTTTCCATTCATTTCATATTATGTTCTCTCCTATAATTTCTTTTATTTCCTCTTTGGTGTTGAACCAAGACCCCCCCCCACCCCCCCCCCCCGCGCCTGTACGCCAGTGATTGAACGTTAAGCTTAATGTAGGAAGGGTCCCTACAGGGGGCGTAATAGAGCCATTTGAAGGTCATAGATGAAGAGCCCCTACTGCTTGGGGTCTGGGGCGAAGCCCAGGTAGCTTATTTGCATAAAATTTAGCAAGCTAATAGCACAATGTTGTATGCACTCCATCTTTTTTCCCGCTCTTTATTTTCTATCCTCGTCAGCCCGGTCGTGTTAATAAGTTTTTATTTCTTGTCCCTTTTCTTTGTTTTCCAATTTAGCTTTTGACTAATTCCATTCTACCTTCATTTCCCGCTATTGTTTGCCATTTTGCCATCTTTTAATCTATTTCCCATCATGCTATTGCCCTACTTGGGTCTATTTCGGAATGATTTGTTCTTTCTCCAATGTTCTTCTTTCGTTCTTCTTCCCGCTTTCCTTCCTTTTCCATTCCAAAAAATATATATTTTTTTTGTTTTCTTTCCACTTTTCCCTTTCTCTTTCCTTTTCCTCCTTTCCTTTCCCTCTTTCCTTCCCCTTTCCCTTTCTTTCTCCCCCTTTTATTTTTCTCCCGTTTTTTTATTTTCCCGGTAAATTCTGCCAGGGGGGCAGCTTGCCCCCCCTGCCCCCCCGCCTGTTACGCCACTGATTGCTTCGTACAATGGCGTAGCTACGGGGGGGGCATGGGGGGCACGTGCCCCCCCCTGAGATTTGGTGTGCCCCCCCAGGTGCCCCCCCTGAAAAAATTGGCAGAGCAACCAAAAAAAGGGAGAAAGAAGAAAAGAAAAAAAAGAAAAAAGAAGAAAGACAGAAGAACAAAAAGGAAGAGGAAGATAAGAGGAGGAAGACGAGTGAATGAAATAATGTGAGGGGAAGACTTGCAAAAAAAAAAATCTTTCATGTTACCATATAAAATTTTTGCTTGCGCTTCGCGCCAGAATTGCCTGTTCGATGAGATTCATATCTTGCTCAATAGGCTGATATGGAGCAAGTTTTGAAGTCTATATACAAAACATATTTTAGCTCGGACATCGAGCTTTCATTGTTTTTTTTTCATTTACAAATTTAAGTGCTCTGTAAAATGTTTGTTTTTATGGTCTACATATCAGCATTTTAAGCTCACGCTGCGTGGTCACATTGTTTGATTTGCCAAGTTCATATTGTCTAGGTGTATTCCATAATGTTTCATTAAACAAATGTATTCAGAATGCCCAGATTCTAGGTCTAAATCTAAAACATGCGCGATGGCCTACATGTTCTTTATTTAAAATGTACTTAAATTATCCAGTTTCACGTCAGAATATCAATAATTGTCTGCTTACGCTTCATGATCGCATTATTAATGATACCCAATTAACTATATCCTATTTATGATTTACAAAATATGAATAGAGTGTCCCGCTTTTAGGTCTGAAATCTCAATTTTCTACCTCTGGCGCTTCGCGCTCGCATCAATTGTTTAGTTACATAACTATCCCATTTATTAATACAAAAAGTGCTTCGCGCTCGCATTTTTGAAATATATACCGTCTTCGTGGGTAACTGTAAGCAGTCCTTAACAGGTCCCTTTTCGATAATGCTAGAACAGTTAATAAAAATTTCTGCTCGCGCTTGGCGTTCGCAGTAACCATCTAGTTACATACGAATCTTGTTCAGGATCACACATAACATTGCCCAGAATATTAAATTTTCAGGACAAAATACATAAAAGTAAAAAAAAAAAATCGCTCGCGCTTCGCGCTCGCACTTTTTATAAGGCTTATTTCATGTTAATGTTGTTTTATAAGAATAAAACTAAGAAGTGACTGATTGGGGAAAATATAGGTGAAGATAATTTCGGGCACCGTCCCCTATTGGCGAAAGTCGGATCCGCCCTTGTGACACATACACACACACACCGAAAAAATGGTGCCCCCCCCCTGAAAAAGCAAGGACCCCCCAGTGCCCCCCCCAGGAAAAAAATCCTAGCTACGCCACTGCGTACAAGTAGAGGTACGAAGTGGTTGTACCATTAATGTGGTGAGCAAATCAGTTGTTGATCATTGTGATATTGAATTTGATGTTGTCGATTATGACAGTATTGACTTTTCTGAGTCTGATGCCGATGATAACATTCCTTCGGTTGGGGGATTCCCCATTCCCAGGTCGAGTGTGATTGGCAGTCGTTCTTTTGTGCTATCTTACGAAGATTATAATCTATGGTTTGATGGTTTGGTGATTGCAGATGATGCATTTGTAGGTCTAGGTCTCAGAGGTGATATCCTCGTTGGTGCACCGTTCATGGAGCACAATGATGTGATGGTTAGGCCTTCCAAAGGTTTAATAACATTCGGTGACTTTGGACTTGAGTTCATTTACCACGATTTCAATGAACACCAGCCTACAGATCTCACACAACCACAGCATACAAACGGTAGCTTTATACAATACAAACATGAGAGAGAGCCAGATAATCCAACAGTTTGTCTTGATGACAAGACTGAGAACAAGATTGAATGTGCGATTGTTGATACATCCAATGCATGCCTGGTGAGTGAAGCTTTCTCTCATTGTGATGTGACAGTGAGTGAACATGAGTGTGGTGCACCCCTCAGTGTCAGTAACCATGGTTTACCAGGATTCTGGATATGAGAGTGAAGGTAACAACTGTCATGAGAATGAAGGTGACATAAGTGATACTGATAACGTCTTGCATAAGAGTGAATGTGACACAATGAGTGATGATAACATCTCACATGAGAATGATGGTGACAAGATGAGTGATGATAACATCTTACATGAGAATGAACATCACAAGATGATTGATGATAACATCTTACATGAGAATGAAGGTGACACGATGAGAGATGATAACATCTTACATGATAATGAAGGTGACACGATGAGTGATGATAACATCTTACATGAGAATGAAGATGACATGAGTGATCACATCTCACATGAGAATGAAGATGACATGATGATTGGTGATAACATCTTACATGAGAATGAAGGTGACACAATGAGTGATGACCACATCGTACATGAGAGTAAAGATGACATGAGTGATGATCACATCTTACATGAGAATGAAGATGACATGATGATTGGTGATTACATCTTACATGAGAATGAAGATTACATGATGATTGGTGATAACATCTTACATGAGAATGAAGGTGACACAATGAGTGATGATCACATCTTACATGAGAATGAAGATGACATGATGATTGGTGATAACATCTTACATGAGAATGAAGGTGACATGATGAGTGAAAGTGACATGAGATGTCGTAACACCTTACATGAGAGTGTTGGTGATATGATAAATGTCAACATCTCACATGAAAACACGAATGTTGATGAAAGCGAGGTTGTTTCAATAATTGATCTCAATAACATTTCTAAGAAAATACATGAGTACAACAATGCCAAAATTTTACAATGGATAAGTAATGACATGCCTAACACTGAACACGATCTCTCAGGTCTACACGTATCATGAGATCTATTGCAAACCAAATTGTGTTGCAACTACACCCCATGCCTATGAACTCCCTCATACAGTTATTGATGTTTACAGCAATCATGTTGCTGTTGGTTTCTTGGCTGTGTATTGTCTGTTTGCTAGCATGTGTCGAGAGGAACATGTAAATGTTCCAGGTCCTCCGGTCTTTCTTACTGAGCATAGCTCTGGGTCTGTTAGTTCGTCATATGGCGGTCTTGAGCACTCCGATGTTGTGTCTTTCCCTGAAGGTTACTCGCAAGAGAATCGTACAACAGATCATTGCATGCCTAAGTGTTCAGCTACTACGTACTATATCAATGGTAAAACTGTAGCCGATTCGCATTGCGACAGTCGTGCCAAACACGCTCCGGTATCCGATTCGTCTTGCAGTACCGCACCGTATCGGCACTAGACAGCCTAAAGGACTGATACTTTGTCATCTGGACTTTGATAATTTGGACTTTGTTTTCCACAAGTTATAACCTTGAATTTTTAACTTTTGTTTCCAAGTTATTTTGCTTAATGTCTCGCTCAATAATCATCTTATTTTTAGATTTTTAGTTTATGTTTGATGATCATTTGTGAAATGTGACTTATTGCTGATGTTTATTAGTTACATTTCGTGTGTGTTCATGTGGGTTTGCATTACCTTGGTTGTGAGATTGGTGCGTTTGTTAATAATTGGTTGCACTTGCGAATGAAAGGTTGTGTAATTGCTGATGTCTTGTTTTAATGGATGCACTTGTTTGTTGATTGCGTCTATCTTTTGTATCTTTTATAACGATGATACCATTGTTTTTTTTTTAAATCATGTTTTTTTTACTGAGAATATAATTGATAGGGTTGCCTTTTTTTATCTGCCTTTATAACCCAATGCCTTTGTTATACACTTGCATTTATGACATGACTTTGATGATGTTATATGTTGATGGTGTTGACAGTGCCTGTTATCCTTTTCATATGCAGTATTTTACATGTTTTATAGCATAGTGCCCTCTTTGCGGAGTGTAGTGATTACTTTTGTTTAGACACAGTATAATTATATTGATTGCCTTTCTCCAGTCAGTTCCCTGAAGTTAGCAGTTATTTTCTGCCTGGTTAATTATGCTTGTTTCCTATCTTACTTTGTGTCCCCTTTTTGGAACGCGTATGTTTGTTTTGGATTTTTCCTTAATTTTTTTAAGTAAATCGATATTTGATCGTATGGAAATTGTTTATCATATGTTTTTAAGTATTGCTACAGGCTTTTTTTTTTTTTTATACATGTATGTACTAGCTTGTGTAGAGTGTGCAGATCTCTTCTTTTCGGGAAGGAGAGAAATGGTGACTTAAAGTCTATTTTGATTGTTGAGTTGCTCATACACGTATTAATCTTTTATTTGAGATTTAGGCGTATATGCATTTTGTTAAATGAATAACATTGTTAAATGAATAACATGCTTGTTGGTATTGTTTGTGCACCTTGTTCCTTGGCATATTGGTTTATGTAATATGTCTTATTGAAATTTTGAACTGAAAACTGTTAAATGTTTTAATAGAGTAAAAGTTTTAGCCAGGTATAGAAATTAGGTATGTTACCATGTATTGCCTATCAATGCATGTGCATCTTCAGTTGTTAGTTGAAAGATATTTATGTCACAAGAGGCTATTTCATTAGTAGGTGTTTTAATTTACATTTTAAAGATGAAAGTTCAGTTGGTACTTGCTGAAGGAAAAGTAAGATTTAAATGATTGTTAATTAAATGCATGTTTTGTCATTTAGTCGTAGAGCTGTATTAAGTTTTAATTCGATAGTTAGCTGTTAGAAATTCCTGGATTTGCTTGTATAAACATATGCGATCTTAAATAATCATGGGAAAGAGAAAAAGTGGTCACGCCACTATGTGTTAATTGTTTGTGATTCGTAAGGCGTTCAATACTTTATGGTCGACTCGGTCGCGGTAATAAACTACCTTCCCTCCTAACCTGAGATCGTCCGGGTTTTCCTTTTTTATGTAATGGCGATTATTAATTGGGCACCACTGTTTTTATCTATTTGAAGATTTGTTTTCTTTTTGTAATTCTTGTCGATGCTTTTCAGAATTTTTTGATTGATAGATTTTATTTATCATGATTAAAACAATACAAAATATATACATTCAAACAATAAAAACAAAATAATTGAATCAATAATAATATAATGAATAGGTATGTGAATTTGAAATTATAAAACTTATGTTGTAAGAGAAATATGGGAAAAACCAAAATGCTACAAGGAGCTTGAAAGGGGTTATCCCAGTTCCAGAATACGATTGCGGAATACATATACATAACATAATATACAAAGAAAGCACAATTTTTAATGTAACTTGCCTAAGATAAAACCTTAACTACCCCCCCCCTTACATAACCAAAGTTGCCTTTCTTCCGACTAATATTTAGCTAGAATCTGATTTTTTAATTTCCTTTTAAATGTCGATAAGAATGAAGGGATTGTTTGATCTCACTGGGAAGTGAGTGCCATACATCAGGACCCCTGTGTCTTATTGATTTAGATGTTAACATAATACGGGGATTTATTAAATGGTAATTTTCCGAGCTTCTTGTGTTATATGAATGAATTTGACAATTATGTGTAAACATTGAATCAATTTGGGAAGGCAATATCTTATTCTTCAATCTAAACATAAAAAGTGCAGTCTGAATGATATTCATATCAGCAACTTTTAATAGTCCCAGCTCTTTAAAGATTTGGTCGGTGTGGGCTAGATAGTGAGATCCTGTACACAATCTTACAGCTCTCTTTTATAATTTAAACAACATATCTGTATGTTTGGAGTTACAATTTCCCCCAGCCAATGACACCATTATGACAATGAAGACATTGCGTGTACATTTTATTTTTTCCCTCGAATTTCCGTTAAAATTTTATCATATGCTCTAATAATAAACATGTCTAATGAAGTTTGTTCCTCCCTTTATATCATTGCGTGGATAGATATCGCCCCTAACATAACAATGGTACAGCCTGCATTACGAACCCCTTTTTTTAATGGTTTGATAGTATTACTCATTCTAGTTTCCATAGAAATGAAATATTGCGTGTACATTTTAATTACACATGTTAAAAAAACAAACACAAAAAACAGAACTGTAAATGCTATTATACAACTGGATCCTTTCCAACAATAGTCCTTCTTTATCAATTTCAAAATGAAATATGTAAATAAAAAGTTCATAAGGGTGTCGGTGCATATCTAGGGGAACAATAGGCATCATATTATTGGCACTGGCCTCATTGCAACTGTTATCACCAGTACAGTCAGAACCTACCTGTGCATTTGGCTCCGTTTCCGGTGAATCCCGCATGGCAGGAGCACGTGAAAGACCCTATAGTGTTGACACAGTCTGCATTTTCATCACAATCGTGTGTGTTGGCCGTACACTCATTGATATCTGTATATATTCGTGAAACGAAATAAAATTTGTGATAAATGATTGGATTAGGCAAAGACTTCTGAAGAAAGAAATTCGTGTCTGATGATGTAATGTCGTACGTAGATTGCCCTTGTCGGTTGATTGAAACTTTCAAACGATGCCTTTTAAAAATACAAATCAAATTCAAAACACATAATGAATGCTTGTATTTAAATATAATTTATTTTTCTTTGTTTCCACAGTTGGCTTGTATTTCCATGCACCCCTTTCAAGACACAGGTGACCTTCATCCTGTAATTGAAGACCACTGCTTTACCTCTTTAATATTTTAATTTTTCTTGAGAAACTTTCCCTTAAAATTTTGGATAAAATATCGCCCCTATAACGTTACGATGATACACTCCCCATTGCTACCCTTTCTTCAGGAAGTGCAGGTTCTTTCTCATAGCTAGATAGTATTTCCCCTTGTGCTTTCCATAGAAATAGAATATTGCGTATCTTTTAATTACACATTAATTTTGTGAAAATAGATGTAAATGCTATTTTGATTTATGCAACTGAATACTATAAAGACATGCTTTATCAATTCCGAAATGAAATAAGTAGGCCTTATAATAAAAAAAAGTCCATAACATATCAGGTGCACATCTATGGGAGCACTATGCTATTGGCATAGTTGGCCTCATTGCAACTGTTATCACCATTCCAGTCAGAACCTACCTCGGCATTTGTTTCCGCTTCCGGTGAATCCTACATTGCAGGTGCACGTGTGAGACCCAACATCGTTGAGACAATCTGCATTTTCATCACAAATGTGTGTGTTGGTAGTGCACTCATCCACATCTGTATAATTGGTACAGGTGAATAACGATACAAAATAAAATTATGATTGACTACTTGTTGATATGGCATGTTTGGATTACGAAAGACTCTAGGATGAGGGTGAGGCTGTTTAACCCATCGGGAAGAGTGTGGGTCCGATATGAACATAAATAACAGCGCCTGTCTCATCTCAAATTTTGTACAAGAAAGATCTACTAATTGTTCATTATCGGGTAAGGCTCGAGGTTGCGTTCTTGAATCTCGTAGGCCTAGCTACTAGTGAGTTTTTGCAATTACGACGCGGTCGCTATCTACAACGCACCCATTCCTTTGAAAAATGCAAGTCAAATCACAATGGAGAGCTGAAAGGTTTTTGTTGAAAGTAGCTCGGTGGACCGGTCAGCGAGCAGCGAAATTTCTTGATTCTGGACGACATATTTGCAATTGTTCTCCGGGTCTAAATCTTCGGACGATCTGCTGTCCCGGTCCACTAATTTTCGTCAAAATCATCTCAGCTCACCATTGTCATGATTGTGATTTGACTTACATTTTCAAAGGAAATAGCGTGTTACAGGGAGCGGTTCTTGATTGCGAAAACTGCCTATACTGTCTCATCTTCAGGACGAGACGGATAGATAGCCCTTTTCAAGGTTTAAGCCTTAGTAAAATCTAGCATAATCGTGTAAACGTGCTTCTTATATCCATGTATGAATAACCAAGTTTGTGGAATGTCAGCAGCCACAGGAACATTTTCTCCTGTCCATTTTGCAGGGGCATCATAGAGCTGTAGAGCCTTATCCTACAAGTCAGAGAACTTTGTATTAACAGGTTAGATGCATTTCAGTATTCTATAGGTAAGAGAACTTTCTATAAACAAGTTGGAATGTTAAGTTCAATTCAGTTCACCCATTCAGTCATCGTAAATGACATTCTGTTTTTGTTCTCTGTACATGCAGGTCCCCGTGGGGAGCGCACTTACATTGACGAGTGGATATCACGCGCGACCAAAAAACCCCGTAAAAAGGATGTTTTTCAAATTTACGAGGGTACAAAACAGACTAAACTGTTTTATAAAGGATTTTTACTTTTTGCCCCAACAGTTAACACTACGTGTTTAGAGTCCAATTTGCGCGAGGTGTGGGAGGTGGGGCCGTATGTAGGTAAAAACCGATGACGGTGCCATAAATATCGCTGTACTTGTTTAGGGGGCTCAATTCAGGGAATACTTGCCAAGGGTATCGTTTTGTTTCCAATACTTGTTAAGGGTAGGGTTTCACACGCCAATACTTGTTAAGGGTAGGGTTTCGAAACCCTTCAGGGTCGCGCATGGTATCCACTCGCCAATGGAATGCCCCCCCCCCCCCATGCAGGCATGTTCTCTGCATGATATACACATGCATACACAGTGACTGTCCTGCCTATTAATCTTAACACTACTACTTAATGCATTGTGTATTATGTAATGTGGATGCAAAGTGCATGTATGCACTCAGAGGATACACCACACACTCTTTGCTGATTGGTCAATGGTTAATGCTATATTTATTATGTTATGTGGATGCACTACTTGCTAATTGGTCAATAATTATGTTTATTGTTGAGAGGGTTTTATTTGGGAAATGAGAGGGGAATAAAGAGGACCATGTACTCTTGGGCAGTTATACCCCTACCTTGAACCTGTTAACACCTGTGTAGTTGAACCCCCAAAGTAGCCATCTAGTTCTAGTAGCCACCCTACAGAGCGAAAGAAGGTGCTGATATTCTATTGAAGTACTATACTTTAATTATATACAAATTATAAAACCTATCTTAATCTCAATATGGCTTGGAATAAGTTGCCCAACAAACAACTGTCTCTTAAGCTTGTTAATTATTTTGAGCTTCATTTTCAGCTAGGCCAGATATACAGTTAAATTACCACTCTGAATGGGCAATCCAGCCATTCATATGTATTCATTTTATTTTGTAATTATATCTGATGTATTTTGTTTGTATTTTGCATGTTTTTATGAATGGAAAATAAATACAATACAATACAATACAGTGCGTTTCAGAAAAAAAGGTAATCCAAATCTAAAGGGCTGATATTCGGATCTTATTTGATCTTTTTTTTAATATTCTGCATGCCTATGAAAACTCACCAGTTTTCAATTGATACAGTATTTGTACCATTTGTGCCACGCTTGGCTGGAGTAATTGATGTTGAAGACAACAGGTGCAGATACCACTTTCTTAAAAGTTTTGGTAAAGTGTGTAAACTGTGCGCTTGATAAATTAAAATGTTTTTCAAATTAATTTTTGGAATGAAGAGTCATTTGAGGCATTCCTCTGAAATGATGAAATGATTGGAAGTTTACTGTCTTATTCACCCTCACTTTCAACATGCCCTCTATGCTCCCTTGCACACAAAGGCCGGCAGCTTGGAAGGATGTCTTGGACAGTTCGTCTCACCAACGCCGGATCAAAGCGCAAAGCATCCACCTCATGTCGAATCCGGCCCTGCAAATCATCAAGATCTTGGAGAGGAATTGTAAAACATCTTGTGTTTTAAGTGTCCCGAAAGGAAATAATGACAGGAAAGTGAGGTCAGGTGATCTTAGTGGCCGTTCTACGCCATGTATAAGGGCAGCAACTCAATGTCCAAAGCGTTCTCTGAGTCTATGTCGAATGATGTTGGAACGATGCGCAGGAGTCCCGTCCTGAATCCACCATAACCAAAGATGCCTTGTTCACTCTTCGAACATTATTATCAAAATATTGGTCCAACTGTGGTACCATATCCTCGTCAATCATCTGTACGTACATTTGTAAGAAACAGTGTCCAATTAAAGAGATTTTTACTTGCTCAGACATCGAAAGTATTTACATCAGCCTCTGTCCTCTCAAAGTTTTCAAAAACTTGGAAAAAGTGGTATCTGCACCTGTCTTCATCAATTGATTTGGCCATGCAAGCCACAAATGGTACATATATGGTATCAATGGAAAGCTGGTGAGTCTGTCCTGCATGTCCATGCATAATAATTTCCAAAAATTAAATATGATTCGAATATCAGCCTTCTAGATTTGGATTACCTTTTTCCTGAAATACACTGTATAAAAGGTTATTATTTCATATATAGTCGTTGACTGTGTTTTTAAATTGAGCAAAGCCTTTCTGAGGTGATTTCTGATTGATATGATAAACATTTAGGTATATACATTTCTTTGCCTGCGAGCGAGCGGCTTTGATTTTTTTTTTGTGTGTGTGAAAAACTTCAAATCTGTCATAAACATCACTTTTGATCAATTATGGCGCATAATAATAATACATACATAAAGTTTATCAGGCGCTTACGACGGCCTTTTCTGTGTTTAGTTTATGGATTGTAAGGGGGGCAGACACAACTAATACTTATAATCAATACTGGTGTGCACCTACAATTGATAAACCGAAACTGAATTATGTTTTGAGTAGGATCTTGAACTAACAGACTTGGCATTATGAGGGTAGCGTATTCCAAAGAGAAGGGGTAATTGAAGAAAAAGCGTGGTCACCATTTTGTAGAGGTTCCAGGTCCAGGAGTTTATCTGCATCGTGGACGATGAACGGAGAGGCACTGAGGAGGTACTACAGCATACAGAAATAAGATCTGTAAGATATTTTTGGATTTGCCATTGAGAATTTTGTAGGTGAGGAGGATGCCATGGGGAGTAAATAAAGAGAACGCAGAATTGGGGGTATGTGCTCGGATACTGTTAAAAGTGCATCCTTACCAAAATTTTTGGACATTTCATGTAATTAGACCTGAAAGTTAAACATTTCGATCAGTTTTGCAATCATGAATAAGAAATGTATATAACTAAAGAATTAACGCGAGCGCTAACCGCGTGGTGAAACTTTAAAAAAACTGACTAGATGAGGAACCTGTTAAGAACTGCATTTATTATTGACTCAATAGTAGGATACATATCTCACCAATCGAATTATGCGAGCGCGCATCGCAAGCTGAAATTTTTTTATATTCTCACCTGAAAATTTGACATTCTAATCTCTTTGTAACCAGGAACAGAATGGGTACCTTACAGACTAAGCGCAGACTTGATTGGGTGTTTAGTTAATCAACAGGAAGATTGGTATGTTAAGGGAGGGTGCATTTTGACAATAGCTCTTTGGGATATTTTTTAACCGTAGAATAATTTAGATTTAGTTTAGAAATGCATCTTATGTAATAACTATATTTTGTTATACCATTTTTTATGTTTATTATTCTTACATTGGACCCAATGGAAGAACATCGAATACGTTTAACAGCTTTGAAATGTAATCCAGCCGTTTCATATTATTCTTGCTTTTTTCTAAATCATTGTGTATGTTAATGTGTGTTTTTATGATTTCGGAAACAACCGAACCTTACTAAACAATAATTGATGCGAGCGCCAAACGCGACCCAAGAATTTATGATAGTTCAAAGTCCTGTAAAATGGACATTCTAACTATTGTTGTAACCATGAACATAATGAGTACCTCACTAAACAATAATTGATGCGAGCGCGGAGCAAGAGCCCCCAAAATTGTGATACTGAAACCTAAGATATATTATGTTTTGTGTGAAAAAAAGGACATTTTCCATTTTGGAAAAGGGCAATTTTTTTCCTAATGGGAATTTTTAGGGACGATTGCACCCCCCCATTCCGGCGCCCCTGCTTTTAAAACCCGAATGCACTATACAGTTAAATATTGGTGTATGAGATGAAAATAGATGATCTTTGTAGGTTTGCATGGTGAAGCTTATATAACGTTGAGAAGGTTTGTGGTTCACCATGTTTAATATGAAGAAGGGAACGAAATACAGGCAGAAAGATTGAAGTATTCCTTTCTTGAAAGTGAGTTAACTCCTGAAAAGGGCTGTAAACCAGATGAGATGAGCTAAATATTTCGCGAATAGCGATGGTTTGAGTAGTTGTAGAATGAAGTGAAGAGAGGTTACTCGAAGAAAATTCGGGCAGGTTGGTTGTCCGCATTCAGGAGATAAAAATATGTTCCATCCTATGACGTTTTATGAAACCGGATAAGAAATTAACATGTAAAGGAAAACAAAAGGAGAGGGTGTATATGTAGATGAAAATGCATAAGGGCACAATACGACGTATAATTATATTTAGTTTGTACCCGCCGAGCGGCACGTTTGAAGTGACGATAAAAATAAAATTATTTTGGGAACGGATATGGCCAGACAGAAATGAACCAGCATTCTATGCCTGCCATTATGTTTTATTGGAAATTTTACATTATACAGACATCGTTTCTGATGCACTCATCGATATCTAGGACAAAGAGGATAATTGATTTAAAAGAAAAAAAATACAAATCAAATTCTTTGGAACATCAACCATGGAAAAGTTCTATAGATTGAACACTTAGGTTTCTATTAATCATGCTTTCAATTTAATGATCTACCTTGAACAAAATAGTTTACACTGACTCTATGGCAAAGCAATAGCAGAGTGTATCTAGATACCATGCAAAAGATTTCATTCGTAATTGATCGTCATTAAAACGGAGTAAAGAGTAAAAAAGACTGGAATTAATTAAGCCGATGAAAATTTAATTTGTTTTACCAAATGCCGGAACCAATAGCCAAATTAATATCATTTGATGTTTGTATTAATTGAGATATTGTATTAAACATCGAAGGTAGTTTCAAAGGTATTTGTCTCTTAAACTTTGGTGAAATGGATTATCTATACATTTTTCTTTATATTTATTTATTATTGCTTGGGGAAGGAGTTACCTCTCTTTATTTTTTTTTATCTTTGCTCGCTCACGCAGAAAAAGAAAAAAAAATGTCAATTAAGCAAAACATATCATGATTCTGCATCCTTGATGATGCCGCCAATTAACTGGAATCATGGCACTGGTTAAAAAATCAATGTTAAAGCTGTCACAGGTACAAATGTTAGAAGGATTCTTAATAATTAGACTAGCTGCATGTTAGTGATTATCAAGGGGGGGGGGGGGGGTCTTGGTGTCTGCGGAATTGGATGATCAGAAAGGAAGTCTGCCAAGATAATTGTGTCAAGATTGATTTTTCACAGGCCTGACCGTGGAAAAGCATTTGGGGGGAAATAAGAAAATGTCATGAATATTATTCTCCACAGTCAAGTTTAATTGAATTGTGCAATGTTGTTATACCTAGACCGAAAGCGTCAGTCTCGTCGGTTCTTCATGCTGTTTCACTACACCTGTTCCATAGATGGAAGTAGTTCTTGAACTCTTTATCATTATCATCATTATCATTCTTTCTTCCACTGTACAGGGAATCTATATGCCCCTCCCCCAAAAAAAATTAATAATAATAATAAAATAAAATGAATAAATATAAATAATAATAATAGAATATCGGTGAGAAGCGTCTGTAATCATTGTAAAACAGATAACAAAGCTATTATTATTTTTGACATAGATCTTATATCTGTCTTAATAACCTTATTACTTTTCTATGATTTACTATTTAAGTCTTCTTTTCATATCTGTTATTGAGACTCTATTCGTTTTATCCCCCCATCTCCCCTTTAGCTTTCCCAGCTTTCATCATCAAGCATCTCCCTCCTTATTTTATTTTGATTTTCACTGTATTCTTCTAATGTAGTTGCCGTTCTCAAATCTCTCATTTTTCATTTCTTTCCTGTCCAAAGAGACCAGCTGTTAGTCGACCAGGTAGATTTAACATCCTCGTGTCGTTGTCCGTTTTTTATGGGGGCGGTGTGTTAATGCAGTTAAAGTATGATTATTGCTAGTTCACATGTCGATTTTCAAATTCAAACAACAACATGAATCATCATTAAAACTTAATTACAAAACGCAAAAACACATACACGATCAGTGGTGCACTGTACAGTGTCGAAAAAATAAATCTGATTTGTCGATCGACATTAAGTTTCCCGCTTGCGTTAGCGCATGGACCTAGGTTCATGGTTAGCGCAACTTTAGGCAGTTTCACCATGGTTTTACCCTATACAAGAAAGGTCGATTCTGGCACCTGCTTGTGAGGGCTTCCCCTGCGAGAACAAATTTAAAGACGTTTCAAAACTCGATTGTGTTCAATGCCGATGTCGCAATCACGTTTCCCGGAGGTGGTAAAATCTGAGCTGTTCGCGTTTTCGACGTTTAAATTTTCTGTGGAATCGTGATTCGAAAGACGTTTAATTTTACGGCCGGCAATTCAGGTCATTGAACACACCCTTTGTTTCTCATTATATCTGCGTTTTGTAACCACGTTGTGAATCATGATTCATCTTGCATTTACTATCCTATTTACTATCGTTTTGGTAAAATTACCATAGTATGCAGCGTAAAAGTGTGCAGTTGAAGAATGATAATCATTATGCCAAACATGGTGAATGTACAGGTTGGTCAATTACGAAATTTTTAGTTACTAAAGTATAACGTTGGTAGCGTTAACTTCATAATTTTGGCTAATCTTACTGAAACGTGCAATATTAAAAAAATGTTCGGTAACATGCAGTCTTTCTCACGTTGCCTCTTTGAAGGGCCTAGTAAATCTTTAGCATATCCCAAATACCATTAGAGCCTACCTTCGCAGGTTCTCCCGCTGCCCGTGAATCCAGGATTGCAAGCGCAGTCGAAAGATCCCATGGTGTTGGAGCAGTTTGCATTTACATCACAATTGTGGCTATTGGTTGCACATTCGTCGAGATCTGTTTAGACGAAAACGTGAATGGTTAACTTTTGATGAAATATATGAACTAGGCAAAGAATATTAGAGTAATAATAGCCTCGTTCAAACGCATTCATTATTTTATTATGAATGAATTAAAATTACAAAGATATTTGTCTTATCACGACCCATACGTATGCTCTTTTGGTCGGAGGAAGGGTTAGCGGAGCCCAATCGGAGGAAAGGTCGGTGTAGTGCTCGTCTTGACAGACTATCCTCCGACCTAGATACTCCCGAAAAAAAGATAGGAGTATCTTGGTCGGAGGAAGGCCGGGTATCTTGTACGACGTCCAGACAGGCAGTACTCCGACCCTTGCTCCGGTCAACCCAGCCTACGTCTGGGTCGTGATAAGAGAAATATCTTTAGAATTTTATAGTCCATGCATAACAGAATTTCACTCTGAACAGGATCCCATGCGTCTGAACGAAGCTGAACGAAGCTAGCATAGGCCTAGCCCACAATACTGGCAAATACTTATTGCAAAACAAAATCAGCCGTATCTACCTTCTCTTTTGGCCAAATAAAGCAAATTTGCAAGAAGGCTTAATATACCACTAAAGATACTTTGCGGGTTTTTTTTCTGTATCAAATAGTGCTATACCATTTTCATAGTCCATATTTTATTGGTTACCAATTATATCGATGATATATTTTAGATACATTAGCTTTGTCATTTCATAATGTAAAAATGTTATCTAAAACCGGATAAGAAATTAACAAGTAAAGGAAAACAAAAGGAGAGGGTGTATATGTAGATGAAAATGCATAAGGGCACAATACGACGTATAATTATATGTAGTTTGTACCCGCCGAGCGGCACGTTTGAAGTGACGATACAAATAAAATTATTTTGGGAACGGATATGGCCAGACAGAAATGAACCAGCATTCTATGCCTGCCATTATGTTTTATTGGAAATTTTACCAGGTCATTGACCTTATTTGAAAGACGATATTTATTTTCATAATATGTTTTATGTCCTCATCATATTTGTGGTTAACATGGATAGTTATTGTAAATATTAATAACTCCAATTTTTACTTTTTTTCGGGGATGCACTGCATAGGCCTATACATACCAATGCAAGTACTATTATCAGGGCTCAACATGAACCCAGCGGAACAGCGGCATGTATAAGATCCATTTTTATTGGTGCACACTCCTTGTACACAGGGATTGCTAAATTTTGAAGAGCACTCGTTGATGTCTGAAACAAGAAATGACAAAAAAAATGTCAAAACCATATTCGTCAGTCATTTTCAATCTTTGAATTCCCGAAATTAATCGAGTAAATGTACTTAAATATATTACGAATTGCATGTTCTAATATCAATAGGCCTCAACAACCCAACAATCCTGAATCAAAGGACAGGTTCGCCCCAACTAAAAGTTGATTTGAATAAAGAGGGAAAATTCCAGCAAGCATAACACTAGAAATCTTGCTCATAAAAATTAGGTGTTAAATAAGCTTAATTTCACAAACCAGCTATATGTACATCCTGGTCTGTACGCAAATTAGCGGACTAATTTTATTCTATGAAATATTCCACGCTCACGCATATTCACTGTTTTGTGAAAAACAAGCAAAACCTTTACATGTCATAACTTTATTTTACATCCGATTTTGATAAGATTTTCAGTGTTATGCTAATTTGATTTTTCTCTATTTATTCAAATCAACATTTTTTCTGATGTGGACTTGACCTTTTTTTTTAATACAACATGAATATTAAAAGTTGCAACTTTAATTGTGTTTAATTGTAATTTCCGGATTTCCCGGATTTTTTGTCACTTCTAAAATAAATACGTAAAAATGATCAGGATTTCTCCGCAATTCGGGAAATTTCCTTCAAAGTGGAAATACTGGTGCGGTCATCCGCGCAAAGTACGGGAGAATTACTGTAGACGGGTCAATTTACGACGAGAAATACCCTTACCCGGAACAAATTGCAACAAATTGTTTTTCAACGGTTTTTTGTACTATTTGACCTCAGGAATAACACTAAAAATCTACCAAAATCCGCATCCGGGAAAGTGGTTATTTTCAAGATGGCGTCTTAGATGGCCGCCATTCACTGAAAATGGATACAACTGACTCATTTTCCACCCTAGAATCCTATTTCGGTTCATAATCCATAGTCTAGGGGTAAACAAATTGTTATTACAGGCTAAAGTGAATTATAAGCCCTCCAGTGTACCTGGCAAATCCAAGATGGCGCCCAAAATGGCTGCCGTAGACTGAGAATCCACAATTCGTCCCAAGTGGCTTTAATTTGGTTTTTATTCAATGGTCTTAATGGTGAAGTAGTTAATTGGAACAAGTTAGAAGGACAGCCAGTGGTTTGGTATGTCCAAAAATCTGCGATGGGTTCCAAAAATTGTTTCTGAAATGGCTGCTTTTACTTGAAGCGGACATAACTCATTTCATTTTGGCCTGGGAGATGTGACTTTAATGTCTAAACCACTGGTTTCAAGGGTCAAATAATACATAAGAATAAGTTACAATGACAGTCAGTGATCTGATATGTCCAAAAATCGTAGATGGCTTTCAAAAATTGATCTTAAAAATAGGCTGCTTATTTTTAAGGCGGACATTGCTCATTTCATATCGGCCTGGGAGATGTGATTTTGGTATCTAAACCACTGGTTTCAAGGGTCAAAATAATACATTAGAGCAAGTTACAAGGACAGCCAGTGGCCTGGTTTGTCAAAAAATCTAAGTTGGTTTCCAAAAATTGATTCTTAATTGACTGCTGTTACTTAAAGCGGACATAGCTTATTTCATATCGGCCTGGGAGATGCGATTTTGGTGTCTAAACCACTGGTTTCAAGGGTCAAAATAATACATTACGACAAGTTTTAAGGACGGTCAGTGGTCTGGTATGACCAAAATCCAATATGGCTTCCAAAAATTGATTCTAAAATGGCTGCTGATACTTAAAAGTGGCACAGCTCATTTTATATCCGCCTGTGAGATTTGATTTCGGTGTCTAAACTATGTTTTTAAGGGACAAATTATATATTAGGACAAAATGGAATACTAACCATCCTTGTTTCTTGTCCGAATGTATTATTTGGCCCTTCATACCAAAATTTAGACACCAACATTATTTCTTACAGATAAATATTGTAGAACTCTGGCCATTATTGAGTGATATGAGTCGTTCTATACACAACAAAAAAAGTAAGTCCCCCCTAAATCAAATTGCTGTAACTTTTGAACAGAATTATTTTGAGATATGATATTTCGTAGTTGGTTTTCTACACTCATTAAGCAACTCCTGGGAAAAATGAGATTGATCAGTTGGGTCATGCATGAGTAAATAAAGATTGAATTAAAAATGACAATTTTTGAAAGTCACAAGAGTCTTTTTTTCAGATTGTGCAAATACAAAGTAAAAGTTGTTTTGGGGTGATTTTTATGGTGTTAATGCTGTTTTACTATCCATCATTTAGCCACTCCACACACAATTTTGATATCGTATGTTTATGGTTGAGTGAGCACAATGTATTGCAGGGGCCGCGGAAGCGGGAGAGGGGGGGGGGGGTTAAGCCCCCCACTTTTTTCCAAAAGCATGTACAAAATGTAAAAATGACCATACGATTGTGATTTTTTGCATGGTCAGTCCCCCCCCCCCTTTGAAAACCGTTCCGCGGCCCCTGTATTGTAACGTATCATCATATGGGTTTATGGTTGTATCCTCTTCAACTTGTTAGATCATGTTAAAATTTGAAAATGTTGGTGGTTCCCCCGATTATAGGCCCCTCTCCCATTTTAAAATTCTGGATCCACCACTGATTGGCCATAAATTAAACTGATCCTGAGAAATTGTTAGGAAAAGAATACATTTATGCAATATAAAGAGTATTCATTCCTAATTTTTCGAATGTGCTCGCTCAACCATGAAAATTTTCAAAGTTCGGAAAGTGTGTGGTGATAGAAATGATGGATGATAAAAACAACAGCAATTAAAGTCACATTTGAAACCGAATTTTCCCCCAATATTCACTTTATTACCCTTTAAAATCATGTGACATTGAAAATACCCTTTTTCCCACTTTGATGCGTGCTCACTCATCCATGAATAAAAAAAATCGATTTCATTTTTGCACAGAATTTGCATTTACATCACAAGTGTGGCTATTGGTTGCACATTCGTCGAGATCTGTTTAGACGAAAACGTGAATGGTTAACTTTTGATGAAATATATGAACTAGGCAAAGAATATTAGAGTAATAATAGCCTCGTTCAAACGCATTCATTATTTTATTATGAATGAATTAAAATTACAAAGATATTTGTCTTATCACGACCCATACGTATGCTCTTTTGGTCGGAGGAAGGGTTGGCGGAGCCCAATCGGAGGAAAGGTCGGTGTAGTGCTCGTCTTGACAGACTATCCTCCGACCTAGATACTCCCGAAAAAAAGATAGGAGTATCTTGGTCGGAGGAAGGCCGGGTATCTTGTACGACGTCCAGACAGGCAGTACTCCGACCCTTGCTCCGGTCAACCCAGCCTACGTCTGGGTCGTGATAAGAGAAATATCTTTAGAATTTTATAGTCCATGCATAACAGAATTTCACTCTGAACAGGATCCCATGCGTCTGAACGAAGCTGAACGAAGCTAGCATAGGCCTAGCCCACAATACTGGCAAATACTTATTGCAAAACAAAATCAGCCGTATCTACCTTCTCTTTTGGCCAAATAAAGCCAATTTGCAAGAAGGCTTAATATACCATTAAAGATACTTTGCGGGTTTTTTCTGTATCAAATAGTGCTATACCATTTTCATAGTCCATATTTTATTGGTTACCAATTATATCGATGATATATTTTAGATACATTAGCTTTGTCATTTCATAATGTAAAAATGTTATCTAAAACCGGATAAGAAATTAACATGTAACGGAAAACAAAAGGAGAGGGTGTATATGTAGATGAAAATGCATAAGGGCACAATACGACGTATAATTATATGTAGTTTGTACCCGCCGAGCGGCACGTTTGAAGTGACGATACAAATAAAATTATTTTGGGAACGGATATGGCCAGACAGAAATGAACCAGCATTCTATGCCTGCCATTATGTTTTATTGGAAATTTTACCAGGTCATTGACCTTATTTGAAAGACGATATTTATTTTCATAATATGTTTTATGTCCTCATCATATTTGTGGTTAACATGGATAGTTATTGTAAATATTAATAACTCCAATTTTTACTTTTTTTCGGGGATGCACTGCATATAGGCCTATACATACCAATGCAAGTACTATTATCAGGGCTCAACATGAACCCAGCGGAACAGCGGCATGTATAAGATCCATTTTTATTGGTGCACACTCCTTGTACACAGGGATTGCTAAATTTTGAAGAGCACTCGTTGATGTCTGAAACAAGAAATGACAAAAAAAATGTCAAAACCATATTCGTCAGTCATTTTCAATCTTTGAATTCCCGAAATTAATCGAGTAAATGTACTTAAATATATTACGAATTGCATGTTCTAATATCAATAGGCCTCAACAACCCAGCGCCACCTCCTGAATCAAAGGACAGGTTCGCCCCAACTAAAAGTTGATTTGAATAAAGAGGGAAAATTCCAGCAAGCATAACACTAGAAATCTTGCTCATAAAAATCAGGTGTTAAATAAGCTTAATTTCACAAACCAGCTATATGTACATCCTGGTCTGTACGCAAATTAGCGGACTAATTTTATTCTATGAAATATTCCACGCTCACGCATATTCACTGTTTTGTGAAAAACAAGCAAAACCTTTACATGTCATAACTTTATTTTACATCCGATTTTGATAAGATTTTCAGTGTTATGCTAATTTGATTTTTCTCTATTTATTCAAATCAACATTTTTTCTGATGTGGACTTGACCTTTTTTTTAAATACAACATGAATATTAAAAGTTGCAACTTTAATTGTGTTTAATTGTAATTTCCGGATTTCCCGGATTTTTTGTCACTTCTAAAATAAATACGTAAAAATGATCAGGATTTCTCCGCAATTCGGGAAATTTCCTTCAAAGTGGAAATACTGGTGCGGTCATCCGCGCAAAGTACGGGAGAATTACTGTAGACGGGTCAATTTACGACGAGAAATACCCTTACCCGGAACAAATTGCAACAAATTGTTTTTCAACGGTTTTTTGTACTATTTGACCTCAGGAATAACACTAAAAATCTACCAAAATCCGCATCCGGGAAAGTGGTTATTTTCAAGATGGCGTCTTAGATGGCCGCCATTCACTGAAAATGGATACAACTGACTCATTTTCCACCCTAGAATCCTATTTCGGTTCATAATCCATAGTCTAGGGGTAAACAAATTGTTATTACAGGCTAAAGTGAATTATAAGCCCTCCAGTGTACCTGGCAAATCCAAGATGGCGCCCAAAATGGCTGCCGTAGACTGAGAATCCACAATTCGTCCCAAGTGGCTTTAATTTGGTTTTTATTCAATGGTCTTAATGGTGAAGTAGTTAATTGGAACAAGTTAGAAGGACAGCCAGTGGTTTGGTATGTCCAAAAATCTGCGATGGGTTCCAAAAATTGTTTCTGAAATGGCTGCTTTTACTTGAAGCGGACATAACTCATTTCATTTTGGCCTGGGAGATGTGACTTTAATGTCTAAACCACTGGTTTCAAGGGTCAAATAATACATAAGAATAAGTTACAATGACAGTCAGTGATCTGATATGTCCAAAAATCGTAGATGGCTTTCAAAAATTGATCTTAAAAATAGGCTGCTTATTTTTAAGGCGGACATTGCTCATTTCATATCGGCCTGGGAGATGTGATTTTGGTATCTAAACCACTGGTTTCAAGGGTCAAAATAATACATTAGAGCAAGTTACAAGGACAGCCAGTGGCCTGGTTTGTCAAAAAATCTAAGTTGGTTTCCAAAAATTGATTCTTAATTGACTGCTGTTACTTAAAGCGGACATAGCTTATTTCATATCGGCCTGGGAGATGCGATTTTGGTGTCTAAACCACTGGTTTCAAGGGTCAAAATAATACATTACGACAAGTTTTAAGGACGGTCAGTGGTCTGGTATGACCAAAATCCAATATGGCTTCCAAAAATTGATTCTAAAATGGCTGCTGATACTTAAATGTGGCACAGCTCATTTTATATCCGCCTGTGAGATTTGATTTCGGTGTCTAAACTATGTTTTTAAGGGACAAATTATATATTAGGACAAAATGGAATACTAACCATCCTTGTTTCTTGTCCGAATGTATTATTTGGCCCTTCATACCAAAATTTAGACACCAACATTATTTCTTACAGATAAATATTGTAGAACTCTGGCCATTATTGAGTGATATGAGTCGTTCTATACACAACAAAAAAAGTAAGTCCCCCCCTAAATCAAATTGCTGTAACTTTTGAACAGAATTATTTTGAGATATGATATTTCGTAGTTGGTTTTCTACACTCATTAAGCAACTCCTGGGAAAAATGAGATTGATCAGTTGGGTCATGCATGAGTAAATAAAGATTGAATTAAAAATGACAATTTTTGAAAGTCACAAGTCTTTTTTTCAGATTGTGCAAATACAAAGTAAAAGTTGTTTTTAGGTGATTTTTATGGTGTTAATGCTGTTTTACTATCCATCATTTAGCCACTCCACACACAATTTTGATATCGTATGTTTATGGTTGAGTGAGCACAATGTATTGCAGGGGCCGCGGAAGCGGGGGGGGGGGGGGTTAAGCCCCCCACTTTTTTCCAAAAGCATGTACAAAATGTAAAAATGACCATACGATTGTGATTTTTTGCATGGTCAGCCCCCCCCCCTTTGAAAACCGTTCCGCGGCCCCTGTATTGTAACGTATCATCATATGGGTTTATGGTTGTATCCTCTTCAACTTGTTAGATCATGTTAAAATTTGAAAATGTTGGTGGTTCCCCCGATTATAGGCCCCTCTCCCATTTTAAAATTCTGGATCCACCACTGATTGGCCATAAATTAAACTGATCCTGAGAAATTGTTAGGAAAAGAATACATTTATGCAATATAAAGAGTATTCATTCCTAATTTTTCGAATGTGCTCGCTCAACCATGAAAATTTTCAAAGTTCGGAAAGTGTGTGGTGATAGAAATGATGGATGATAAAAACAACAGCAATTAAAGTCACATTTGAAACCGAATTTTCCCCCAATATTCACTTTATTACCCTTTAAAATGAGTCTGTGACATTGAAAATACCCTTTTTCCCACTTTGATGCGTGCTCACTCATCCATGAATAAAAAAAAATCGATTTCATTTTTGCACAGAATTTGCATTTACATCACAAGTGTGGCTATTGGTTGCACATTCGTCGAGATCTGTTTAGACGAAAACGTGAATGGTTAACTTTTGATGAAATATATGAACTAGGCAAAGAATATTAGAGTAATAATAGCCTCGTTCAAACGCATTCATTATTTTATTATGAATGAATTAAAATTACAAAGATATTTGTCTTATCACGACCCATACGTATGCTCTTTTGGTCGGAGGAAGGGTTGGCGGAGCCCAATCGGAGGAAAGGTCGGTGTAGTGCTCGTCTTGACAGACTATCCTCCGACCTAGATACTCCCGAAAAAAAGATAGGAGTATCTTGGTCGGAGGAAGGCCGGGTATCTTGTACGACGTCCAGACAGGCAGTACTCCGACCCTTGCTCCGGTCAACCCAGCCTACGTCTGGGTCGTGATAAGAGAAATATCTTTAGAATTTTATAGTCCATGCATAACAGAATTTCACTCTGAACAGGATCCCATGCGTCTGAACGAAGCTGAACGAAGCTAGCATAGGCCTAGCCCACAATACTGGCAAATACTTATTGCAAAACAAAATCAGCCGTATCTACCTTCTCTTTTGGCCAAATAAAGCCAATTTGCAAGAAGGCTTAATATACCATTAAAGATACTTTGCGGGTTTTTTCTGTATCAAATAGTGCTATACCATTTTCATAGTCCATATTTTATTGGTTACCAATTATATCGATGATATATTTTAGATACATTAGCTTTGTCATTTCATAATGTAAAAATGTTATCTAAAACCGGATAAGAAATTAACATGTAAAGGAAAACAAAAGGAGAGGGTGTATATGTAGATGAAAATGCATAAGGGCACAATACGACGTATAATTATATGTAGTTTGTACCCGCCGAGCGGCACGTTTGAAGTGACGATACAAATAAAATTATTTTGGGAACGGATATGGCCAGACAGAAATGAACCAGCATTCTATGCCTGCCATTATGTTTTATTGGAAATTTTACCAGGTCATTGACCTTATTTGAAAGACGATATTTATTTTCATAATATGTTTTATGTCCTCATCATATTTGTGGTTAACATGGATAGTTATTGTAAATATTAATAACTCCAATTTTTACTTTTTTTCGGGGATGCACTGCATATAGGCCTATACATACCAATGCAAGTACTATTATCAGGGCTCAACATGAACCCAGCGGAACAGCGGCATGTATAAGATCCATTTTTATTGGTGCACACTCCTTGTACACAGGGATTGCTAAATTTTGAAGAGCACTCGTTGATGTCTGAAACAAGAAATGACAAAAAAAATGTCAAAACCATATTCGTCAGTCATTTTCAATCTTTGAATTCCCGAAATTAATCGAGTAAATGTACTTAAATATATTACGAATTGCATGTTCTAATATCAATAGGCCTCAACAACCCAGCGCCACCTCCTGAATCAAAGGACAGGTTCGCCCCAACTAAAAGTTGATTTGAATAAAGAGGGAAAATTCCAGCAAGCATAACACTAGAAATCTTGCTCATAAAAATCAGGTGTTAAATAAGCTTAATTTCACAAACCAGCTATATGTACATCCTGGTCTGTACGCAAATTAGCGGACTAATTTTATTCTATGAAATATTCCACGCTCACGCATATTCACTGTTTTGTGAAAAACAAGCAAAACCTTTACATGTCATAACTTTATTTTACATCCGATTTTGATAAGATTTTCAGTGTTATGCTAATTTGATTTTTCTCTATTTATTCAAATCAACATTTTTTCTGATGTGGACTTGACCTTTTTTTTAAATACAACATGAATATTAAAAGTTGCAACTTTAATTGTGTTTAATTGTAATTTCCGGATTTCCCGGATTTTTTGTCACTTCTAAAATAAATACGTAAAAATGATCAGGATTTCTCCGCAATTCGGGAAATTTCCTTCAAAGTGGAAATACTGGTGCGGTCATCCGCGCAAAGTACGGGAGAATTACTGTAGACGGGTCAATTTACGACGAGAAATACCCTTACCCGGAACAAATTGCAACAAATTGTTTTTCAACGGTTTTTTGTACTATTTGACCTCAGGAATAACACTAAAAATCTACCAAAATCCGCATCCGGGAAAGTGGTTATTTTCAAGATGGCGTCTTAGATGGCCGCCATTCACTGAAAATGGATACAACTGACTCATTTTCCACCCTAGAATCCTATTTCGGTTCATAATCCATAGTCTAGGGGTAAACAAATTGTTATTACAGGCTAAAGTGAATTATAAGCCCTCCAGTGTACCTGGCAAATCCAAGATGGCGCCCAAAATGGCTGCCGTAGACTGAGAATCCACAATTCGTCCCAAGTGGCTTTAATTTGGTTTTTATTCAATGGTCTTAATGGTGAAGTAGTTAATTGGAACAAGTTAGAAGGACAGCCAGTGGTTTGGTATGTCCAAAAATCTGCGATGGGTTCCAAAAATTGTTTCTGAAATGGCTGCTTTTACTTGAAGCGGACATAACTCATTTCATTTTGGCCTGGGAGATGTGACTTTAATGTCTAAACCACTGGTTTCAAGGGTCAAATAATACATAAGAATAAGTTACAATGACAGTCAGTGATCTGATATGTCCAAAAATCGTAGATGGCTTTCAAAAATTGATCTTAAAAATAGGCTGCTTATTTTTAAGGCGGACATTGCTCATTTCATATCGGCCTGGGAGATGTGATTTTGGTATCTAAACCACTGGTTTCAAGGGTCAAAATAATACATTAGAGCAAGTTACAAGGACAGCCAGTGGCCTGGTTTGTCAAAAAATCTAAGTTGGTTTCCAAAAATTGATTCTTAATTGACTGCTGTTACTTAAAGCGGACATAGCTTATTTCATATCGGCCTGGGAGATGCGATTTTGGTGTCTAAACCACTGGTTTCAAGGGTCAAAATAATACATTACGACAAGTTTTAAGGACGGTCAGTGGTCTGGTATGACCAAAATCCAATATGGCTTCCAAAAATTGATTCTAAAATGGCTGCTGATACTTAAATGTGGCACAGCTCATTTTATATCCGCCTGTGAGATTTGATTTCGGTGTCTAAACTATGTTTTTAAGGGACAAATTATATATTAGGACAAAATGGAATACTAACCATCCTTGTTTCTTGTCCGAATGTATTATTTGGCCCTTCATACCAAAATTTAGACACCAACATTATTTCTTACAGATAAATATTGTAGAACTCTGGCCATTATTGAGTGATATGAGTCGTTCTATACACAACAAAAAAAGTAAGTCCCCCCCTAAATCAAATTGCTGTAACTTTTGAACAGAATTATTTTGAGATATGATATTTCGTAGTTGGTTTTCTACACTCATTAAGCAACTCCTGGGAAAAATGAGATTGATCAGTTGGGTCATGCATGAGTAAATAAAGATTGAATTAAAAATGACAATTTTTGAAAGTCACAAGTCTTTTTTTCAGATTGTGCAAATACAAAGTAAAAGTTGTTTTTAGGTGATTTTTATGGTGTTAATGCTGTTTTACTATCCATCATTTAGCCACTCCACACACAATTTTGATATCGTATGTTTATGGTTGAGTGAGCACAATGTATTGCAGGGGCCGCGGAAGCGGGGGGGGGGGGGGGGGGTTAAGCCCCCCACTTTTTTCCAAAAGCATGTACAAAATGTAAAAATGACCATACGATTGTGATTTTTTGCATGGTCAGCCCCCCCCCCCTTTGAAAACCGTTCCGCGGCCCCTGTATTGTAACGTATCATCATATGGGTTTATGGTTGTATCCTCTTCAACTTGTTAGATCATGTTAAAATTTGAAAATGTTGGTGGTTCCCCCGATTATAGGCCCCTCTCCCATTTTAAAATTCTGGATCCACCACTGATTGGCCATAAATTAAACTGATCCTGAGAAATTGTTAGGAAAAGAATACATTTATGCAATATAAAGAGTATTCATTCCTAATTTTTCGAATGTGCTCGCTCAACCATGAAAATTTTCAAAGTTCGGAAAGTGTGTGGTGATAGAAATGATGGATGATAAAAACAACAGCAATTAAAGTCACATTTGAAACCGAATTTTCCCCCAATATTCACTTTATTACCCTTTAAAATGAGTCTGTGACATTGAAAATACCCTTTTTCCCACTTTGATGCGTGCTCACTCATCCATGAATAAAAAAAAATCGATTTCATTTTTGCACAGAATTTGCATTTACATCACAAGTGTGGCTATTGGTTGCACATTCGTCGAGATCTGTTTAGACGAAAACGTGAATGGTTAACTTTTGATGAAATATATGAACTAGGCAAAGAATATTAGAGTAATAATAGCCTCGTTCAAACGCATTCATTATTTTATTATGAATGAATTAAAATTACAAAGATATTTGTCTTATCACGACCCATACGTATGCTCTTTTGGTCGGAGGAAGGGTTAGCGGAGCCCAATCGGAGGAAAGGTCGGTGTAGTGCTCGTCTTGACAGACTATCCTCCGACCTAGATACTCCCGAAAAAAAGATAGGAGTATCTTGGTCGGAGGAAGGCCGGGTATCTTGTACGACGTCCAGACAGGCAGTACTCCGACCCTTGCTCCGGTCAACCCAGCCTACGTCTGGGTCGTGATAAGAGAAATATCTTTAGAATTTTATAGTCCATGCATAACAGAATTTCACTCTGAACAGGATCCCATGCGTCTGAACGAAGCTGAACGAAGCTAGCATAGGCCTAGCCCACAATACTGGCAAATACTTATTGCAAAACAAAATCAGCCGTATCTACCTTCTCTTTTGGCCAAATAAAGCCAATTTGCAAGAAGGCTTAATATACCACTAAAGATACTTTGCGGGTTTTTTCTGTATCAAATAGTGCTATACCATTTTCATAGTCCATATTTTATTGGTTACCAATTATATCGATGATATATTTTAGATACATTAGCTTTATCATTTCATAATGTAAAAATGTTATCTAAAACCGGATAAGAAATTAACATGTAAAGGAAAACAAAAGGAGAGGGTGTATATGTAGATGAAAATGCATAAGGGCACAATACGACGTATAATTATATGTAGTTTGTACCCGCCGAGCGGCACGTTTGAAGTGACGATACAAATAAAATTATTTTGGGAACGGATATGGCCAGACAGAAATGAACCAGCATTCTATGCCTGCCATTATGTTTTATTGGAAATTTTACCAGGTCATTGACCTTATTTGAAAGACGATATTTATTTTCATAATATGTTTTATGTCCTCATCATATTTGTGGTTAACATGGATAGTTATTGTAAATATTAATAACTCCAATTTTTACTTTTTTTCGGGGATGCACTGCATATAGGCCTATACATACCAATGCAAGTACTATTATCAGGGCTCAACATGAACCCAGCGGAACAGCGGCATGTATAAGATCCATTTTTATTGGTGCACACTCCTTGTACACAGGGATTGCTAAATTTTGAAGAGCACTCGTTGATGTCTGAAACAAGAAATGACAAAAAAAATGTCAAAACCATATTCGTCAGTCATTTTCAATCTTTGAATTCCCGAAATTAATCGAGTAAATGTACTTAAATATATTACGAATTGCATGTTCTAATATCAATAGGCCTCAACAACCCAGCGCCACCTCCTGAATCAAAGGACAGGTTCGCCCCAACTAAAAGTTGATTTGAATAAAGAGGGAAAATTCCAGCAAGCATAACACTAGAAATCTTGCTCATAAAAATCAGGTGTTAAATAAGCTTAATTTCACAAACCAGCTATATGTACATCCTGGTCTGTACGCAAATTAGCGGACTAATTTTATTCTATGAAATATTCCACGCTCACGCATATTCACTGTTTTGTGAAAAACAAGCAAAACCTTTACATGTCATAACTTTATTTTACATCCGATTTTGATAAGATTTTCAGTGTTATGCTAATTTGATTTTTCTCTATTTATTCAAATCAACATTTTTTCTGATGTGGACTTGACCTTTTTTTAAAATACAACATGAATATTAAAAGTTGCAACTTTAATTGTGTTTAATTGTAATTTCCGGATTTCCCGGATTTTTTGTCACTTCTAAAATAAATACGTAAAAATGATCAGGATTTCTCCGCAATTCGGGAAATTTCCTTCAAAGTGGAAATACTGGTGCGGTCATCCGCGCAAAGTACGGGAGAATTACTGTAGACGGGTCAATTTACGACGAGAAATACCCTTACCCGGAACAAATTGCAACAAATTGTTTTTCAACGGTTTTTTGTACTATTTGACCTCAGGAATAACACTAAAAATCTACCAAAATCCGCATCCGGGAAAGTGGTTATTTTCAAGATGGCGTCTTAGATGGCCGCCATTCACTGAAAATGGATACAACTGACTAATTTTCCACCCTAGAATCCTATTTCGGTTCATAATCCATAGTCTAGGGGTAAACAAATTGTTATTACAGGCTAAAGTGAATTATAAGCCCTCCAGTGTACCTGGCAAATCCAAGATGGCGCCCAAAATGGCTGCCGTAGACTGAGAATCCACAATTCGTCCCAAGTGGCTTTAATTTGGTTTTTATTCAATGGTCTTAATGGTGAAGTAGTTAATTGGAACAAGTTAGAAGGACAGCCAGTGGTTTGGTATGTCCAAAAATCTGCGATGGGTTCCAAAAATTGTTTCTGAAATGGCTGCTTTTACTTGAAGCGGACATAACTCATTTCATTTTGGCCTGGGAGATGTGACTTTAATGTCTAAACCACTGGTTTCAAGGGTCAAATAATACATAAGAATAAGTTACAATGACAGTCAGTGATCTGATATGTCCAAAAATCGTAGATGGCTTTCAAAAATTGATCTTAAAAATAGGCTGCTTATTTTTAAGGCGGACATTGCTCATTTCATATCGGCCTGGGAGATGTGATTTTGGTATCTAAACCACTGGTTTCAAGGGTCAAAATAATACATTAGAGCAAGTTACAAGGACAGCCAGTGGCCTGGTTTGTCAAAAAATCTAAGTTGGTTTCCAAAAATTGATTCTTTATTGACTGCTGTTACTTAAAGCGGACATAGCTTATTTCATATCGGCCTGGGAGATGCGATTTTGGTGTCTAAACCACTGGTTTCAAGGGTCAAAATAATACATTACGACAAGTTTTAAGGACGGTCAGTGGTCTGGTATGACCAAAATCCAATATGGCTTCCAAAAATTGATTCTAAAATGGCTGCTGATACTTAAATGTGGCACAGCTCATTTTATATCCGCCTGTGAGATTTGATTTCGGTGTCTAAACTATGTTTTTAAGGGACAAATTATATATTAGGACAAAATGGAATACTAACCATCCTTGTTTCTTGTCCGAATGTATTATTTGGCCCTTCATACCAAAATTTAGACACCAACATTATTTCTTACAGATAAATATTGTAGAACTCTGGCCATTATTGAGTGATATGAGTCGTTCTATACACAACAAAAAAAGTAAGTCCCCCCCTAAATCAAATTGCTGTAACTTTTGAACAGAATTATTTTGAGATATGATATTTCGTAGTTGGTTTTCTACACTCATTAAGCAACTCCTGGGAAAAATGAGATTGATCAGTTGGGTCATGCATGAGTAAATAAAGATTGAATTAAAAATGACAATTTTTGAAAGTCACAAGTCTTTTTTTCAGATTGTGCAAATACAAAGTAAAAGTTGTTTTTAGGTGATTTTTATGGTGTTAATGCTGTTTTACTATCCATCATTTAGCCACTCCACACACAATTTTGATATCGTATGTTTATGGTTGAGTGAGCACAATGTATTGCAGGGGCCGCGGAAGCGGGGGGGGGGGGGGTTAACTCTTACTATGCCATGCCCAATACCCCTCTAGTGCCAGGGATATTCGAGGGAATCCTAAATTGACCGAAACGTAAGCAGAGACCGATTTTAAAACGGTCATAACTCTTTACCCGAACGTTGTATAATGAAACCTTCTACATAAGAAATGATGCATGGTTCATGGACTTTATGATCATATTATGACCTTTCATATTTGCAATCGGAAAAATTGAGAAAAGATGAAATATTTTACATCGTTTTTTTCAATAAGTAAAACCTAGAAAATTATGATTTCATGAACATTTCAAAGAGTAAATAACCTGAGTAATTGAAGAGATACCAACAAATTAAGAAGATAAAATGAAAGTTCAATGTTTACCCTTTCAAATGACGTATCTATTGATGAAATTGAACAAACAGAAATATGAAAAATAATGCTCTCTTTAATGAAATACTATTTTGCTATTCAAGTTATTTCCTCTGAAATGTGAGAGGGTTTATACACACGAAATTGAAACCGCCCTTTCCAAAAAAGGGCATTGTCGTCGATCAAGTGACCAATCACAGCACAGCTGCGATCCCCATGCAAACACACGCAATAATATTAGAGCCATGTATCTTTACAGTGCAGCCAACCGTACCCTTACATTCATGTAGTCTTCAAAACAAGACCCTGTAATTTTTCAGAATGCGCGGTATTCCGAAACAACCGCTATGGGGGAAACAAAATTATTAGCGCAGTGTGAATTTTATGTCATTTCAATTCTTGTCAATATTGTCGTAATGAAAAACATGTTTTAGAAAAATCGTAACCTGGATACGATTTGTGGTGTGCGATACACACAACTATATACTGTTTTGGATAATGTAGGCGATTTATATCCAGTGTCGGCAAAAAACATTTGCGACCCACTCAACTATCGTTCTAAAGCATGAATCAGTGTAAAGTTTAGTCATATTTTGTCAGGGTCGATTCGTCGTACATACTATACGGGCTTTCGTACTGTAACAAAGTTATTGCCAGTCAGAAGGAGACAAAATATAGAAAACTAAAGATGATATATTGAAATATAGATAAAGAGGGATCGGACAGATTCAATACTAACAGGTTTGGGGTGTAAAATCCCACAAAATAATATGGGCGTTCTTGGCAAAGTACACAGAACTAAGAAAAAATGTTTATTTTTCGTGAATCAAGAAGAGGAAATGCAGATCAGTTGCAAACTAAAAATTCAATACAAATTTTCAAAAAGAAAATAGGCCTATTTGTTCTGTAATGTGAGGTCAGGTGGAAATGTTTATGTTGATTTTTAGCCCTTTTTGTGGTGACCAAGGTTGAATACAAAATTAAATGTATTTATTACAAAACATAATTCTAGCATAATATTCATACGTTATCATTATTACGTAACTAACTGATCTCACATCTCTCTCTCTCTCTCTCTCATTCCATCTATATCCATCTCTCGTAATCTCTGGACTCTCTCTCCTTTCTTTTTCATATCGTGTTTTTTTTTTCACTTTTATTTTACTTTTATATCTTTGCATAGATTTTGTGCTTTAATGATAAACGATAATTATAATGAAAGTAACAAAACTACTACTACTACTACCACTACTACTATGAAACTACAATTACTTTTTACAGCAGTACAAAAACTGGGTGTCCTGGTCGGTCAAATGAATCGCTTAAAATATTATGAACGTTGATATTTGTGAACACTCATTTTAAAACTTTCTAAAAAATGTTAATGTTGAGCCGTTTTGAAGTAATAGACCCCCCCCCCCGGCTTCCAGGGTAACCAAAATTAAGATAAATATAATGAATAATTACGCAATTAGAATTTTGTGATTACAGTCATTATAAGACTGGTATTTTGACAATTTACACACTGTAATCTGGGCCAACTATGCATCTCGTACATGCCAAGGAATGGACAATACATGCCGGATATTCTTTTTCGTGTGGATAATATAATGCAATATAAATATGAAAATATAATGGCAATTTTAGACAAGAAAAGGGCCCCATTGCATATTATGTCTTTGAATAATTATTTTCAAACTTTAGGCTTCATTCATTCCACAAGCGAGCAAAGTAGCCACCTGTCTGATAACGACTGCATTTTTATTGTTCATGCCACCAAGTCATGAACAATAGATGCCCAGACTCCCTTTCATGAGGAATGTCTAATCCGCACTCCTTCCTGACCTATTATCGAGGAGAGCAATTTAGCACAGGATGTTAATAGAAATCGGGCCACGCGTGCGTCTTTTGATTTGACAATTGAATACTTTCAAAGGTTCCGATACGCACAATAGCTTTTCTCTCCGTTGAGATCAAGATTAAGATTCCTCTGTCTCTTTCCCCAACACCTTCCATTGACTTATTGCCATTAAAGTACATCATTTTTATTCAAATATTTGTTTCGACTTTAAGACATTTAGCATCGACAATATACGTCAAATTTCCTGTAATCTAAATGATGATGATGATGATGATGATAGGGATGATGGTAAAGATGGCATGGATAATGTCGAGAATGAGAACAAGAAATCACGGGGAAAACAGTACACCTCCACCACCACGACCACCAGCACAAACACTGGCATCGTTACTTCCACTTATCAAAAGCATACAAAAAACAAATAGTTTAAAATAATTTAATTATCTTGTAGCTGGAGCCTATTTTGCATATTTAGAAATAAAGGATAAAGATAAGATTTAAGATTGAAGAAATGTACATGTATAGGCTATATATTGACAAATCAAAAATACAGGAAATTGAAAAATAAAAGAGGGAACATAAATAACGAAGCAATATACCCATTATCTTTTTGCTGGCAAAAAGGGAGAAACAAAAGAAAGCGGAACATCGGAAGAAATTATGCATTGATTGATATAAATTATTTCTCGCTAATAAAACAAATAAGGAAGAATTAAAAAAACGCATTACGGAAAATGCATGACATTCACAGAATTTTGTTAATAAAAGATCATGAAAAGTGCGTTTACTCGCTTGATTCGCTCACTCACATTTTTCTCTTTTTTTAAATCTTCCTTATACCCATCATATTTTTTTATTTCACCCTTTTCACATTGACAACATATATTTTGTTGATGCTCAAAATGATATTAAGGTTTCTTTCCGTAACCGATGCAAATTTGATGTTTATTTTTCCACCAAACTTGGTACGTAATTTGGTGTTGTTATCAAATTTGCTTGATCCATTTTTTTTCATTTAGTAGTATATGATATCAGATTTGACATAAGAGCTCAGCGTGTAGGGGAATTTACCCATCATCTTGTTGCTGGCATAAAGGGAGAAACAAAAGAAAGCGGATCATCGGAAGAAATGATACATTGATTAATATAAAATATATCTCGCTAATAAAACAAATGAGGAAGAATGGAAAAAAACGCATTGCGGAAAGTGCATGACATTCACAGAATCTTGTAAATAAAAGATCATGAAAAGTGCGTTTACTCGCTTGATTCGCTCACTCCCTTTTTCTCTTTTTTTTCCTTCCTTACCCACATCATACTTTTGATTTCGCCCTTGCCACATTGACAATATACATTTTGCTAATGATCAAAATAATATTTAGGTTTATTTCCGTAAATTTGATGTTTTTTCCACCGAACTTGGTACGTAATTTGGTGTCGTTAGATTTAGAAAACCGGCTTACAACCCTGTATGCGACGAAAAGGAGCAAAGGAGGAACATGAATAATCATTTTTTTGTCGTAGAAGCTTTCAGATTTCATCATGAGAATACTTTATATATATAATGTGACTCCCACGTTGATACAAACTGTCAAATGTGCATGCTTCATTTTTGTAGGCACTAGCGCCTCTCCATCACACTCTTTCCCCTTCTGCAGATCTGAACCTGACAGTTAAAAACAAAACGCATACTTTCTTTCTTGAGTATTATACTTCTTCCAGCAATAAAACAAAGGTCATCATTGAAATAAAATAAAAATCTTGCTTACTTTTGCACTGGCATAGTTGACAAACGTATTTTCCTTAGGTGACATCAGATCATGTCGACAATATTGAACGATTCATATTTTTGCGAGAAGTTTGAAGATGATATTAATAAGCGTAACAATATCAATCATTCTTTTTTATAATGGTATGGGCTATAAAAACACAAACGAACATGAACCATTATTTACCTGATCTTAAGTTTATGAAGAGAGAGTTTTGGCTGCAGGAGAAATGCAATTGATATGATTACAATAATTTTTATGACATAATATATAAATATAATATTCATGACTGTTTTCACAAAATATTACTAAACTTTGACATTCAACAACTTTGTTATTTGTTATCCGATTTTGATGAAATTTTCGGTGTTTTGCTTTCAGTGAATTCTGCTTTGTATATAAAACTATAAATACTTTCAGTCCGGACCATCCCTTTTATACTAAGAAGAAGGTGAAAGAGAAGAATAATGATAATAATAATTATAATAACAATAACAATAATGATAATAATGATTATGATAATAGTAATACTAATAATGATAATATTAATAACAATAATAGATGAATAAATAAATAATGAGTGTGATGATTGCAGTGCGCAGACGAGAGTTGGAAATGACAGGCTTCTTTAATCATATATTTATAACGAGAACAATTTTGTGACAATGCTAAAAACAATGTATAAGACCTTTCCCCCGCACCCCCCCCCCCCCACAAAAAAAATCTCCCCCAAACCGTGCACATTTGCAGGCAGAAAAAAGCCTTGACACAAGAATACTACCATACTGGCCTGCAAAAGACCCGATCGATAGCTCATGAATATTCATGTAACAATAGCGAATGGGCGAGTAGTGTTGGGTGAGGAACATCGTACCGCTCGGTCATTGGTCAATTCCGAGCTGAATGTCTTCGCACATTCGCCTTTGCTCTGCCCATAGAAGTACGTGTATTGCTACACACAACCGTTATATCACACGTGTCAATAGGGGAAATCTTGATTCAGATCGCAGCAATATCCGAAATCAACTCTTGAAAATAATGATGCAAAAATACAATTTTACTCAAAAAATGTCTATGTAAACCACTATTTTTTATATGATAAAATGAATTGTGAATTCCTGGCCAGTATAACAACATAAAAAACAGAAAATATGGTGTTGATTTTCTGGCTGTAAAATTGGTTTAAAAAAAAAAAGTTCTCCGGGCACGTATACGTGCCAATGGCATTAGAGGGCTAAGGGCACGTATAGCTGCCAACGGCATTTAAAGAGTTAAGCCCCCCACTTTTTTCCAAAAGCATGTACAAAATGTAAAAATGACCATACGATTGTGATTTTTTGCATGGTCAGCCCCCCCCCCCCTTTGAAAACCGTTCCGCGGCCCCTGTATTGTAACGTATCATCATATGGGTTTATGGTTGTATCCTCTTCAACTTGTTAGATCATGTTAAAATTTGAAAATGTTGGTGGTTCCCCCGATTATAGGCCCCTCTCCCATTTTAAAATTCTGGATCCACCACTGATTGGCCATAAATTAAACTGATCCTGAGAAATTGTTAGGAAAAGAATACATTTATGCAATATAAAGAGTATTCATTCCTAATTTTTCGAATGTGCTCGCTCAACCATGAAAATTTTCAAAGTTCGGAAAGTGTGTGGTGATAGAAATGATGGATGATAAAAACAACAGCAATTAAAGTCACATTTGAAACCGAATTTTCCCCCAATATTCACTTTATTACCCTTTAAAATGAGTCTGTGACATTGAAAATACCCTTTTTCCCACTTTGATGCGTGCTCACTCATCCATGAATAAAAAAAAATCGATTTCATTTTTGCACAGAATTTGCATTTACATCACAAGTGTGGCTATTGGTTGCACATTCGTCGAGATCTGTTTAGACGAAAACGTGAATGGTTAACTTTTGATGAAATATATGAACTAGGCAAAGAATATTAGAGTAATAATAGCCTCGTTCAAACGCATTCATTATTTTATTATGAATGAATTAAAATTACAAAGATATTTGTCTTATCACGACCCATACGTATGCTCTTTTGGTCGGAGGAAGGGTTGGCGGAGCCCAATCGGAGGAAAGGTCGGTGTAGTGCTCGTCTTGACAGACTATCCTCCGACCTAGATACTCCCGAAAAAAAGATAGGAGTATCTTGGTCGGAGGAAGGCCGGGTATCTTGTACGACGTCCAGACAGGCAGTACTCCGACCCTTGCTCCGGTCAACCCAGCCTACGTCTGGGTCGTGATAAGAGAAATATCTTTAGAATTTTATAGTCCATGCATAACAGAATTTCACTCTGAACAGGATCCCATGCGTCTGAACGAAGCTGAACGAAGCTAGCATAGGCCTAGCCCACAATACTGGCAAATACTTATTGCAAAACAAAATCAGCCGTATCTACCTTCTCTTTTGGCCAAATAAAGCCAATTTGCAAGAAGGCTTAATATACCATTAAAGATACTTTGCGGGTTTTTTCTGTATCAAATAGTGCTATACCATTTTCATAGTCCATATTTTATTGGTTACCAATTATATCGATGATATATTTTAGATACATTAGCTTTGTCATTTCATAATGTAAAAATGTTATCTAAAACCGGATAAGAAATTAACATGTAAAGGAAAACAAAAGGAGAGGGTGTATATGTAGATGAAAATGCATAAGGGCACAATACGACGTATAATTATATGTAGTTTGTACCCGCCGAGCGGCACGTTTGAAGTGACGATACAAATAAAATTATTTTGGGAACGGATATGGCCAGACAGAAATGAACCAGCATTCTATGCCTGCCATTATGTTTTATTGGAAATTTTACCAGGTCATTGACCTTATTTGAAAGACGATATTTATTTTCATAATATGTTTTATGTCCTCATCATATTTGTGGTTAACATGGATAGTTATTGTAAATATTAATAACTCCAATTTTTACTTTTTTTCGGGGATGCACTGCATATAGGCCTATACATACCAATGCAAGTACTATTATCAGGGCTCAACATGAACCCAGCGGAACAGCGGCATGTATAAGATCCATTTTTATTGGTGCACACTCCTTGTACACAGGGATTGCTAAATTTTGAAGAGCACTCGTTGATGTCTGAAACAAGAAATGACAAAAAAAATGTCAAAACCATATTCGTCAGTCATTTTCAATCTTTGAATTCCCGAAATTAATCGAGTAAATGTACTTAAATATATTACGAATTGCATGTTCTAATATCAATAGGCCTCAACAACCCAGCGCCACCTCCTGAATCAAAGGACAGGTTCGCCCCAACTAAAAGTTGATTTGAATAAAGAGGGAAAATTCCAGCAAGCATAACACTAGAAATCTTGCTCATAAAAATCAGGTGTTAAATAAGCTTAATTTCACAAACCAGCTATATGTACATCCTGGTCTGTACGCAAATTAGCGGACTAATTTTATTCTATGAAATATTCCACGCTCACGCATATTCACTGTTTTGTGAAAAACAAGCAAAACCTTTACATGTCATAACTTTATTTTACATCCGATTTTGATAAGATTTTCAGTGTTATGCTAATTTGATTTTTCTCTATTTATTCAAATCAACATTTTTTCTGATGTGGACTTGACCTTTTTTTTAAATACAACATGAATATTAAAAGTTGCAACTTTAATTGTGTTTAATTGTAATTTCCGGATTTCCCGGATTTTTTGTCACTTCTAAAATAAATACGTAAAAATGATCAGGATTTCTCCGCAATTCGGGAAATTTCCTTCAAAGTGGAAATACTGGTGCGGTCATCCGCGCAAAGTACGGGAGAATTACTGTAGACGGGTCAATTTACGACGAGAAATACCCTTACCCGGAACAAATTGCAACAAATTGTTTTTCAACGGTTTTTTGTACTATTTGACCTCAGGAATAACACTAAAAATCTACCAAAATCCGCATCCGGGAAAGTGGTTATTTTCAAGATGGCGTCTTAGATGGCCGCCATTCACTGAAAATGGATACAACTGACTAATTTTCCACCCTAGAATCCTATTTCGGTTCATAATCCATAGTCTAGGGGTAAACAAATTGTTATTACAGGCTAAAGTGAATTATAAGCCCTCCAGTGTACCTGGCAAATCCAAGATGGCGCCCAAAATGGCTGCCGTAGACTGAGAATCCACAATTCGTCCCAAGTGGCTTTAATTTGGTTTTTATTCAATGGTCTTAATGGTGAAGTAGTTAATTGGAACAAGTTAGAAGGACAGCCAGTGGTTTGGTATGTCCAAAAATCTGCGATGGGTTCCAAAAATTGTTTCTGAAATGGCTGCTTTTACTTGAAGCGGACATAACTCATTTCATTTTGGCCTGGGAGATGTGACTTTAATGTCTAAACCACTGGTTTCAAGGGTCAAATAATACATAAGAATAAGTTACAATGACAGTCAGTGATCTGATATGTCCAAAAATCGTAGATGGCTTTCAAAAATTGATCTTAAAAATAGGCTGCTTATTTTTAAGGCGGACATTGCTCATTTCATATCGGCCTGGGAGATGTGATTTTGGTATCTAAACCACTGGTTTCAAGGGTCAAAATAATACATTAGAGCAAGTTACAAGGACAGCCAGTGGCCTGGTTTGTCAAAAAATCTAAGTTGGTTTCCAAAAATTGATTCTTAATTGACTGCTGTTACTTAAAGCGGACATAGCTTATTTCATATCGGCCTGGGAGATGCGATTTTGGTGTCTAAACCACTGGTTTCAAGGGTCAAAATAATACATTACGACAAGTTTTAAGGACGGTCAGTGGTCTGGTATGACCAAAATCCAATATGGCTTCCAAAAATTGATTCTAAAATGGCTGCTGATACTTAAATGTGGCACAGCTCATTTTATATCCGCCTGTGAGATTTGATTTCGGTGTCTAAACTATGTTTTTAAGGGACAAATTATATATTAGGACAAAATGGAATACTAACCATCCTTGTTTCTTGTCCGAATGTATTATTTGGCCCTTCATACCAAAATTTAGACACCAACATTATTTCTTACAGATAAATATTGTAGAACTCTGGCCATTATTGAGTGATATGAGTCGTTCTATACACAACAAAAAAAGTAAGTCCCCCCCTAAATCAAATTGCTGTAACTTTTGAACAGAATTATTTTGAGATATGATATTTCGTAGTTGGTTTTCTACACTCATTAAGCAACTCCTGGGAAAAATGAGATTGATCAGTTGGGTCATGCATGAGTAAATAAAGATTGAATTAAAAATGACAATTTTTGAAAGTCACAAGTCTTTTTTTCAGATTGTGCAAATACAAAGTAAAAGTTGTTTTTAGGTGATTTTTATGGTGTTAATGCTGTTTTACTATCCATCATTTAGCCACTCCACACACAATTTTGATATCGTATGTTTATGGTTGAGTGAGCACAATGTATTGCAGGGGCCGCGGAAGCGGGGGGGGGGGGGGGTTAAGCCCCCCACTTTTTTCCAAAAGCATGTACAAAATGTAAAAATGACCATACGATTGTGATTTTTTGCATGGTCAGTCCCCCCCCCCCCTTTGAAAACCGTTCCGCGGCCCCTGTATTGTAACGTATCATCATATGGGTTTATGGTTGTATCCTCTTCAACTTGTTAGATCATGTTAAAATTTGAAAATGTTGGTGGTTCCCCCGATTATAGGCCCCTCTCCCATTTTAAAATTCTGGATCCACCACTGATTGGCCATAAATTAAACTGATCCTGAGAAATTGTTAGGAAAAGAATACATTTATGCAATATAAAGAGTATTCATTCCTAATTTTTCGAATGTGCTCGCTCAACCATGAAAATTTTCAAAGTTCGGAAAGTGTGTGGTGATAGAAATGATGGATGATAAAAACAACAGCAATTAAAGTCACATTTGAAACCGAATTTTCCCCCAATATTCACTTTATTACCCTTTAAAATCATGTGACATTGAAAATACCCTTTTTCCCACTTTGATGCGTGCTCACTCATCCATGAATAAAAAAAATCGATTTCATTTTTGCACAGAATTTGCATTTACATCACAAGTGTGGCTATTGGTTGCACATTCGTCGAGATCTGTTTAGACGAAAACGTGAATGGTTAACTTTTGATGAAATATATGAACTAGGCAAAGAATATTAGAGTAATAATAGCCTCGTTCAAACGCATTCATTATTTTATTATGAATGAATTAAAATTACAAAGATATTTGTCTTATCACGACCCATACGTATGCTCTTTTGGTCGGAGGAAGGGTTGGCGGAGCCCAATCGGAGGAAAGGTCGGTGTAGTGCTCGTCTTGACAGACTATCCTCCGACCTAGATACTCCCGAAAAAAAGATAGGAGTATCTTGGTCGGAGGAAGGCCGGGTATCTTGTACGACGTCCAGACAGGCAGTACTCCGACCCTTGCTCCGGTCAACCCAGCCTACGTCTGGGTCGTGATAAGAGAAATATCTTTAGAATTTTATAGTCCATGCATAACAGAATTTCACTCTGAACAGGATCCCATGCGTCTGAACGAAGCTGAACGAAGCTAGCATAGGCCTAGCCCACAATACTGGCAAATACTTATTGCAAAACAAAATCAGCCGTATCTACCTTCTCTTTTGGCCAAATAAAGCCAATTTGCAAGAAGGCTTAATATACCATTAAAGATACTTTGCGGGTTTTTTCTGTATCAAATAGTGCTATACCATTTTCATAGTCCATATTTTATTGGTTACCAATTATATCGATGATATATTTTAGATACATTAGCTTTGTCATTTCATAATGTAAAAATGTTATCTAAAACCGGATAAGAAATTAACATGTAAAGGAAAACAAAAGGAGAGGGTGTATATGTAGATGAAAATGCATAAGGGCACAATACGACGTATAATTATATGTAGTTTGTACCCGCCGAGCGGCACGTTTGAAGTGACGATACAAATAAAATTATTTTGGGAACGGATATGGCCAGACAGAAATGAACCAGCATTCTATGCCTGCCATTATGTTTTATTGGAAATTTTACCAGGTCATTGACCTTATTTGAAAGACGATATTTATTTTCATAATATGTTTTATGTCCTCATCATATTTGTGGTTAACATGGATAGTTATTGTAAATATTAATAACTCCAATTTTTACTTTTTTTCGGGGATGCACTGCATATAGGCCTATACATACCAATGCAAGTACTATTATCAGGGCTCAACATGAACCCAGCGGAACAGCGGCATGTATAAGATCCATTTTTATTGGTGCACACTCCTTGTACACAGGGATTGCTAAATTTTGAAGAGCACTCGTTGATGTCTGAAACAAGAAATGACAAAAAAAATGTCAAAACCATATTCGTCAGTCATTTTCAATCTTTGAATTCCCGAAATTAATCGAGTAAATGTACTTAAATATATTACGAATTGCATGTTCTAATATCAATAGGCCTCAACAACCCAGCGCCACCTCCTGAATCAAAGGACAGGTTCGCCCCAACTAAAAGTTGATTTGAATAAAGAGGGAAAATTCCAGCAAGCATAACACTAGAAATCTTGCTCATAAAAATCAGGTGTTAAATAAGCTTAATTTCACAAACCAGCTATATGTACATCCTGGTCTGTACGCAAATTAGCGGACTAATTTTATTCTATGAAATATTCCACGCTCACGCATATTCACTGTTTTGTGAAAAACAAGCAAAACCTTTACATGTCATAACTTTATTTTACATCCGATTTTGATAAGATTTTCAGTGTTATGCTAATTTGATTTTTCTCTATTTATTCAAATCAACATTTTTTCTGATGTGGACTTGACCTTTTTTTTAAATACAACATGAATATTAAAAGTTGCAACTTTAATTGTGTTTAATTGTAATTTCCGGATTTCCCGGATTTTTTGTCACTTCTAAAATAAATACGTAAAAATGATCAGGATTTCTCCGCAATTCGGGAAATTTCCTTCAAAGTGGAAATACTGGTGCGGTCATCCGCGCAAAGTACGGGAGAATTACTGTAGACGGGTCAATTTACGACGAGAAATACCCTTACCCGGAACAAATTGCAACAAATTGTTTTTCAACGGTTTTTTGTACTATTTGACCTCAGGAATAACACTAAAAATCTACCAAAATCCGCATCCGGGAAAGTGGTTATTTTCAAGATGGCGTCTTAGATGGCCGCCATTCACTGAAAATGGATACAACTGACTCATTTTCCACCCTAGAATCCTATTTCGGTTCATAATCCATAGTCTAGGGGTAAACAAATTGTTATTACAGGCTAAAGTGAATTATAAGCCCTCCAGTGTACCTGGCAAATCCAAGATGGCGCCCAAAATGGCTGCCGTAGACTGAGAATCCACAATTCGTCCCAAGTGGCTTTAATTTGGTTTTTATTCAATGGTCTTAATGGTGAAGTAGTTAATTGGAACAAGTTAGAAGGACAGCCAGTGGTTTGGTATGTCCAAAAATCTGCGATGGGTTCCAAAAATTGTTTCTGAAATGGCTGCTTTTACTTGAAGCGGACATAACTCATTTCATTTTGGCCTGGGAGATGTGACTTTAATGTCTAAACCACTGGTTTCAAGGGTCAAATAATACATAAGAATAAGTTACAATGACAGTCAGTGATCTGATATGTCCAAAAATCGTAGATGGCTTTCAAAAATTGATCTTAAAAATAGGCTGCTTATTTTTAAGGCGGACATTGCTCATTTCATATCGGCCTGGGAGATGTGATTTTGGTATCTAAACCACTGGTTTCAAGGGTCAAAATAATACATTAGAGCAAGTTACAAGGACAGCCAGTGGCCTGGTTTGTCAAAAAATCTAAGTTGGTTTCCAAAAATTGATTCTTAATTGACTGCTGTTACTTAAAGCGGACATAGCTTATTTCATATCGGCCTGGGAGATGCGATTTTGGTGTCTAAACCACTGGTTTCAAGGGTCAAAATAATACATTACGACAAGTTTTAAGGACGGTCAGTGGTCTGGTATGACCAAAATCCAATATGGCTTCCAAAAATTGATTCTAAAATGGCTGCTGATACTTAAATGTGGCACAGCTCATTTTATATCCGCCTGTGAGATTTGATTTCGGTGTCTAAACTATGTTTTTAAGGGACAAATTATATATTAGGACAAAATGGAATACTAACCATCCTTGTTTCTTGTCCGAATGTATTATTTGGCCCTTCATACCAAAATTTAGACACCAACATTATTTCTTACAGATAAATATTGTAGAACTCTGGCCATTATTGAGTGATATGAGTCGTTCTATACACAACAAAAAAAGTAAGTCCCCCCCTAAATCAAATTGCTGTAACTTTTGAACAGAATTATTTTGAGATATGATATTTCGTAGTTGGTTTTCTACACTCATTAAGCAACTCCTGGGAAAAATGAGATTGATCAGTTGGGTCATGCATGAGTAAATAAAGATTGAATTAAAAATGACAATTTTTGAAAGTCACAAGTCTTTTTTTCAGATTGTGCAAATACAAAGTAAAAGTTGTTTTTAGGTGATTTTTATGGTGTTAATGCTGTTTTACTATCCATCATTTAGCCACTCCACACACAATTTTGATATCGTATGTTTATGGTTGAGTGAGCACAATGTATTGCAGGGGCCGCGGAAGCGGGGGGGGGGGGGGTTAAGCCCCCCACTTTTTTCCAAAAGCATGTACAAAATGTAAAAATGACCATACGATTGTGATTTTTTGCATGGTCAGCCCCCCCCCCTTTGAAAACCGTTCCGCGGCCCCTGTATTGTAACGTATCATCATATGGGTTTATGGTTGTATCCTCTTCAACTTGTTAGATCATGTTAAAATTTGAAAATGTTGGTGGTTCCCCCGATTATAGGCCCCTCTCCCATTTTAAAATTCTGGATCCACCACTGATTGGCCATAAATTAAACTGATCCTGAGAAATTGTTAGGAAAAGAATACATTTATGCAATATAAAGAGTATTCATTCCTAATTTTTCGAATGTGCTCGCTCAACCATGAAAATTTTCAAAGTTCGGAAAGTGTGTGGTGATAGAAATGATGGATGATAAAAACAACAGCAATTAAAGTCACATTTGAAACCGAATTTTCCCCCAATATTCACTTTATTACCCTTTAAAATGAGTCTGTGACATTGAAAATACCCTTTTTCCCACTTTGATGCGTGCTCACTCATCCATGAATAAAAAAAAATCGATTTCATTTTTGCACAGAATTTGCATTTACATCACAAGTGTGGCTATTGGTTGCACATTCGTCGAGATCTGTTTAGACGAAAACGTGAATGGTTAACTTTTGATGAAATATATGAACTAGGCAAAGAATATTAGAGTAATAATAGCCTCGTTCAAACGCATTCATTATTTTATTATGAATGAATTAAAATTACAAAGATATTTGTCTTATCACGACCCATACGTATGCTCTTTTGGTCGGAGGAAGGGTTGGCGGAGCCCAATCGGAGGAAAGGTCGGTGTAGTGCTCGTCTTGACAGACTATCCTCCGACCTAGATACTCCCGAAAAAAAGATAGGAGTATCTTGGTCGGAGGAAGGCCGGGTATCTTGTACGACGTCCAGACAGGCAGTACTCCGACCCTTGCTCCGGTCAACCCAGCCTACGTCTGGGTCGTGATAAGAGAAATATCTTTAGAATTTTATAGTCCATGCATAACAGAATTTCACTCTGAACAGGATCCCATGCGTCTGAACGAAGCTGAACGAAGCTAGCATAGGCCTAGCCCACAATACTGGCAAATACTTATTGCAAAACAAAATCAGCCGTATCTACCTTCTCTTTTGGCCAAATAAAGCCAATTTGCAAGAAGGCTTAATATACCATTAAAGATACTTTGCGGGTTTTTTCTGTATCAAATAGTGCTATACCATTTTCATAGTCCATATTTTATTGGTTACCAATTATATCGATGATATATTTTAGATACATTAGCTTTGTCATTTCATAATGTAAAAATGTTATCTAAAACCGGATAAGAAATTAACATGTAAAGGAAAACAAAAGGAGAGGGTGTATATGTAGATGAAAATGCATAAGGGCACAATACGACGTATAATTATATGTAGTTTGTACCCGCCGAGCGGCACGTTTGAAGTGACGATACAAATAAAATTATTTTGGGAACGGATATGGCCAGACAGAAATGAACCAGCATTCTATGCCTGCCATTATGTTTTATTGGAAATTTTACCAGGTCATTGACCTTATTTGAAAGACGATATTTATTTTCATAATATGTTTTATGTCCTCATCATATTTGTGGTTAACATGGATAGTTATTGTAAATATTAATAACTCCAATTTTTACTTTTTTTCGGGGATGCACTGCATATAGGCCTATACATACCAATGCAAGTACTATTATCAGGGCTCAACATGAACCCAGCGGAACAGCGGCATGTATAAGATCCATTTTTATTGGTGCACACTCCTTGTACACAGGGATTGCTAAATTTTGAAGAGCACTCGTTGATGTCTGAAACAAGAAATGACAAAAAAAATGTCAAAACCATATTCGTCAGTCATTTTCAATCTTTGAATTCCCGAAATTAATCGAGTAAATGTACTTAAATATATTACGAATTGCATGTTCTAATATCAATAGGCCTCAACAACCCAGCGCCACCTCCTGAATCAAAGGACAGGTTCGCCCCAACTAAAAGTTGATTTGAATAAAGAGGGAAAATTCCAGCAAGCATAACACTAGAAATCTTGCTCATAAAAATCAGGTGTTAAATAAGCTTAATTTCACAAACCAGCTATATGTACATCCTGGTCTGTACGCAAATTAGCGGACTAATTTTATTCTATGAAATATTCCACGCTCACGCATATTCACTGTTTTGTGAAAAACAAGCAAAACCTTTACATGTCATAACTTTATTTTACATCCGATTTTGATAAGATTTTCAGTGTTATGCTAATTTGATTTTTCTCTATTTATTCAAATCAACATTTTTTCTGATGTGGACTTGACCTTTTTTTTAAATACAACATGAATATTAAAAGTTGCAACTTTAATTGTGTTTAATTGTAATTTCCGGATTTCCCGGATTTTTTGTCACTTCTAAAATAAATACGTAAAAATGATCAGGATTTCTCCGCAATTCGGGAAATTTCCTTCAAAGTGGAAATACTGGTGCGGTCATCCGCGCAAAGTACGGGAGAATTACTGTAGACGGGTCAATTTACGACGAGAAATACCCTTACCCGGAACAAATTGCAACAAATTGTTTTTCAACGGTTTTTTGTACTATTTGACCTCAGGAATAACACTAAAAATCTACCAAAATCCGCATCCGGGAAAGTGGTTATTTTCAAGATGGCGTCTTAGATGGCCGCCATTCACTGAAAATGGATACAACTGACTCATTTTCCACCCTAGAATCCTATTTCGGTTCATAATCCATAGTCTAGGGGTAAACAAATTGTTATTACAGGCTAAAGTGAATTATAAGCCCTCCAGTGTACCTGGCAAATCCAAGATGGCGCCCAAAATGGCTGCCGTAGACTGAGAATCCACAATTCGTCCCAAGTGGCTTTAATTTGGTTTTTATTCAATGGTCTTAATGGTGAAGTAGTTAATTGGAACAAGTTAGAAGGACAGCCAGTGGTTTGGTATGTCCAAAAATCTGCGATGGGTTCCAAAAATTGTTTCTGAAATGGCTGCTTTTACTTGAAGCGGACATAACTCATTTCATTTTGGCCTGGGAGATGTGACTTTAATGTCTAAACCACTGGTTTCAAGGGTCAAATAATACATAAGAATAAGTTACAATGACAGTCAGTGATCTGATATGTCCAAAAATCGTAGATGGCTTTCAAAAATTGATCTTAAAAATAGGCTGCTTATTTTTAAGGCGGACATTGCTCATTTCATATCGGCCTGGGAGATGTGATTTTGGTATCTAAACCACTGGTTTCAAGGGTCAAAATAATACATTAGAGCAAGTTACAAGGACAGCCAGTGGCCTGGTTTGTCAAAAAATCTAAGTTGGTTTCCAAAAATTGATTCTTAATTGACTGCTGTTACTTAAAGCGGACATAGCTTATTTCATATCGGCCTGGGAGATGCGATTTTGGTGTCTAAACCACTGGTTTCAAGGGTCAAAATAATACATTACGACAAGTTTTAAGGACGGTCAGTGGTCTGGTATGACCAAAATCCAATATGGCTTCCAAAAATTGATTCTAAAATGGCTGCTGATACTTAAATGTGGCACAGCTCATTTTATATCCGCCTGTGAGATTTGATTTCGGTGTCTAAACTATGTTTTTAAGGGACAAATTATATATTAGGACAAAATGGAATACTAACCATCCTTGTTTCTTGTCCGAATGTATTATTTGGCCCTTCATACCAAAATTTAGACACCAACATTATTTCTTACAGATAAATATTGTAGAACTCTGGCCATTATTGAGTGATATGAGTCGTTCTATACACAACAAAAAAAGTAAGTCCCCCCCTAAATCAAATTGCTGTAACTTTTGAACAGAATTATTTTGAGATATGATATTTCGTAGTTGGTTTTCTACACTCATTAAGCAACTCCTGGGAAAAATGAGATTGATCAGTTGGGTCATGCATGAGTAAATAAAGATTGAATTAAAAATGACAATTTTTGAAAGTCACAAGTCTTTTTTTCAGATTGTGCAAATACAAAGTAAAAGTTGTTTTTAGGTGATTTTTATGGTGTTAATGCTGTTTTACTATCCATCATTTAGCCACTCCACACACAATTTTGATATCGTATGTTTATGGTTGAGTGAGCACAATGTATTGCAGGGGCCGCGGAAGCGGGGGGGGGGGGGGGGGGTTAAGCCCCCCACTTTTTTCCAAAAGCATGTACAAAATGTAAAAATGACCATACGATTGTGATTTTTTGCATGGTCAGCCCCCCCCCCCTTTGAAAACCGTTCCGCGGCCCCTGTATTGTAACGTATCATCATATGGGTTTATGGTTGTATCCTCTTCAACTTGTTAGATCATGTTAAAATTTGAAAATGTTGGTGGTTCCCCCGATTATAGGCCCCTCTCCCATTTTAAAATTCTGGATCCACCACTGATTGGCCATAAATTAAACTGATCCTGAGAAATTGTTAGGAAAAGAATACATTTATGCAATATAAAGAGTATTCATTCCTAATTTTTCGAATGTGCTCGCTCAACCATGAAAATTTTCAAAGTTCGGAAAGTGTGTGGTGATAGAAATGATGGATGATAAAAACAACAGCAATTAAAGTCACATTTGAAACCGAATTTTCCCCCAATATTCACTTTATTACCCTTTAAAATGAGTCTGTGACATTGAAAATACCCTTTTTCCCACTTTGATGCGTGCTCACTCATCCATGAATAAAAAAAAATCGATTTCATTTTTGCACAGAATTTGCATTTACATCACAAGTGTGGCTATTGGTTGCACATTCGTCGAGATCTGTTTAGACGAAAACGTGAATGGTTAACTTTTGATGAAATATATGAACTAGGCAAAGAATATTAGAGTAATAATAGCCTCGTTCAAACGCATTCATTATTTTATTATGAATGAATTAAAATTACAAAGATATTTGTCTTATCACGACCCATACGTATGCTCTTTTGGTCGGAGGAAGGGTTAGCGGAGCCCAATCGGAGGAAAGGTCGGTGTAGTGCTCGTCTTGACAGACTATCCTCCGACCTAGATACTCCCGAAAAAAAGATAGGAGTATCTTGGTCGGAGGAAGGCCGGGTATCTTGTACGACGTCCAGACAGGCAGTACTCCGACCCTTGCTCCGGTCAACCCAGCCTACGTCTGGGTCGTGATAAGAGAAATATCTTTAGAATTTTATAGTCCATGCATAACAGAATTTCACTCTGAACAGGATCCCATGCGTCTGAACGAAGCTGAACGAAGCTAGCATAGGCCTAGCCCACAATACTGGCAAATACTTATTGCAAAACAAAATCAGCCGTATCTACCTTCTCTTTTGGCCAAATAAAGCCAATTTGCAAGAAGGCTTAATATACCACTAAAGATACTTTGCGGGTTTTTTCTGTATCAAATAGTGCTATACCATTTTCATAGTCCATATTTTATTGGTTACCAATTATATCGATGATATATTTTAGATACATTAGCTTTATCATTTCATAATGTAAAAATGTTATCTAAAACCGGATAAGAAATTAACATGTAAAGGAAAACAAAAGGAGAGGGTGTATATGTAGATGAAAATGCATAAGGGCACAATACGACGTATAATTATATGTAGTTTGTACCCGCCGAGCGGCACGTTTGAAGTGACGATACAAATAAAATTATTTTGGGAACGGATATGGCCAGACAGAAATGAACCAGCATTCTATGCCTGCCATTATGTTTTATTGGAAATTTTACCAGGTCATTGACCTTATTTGAAAGACGATATTTATTTTCATAATATGTTTTATGTCCTCATCATATTTGTGGTTAACATGGATAGTTATTGTAAATATTAATAACTCCAATTTTTACTTTTTTTCGGGGATGCACTGCATATAGGCCTATACATACCAATGCAAGTACTATTATCAGGGCTCAACATGAACCCAGCGGAACAGCGGCATGTATAAGATCCATTTTTATTGGTGCACACTCCTTGTACACAGGGATTGCTAAATTTTGAAGAGCACTCGTTGATGTCTGAAACAAGAAATGACAAAAAAAATGTCAAAACCATATTCGTCAGTCATTTTCAATCTTTGAATTCCCGAAATTAATCGAGTAAATGTACTTAAATATATTACGAATTGCATGTTCTAATATCAATAGGCCTCAACAACCCAGCGCCACCTCCTGAATCAAAGGACAGGTTCGCCCCAACTAAAAGTTGATTTGAATAAAGAGGGAAAATTCCAGCAAGCATAACACTAGAAATCTTGCTCATAAAAATCAGGTGTTAAATAAGCTTAATTTCACAAACCAGCTATATGTACATCCTGGTCTGTACGCAAATTAGCGGACTAATTTTATTCTATGAAATATTCCACGCTCACGCATATTCACTGTTTTGTGAAAAACAAGCAAAACCTTTACATGTCATAACTTTATTTTACATCCGATTTTGATAAGATTTTCAGTGTTATGCTAATTTGATTTTTCTCTATTTATTCAAATCAACATTTTTTCTGATGTGGACTTGACCTTTTTTTAAAATACAACATGAATATTAAAAGTTGCAACTTTAATTGTGTTTAATTGTAATTTCCGGATTTCCCGGATTTTTTGTCACTTCTAAAATAAATACGTAAAAATGATCAGGATTTCTCCGCAATTCGGGAAATTTCCTTCAAAGTGGAAATACTGGTGCGGTCATCCGCGCAAAGTACGGGAGAATTACTGTAGACGGGTCAATTTACGACGAGAAATACCCTTACCCGGAACAAATTGCAACAAATTGTTTTTCAACGGTTTTTTGTACTATTTGACCTCAGGAATAACACTAAAAATCTACCAAAATCCGCATCCGGGAAAGTGGTTATTTTCAAGATGGCGTCTTAGATGGCCGCCATTCACTGAAAATGGATACAACTGACTAATTTTCCACCCTAGAATCCTATTTCGGTTCATAATCCATAGTCTAGGGGTAAACAAATTGTTATTACAGGCTAAAGTGAATTATAAGCCCTCCAGTGTACCTGGCAAATCCAAGATGGCGCCCAAAATGGCTGCCGTAGACTGAGAATCCACAATTCGTCCCAAGTGGCTTTAATTTGGTTTTTATTCAATGGTCTTAATGGTGAAGTAGTTAATTGGAACAAGTTAGAAGGACAGCCAGTGGTTTGGTATGTCCAAAAATCTGCGATGGGTTCCAAAAATTGTTTCTGAAATGGCTGCTTTTACTTGAAGCGGACATAACTCATTTCATTTTGGCCTGGGAGATGTGACTTTAATGTCTAAACCACTGGTTTCAAGGGTCAAATAATACATAAGAATAAGTTACAATGACAGTCAGTGATCTGATATGTCCAAAAATCGTAGATGGCTTTCAAAAATTGATCTTAAAAATAGGCTGCTTATTTTTAAGGCGGACATTGCTCATTTCATATCGGCCTGGGAGATGTGATTTTGGTATCTAAACCACTGGTTTCAAGGGTCAAAATAATACATTAGAGCAAGTTACAAGGACAGCCAGTGGCCTGGTTTGTCAAAAAATCTAAGTTGGTTTCCAAAAATTGATTCTTTATTGACTGCTGTTACTTAAAGCGGACATAGCTTATTTCATATCGGCCTGGGAGATGCGATTTTGGTGTCTAAACCACTGGTTTCAAGGGTCAAAATAATACATTACGACAAGTTTTAAGGACGGTCAGTGGTCTGGTATGACCAAAATCCAATATGGCTTCCAAAAATTGATTCTAAAATGGCTGCTGATACTTAAATGTGGCACAGCTCATTTTATATCCGCCTGTGAGATTTGATTTCGGTGTCTAAACTATGTTTTTAAGGGACAAATTATATATTAGGACAAAATGGAATACTAACCATCCTTGTTTCTTGTCCGAATGTATTATTTGGCCCTTCATACCAAAATTTAGACACCAACATTATTTCTTACAGATAAATATTGTAGAACTCTGGCCATTATTGAGTGATATGAGTCGTTCTATACACAACAAAAAAAGTAAGTCCCCCCCTAAATCAAATTGCTGTAACTTTTGAACAGAATTATTTTGAGATATGATATTTCGTAGTTGGTTTTCTACACTCATTAAGCAACTCCTGGGAAAAATGAGATTGATCAGTTGGGTCATGCATGAGTAAATAAAGATTGAATTAAAAATGACAATTTTTGAAAGTCACAAGTCTTTTTTTCAGATTGTGCAAATACAAAGTAAAAGTTGTTTTTAGGTGATTTTTATGGTGTTAATGCTGTTTTACTATCCATCATTTAGCCACTCCACACACAATTTTGATATCGTATGTTTATGGTTGAGTGAGCACAATGTATTGCAGGGGCCGCGGAAGCGGGGGGGGGGGGGGTTAACTCTTACTATGCCATGCCCAATACCCCTCTAGTGCCAGGGATATTCGAGGGAATCCTAAATTGACCGAAACGTAAGCAGAGACCGATTTTAAAACGGTCATAACTCTTTACCCGAACGTTGTATAATGAAACCTTCTACATAAGAAATGATGCATGGTTCATGGACTTTATGATCATATTATGACCTTTCATATTTGCAATCGGAAAAATTGAGAAAAGATGAAATATTTTACATCGTTTTTTTCAATAAGTAAAACCTAGAAAATTATGATTTCATGAACATTTCAAAGAGTAAATAACCTGAGTAATTGAAGAGATACCAACAAATTAAGAAGATAAAATGAAAGTTCAATGTTTACCCTTTCAAATGACGTATCTATTGATGAAATTGAACAAACAGAAATATGAAAAATAATGCTCTCTTTAATGAAATACTATTTTGCTATTCAAGTTATTTCCTCTGAAATGTGAGAGGGTTTATACACACGAAATTGAAACCGCCCTTTCCAAAAAAGGGCATTGTCGTCGATCAAGTGACCAATCACAGCACAGCTGCGATCCCCATGCAAACACACGCAATAATATTAGAGCCATGTATCTTTACAGTGCAGCCAACCGTACCCTTACATTCATGTAGTCTTCAAAACAAGACCCTGTAATTTTTCAGAATGCGCGGTATTCCGAAACAACCGCTATGGGGGAAACAAAATTATTAGCGCAGTGTGAATTTTATGTCATTTCAATTCTTGTCAATATTGTCGTAATGAAAAACATGTTTTAGAAAAATCGTAACCTGGATACGATTTGTGGTGTGCGATACACACAACTATATACTGTTTTGGATAATGTAGGCGATTTATATCCAGTGTCGGCAAAAAACATTTGCGACCCACTCAACTATCGTTCTAAAGCATGAATCAGTGTAAAGTTTAGTCATATTTTGTCAGGGTCGATTCGTCGTACATACTATACGGGCTTTCGTACTGTAACAAAGTTATTGCCAGTCAGAAGGAGACAAAATATAGAAAACTAAAGATGATATATTGAAATATAGATAAAGAGGGATCGGACAGATTCAATACTAACAGGTTTGGGGTGTAAAATCCCACAAAATAATATGGGCGTTCTTGGCAAAGTACACAGAACTAAGAAAAAATGTTTATTTTTCGTGAATCAAGAAGAGGAAATGCAGATCAGTTGCAAACTAAAAATTCAATACAAATTTTCAAAAAGAAAATAGGCCTATTTGTTCTGTAATGTGAGGTCAGGTGGAAATGTTTATGTTGATTTTTAGCCCTTTTTGTGGTGACCAAGGTTGAATACAAAATTAAATGTATTTATTACAAAACATAATTCTAGCATAATATTCATACGTTATCATTATTACGTAACTAACTGATCTCACATCTCTCTCTCTCTCTCTCTCATTCCATCTATATCCATCTCTCGTAATCTCTGGACTCTCTCTCCTTTCTTTTTCATATCGTGTTTTTTTTTTCACTTTTATTTTACTTTTATATCTTTGCATAGATTTTGTGCTTTAATGATAAACGATAATTATAATGAAAGTAACAAAACTACTACTACTACTACCACTACTACTATGAAACTACAATTACTTTTTACAGCAGTACAAAAACTGGGTGTCCTGGTCGGTCAAATGAATCGCTTAAAATATTATGAACGTTGATATTTGTGAACACTCATTTTAAAACTTTCTAAAAAATGTTAATGTTGAGCCGTTTTGAAGTAATAGACCCCCCCCCCCGGCTTCCAGGGTAACCAAAATTAAGATAAATATAATGAATAATTACGCAATTAGAATTTTGTGATTACAGTCATTATAAGACTGGTATTTTGACAATTTACACACTGTAATCTGGGCCAACTATGCATCTCGTACATGCCAAGGAATGGACAATACATGCCGGATATTCTTTTTCGTGTGGATAATATAATGCAATATAAATATGAAAATATAATGGCAATTTTAGACAAGAAAAGGGCCCCATTGCATATTATGTCTTTGAATAATTATTTTCAAACTTTAGGCTTCATTCATTCCACAAGCGAGCAAAGTAGCCACCTGTCTGATAACGACTGCATTTTTATTGTTCATGCCACCAAGTCATGAACAATAGATGCCCAGACTCCCTTTCATGAGGAATGTCTAATCCGCACTCCTTCCTGACCTATTATCGAGGAGAGCAATTTAGCACAGGATGTTAATAGAAATCGGGCCACGCGTGCGTCTTTTGATTTGACAATTGAATACTTTCAAAGGTTCCGATACGCACAATAGCTTTTCTCTCCGTTGAGATCAAGATTAAGATTCCTCTGTCTCTTTCCCCAACACCTTCCATTGACTTATTGCCATTAAAGTACATCATTTTTATTCAAATATTTGTTTCGACTTTAAGACATTTAGCATCGACAATATACGTCAAATTTCCTGTAATCTAAATGATGATGATGATGATGATGATAGGGATGATGGTAAAGATGGCATGGATAATGTCGAGAATGAGAACAAGAAATCACGGGGAAAACAGTACACCTCCACCACCACGACCACCAGCACAAACACTGGCATCGTTACTTCCACTTATCAAAAGCATACAAAAAACAAATAGTTTAAAATAATTTAATTATCTTGTAGCTGGAGCCTATTTTGCATATTTAGAAATAAAGGATAAAGATAAGATTTAAGATTGAAGAAATGTACATGTATAGGCTATATATTGACAAATCAAAAATACAGGAAATTGAAAAATAAAAGAGGGAACATAAATAACGAAGCAATATACCCATTATCTTTTTGCTGGCAAAAAGGGAGAAACAAAAGAAAGCGGAACATCGGAAGAAATTATGCATTGATTGATATAAATTATTTCTCGCTAATAAAACAAATAAGGAAGAATTAAAAAAACGCATTACGGAAAATGCATGACATTCACAGAATTTTGTTAATAAAAGATCATGAAAAGTGCGTTTACTCGCTTGATTCGCTCACTCACATTTTTCTCTTTTTTTAAATCTTCCTTATACCCATCATATTTTTTTATTTCACCCTTTTCACATTGACAACATATATTTTGTTGATGCTCAAAATGATATTAAGGTTTCTTTCCGTAACCGATGCAAATTTGATGTTTATTTTTCCACCAAACTTGGTACGTAATTTGGTGTTGTTATCAAATTTGCTTGATCCATTTTTTTTCATTTAGTAGTATATGATATCAGATTTGACATAAGAGCTCAGCGTGTAGGGGAATTTACCCATCATCTTGTTGCTGGCATAAAGGGAGAAACAAAAGAAAGCGGATCATCGGAAGAAATGATACATTGATTAATATAAAATATATCTCGCTAATAAAACAAATGAGGAAGAATGGAAAAAAACGCATTGCGGAAAGTGCATGACATTCACAGAATCTTGTAAATAAAAGATCATGAAAAGTGCGTTTACTCGCTTGATTCGCTCACTCCCTTTTTCTCTTTTTTTTCCTTCCTTACCCACATCATACTTTTGATTTCGCCCTTGCCACATTGACAATATACATTTTGCTAATGATCAAAATAATATTTAGGTTTATTTCCGTAAATTTGATGTTTTTTCCACCGAACTTGGTACGTAATTTGGTGTCGTTAGATTTAGAAAACCGGCTTACAACCCTGTATGCGACGAAAAGGAGCAAAGGAGGAACATGAATAATCATTTTTTTGTCGTAGAAGCTTTCAGATTTCATCATGAGAATACTTTATATATATAATGTGACTCCCACGTTGATACAAACTGTCAAATGTGCATGCTTCATTTTTGTAGGCACTAGCGCCTCTCCATCACACTCTTTCCCCTTCTGCAGATCTGAACCTGACAGTTAAAAACAAAACGCATACTTTCTTTCTTGAGTATTATACTTCTTCCAGCAATAAAACAAAGGTCATCATTGAAATAAAATAAAAATCTTGCTTACTTTTGCACTGGCATAGTTGACAAACGTATTTTCCTTAGGTGACATCAGATCATGTCGACAATATTGAACGATTCATATTTTTGCGAGAAGTTTGAAGATGATATTAATAAGCGTAACAATATCAATCATTCTTTTTTATAATGGTATGGGCTATAAAAACACAAACGAACATGAACCATTATTTACCTGATCTTAAGTTTATGAAGAGAGAGTTTTGGCTGCAGGAGAAATGCAATTGATATGATTACAATAATTTTTATGACATAATATATAAATATAATATTCATGACTGTTTTCACAAAATATTACTAAACTTTGACATTCAACAACTTTGTTATTTGTTATCCGATTTTGATGAAATTTTCGGTGTTTTGCTTTCAGTGAATTCTGCTTTGTATATAAAACTATAAATACTTTCAGTCCGGACCATCCCTTTTATACTAAGAAGAAGGTGAAAGAGAAGAATAATGATAATAATAATTATAATAACAATAACAATAATGATAATAATGATTATGATAATAGTAATACTAATAATGATAATATTAATAACAATAATAGATGAATAAATAAATAATGAGTGTGATGATTGCAGTGCGCAGACGAGAGTTGGAAATGACAGGCTTCTTTAATCATATATTTATAACGAGAACAATTTTGTGACAATGCTAAAAACAATGTATAAGACCTTTCCCCCGCACCCCCCCCCCCCCACAAAAAAAATCTCCCCCAAACCGTGCACATTTGCAGGCAGAAAAAAGCCTTGACACAAGAATACTACCATACTGGCCTGCAAAAGACCCGATCGATAGCTCATGAATATTCATGTAACAATAGCGAATGGGCGAGTAGTGTTGGGTGAGGAACATCGTACCGCTCGGTCATTGGTCAATTCCGAGCTGAATGTCTTCGCACATTCGCCTTTGCTCTGCCCATAGAAGTACGTGTATTGCTACACACAACCGTTATATCACACGTGTCAATAGGGGAAATCTTGATTCAGATCGCAGCAATATCCGAAATCAACTCTTGAAAATAATGATGCAAAAATACAATTTTACTCAAAAAATGTCTATGTAAACCACTATTTTTTATATGATAAAATGAATTGTGAATTCCTGGCCAGTATAACAACATAAAAAACAGAAAATATGGTGTTGATTTTCTGGCTGTAAAATTGGTTTAAAAAAAAAAAGTTCTCCGGGCACGTATACGTGCCAATGGCATTAGAGGGCTAAGGGCACGTATAGCTGCCAACGGCATTTAAAGAGTTAAGCCCCCCACTTTTTTCCAAAAGCATGTACAAAATGTAAAAATGACCATACGATTGTGATTTTTTGCATGGTCAGCCCCCCCCCCCTTTGAAAACCGTTCCGCGGCCCCTGTATTGTAACGTATCATCATATGGGTTTATGGTTGTATCCTCTTCAACTTGTTAGATCATGTTAAAATTTGAAAATGTTGGTGGTTCCCCCGATTATAGGCCCCTCTCCCATTTTAAAATTCTGGATCCACCACTGATTGGCCATAAATTAAACTGATCCTGAGAAATTGTTAGGAAAAGAATACATTTATGCAATATAAAGAGTATTCATTCCTAATTTTTCGAATGTGCTCGCTCAACCATGAAAATTTTCAAAGTTCGGAAAGTGTGTGGTGATAGAAATGATGGATGATAAAAACAACAGCAATTAAAGTCACATTTGAAACCGAATTTTCCCCCAATATTCACTTTATTACCCTTTAAAATGAGTCTGTGACATTGAAAATACCCTTTTTCCCACTTTGATGCGTGCTCACTCATCCATGAATAAAAAAAAATCGATTTCATTTTTGCACAGAATTTGCATTTACATCACAAGTGTGGCTATTGGTTGCACATTCGTCGAGATCTGTTTAGACGAAAACGTGAATGGTTAACTTTTGATGAAATATATGAACTAGGCAAAGAATATTAGAGTAATAATAGCCTCGTTCAAACGCATTCATTATTTTATTATGAATGAATTAAAATTACAAAGATATTTGTCTTATCACGACCCATACGTATGCTCTTTTGGTCGGAGGAAGGGTTGGCGGAGCCCAATCGGAGGAAAGGTCGGTGTAGTGCTCGTCTTGACAGACTATCCTCCGACCTAGATACTCCCGAAAAAAAGATAGGAGTATCTTGGTCGGAGGAAGGCCGGGTATCTTGTACGACGTCCAGACAGGCAGTACTCCGACCCTTGCTCCGGTCAACCCAGCCTACGTCTGGGTCGTGATAAGAGAAATATCTTTAGAATTTTATAGTCCATGCATAACAGAATTTCACTCTGAACAGGATCCCATGCGTCTGAACGAAGCTGAACGAAGCTAGCATAGGCCTAGCCCACAATACTGGCAAATACTTATTGCAAAACAAAATCAGCCGTATCTACCTTCTCTTTTGGCCAAATAAAGCCAATTTGCAAGAAGGCTTAATATACCATTAAAGATACTTTGCGGGTTTTTTCTGTATCAAATAGTGCTATACCATTTTCATAGTCCATATTTTATTGGTTACCAATTATATCGATGATATATTTTAGATACATTAGCTTTGTCATTTCATAATGTAAAAATGTTATCTAAAACCGGATAAGAAATTAACATGTAAAGGAAAACAAAAGGAGAGGGTGTATATGTAGATGAAAATGCATAAGGGCACAATACGACGTATAATTATATGTAGTTTGTACCCGCCGAGCGGCACGTTTGAAGTGACGATACAAATAAAATTATTTTGGGAACGGATATGGCCAGACAGAAATGAACCAGCATTCTATGCCTGCCATTATGTTTTATTGGAAATTTTACCAGGTCATTGACCTTATTTGAAAGACGATATTTATTTTCATAATATGTTTTATGTCCTCATCATATTTGTGGTTAACATGGATAGTTATTGTAAATATTAATAACTCCAATTTTTACTTTTTTTCGGGGATGCACTGCATATAGGCCTATACATACCAATGCAAGTACTATTATCAGGGCTCAACATGAACCCAGCGGAACAGCGGCATGTATAAGATCCATTTTTATTGGTGCACACTCCTTGTACACAGGGATTGCTAAATTTTGAAGAGCACTCGTTGATGTCTGAAACAAGAAATGACAAAAAAAATGTCAAAACCATATTCGTCAGTCATTTTCAATCTTTGAATTCCCGAAATTAATCGAGTAAATGTACTTAAATATATTACGAATTGCATGTTCTAATATCAATAGGCCTCAACAACCCAGCGCCACCTCCTGAATCAAAGGACAGGTTCGCCCCAACTAAAAGTTGATTTGAATAAAGAGGGAAAATTCCAGCAAGCATAACACTAGAAATCTTGCTCATAAAAATCAGGTGTTAAATAAGCTTAATTTCACAAACCAGCTATATGTACATCCTGGTCTGTACGCAAATTAGCGGACTAATTTTATTCTATGAAATATTCCACGCTCACGCATATTCACTGTTTTGTGAAAAACAAGCAAAACCTTTACATGTCATAACTTTATTTTACATCCGATTTTGATAAGATTTTCAGTGTTATGCTAATTTGATTTTTCTCTATTTATTCAAATCAACATTTTTTCTGATGTGGACTTGACCTTTTTTTTAAATACAACATGAATATTAAAAGTTGCAACTTTAATTGTGTTTAATTGTAATTTCCGGATTTCCCGGATTTTTTGTCACTTCTAAAATAAATACGTAAAAATGATCAGGATTTCTCCGCAATTCGGGAAATTTCCTTCAAAGTGGAAATACTGGTGCGGTCATCCGCGCAAAGTACGGGAGAATTACTGTAGACGGGTCAATTTACGACGAGAAATACCCTTACCCGGAACAAATTGCAACAAATTGTTTTTCAACGGTTTTTTGTACTATTTGACCTCAGGAATAACACTAAAAATCTACCAAAATCCGCATCCGGGAAAGTGGTTATTTTCAAGATGGCGTCTTAGATGGCCGCCATTCACTGAAAATGGATACAACTGACTAATTTTCCACCCTAGAATCCTATTTCGGTTCATAATCCATAGTCTAGGGGTAAACAAATTGTTATTACAGGCTAAAGTGAATTATAAGCCCTCCAGTGTACCTGGCAAATCCAAGATGGCGCCCAAAATGGCTGCCGTAGACTGAGAATCCACAATTCGTCCCAAGTGGCTTTAATTTGGTTTTTATTCAATGGTCTTAATGGTGAAGTAGTTAATTGGAACAAGTTAGAAGGACAGCCAGTGGTTTGGTATGTCCAAAAATCTGCGATGGGTTCCAAAAATTGTTTCTGAAATGGCTGCTTTTACTTGAAGCGGACATAACTCATTTCATTTTGGCCTGGGAGATGTGACTTTAATGTCTAAACCACTGGTTTCAAGGGTCAAATAATACATAAGAATAAGTTACAATGACAGTCAGTGATCTGATATGTCCAAAAATCGTAGATGGCTTTCAAAAATTGATCTTAAAAATAGGCTGCTTATTTTTAAGGCGGACATTGCTCATTTCATATCGGCCTGGGAGATGTGATTTTGGTATCTAAACCACTGGTTTCAAGGGTCAAAATAATACATTAGAGCAAGTTACAAGGACAGCCAGTGGCCTGGTTTGTCAAAAAATCTAAGTTGGTTTCCAAAAATTGATTCTTAATTGACTGCTGTTACTTAAAGCGGACATAGCTTATTTCATATCGGCCTGGGAGATGCGATTTTGGTGTCTAAACCACTGGTTTCAAGGGTCAAAATAATACATTACGACAAGTTTTAAGGACGGTCAGTGGTCTGGTATGACCAAAATCCAATATGGCTTCCAAAAATTGATTCTAAAATGGCTGCTGATACTTAAATGTGGCACAGCTCATTTTATATCCGCCTGTGAGATTTGATTTCGGTGTCTAAACTATGTTTTTAAGGGACAAATTATATATTAGGACAAAATGGAATACTAACCATCCTTGTTTCTTGTCCGAATGTATTATTTGGCCCTTCATACCAAAATTTAGACACCAACATTATTTCTTACAGATAAATATTGTAGAACTCTGGCCATTATTGAGTGATATGAGTCGTTCTATACACAACAAAAAAAGTAAGTCCCCCCCTAAATCAAATTGCTGTAACTTTTGAACAGAATTATTTTGAGATATGATATTTCGTAGTTGGTTTTCTACACTCATTAAGCAACTCCTGGGAAAAATGAGATTGATCAGTTGGGTCATGCATGAGTAAATAAAGATTGAATTAAAAATGACAATTTTTGAAAGTCACAAGTCTTTTTTTCAGATTGTGCAAATACAAAGTAAAAGTTGTTTTTAGGTGATTTTTATGGTGTTAATGCTGTTTTACTATCCATCATTTAGCCACTCCACACACAATTTTGATATCGTATGTTTATGGTTGAGTGAGCACAATGTATTGCAGGGGCCGCGGAAGCGGGGGGGGGGGGGGTTAAGCCCCCCACTTTTTTCCAAAAGCATGTACAAAATGTAAAAATGACCATACGATTGTGATTTTTTGCATGGTCAGCCCCCCCCCCCTTTGAAAACCGTTCCGCGGCCCCTGTATTGTAACGTATCATCATATGGGTTTATGGTTGTATCCTCTTCAACTTGTTAGATCATGTTAAAATTTGAAAATGTTGGTGGTTCCCCCGATTATAGGCCCCTCTCCCATTTTAAAATTCTGGATCCACCACTGATTGGCCATAAATTAAACTGATCCTGAGAAATTGTTAGGAAAAGAATACATTTATGCAATATAAAGAGTATTCATTCCTAATTTTTCGAATGTGCTCGCTCAACCATGAAAATTTTCAAAGTTCGGAAAGTGTGTGGTGATAGAAATGATGGATGATAAAAACAACAGCAATTAAAGTCACATTTGAAACCGAATTTTCCCCCAATATTCACTTTATTACCCTTTAAAATGAGTCTGTGACATTGAAAATACCCTTTTTCCCACTTTGATGCGTGCTCACTCATCCATGAATAAAAAAAAATCGATTTCATTTTTGCACAGAATTTGCATTTACATCACAATTGTGGCTATTGGTTGCACATTCGTCGAGATCTGTTTAGACGAAAACGTGAATGGTTAACTTTTGATGAAATATATGAACTAGGCAAAGAATATTAGAGTAATAATAGCCTCGTTCAAACGCATTCATTATTTTATTATGAATGAATTAAAATTACAAAGATATTTGTCTTATCACGACCCATACGTATGCTCTTTTGGTCGGAGGAAGGGTTGGCGGAGCCCAATCGGAGGAAAGGTCGGTGTAGTGCTCGTCTTGACAGACTATCCTCCGACCTAGATACTCCCGAAAAAAAGATAGGAGTATCTTGGTCGGAGGAAGGCCGGGTATCTTGTACGACGTCCAGACAGGCAGTACTCCGACCCTTGCTCCGGTCAACCCAGCCTACGTCTGGGTCGTGATAAGAGAAATATCTTTAGAATTTTATAGTCCATGCATAACAGAATTTCACTCTGAACAGGATCCCATGCGTCTGAACGAAGCTGAACGAAGCTAGCATAGGCCTAGCCCACAATACTGGCAAATACTTATTGCAAAACAAAATCAGCCGTATCTACCTTCTCTTTTGGCCAAATAAAGCCAATTTGCAAGAAGGCTTAATATACCACTAAAGATACTTTGCGGGTTTTTTCTGTATCAAATAGTGCTATACCATTTTCATAGTCCATATTTTATTGGTTACCAATTATATCGATGATATATTTTAGATACATAAGCTTTGTCATTTCATAATGTAAAAATGTTATCTAAAACCGGATAAGAAATTAACATGTAAAGGAAAACAAAAGGAGAGGGTGTATATGTAGATGAAAATGCATAAGGGCACAATACGACGTATAATTATATGTAGTTTGTACCCGCCGAGCGGCACGTTTGAAGTGACGATACAAATAAAATTATTTTGGGAACGGATATGGCCAGACAGAAATGAACCAGCATTCTATGCCTGCCATTATGTTTTATTGGAAATTTTACCAGGTCATTGACCTTATTTGAAAGACGATATTTATTTTCATAATATGTTTTATGTCCTCATCATATTTGTGGTTAACATGGATAGTTATTGTAAATATTAATAACTCAAATTTTTACTTTTTTTCGGGGATGCACTGCATATAGGCCTATACATACCAATGCAAGTACTATTATCAGGGCTCAACATGAACCCAGCGGAACAGCGGCATGTATAAGATCCATCTTTATTGGTGCACACTCCTTGTACACAGGGATTGCTAAATTTTGAAGAGCACTCGTTGATGTCTGAAACAAGAAATGACAAAAAAAATGTCAAAACCATATTCGTCAGTCATTTTCAATCTTTGAATTCCCGAAATTAATCGAGTAAATGTACTTAAATATATTACGAATTGCATGTTCTAATATCAATAGGCCTCAACAACCCAACAATCCTGAATCAAAGGACAGGTTCGCCCCAACTAAAAGTTGATTTGAATAAAGAGGGAAAATTCCAGCAAGCATAACACTAGAAATCTTGCTCATAAAAATCAGGTGTTAAATAAGCTTAATTTCACAAACCAGCTATATGTACATCCTGGTCTGTACGCAAATTAGCGGACTAATTTTATTCTATGAAATATTCCACGCTCACGCATATTCACTGTTTTGTGAAAAACAAGCAAAACCTTTACATGTCATAACTTTATTTTACATCCGATTTTGATAAGATTTTCAGTGTTATGCTAATTTGATTTTTCTCTATTTATTCAAATCAACATTTTTTCTGATGTGGACTTGACCTTTTTTTTTAATACAACATGAATATTAAAAGTTGCAACTTTAATTGTGTTTAATTGTAATTTCCGGATTTCCCGGATTTTTTGTCACTTCTAAAATAAATACGTAAAAATGATCAGGATTTCTCCGCAATTCGGGAAATTTCCTTCAAAGTGGAAATACTGGTGCGGTCATCCGCGCAAAGTACGGGAGAATTACTGTAGACGGGTCAATTTACGACGAGAAATACCCTTACCCGGAACAAATTGCAACAAATTATTTTTCAACGGTTTTTTGTACTATTTGACCTCAGGAATAACACTAAAAATCTACCAAAATCCGCATCCGGGAAAGTGGTTATTTTCAAGATGGCGTCTTAGATGGCCGCCATTCACTGAAAATGGATACAACTGACTCATTTTCCACCCTAGAATCCTATTTCGGTTCATAATCCATAGTCTAGGGGTAAACAAATTGTTATTACAGGCTAAAGTGAATTATAAGCCCTCCAGTGTACCTGGCAAATCCAAGATGGCGCCCAAAATGGCTGCCGTAGACTGAGAATCCACAATTCGTCCCAAGTGGCTTTAATTTGGTTTTTATTCAATGGTCTTAATGGTGAAGTAGTTAATTGGAACAAGTTAGAAGGACAGCCAGTGGTTTGGTATGTCCAAAAATCTGCGATGGGTTCCAAAAATTGTTTCTGAAATGGCTGCTTTTACTTGAAGCGGACATAACTCATTTCATTTTGGCCTGGGAGATGTGACTTTAATGTCTAAACCACTGGTTTCAAGGGTCAAATAATACATAAGAATAAGTTACAATGACAGTCAGTGATCTGATATGTCCAAAAATCGTAGATGGCTTTCAAAAATTGATCTTAAAAATAGGCTGCTTATTTTTAAGGCGGACATTGCTCATTTCATATCGGCCTGGGAGATGTGAGTTTGGTATCTAAACCACTGGTTTCAAGGGTCAAAATAATACATTAGAGCAAGTTACAAGGACAGCCAGTGGCCTGGTTTGTCAAAAAATCTAAGTTGGTTTCCAAAAATTGATTCTTAATTGACTGCTGTTACTTAAAGCGGACATAGCTTATTTCATATCGGCCTGGGAGATGCGATTTTGGTGTCTAAACCACTGGTTTCAAGGGTCAAAATAATACATTACGACAAGTTTTAAGTACGGTCAGTGGTCTGGTATGACCAAAATCCAATATGGCTTCCAAAAATTGATTCTAAAATGGCTGCTGATACTTAAAAGTGGCACAGCTAATTTTATATCCGCCTGTGAGATTTGATTTCGGTGTCTAAACTATGTTTTTAAGGGACAAATTATATATTAGGACAAAATGGAATACTAACCATCCTTGTTTCTTGTCCGAATGTATTATTTGGCCCTTCATACCAAAATTTAGACACCAACATTATTTCTTACAGATAAATATTGTAGAACTCTGGCCATTATTGAGTGATATGAGTCGTTCTATACACAACAAAAAAAGTAAGTCCCCCCTAAATCAAATTGCTGTAACTTTTGAACAGAATTATTTTGAGATATGATATTTCGTAGTTGGTTTTCTACACTCATTAAGCAACTCCTGGGAAAAATGAGATTGATCAGTTGGGTCATGCATGAGTAAATAAAGATTGAATTAAAAATGACAATTTTTGAAAGTCACAAGAGTCTTTTTTTTCAGATTGTGCAAATACAAAGTAAAAGTTGTTTTTAGGTGATTTTTATGGTGTTAATGCTGTTTTACTATCCATCATTTAGCCACTCCACACACAATTTTGATATCGTATGTTTATGGTTGAGTGAGCACAATGTATTGCAGGGGCCGCGGAAGCGGGGGGGGGGGGGTGTTAAGCCCCCCACTTTTTCCAAAAGCATGTACAAAAGGTAAAAATGACCATACGATTGTGATTTTTTGCATGGTCAGTCCCCCCCCCCTTGAAAACCGTTCCGCGGCCCCTGTATTGTAACGTATCATCATATGGGTTTATGGTTGTATCCTCTTCAACTTGTTAGATCATGTTAAAATTTGAAAATGTTGGTGGTTCCCCCGATTATAGGCCCCTCTCCCATTTTAAAATTCTGGATCCACCACTGATTGGCCATAAATTAAACTGATCCTGAGAAATTGTTAGGAAAAGAATACATTTATGCAATATAAAGAGTATTCATTCCTAATTTTTCGAATGTGCTCGCTCAACCATGAAAATTTTCAAAGTTCGGAAAGTGTGTGGTGATAGAAATGATGGATGATAAAAACAACAGCAATTAAAGTCACATTTGAAACCGAATTTTCCCCCAATATTCACTTTATTACCCTTTAAAATGAGTCTGTGACATTGAAAATACCCTTTTTCCCACTTTGATGCGTGCTCACTCATCCATGAATAAAAAAAATCGATTTCATTTTTGCACAGAATTTGCATTTACATCACAATTGTGGCTATTGGTTGCACATTCGTCGAGATCTGTTTAGACGAAAACGTGAATGGTTAACTTTTGATGAAATATATGAACTAGGCAAAGAATATTAGAGTAATAATAGCCTCGTTCAAACGCATTCATTATTTTATTATGAATGAATTAAAATTACAAAGATATTTGTCTTATCACGACCCATACGTATGCTCTTTTGGTCGGAGGAAGGGTTGGCGGAGCCCAATCGGAGGAAAGGTCGGTGTAGTGCTCGTCTTGACAGACTATCCTCCGACCTAGATACTCCCGAAAAAAAGATAGGAGTATCTTGGTCGGAGGAAGGCCGGGTATCTTGTACGACGTCCAGACAGGCAGTACTCCGACCCTTGCTCCGGTCAACCCAGCCTACGTCTGGGTCGTGATAAGAGAAATATCTTTAGAATTTTATAGTCCATGCATAACAGAATTTCACTCTGAACAGGATCCCATGCGTCTGAACGAAGCTGAACGAAGCTAGCATAGGCCTAGCCCACAATACTGGCAAATACTTATTGCAAAACAAAATCAGCCGTATCTACCTTCTCTTTTGGCCAAATAAAGCCAATTTGCAAGAAGGCTTAATATACCACTAAAGATACTTTGCGGGTTTTTTCTGTATCAAATAGTGCTATACCATTTTCATAGTCCATATTTTATTGGTTACCAATTATATCGATGATATATTTTAGATACATAAGCTTTGTCATTTCATAATGTAAAAATGTTATCTAAAACCGGATAAGAAATTAACATGTAAAGGAAAACAAAAGGAGAGGGTGTATATGTAGATGAAAATGCATAAGGGCACAATACGACGTATAATTATATGTAGTTTGTACCCGCCGAGCGGCACGTTTGAAGTGACGATACAAATAAAATTATTTTGGGAACGGATATGGCCAGACAGAAATGAACCAGCATTCTATGCCTGCCATTATGTTTTATTGGAAATTTTACCAGGTCATTGACCTTATTTGAAAGACGATATTTATTTTCATAATATGTTTTATGTCCTCATCATATTTGTGGTTAACATGGATAGTTATTGTAAATATTAATAACTCCAATTTTTACTTTTTTTCGGGGATGCACTGCATAGGCCTATACATACCAATGCAAGTACTATTATCAGGGCTCAACATGAACCCAGCGGAACAGCGGCATGTATAAGATCCATTTTTATTGGTGCACACTCCTTGTACACAGGGATTGCTAAATTTTGAAGAGCACTCGTTGATGTCTGAAACAAGAAATGACAAAAAAAATGTCAAAACCATATTCGTCAGTCATTTTCAATCTTTGAATTCCCGAAATTAATCGAGTAAATGTACTTAAATATATTACGAATTGCATGTTCTAATATCAATAGGCCTCAACAACCCAACAATCCTGAATCAAAGGACAGGTTCGCCCCAACTAAAAGTTGATTTGAATAAAGAGGGAAAATTCCAGCAAGCATAACACTAGAAATCTTGCTCATAAAAATCAGGTGTTAAATAAGCTTAATTTCACAAACCAGCTATATGTACATCCTGGTCTGTACGCAAATTAGCGGACTAATTTTATTCTATGAAATATTCCACGCTCACGCATATTCACTGTTTTGTGAAAAACAAGCAAAACCTTTACATGTCATAACTTTATTTTACATCCGATTTTGATAAGATTTTCAGTGTTATGCTAATTTGATTTTTCTCTATTTATTCAAATCAACATTTTTTCTGATGTGGACTTGACCTTTTTTTTTAATACAACATGAATATTAAAAGTTGCAACTTTAATTGTGTTTAATTGTAATTTCCGGATTTCCCGGATTTTTTGTCACTTCTAAAATAAATACGTAAAAATTATCAGGATTTCTCCGCAATTCGGGAAATTTCCTTCAAAGTGGAAATACTGGTGCGGTCACCCGCGCAAAGTACGGGAGAATTACTGTAGACGGGTCAATTTACGACGAGAAATACCCTTACCCGGAACAAATTGCAACAAATTGTTTTTCAACGGTTTTTTGTACTATTTGACCTCAGGAATAACACTAAAAATCTACCAAAATCCGCATCCGGGAAAGTGGTTATTTTCAAGATGGCGTCTTAGATGGCCGCCATTCACTGAAAATGGATACAACTGACTCATTTTCCACCCTAGAATCCTATTTCGGTTCATAATCCATAGTCTAGGGGTAAACAAATTGTTATTACAGGCTAAAGTGAATTATAAGCCCTCCAGTGTACCTGGCAAATCCAAGATGGCGCCCAAAATGGCTGCCGTAGACTGAGAATCCACAATTCGTCCCAAGTGGCTTTAATTTGGTTTTTATTCAATGGTCTTAATGGTGAAGTAGTTAATTGGAACAAGTTAGAAGGACAGCCAGTGGTTTGGTATGTCCAAAAATCTGCGATGGGTTCCAAAAATTGTTTCTGAAATGGCTGCTTTTACTTGAAGCGGACATAACTCATTTCATTTTGGCCTGGGAGATGTGACTTTAATGTCTAAACCACTGGTTTCAAGGGTCAAATAATACATAAGAATAAGTTACAATGACAGTCAGTGATCTGATATGTCCAAAAATCGTAGATGGCTTTCAAAAATTGATCTTAAAATAGGCTGCTTATTTTTAAGGCGGACATTGCTCATTTCATATCGGCCTGGGAGATGTGATTTTGGTATCTAAACCACTGGTTTCAAGGGTCAAAATAATACATTAGAGCAAGTTACAAGGACAGCCAGTGGCCTGGTTTGTCAAAAAATCTAAGTTGGTTTCCAAAAATTGATTCTTAATTGACTGCTGTTACTTAGAGCGGACATAGCTTATTTCATATCGGCCTGGGAGATGCGATTTTGGTGTCTAAACCACTGGTTTCAAGGGTCAAAATAATACATTACGACAAGTTTTAAGGACGGTCAGTGGTCTGGTATGACCAAAATCCAATATGGCTTCCAAAAATTGATTCTAAAATGGCTGCTGATACTTAAAAGTGGCACAGCTCATTTTATATCCGCCTGTGAGATTTGATTTCGGTGTCTAAACTATGTTTTTAAGGGACAAATTATATATTAGGACAAAATGGAATACTAACCATCCTTGTTTCTTGTCCGAATGTATTATTTGGCCCTTCATACCAAAATTTAGACACCAACATTATTTCTTACAGATAAATATTGTAGAACTCTGGCCATTATTGAGTGATATGAGTCGTTCTATACACAACAAAAAAAGTAAGTCCCCCCCTAAATCAAATTGCTGTAACTTTTGAACAGAATTATTTTGAGATATGATATTTCGTAGTTGGTTTTCTACACTCATTAAGCAACTCCTGGGAAAAATGAGATTGATCAGTTGGGTCATGCATGAGTAAATAAAGATTGAATTAAAAATGACAATTTTTGAAAGTCACAAGTCTTTTTTTCAGATTGTGCAAATACAAAGTAAAAGTTGTTTTTAGGTGATTTTTATGGTGTTAATGCTGTTTTACTATCCATCATTTAGCCACTCCACACACAAGTTTGATATCGTATGTTTATGGTTGAGTGAGCACAATGTATTGCAGGGGCCGCGGAAGCGGGGGGGGGGGGGGTTAAGCCCCCCACTTTTTTCCAAAAGCATGTACAAAATGTAAAAATGACCATACGATTGTGATTTTTTGCATGGTCAGCCCCCCCCCCCTTTGAAAACCGTTCCGCGGCCCCTGTATTGTAACGTATCATCATATGGGTTTATGGTTGTATCCTCTTCAACTTGTTAGATCATGTTAAAATTTGAAAATGTTGGTGGTTCCCCCGATTATAGGCCCCTCTCCCATTTTAAAATTCTGGATCCACCACTGATTGGCCATAAATTAAACTGATCCTGAGAAATTGTTAGGAAAAGAATACATTTATGCAATATAAAGAGTATTCATTCCTAATTTTTCGAATGTGCTCGCTCAACCATGAAAATTTTCAAAGTTCGGAAAGTGTGTGGTGATAGAAATGATGGATGATAAAAACAACAGCAATTAAAGTCACATTTGAAACCGAATTTTCCCCCAATATTCACTTTATTACCCTTTAAAATGAGTCTGTGACATTGAAAATACCCTTTTTCCCACTTTGATGCGTGCTCACTCATCCATGAATAAAAAAAAATCGATTTCATTTTTGCACAGAATTTGCATTTACATCACAAGTGTGGCTATTGGTTGCACATTCGTCGAGATCTGTTTAGACGAAAACGTGAATGGTTAACTTTTGATGAAATATATGAACTAGGCAAAGAATATTAGAGTAATAATAGCCTCGTTCAAACGCATTCATTATTTTATTATGAATGAATTAAAATTACAAAGATATTTGTCTTATCACGACCCATACGTATGCTCTTTTGGTCGGAGGAAGGGTTGGCGGAGCCCAATCGGAGGAAAGGTCGGTGTAGTGCTCGTTTTGACAGACTATCCTCCGACCTAGATACTCCCGAAAAAAAGATAGGAGTATCTTGGTCGGAGGAAGGCCGGGTATCTTGTACGACGTCCAGACAGGCAGTACTCCGACCCTTGCTCCGGTCAACCCAGCCTACGTCTGGGTCGTGATAAGAGAAATATCTTTAGAATTTTATAGTCCATGCATAACAGAATTTCACTCTGAACAGGATCCCATGCGTCTGAACGAAGCTGAACGAAGCTAGCATAGGCCTAGCCCACAATACTGGCAAATATTTATTGCAAAACAAAATCAGCCGTATCTACCTTCTCTTTTGGCCAAATAAAGCCAATTTGCAAGAAGGCTTAATATACCACTAAAGATACTTTGCGGGTTTTTTCTGTATCAAATAGTGCTATACCATTTTCATAGTCCATATTTTATTGGTTACCAATTATATTGATGATATATTTTAGATACATTAGCTTTGTCATTTCATAATGTAAAAATGTTATCTAAAACCGGATAAGAAATTAACATGTAAAGGAAAACAAAAGGAGAGGGTGTATATGTAGATGAAAATGCATAAGGGCACAATACGACGTATAATTATATGTAGTTTGTACCCGCCGAGCGGCACGTTTGAAGTGACGATACAAATAAAATTATTTTGGGAACGGATATGGCCAGACAGAAATGAACCAGCATTCTATGCCTGCCATTATGTTTTATTGGAAATTTTACCAGGTCATTGACCTTATTTGAAAGACGATATTTATTTTCATAATATGTTTTATGTCCTCATCATATTTGTGGTTAACATGGATAGTTATTGTAAATATTAATAACTCCAATTTTTACTTTTTTTCGGGGATGCACTGCATAGGCCTATACATACCAATGCAAGTACTATTATCAGGGCTCAACATGAACCCAGCGGAACAGCGGCATGTATAAGATCCATCTTTATTGGTGCACACTCCTTGTACACAGGGATTGCTAAATTTTGAAGAGCACTCGTTGATGTCTGAAACAAGAAATGACAAAAAAAATGTCAAAACCATATTCGTCAGTCATTTTCAATCTTTGAATTCTCGAAATTAATCGAGTAAATGTACTTAAATATATTACGAATTGCATGTTCTAATATCAATAGGCCTCAACAACCCAACAATCCTGAATCAAAGGACAGGTTCGCCCCAACTAAAAGTTGATTTGAATAAAGAGGGAAAATTCCAGCAAGCATAACACTAGAAATCTTGCTCATAAAAATCAGGTGTTAAATAAGCTTAATTTCACAAACCAGCTATATGTACATCCTGGTCTGTACGCAAATTAGCGGACTAATTTTATTCTATGAAATATTCCACGCTCACGCATATTCACTGTTTTGTGAAAAACAAGCAAAACCTTTACATGTCATAACTTTATTTTACATCCGATTTTGATAAGATTTTCAGTGTTATGCTAATTTGATTTTTCTCTATTTATTCAAATCAACATTTTTTCTGATGTGGACTTGACCTTTTTTTTTAATACAACATGAATATTAAAAGTTGCAACTTTAATTGTGTTTAATTGTAATTTCCGGATTTCCCGGATTTTTTGTCACTTCTAAAATAAATACGTAAAAATGATCAGGATTTCTCCGCAATTCGGGAAATTTCCTTCAAAGTGGAAATACTGGTGCGGTCATCCGCGCAAAGTACGGGAGAATTACTGTAGACGGGTCAATTTACGACGAGAAATACCCTTACCCGGAACAAATTGCAACAAATTGTTTTTCAACGGTTTTTTGTACTATTTGACCTCAGGAATAACACTAAAAATCTACCAAAATCCGCATCCGGGAAAGTGGTTATTTTCAAGATGGCGTCTTAGATGGCCGCCATTCACTGAAAATGGATACAACTGACTCATTTTCCACCCTAGAATCCTATTTCGGTTCATAATCCATAGTCTAGGGGTAAACAAATTGTTATTACAGGCTAAAGTGAATTATAAGCCCTCCAGTGTACCTGGCAAATCCAAGATGGCGCCCAAAATGGCTGCCGTAGACTGAGAATCCACAATTCGTCCCAAGTGGCTTTAATTTGGTTTTTATTCAATGGTCTTAATGGTGAAGTAGTTAATTGGAACAAGTTAGAAGGACAGCCAGTGGTTTGGTATGTCCAAAAATCTGCGATGGGTTCCAAAAATTGTTTCTGAAATGGCTGCTTTTACTTGAAGCGGACATAACTCATTTCATTTTGGCCTGGGAGATGTGACTTTAATGTCTAAACCACTGGTTTCAAGGGTCAAATAATACATAAGAATAAGTTACAATGACAGTCAGTGATCTGATATGTCCAAAAATCGTAGATGGCTTTCAAAAATTGATCTTAAAAATAGGTTGCTTATTTTTAAGGCGGACATTGCTCATTTCATATCGGCCTGGGAGATGTGATTTTGGTATCTAAACCACTGGTTTCAAGGGTCAAAATAATACATTAGAGCAAGTTACAAGGACAGCCAGTGGCCTGGTTTGTCAAAAAATCTAAGTTGGTTTCCAAAAATTGATTCTTAATTGACTGCTGTTACTTAAAGCGGACATAGCTTATTTCATATCGGCCTGGGAGATGCGATTTTGGTGTCTAAACCACTGGTTTCAAGGGTCAAAATAATACATTACGACAAGTTTTAAGGACGGTCAGTGGTCTGGTATGACCAAAATCCAATATGGCTTCCAAAAATTGATTCTAAAATGGCTGCTGATACTTAAAAGTGGCACAGCTCATTTTATATCCGCCTGTGAGATTTGATTTCGGTGTCTAAACTATGTTTTTAAGGGACAAATTATATATTAGGACAAAATGGAATACTAACCATCCTTGTTTCTTGTCCGAATGTATTATTTGGCCCTTCATACCAAAATTTAGACGCCAACATTATTTCTTACAGATAAATATTGTAGAACTCTGGCCATTATTGAGTGATATGAGTCGTTCTATACACAACAAAAAAAGTAAGTCCCCCCTAAATCAAATTGCTGTAACTTTTGAACAGAATTATTTTGAGATATGATATTTCGTAGTTGGTTTTCTACACTCATTAAGCAACTCCAGGGAAAAATGAGATTGATCAGTTGGGTCATGCATGAGTAAATAAAGATTGAATTAAAAATGACAATTTTTGAAAGTCACAAGAGTCTTTTTTTCAGATTGTGCAAATACAAAGTAAAAGTTGTTTTTAGGTGATTTTTATGGTGTTAATGCTGTTTTACTATCCATCATTTAGCCACTCCACACACAATTTTGATATCGTATGTTTATGGTTGAGTGAGCACAATGTATTGCAGGGGCCGCGGAAGCGGGAGGGGGGGGGGTTAAGCCCCCCACTTTTTTCCAAAAGCATGTACAAAATGTAAAAATGACCATACGATTGTGATTTTTTGCATGGTCAGTCCCCCCCCCCCCCCTTTGAAAACCGTTCCGCGGCCCCTGTATTGTAACGTATCATCATATGGGTTTATGGTTGTATCCTCTTCAACTTGTTAGATCATGTTAAAATTTGAAAATGTTGGTGGTTCCCCCGATTATAGGCCCCTCTCCCGTTTTAAAATTCTGGATCCACCACTGATTGGCCATAAATTAAACTGATCCTGAGAAATTGTTAGGAAAAGAATACATTTATGCAATATAAAGAGTATTCATTCCTAATTTTTCGAATGTGCTCGCTCAACCATGAAAATTTTCAAAGTTCGGAAAGTGTGTGGTGATAGAAATGATGGATGATAAAAACAACAGCAATTAAAGTCACATTTGAAACCGAATTTTCCCCCAATATTCACTTTATTACCCTTTAAAATGAGTCTGTGACATTGAAAATACCCTTTTTCCCACTTTGATGCGTGCTCACTCATCCATGAATAAAAAAAAATCGATTTCATTTTTGCACAGAATTTGCATTTACATCACAAGTGTGGCTATTGGTTGCACATTCGTCGAGATCTGTTTAGACGAAAACGTGAATGGTTAACTTTTGATGAAATATATGAACTAGGCAAAGAATATTAGAGTAATAATAGCCTCGTTCAAACGCATTCATTATTTTATTATGAATGAATTAAAATTACAAAGATATTTGTCTTATCACGACCCATACGTATGCTCTTTTGGTCGGATGAAGGGTTGGCGGAGCCCAATCGGAGGAAAGGTCGGTGTAGTGCTCGTCTTGACAGACTATCCTCCGACCTAGATACTCCCGAAAAAAAGATAGGAGTATCTTGGTCGGAGGAAGGCCGGGTATCTTGTACGACGTCCAGACAGGCAGTACTCCGACCCTTGCTCCGGTCAACCCAGCCTACGTCTGGGTCGTGATAAGAGAAATATCTTTAGAATTTTATAGTCCATGCATAACAGAATTTCACTCTGAACAGGATCCCATGCGTCTGAACGAAGCTGAACGAAGCTAGCATAGGCCTAGCCCACAATACTGGCAAATATTTATTGCAAAACAAAATCAGCCGTATCTACCTTCTCTTTTGGCCAAATAAAGCCAATTTGCAAGAAGGCTTAATATACCACTAAAGATACTTTGCGGGTTTTTTCTGTATCAAATAGTGCTATACCATTTTCATAGTCCATATTTTATTGGTTACCAATTATATTGATGATATATTTTAGATACATTAGCTTTGTCATTTCATAATGTAAAAATGTTATCTAAAACCGGATAAGAAATTAACATGTAAAGGAAAACAAAAGGAGAGGGTGTATATGTAGATGAAAATGCATAAGGGCACAATACGACGTATAATTATATGTAGTTTGTACCCGCCGAGCGGCACGTTTGAAGTGACGATACAAATAAAATTATTTTGGGAACGGATATGGCCAGACAGAAATGAACCAGCATTCTATGCCTGCCATTATGTTTTATTGGAAATTTTACCAGGTCATTGACCTTATTTGAAAGACGATATTTATTTTCATAATATGTTTTATGTCCTCATCATATTTGTGGTTAACATGGATAGTTATTGTAAATATTAATAACTCCAATTTTTACTTTTTTTCGGGGATGCACTGCATAGGCCTATACGTACCAATGCAAGTACTATTATCAGGGCTCAACATGAACCCAGCGGAACAGCGGCATGTATAAGATCCATTTTTATTGGTGCACACTCCTTGTACACAGGGATTGCTAAATTTTGAAGAGCACTCGTTGATGTCTGAAACAAGAAATGACAAAAAAAATGTCAAAACCATATTCGTCAGTCATTTTCAATCTTTGAATTCCCGAAATTAATCGAGTAAATGTACTTAAATATATTACGAATTGCATGTTCTAATATCAATAGGCCTCAACAACCCAACAATCCTGAATCAAAGGACAGGTTCGCCCCAACTAAAAGTTGATTTGAATAAAGAGGGAAAATTCCAGCAAGCATAACACTAGAAATCTTGCTCATAAAAATCAGGTGTTAAATAAGCTTAATTTCACAAACCAGTTATATATACATCCTGGTCTGTACGCAAATTAGCGGACTAATTTTATTCTATGAAATATTCCACGCTCACGCATATTCACTGTTTTGTGAAAAACAAGCAAAACCTTTACATGTCATAACTTTATTTTACATCCGATTTTGATAAGATTCTCAGTGTTATGCTAATTTGATTTTTCTCTATTTATTCAAATCAACATTTTTTCTGATGTGGACTTGACCTTTTTTTTTAATACAACATGAATATTAAAAGTTGCAACTTTAATTGTGTTTAATTGTAATTTCCGGATTTCCCGGATTTTTTGTCTCTTCTAAAATAAATACGTAAAAATGATCAGGATTTCTCCGCAATTCGGGAAATTTCCTTCAAAGTGGAAATACTGGTGCGGTCATCCGCGCAAAGTACGGGAGAATTACTGTAGACGGGTCAATTTACGACGAGAAATACCCTTACCCGGAACAAATTGCAACAAATTGTTTTTCAACGGTTTTTTGTACTTTTTGACCTCAGGAATAACACTAAAAATCTACCAAAATCCGCATCCGGGAAAGTGGTTATTTTCAAGATGGCGTCTTAGATGGCCGCCATTCACTGAAAATGGATACAACTGACTCATTTTCCACCCTAGAATCCTATTTCGGTTCATAATCCATAGTTTAGGGGTAAACAAATTGTTATTACAGGCTAAAGTGAATTATAAGCCCTCCAGTGTACCTGGCAAATCCAAGATGGCGCCCAAAATGGCTGCCGTAGACTGAGAATCCACAATTCGTCCCAAGTGGCTTTAATTTGGTTTTTATTCAATGGTCTTAATGGTGAAGTAGTTAATTGGAACAAGTTAGAAGGACAGCCAGTGGTTTGGTATGTCCAAAAATCTGCGATGGGTTCCAAAAATTGTTTCTAAAATGGCTGCTTTTACTTGAAGCGGACATAACTCATTTCATTTTGGCCTGGGAGATGTGACTTTAATGTCTAAACCACTGGTTTCAAGGGTCAAATAATACATAAGAATAAGTTACAATGACAGTCAGTGATCTGATATGTCCAAAAATCGTAGATGGCTTTCAAAAATTGATCTTAAAAATAGGCTGCTTATTTTTAAGGCGGACATTGCTCATTTCATATCGGCCTGGGAGATGTGATTTTGGTATCTAAACCACTGGTTTCAAGGGTCAAAATAATACATTAGAGCAAGTTACAAGGACAGCCAGTGGCCTGGTTTGTCAAAAAATCTAAGTTGGTTTCCAAAAATTGATTCTTAATTGACTGCTGTTACTTAAAGCGGACATAGCTTATTTCATATCGGCCTGGGAGATGCGATTTTGGTGTCTAAACCACTGGTTTCAAGGGTCAAAATAATACATTACGACAAGTTTTAAGGACGGTCAGTGGTCTGGTATGACCAAAATCCAATATGGCTTCCAAAAATTGATTCTAAAATGGCTGCTGATACTTAAAAGTGGCACAGCTCATTTTATATCCGCCTGTGAGATTTGATTTCGGTGTCTAAACTTTGTTTTTAAGGGACAAATTATATATTAGGACAAAATGGAATACTAACCATCCTTGTTTCTTGTCCGAATGTATTATTTGGCCCTTCATACCAAAATTTAGACGCCAACATTATTTCTTACAGATAAATATTGTAGAACTCTGGCCATTATTGAGTGATATGAGTCGTTCTATACACAACAAAAAAAGTAAGTCCCCCCTAAATCAAATTGCTGTAACTTTTGAACAGAATTATTTTGAGATATGATATTTCGTAGTTGGTTTTCTACACTCATTAAGCAACTCCTGGGAAAAATGAGATTGATCAGTTGGGTCATGCATGAGTAAATAAAGATTGAATTAAAAATGACAATTTTTGAAAGTCACAAGAGTCTTTTTTTCAGATTGTGCAAATACAAAGTAAAAGTTGTTTTTAGGTGATTTTTATGGTGTTAATGCTGTTTTACTATCCATCATTTAGCCACTCCACACACAATTTTGATATCGTATGTTTATGGTTGAGTGAGCACAATGTATTGCAGGGGCCGCGGAAGCGGGAGAGGGGGGGGGGTTAAGCCCCCCACTTTTTTCCAAAAGCATGTACAAAATGTAAAAATGACCATACGATTGTGATTTTTTGCATGGTCAGTCCCCCCCCCCCTTTGAAAACCGTTCCGCGGCCCCTGTATTGTAACGTATCATCATATGGGTTTATGGTTGTATCCTCTTCAACTTGTTAGATCATGTTAAAATTTGAAAATGTTGGTGGTTCCCCCGATTATAGGCCCCTCTCCCATTTTAAAATTCTGGATCCACCACTGATTGGCCATAAATTAAACTGATCCTGAGAAATTGTTAGGAAAAGAATACATTTATGCAATATAAAGAGTATTCATTCCTAATTTTTCGAATGTGCTCGCTCAACCATGAAAATTTTCAAAGTTCGGAAAGTGTGTGGTGATAGAAATGATGGATGATAAAAACAACAGCAATTAAAGTCACATTTGAAACCGAATTTTCCCCCAATATTCACTTTATTACCCTTTAAAATCATGTGACATTGAAAATACCCTTTTTCCCACTTTGATGCGTGCTCACTCATCCATGAATAAAAAAAATCGATTTCATTTTTGCACAGAATTTGCATTTACATCACAAGTGTGGCTATTGGTTGTACATTCGTCGAGATCTGTTTAGTCGAAAACGTGAATGGTTAACTTTTGATGAAATATATGAACTAGACAAAGACCATTAGAGTAATAATAGCCTCGTTCAAACGCATTCATTATTTTATTATGAATGAATTAAAATTACAAAGATATTTGTCTTATCACGACCCATACGTATGCTCTTTTGGTCGGAGGAAGGGTTGGCGGAGCCCAATCGGAGGAAAGGTCGGTGTAGTGCTCGTCTTGACAGACTATCCTCCGACCTAGATACTCCCGAAAAAAAGATAGGAGTATCTTGGTCGGAGGAAGGCCGGGTATCTTGTACGACGTCCAGACAGGCAGTACTCCGACCCTTGCTCCGGTCAACCCAGCCTACGTCTGGGTCGTGATAAGAGAAATATCTTTAGAATTTTATAGTCCATGCATAACAGAATTTCACTCTGAACAGGATCCCATGCGTCTGAACGAAGCTGAACGAAGCTAGCATAGGCCTAGCCCACAATACTGGCAAATACTTATTGCAAAACAAAATCAGCCGTATCTACCTTCTCTTTTGGCCAAATAAAGCCAATTTGCAAGAAGGCTTAATATACCATTAAAGATACTTTGCGGGTTTTTTCTGTATCAAATAGTGCTATACCATTTTCATAGTCCATATTTTATTGGTTACCAATTATATCGATGATATATTTTAGATACATTAGCTTTGTCATTTCATAATGTAAAAATGTTATCTAAAACCGGATAAGAAATTAACATGTAAAGGAAAACAAAAGGAGAGGGTGTATATGTAGATGAAAATGCATAAGGGCACAATACGACGTATAATTATATGTAGTTTGTACCCGCCGAGCGGCACGTTTGAAGTGACGATACAAATAAAATTATTTTGGGAACGGATATGGCCAGACAGAAATGAACCAGCATTCTATGCCTGCCATTATGTTTTATTGGAAATTTTACCAGGTCATTGACCTTATTTGAAAGACGATATTTATTTTCATAATATGTTTTATGTCCTCATATTTGTGGTTAACATGGATAGTTATTGTAAATATTAATAACTCCAATTTTTACTTTTTTTCGGGGATGCACTGCATATAGGCCTATACATACCAATGCAAGTACTATTATCAGGGCTCAACATGAACCCAGCGGAACAGCGGCATGTATAAGATCCATCTTTATTGGTGCACACTCCTTGTACACAGGGATTGCTAAATTTTGAAGAGCACTCGTTGATGTCTGAAACAAGAAATGACAAAAAAAATGTCAAAACCATATTCGTCAGTCATTTTCAATCTTTGAATTCCCGAAATTAATCGAGTAAATGTACTTAAATATATTACGAATTGCATGTTCTAATATCAATAGGCCTCAACAACCCAGCGCCACCTCCTGAATCAAAGGACAGGTTCGCCCCAACTAAAAGTTGATTTGAATAAAGAGGGAAAATTCCAGCAAGCATAACACTAGAAATCTTGCTCATAAAAATCAGGTGTTAAATAAGCTTAATTTCACAAACCAGCTATATGTACATCCTGGTCTGTACGCAAATTAGCGGACTAATTTTATTCTATGAAATATTCCACGCTCACGCATATTCACTGTTTTGTGAAAAACAAGCAAAACCTTTACATGTCATAACTTTATTTTACATCCGATTTTGATAAGATTTTCAGTGTTATGCTAATTAGATTTTTCTCTATTTATTCAAATCAACATTTTTTCTGATGTGGACTTGACCTTTTTTTTTAATACAACATGAATATTAAAAGTTGCAACTTTAATTGTGTTTAATTGTAATTTCCGGATTTCCCGGATTTTTTGTCACTTCTAAAATAAATACGTAAAAATGATCAGGATTTCTCCGCAATTCGGGAAATTTCCTTCAAAGTGGAAATACTGGTGCGGTCATCCGCGCAAAGTACGGGAGAATTACTGTAGACGGGTCAATTTACGACGAGAAATACCCTTACCCGGAACAAATTGCAACAAATTGTTTTTCAACGGTTTTTTGTACTATTTGACCTCAGGAATAACACTAAAAATCTACCAAAATCCGCATCCGGGAAAGTGGTTATTTTCAAGATGGCGTCTTAGATGGCCGCCATTCACTGAAAATGGATACAACTGACTCATTTTCCACCCTAGAATCCTATTTCGGTTCATAATCCATAGTCTAGGGGTAAACAAATTGTTATTACAGGCTAAAGTGAATTATAAGCCCTCCAGTGTACCTGGCAAATCCAAGATGGCGCCCAAAATGGCTGCCGTAGACTGAGAATCCACAATTCGTCCCAAGTGGCTTTAATTTGGTTTTTATTCAATGGTCTTAATGGTGAAGTAGTTAATTGGAACAAGTTAGAAGGACAGCCAGTGGTTTGGTATGTCCAAAAATCTGCGATGGGTTCCAAAAATTGTTTCTGAAATGGCTGCTTTTACTTGAAGCGGACATAACTCATTTCATTTTGGCCTGGGAGATGTGACTTTAATGTCTAAACCACTGGTTTCAAGGGTCAAATAATACATAAGAATAAGTTACAATGACAGTCAGTGATCTGATATGTCCAAAAATCGTAGATGGCTTTCAAAAATTGATCTTAAAAATAGGCTGCTTATTTTTAAGGCGGACATTGCTCATTTCATATCGGCCTGGGAGATGTGATTTTGGTATCTAAACCACTGGTTTCAAGGGTCAAAATAATACATTAGAGCAAGTTACAAGGACAGCCAGTGGCCTGGTTTGTCAAAAAATCTAAGTTGGTTTCCAAAAATTGATTCTTAATTGACTGCTGTTACTTAAAGCGGACATAGCTTATTTCATATCGGCCTGGGAGATGCGATTTTGGTGTCTAAACCACTGGTTTCAAGGGTCAAAATAATACATTACGACAAGTTTTAAGGACGGTCAGTGGTCTGGTATGACCAAAATCCAATATGGCTTCCAAAAATTGATTCTAAAATGGCTGCTGATACTTAAAAGTGGCACAGCTCATTTTATATCCGCCTGTGAGATTTGATTTCGGTGTCTAAACTATGTTTTTAAGGGACAAATTATATATTAGGACAAAATGGAATACTAACCATCCTTGTTTCTTGTCCGAATGTACTATTTGGCCCTTCATACCAAAATTTAGACACCAACATTATTTCTTACAGATAAATATTGTAGAACTCTGGCCATTATTGAGTGATATGAGTCGTTCTATACACAACAAAAAAAGTAAGTCCCCCCCTAAATCAAATTGCTGTAACTTTTGAACAGAATTATTTTGAGATATGATATTTCGTAGTTGGTTTTCTACACTCATTAAGCAACTCCTGGGAAAAATGAGATTGATCAGTTGGGTCATGCATGAGTAAATAAAGATTGAATTAAAAATGACAATTTTTGAAAGTCACAAGAGTCTTTTTTTCAGATTGTGCAAATACAAAGTAAAAGTTGTTTTTAGGTGATTTTTATGGTGTTAATGCTGTTTTACTATCCATCATTTAGCCACTCCACACACAATTTTGATATCGTATGTTTATGGTTGAGTGAGCACAATGTATTGCAGGGGCCGCGGAAGCGGGAGAGGGGGGGGGGGGTTAAGCCCCCCACTTTTTTCCAAAAGCATGTACAAAATGTAAAAATGACCATACGATTGTGATTTTTTGCATGGTCAGTCCCCCCCCCCCTTTGAAAACCGTTCCGCGGCCCCTGTATTGTAACGTATCATCATATGGGTTTATGGTTGTATCCTCTTCAACTTGTTAGATCATGTTAAAATTTGAAAATGTTGGTGGTTCCCCCGATTATAGGCCCCTCTCCCATTTTAAAATTCTGGATCCACCACTGATTGGCCATAAATTAAACTGATCCTGAGAAATTGTTAGGAAAAGAATACATTTATGCAATATAAAGAGTATTCATTCCAAATTTTCGAATGTGCTCGCTCAACCATGAAAATTTTCAAAGTTCGGAAAGTGTGTGGTGATAGAAATGATGGATGATAAAAACAACAGCAATTAAAGTCACATTTGAAACCGAATTTTCCCCCAATATTCACTTTATTACCCTTTAAAATCATGTGACATTGAAAATACCCTTTTTCCCACTTTGATGCGTGCTCACTCATCCATGAATAAAAAAATCGATTTCATTTTTGCACAGAATTTGCATTTACATCACAAGTGTGGCTATTGGTTGTACATTCGTCGAGATCTGTTTAGTCGAAAACGTGAATGGTTAACTTTTGATGAAATATATGAACTAGACAAAGACCATTAGAGTAATAATAGCCTCGTTCAAACGCATTCATTATTTTATTATGAATGAATTAAAATTACAAAGATATTTGTCTTATCACGACCCATACGTATGCTCTTTTGGTCGGAGGAAGGGTTGGCGGAGCCCAATCGGAGGAAAGGTCGGTGTAGTGCTCGTCTTGACAGACTATCCTCCGACCTAGATACTCCCGAAAAAAAGATAGGAGTATCTTGGTCGGAGGAAGGCCGGGTATCTTGTACGACGTCCAGACAGGCAGTACTCCGACCCTTGCTCCGGTCAACCCAGCCTACGTCTGGGTCGTGATAAGAGAAATATCTTTAGAATTTTATAGTCCATGCATAACAGAATTTCACTCTGAACAGGATCCCATGCGTCTGAACGAAGCTGAACGAAGCTAGCATAGGCCTAGCCCACAATACTGGCAAATACTTATTGCAAAACAAAATCAGCCGTATCTACCTTCTCTTTTGGCCAAATAAAGCCAATTTGCAAGAAGGCTTAATATACCATTAAAGATACTTTGCGGGTTTTTTCTGTATCAAATAGTGCTATACCATTTTCATAGTCCATATTTTATTGGTTACCAATTATATCGATGATATATTTTAGATACATTAGCTTTGTCATTTCATAATGTAAAAATGTTATCTAAAACCGGATAAGAAATTAACATGTAAAGGAAAACAAAAGGAGAGGGTGTATATGTAGATGAAAATGCATAAGGGCACAATACGACGTATAATTATATGTAGTTTGTACCCGCCGAGCGGCACGTTTGAAGTGACGATACAAATAAAATTATTTTGGGAACGGATATGGCCAGACAGAAATGAACCAGCATTCTATGCCTGCCATTATGTTTTATTGGAAATTTTACCAGGTCATTGACCTTATTTGAAAGACGATATTTATTTTCATAATATGTTTTATGTCCTCATATTTGTGGTTAACATGGATAGTTATTGTAAATATTAATAACTCCAATTTTTACTTTTTTTCGGGGATGCACTGCATATAGGCCTATACATACCAATGCAAGTACTATTATCAGGGCTCAACATGAACCCAGCGGAACAGCGGCATGTATAAGATCCATCTTTATTGGTGCACACTCCTTGTACACAGGGATTGCTAAATTTTGAAGAGCACTCGTTGATGTCTGAAACAAGAAATGACAAAAAAAATGTCAAAACCATATTCGTCAGTCATTTTCAATCTTTGAATTCCCGAAATTAATCGAGTAAATGTACTTAAATATATTACGAATTGCATGTTCTAATATCAATAGGCCTCAACAACCCAGCGCCACCTCCTGAATCAAAGGACAGGTTCGCCCCAACTAAAAGTTGATTTGAATAAAGAGGGAAAATTCCAGCAAGCATAACACTAGAAATCTTGCTCATAAAAATCAGGTGTTAAATAAGCTTAATTTCACAAACCAGCTATATGTACATCCTGGTCTGTACGCAAATTAGCGGACTAATTTTATTCTATGAAATATTCCACGCTCACGCATATTCACTGTTTTGTGAAAAACAAGCAAAACCTTTACATGTCATAACTTTATTTTACATCCGATTTTGATAAGATTTTCAGTGTTATGCTAATTAGATTTTTCTCTATTTATTCAAATCAACATTTTTTCTGATGTGGACTTGACCTTTTTTTTTAATACAACATGAATATTAAAAGTTGCAACTTTAATTGTGTTTAATTGTAATTTCCGGATTTCCCGGATTTTTTGTCACTTCTAAAATAAATACGTAAAAATGATCAGGATTTCTCCGCAATTCGGGAAATTTCCTTCAAAGTGGAAATACTGGTGCGGTCATCCGCGCAAAGTACGGGAGAATTACTGTAGACGGGTCAATTTACGACGAGAAATACCCTTACCCGGAACAAATTGCAACAAATTGTTTTTCAACGGTTTTTTGTACTATTTGACCTCAGGAATAACACTAAAAATCTACCAAAATCCGCATCCGGGAAAGTGGTTATTTTCAAGATGGCGTCTTAGATGGCCGCCATTCACTGAAAATGGATACAACTGACTCATTTTCCACCCTAGAATCCTATTTCGGTTCATAATCCATAGTCTAGGGGTAAACAAATTGTTATTACAGGCTAAAGTGAATTATAAGCCCTCCAGTGTACCTGGCAAATCCAAGATGGCGCCCAAAATGGCTGCCGTAGACTGAGAATCCACAATTCGTCCCAAGTGGCTTTAATTTGGTTTTTATTCAATGGTCTTAATGGTGAAGTAGTTAATTGGAACAAGTTAGAAGGACAGCCAGTGGTTTGGTATGTCCAAAAATCTGCGATGGGTTCCAAAAATTGTTTCTGAAATGGCTGCTTTTACTTGAAGCGGACATAACTCATTTCATTTTGGCCTGGGAGATGTGACTTTAATGTCTAAACCACTGGTTTCAAGGGTCAAATAATACATAAGAATAAGTTACAATGACAGTCAGTGATCTGATATGTCCAAAAATCGTAGATGGCTTTCAAAAATTGATCTTAAAAATAGGCTGCTTATTTTTAAGGCGGACATTGCTCATTTCATATCGGCCTGGGAGATGTGATTTTGGTATCTAAACCACTGGTTTCAAGGGTCAAAATAATACATTAGAGCAAGTTACAAGGACAGCCAGTGGCCTGGTTTGTCAAAAAATCTAAGTTGGTTTCCAAAAATTGATTCTTAATTGACTGCTGTTACTTAAAGCGGACATAGCTTATTTCATATCGGCCTGGGAGATGCGATTTTGGTGTCTAAACCACTGGTTTCAAGGGTCAAAATAATACATTACGACAAGTTTTAAGGACGGTCAGTGGTCTGGTATGACCAAAATCCAATATGGCTTCCAAAAATTGATTCTAAAATGGCTGCTGATACTTAAAAGTGGCACAGCTCATTTTATATCCGCCTGTGAGATTTGATTTCGGTGTCTAAACTATGTTTTTAAGGGACAAATTATATATTAGGACAAAATGGAATACTAACCATCCTTGTTTCTTGTCCGAATGTACTATTTGGCCCTTCATACCAAAATTTAGACACCAACATTATTTCTTACAGATAAATATTGTAGAACTCTGGCCATTATTGAGTGATATGAGTCGTTCTATACACAACAAAAAAAGTAAGTCCCCCCCTAAATCAAATTGCTGTAACTTTTGAACAGAATTATTTTGAGATATGATATTTCGTAGTTGGTTTTCTACACTCATTAAGCAACTCCTGGGAAAATGAGATTGATCAGTTGGGTCATGCATGAGTAAATAAAGATTGAATTAAAAATGACAATTTTTGAAAGTCACAAGTCTTTTTTTCAGATTGTGCAAATACAAAGTAAAAGTTGTTTTTAGGTGATTTTTATGGTGTTAATGCTGTTTTACTATCCATCATTTAGCCACTCCACACACAATTTTGATATCGTATGTTTATGGTTGAGTGAGCACAATGTATTGCAGGGGCCGCGGAAGCGGGGGGGGGGGGGTTAAGCCCCCCACTTTTTTCCAAAAGCATGTACAAAATGTAAAAATGACCATACGATTGTGATTTTTTGCATGGTCAGCCCCCCCCCCCTTTGAAAACCGTTCCGCGGCCCCTGTATTGTAACGTATCATCATATGGGTTTATGGTTGTATCCTCTTCAACTTGTTAGATCATGTTAAAATTTGAAAATGTTGGTGGTTCCCCCGATTATAGGCCGCTCTCCCATTTTAAAATTCTGGATCCACCACTGATTGGCCATAAATTAAACTGATCCTGAGAAATTGTTAGGAAAAGAATACATTTATGCAATATAAAGAGTATTCATTCCTAATTTTTCGAATGTGCTCGCTCAACCATGAAAATTTTCAAAGTTCGGAAAGTGTGTGGTGATAGAAATGATGGATGATAAAAACAACAGCAATTAAAGTCACATTTGAAACCGAATTTTCCCCCAATATTCACTTTATTACCCTTTAAAATGAGTCTGTGACATTGAAAATACCCTTTTTCCCACTTTGATGCGTGCTCACTCATCCATGAATAAAAAAAAATCGATTTCATTTTTGCACAGAATTTGCATTTACATCACAAGTGTGGCTATTGGTTGCACATTCGTCGAGATCTGTTTAGACGAAAACGTGAATGGTTAACTTTTGATGAAATATATGAACTAGGCAAAGAATATTAGAGTAATAATAGCCTCGTTCAAACGCATTCATTATTTTATTATGAATGAATTAAAATTACAAAGATATTTGTCTTATCACGACCCATACGTATGCTCTTTTGGTCGGAGGAAGGGTTGGCGGAGCCCAATCGGAGGAAAGGTTGGTGTAGTGCTCGTCTTGACAGACTATCCTCCGACCTAGATACTCCCGAAAAAAAGATAGGAGTATCTTGGTCGGAGGAAGGCCGGGTATCTCGTACGACGTCCAGACAGGCAGTACTCCGACCCTTGCTCCGGTCAACCCAGCCTACGTCTGGGTCGTGATAAGAGAAATATCTTTAGAATTTTATAGTCCATGCATAACAGAATTTCACTCTGAACAGGATCCCATGCGTCTGAACGAAGCTGAACGAAGCTAGCATAGGCCTAGCCCACAATACTGGCAAATATTTATTGCAAAACAAAATCAGCCGTATCTACCTTCTCTTTTGGCCAAATAAAGCCAATTTGCAAGAAGGCTTAATATACCACTAAAGATACTTTGCGGGTTTTTTCTGTATCAAATAGTGCTATACCATTTTCATAGTCCATATTTTATTGGTTACCAATTATATCGATGATATATTTTAGATACATTAGCTTTGTCATTTCATAATGTAAAAATGTTATCTAAAACCGGATAAGAAATTAACATGTAATGGAAAACAAAAGGAGAGGGTGTATATGTAGATGAAAATGAATAAGGGCACAATACGACGTATAATTATATGTAGTTTGTACCCGCCGAGCGGCACGTTTGAAGTGACGATACAAATAAAATTATTTTGGGAACGGATATGGCCAGACAGAAATGAACCAGCATTCTATGCCTGCCATTATGTTTTATTGGAAATTTTACCAGGTCATTGACCTTATTTGAAAGACGATATTTATTTTCATAATATGTTTTATGTCCTCATCATATTTGTGGTTAACATGGATAGTTATTGTAAATATTAATAACTCCAATTTTTACTTTTTTTCGGGGATGCACTGCATAGGCCTATACATACCAATGCAAGTACTATTATCAGGGCTCAACATGAACCCAGCGGAACAGCGGCATGTATAAGATCCATTTTTATTGGTGCACACTCCTTGTACACAGGGATTGCTAAATTTTGAAGAGCACTCGTTGATGTCTGAAACAAGAAATGACAAAAAAAATGTCAAAACCATATTCGTCAGTCATTTTCAATCTTTGAATTCCCGAAATTAATCGAGTAAATGTACTTAAATATATTACGAATTGCATGTTCTAATATCAATAGGCCTCAACAACCCAACAATCCTGAATCAAAGGACAGGTTCGCCCCAACTAAAAGTTGATTTGAATAAAGAGGGAAAATTCCAGCAAGCATAACACTAGAAATCTTGCTCATAAAAATCAGGTGTTAAATAAGCTTAATTTCACAAACCAGCTGTATGTACATCCTGGTCTGTACGCAAATTAGCGGACTAATTTTATTCTATGAAATATTCCACGCTCACGCATATTCACTGTTTTGTGAAAAACAAGCAAAACCTTTACATGTCATAACTTTATTTTACATCCGATTTTGATAAGATTTTCAGTGTTATGCTAATTAGATTTTTCTCTATTTATTCAAATCAACATTTTTTCTGATGTGGACTTGACCTTTTTTTTAAATACAACATGAATATTAAAAGTTGCAACTTTAATTGTGTTTAATTGTAATTTCCGGATTTCCCGGATTTTTTGTCACTTCTAAAATAAATACGTAAAAATGATCAGGATTTCTCCGCAATTCGGGAAATTTCCTTCAAAGTGGAAATACTGGTGCGGTCATCCGCGCAAAGTACGGGAGAATTACTGTAGACGGGTCAATTTACGACGAGAAATACCCTTACCCGGAACAAATTGCAACAAATTGTTTTTCAACGGTTTTTTGTACTATTTGACCTCAGGAATAACACTAAAAATCTACCAAAATCCGCATCCGGGAAAGTGGTTATTTTCAAGATGGCGTCTTAGATGGCCGCCATTCACTGAAAATGGATACAACTGACTCATTTTCCACCCTAGAATCCTATTTCGGTTCATAATCCATAGTCTAGGGGTAAACAAATTGTTATTACAGGCTAAAGTGAATTATAAGCCCTCCAGTGTACCTGGCAAATCCAAGATGGCGCCCAAAATGGCTGCCGTAGACTGAGAATCCACAATTCGTCCCAAGTGGCTTTAATTTGGTTTTTATTCAATGGTCTTAATGGTGAAGTAGTTAATTGGAACAAGTTAGAAGGACAGCCAGTGGTTTGGTATGTCCAAAAATCTGCGATGGGTTCCAAAAATTGTTTCTGAAATGGCTGCTTTTACTTGAAGCGGACATAACTCATTTCATTTTGGCCTGGGAGATGTGACTTTAATGTCTAAACCACTGGTTTCAAGGGTCAAATAATACATAAGAATAAGTTACAATGACAGTCAGTGATCTGATATGTCCAAAAATCGTAGATGGCTTTCAAAAATTGATCTTAAAAATAGGCTGCTTATTTTTAAGGCGGACATTGCTCATTTCATATCGGCCTGGGAGATGTGATTTTGGTATCTAAACCACTGGTTTCAAGGGTCAAAATAATACATTAGAGCAAGTTACAAGGACAGCCAGTGGCCTGGTTTGTCAAAAAATCTAAGTTGGTTTCCAAAAATTGATTCTTAATTGACTGCTGTTACTTAAAGCGGACATAGCTTATTTCATATCGGCCTGGGAGATGCGATTTTGGTGTCTAAACCACTGGTTTCAAGGGTCAAAATAATACATTACGACAAGTTTTAAGGACGGTCAGTGGTCTGGTATGACCAAAATCCAATATGGCTTCCAAAAATTGATTCTAAAATGGCTGCTGATACTTAAAAGTGGCACAGCTCATTTTATATCCGCCTGTGAGATTTGATTTCGGTGTCTAAACTATGTTTTTAAGGGACAAATTATATATTAGGACAAAATGGAATACTAACCATCCTTGTTTCTTGTCAGAATGTATTATTTGGCCCTTCATACCAAAATTTAGACACCAACATTATTTCTTACAGATAAATATTGTAGAACTCTGGCCATTATTGAGTGATATGAGTCGTTCTATACACAACAAAAAAAGTAAGTCCCCCCTAAATCAAATTGCTGTAACTTTTGAACAGAATTATTTTGAGATATGATATTTCGTAGTTGGTTTTCTACACTCATTAAGCAACTCCTGGGAAAAATGAGATTGATCAGTTGGGTCATGCATGAGTAAATAAAGATTGAATTAAAAATGACAATTTTTGAAAGTCACAAGAGTCTTTTTTTCAGATTGTGCAAATACAAAGTAAAAGTTGTTTTTATGTGATTTTTATGGTGTTAATGCTGTTTTACTATCCATCATTTAGCCACTCCACACACAAGTTTGATATCGTATGTTTATGGTTGAGTGAGCACAATGTATTGCAGGGGCCGCGGAAGCGGGGGGGGGGGGGGGGTTAAGCCCCCCACTTTTTTCCAAAAGCATGTACAAAATGTAAAAATGACCATACGATTGTGATTTTTTGCATGGTCAGCCCCCCCCCCTTTGAAAACCGTTCCGCGGCCCCTGTATTGTAACGTATCATCATATGGGTTTATGGTTGTATCCTCTTCAACTTGTTAGATCATGTTAAAATTTGAAAATGTTGGTGGTTCCCCCGATTATAGGCCCCTCTCCCATTTTAAAATTCTGGATCCACCACTGATTGGCCATAAATTAAACTGATCCTGAGAAATTGTTAGGAAAAGAATACATTTATGCAATATAAAGAGTATTCATTACTAATTTTTCGAATGTGCTCGCTCAACCATGAAAATTTTCAAAGTTCGGAAAGTGTGTGGTGATAGAAATGATGGATGATAAAAACAACAGCAATTAAAGTCATATTTGAAACCGAATTTTCCCCCAATATTCACTTTATTACCCTTTAAAATGAGTCTGTGACATTGAAAATACCCTTTTTCCCACTTTGATGCGTGCTCACTCATCCATGAATAAAAAAAAATCGATTTCATTTTTGCACAGAATTTGCATTTACATCACAAGTGTGGCTATTGGTTGCACATTCGTCGAGATCTGTTTAGACGAAAACGTGAATGGTTAACTTTTGATGAAATATATGAACTAGGCAAAGAATATTAGAGTAATAATAGCCTCGTTCAAACGCATTCATTATTTTATTATGAATGAATTAAAATTACAAAGATATTTGTCTTATCACGACCCATACGTATGCTCTTTTGGTCGGAGGAAGGGTTGGCGGAGCCCAATCGGAGGAAAGGTCGGTGTAGTGCTCGTCTTGACAGACTATCCTCCGACCTAGATACTCCCGAAAAAAAGATAGGAGTATCTTGGTCGGAGGAAGGCCGGGTATCTTGTACGACGTCCAGACAGGCAGTACTCCGACCCTTGCTCCGGTCAACCCAGCCTACGTCTGGGTCGTGATAAGAGAAATATCTTTAGAATTTTATAGTCCATGCATAACAGAATTTCACTCTGAACAGGATCCCATGCGTCTGAACGAAGCTGAACGAAGCTAGCATAGGCCTAGCCCACAATACTGGCAAATATTTATTGCAAAACAAAATCAGCCGTATCTACCTTCTCTTTTGGCCAAATAAAGCCAATTTGCAAGAAGGCTTAATATACCACTAAAGATACTTTGCGGGTTTTTTCTGTATCAAATAGTGCTATACCATTTTCATAGTCCATATTTTATTGGTTACCAATTATATCGATGATATATTTTAGATACATTAGCTTTGTCATTTCATAATGTAAAAATGTTATCTAAAACCGGATAAGAAATTAACATGTAAAGGAAAACAAAAGGAGAGGGTGTATATGTAGATGAAAATGCATAAGGGCACAATACGACGTATAATTATATGTAGTTTGTACCCGCCGAGCGGCACGTTTGAAGTGACGATACAAATAAAATTATTTTGGGAACGGATATGGCCAGACAGAAATGAACCAGCATTCTATGCCTGCCATTATGTTTTATTGGAAATTTTACCAGGTCATTGACCTTATTTGAAAGACGATATTGATTTTCATAATATGTTTTATGTCCTCATCATATTTGTGGTTAACATGGATAGTTATTGTAAATATTAATAACTCCAATTTTTACTTTTTTTCGGGGATGCACTGCATAGGCCTATACATACCAATGCAAGTACTATTATCAGGGCTCAACATGAACCCAGCGGAACAGCGGCATGTATAAGATCCATTTTTATTGGTGCACACTCCTTGTACACAGGGATTGCTAAATTTTGAAGAGCACTCGTTGATGTCTGAAACAAGAAATGACAAAAAAAATGTCAAAACCATATTCGTCAGTCATTTTCAATCTTTGAATTCCCGAAATTAATCGAGTAAATGTACTTAAATATATTACGAATTGCATGTTTTAATATCAATAGGCCTCAACAACCCAACAATCCTGAATCAAAGGACAGGTTCGCCCCAACTAAAAGTTGATTTGAATAAAGAGGGAAAATTCCAGCAAGCATAACACTAGAAATCTTGCTCATAAAAATCAGGTGTTAAATAAGCTTAATTTCACAAACCAGCTATATGTACATCCTGGTCTGTACGCAAATTAGCGGACTAATTTTATTCTATGAAATATTCCACGCTCACGCATATTCACTGTTTTGTGAAAAACAAGCAAAACCTTTACATGTCATAACTTTATTTTACATCCGATTTTGATAAGATTTTCAGTGTTATGCTAATTTGATTTTTCTCTATTTATTCAAATCAACATTTTTTCTGATGTGGACTTGACCTTTTTTTTTAATACAACATGAATATTAAAAGTTGCAACTTTAATTGTGTTTAATTGTAATTTCCGGATTTCCCGGATTTTTTGTCACTTCTAAAATAAATACGTAAAAATGATCAGGATTTCTCCGCAATTCGGGAAATTTCCTTCAAAGTGGAAATACTGGTGCGGTCATCCGCGCAAAGTACGGGAGAATTACTGTAGACGGGTCAATTTACGACGAGAAATACCCTTACCCGGAACAAATTGCAACAAATTGTTTTTCAACGGTTTTTTGTACTATTTGACCTCAGGAATAACACTAAAAATCTACCAAAATCCGCATCCGGGAAAGTGGTTATTTTCAAGATGGCGTCTTAGATGGCCGCCATTCACTGAAAATGGATACAACTGACTCATTTTCCACCCTAGAATCCTATTTCGGTTCATAATCCATAGTCTAGGGGTAAACAAATTGTTATTACAGGCTAAAGTGAATTATAAGCCCTCCAGTGTACCTGGCAAATCCAAGATGGCGCCCAAAATGGCTGCCGTAGACTGAGAATCCACAATTCGTCCCAAGTGGCTTTAATTTGGTTTTTATTCAATGGTCTTAATGGTGAAGTAGTTAATTGGAACAAGTTAGAAGGACAGCCAGTGGTTTGGTATGTCCAAAAATCTGCGATGGGTTCCAAAAATTGTTTCTGAAATGGCTGCTTTTACTTGAAGCGGACATAACTCATTTCATTTTGGCCTGGGAGATGTGACTTTAATGTCTAAACCACTGGTTTCAAGGGTCAAATAATACATAAGAATAAGTTACAATGACAGTCAGTGATCTGATATGTCCAAAAATCGTAGATGGCTTTCAAAAATTGATCTTAAAAATAGGCTGCTTATTTTTAAGGCGGACATTGCTCATTTCATATCGGCCTGGGAGATGTGAGTTTGGTATCTAAACCACTGGTTTCAAGGGTCAAAATAATACATTAGAGCAAGTTACAAGGACAGCTAGTGGCCTGGTTTGTCAAAAAATCTAAGTTGGTTTCCAAAAATTGATTCTTAATTGACTGCTGTTACTTAAAGCGGACATAGCTTATTTCATATCGGCCTGGGAGATGCGATTTTGGTGTCTAAACCACTGGTTTCAAGGGTCAAAATAATACATTACGACAAGTTTTAAGGACGGTCAGTGGTCTGGTATGACCAAAATCCAATGTGGCTTCCAAAAATTGATTCTAAAATGGCTGCTGATACTTAAAAGTGGCACAGCTCATTTTATATCCGCCTGTGAGATTTGATTTCGGTGTCTAAACTATGTTTTTAAGGGACAAATTATATATTAGGACAAAATGGAATACTAACCATCCTTGTTTCTTGTCAGAAAGTATTATTTGGCCCTTCATACCAAAATTTAGACACCAACATTATTTCTTACAGATAAATATTGTAGAACTCTGGCCATTATTGAGTGATATGAGTCGTTCTATACACAACAAAAAAAGTAAGTCCCCCCTAAATCAAATTGCTGTAACTTTTGAACAGAATTATTTTGAGATATGATATTTCGTAGTTGGTTTTCTACACTCATTAAGCAACTCCTGGGAAAAATGAGATTGATCAGTTGGGTCATGCATGAGTAAATAAAGATTGAATTAAAAATGACAATTTTTGAAAGTCACAAGATTCTTTTTTTTCAGATTGTGCAAATACAAAGTAAAAGTTGTTTTTAGGTGATTTTTATGGTGTTAATGCTGTTTTACTATCCATCATTTAGCCACTCCACACACAATTTTGATATCGTATGTTTATGGTTGAGTGAGCACAATGTATTGCAGGGGCCGCGGAAGCGGGGGGGGGGGGTGTTAAGCCCCCCACTTTTTCCAAAAGCATGTACAAAAGGTAAAAATGACCATACGATTGTGATTTTTTGCATGGTCAGTCCCCCCCCCCTTGAAAACCGTTCCGCGGCCCCTGTATTGTAACGTATCATCATATGGGTTTATGGTTGTATCCTCTTCAACTTGTTAGATCATGTTAAAATTTGAAAATGTTGGTGGTTCCCCCGATTATAGGCCCCTCTCCCATTTTAAAATTCTGGATCCACCACTGATTGGCCATAAATTAAACTGATCCTGAGAAATTGTTAGGAAAAGAATACATTTATGCAATATAAAGAGTATTCATTCCTAATTTTTCGAATGTGCTCGCTCAACCATGAAAATTTTCAAAGTTCGGAAAGTGTGTGGTGATAGAAATGATGGATGATAAAAACAACAGCAATTAAAGTCACATTTGAAACCGAATTTTCCCCCAATATTCACTTTATTACCCTTTGAAATGAGTCTGTGACATTGAAAATACCCTTTTTCCCACTTTGATGCGTGCTCACTCATCCATGAATAAAAAAAATCGATTTCATTTTTGCACAGAATTTGCATTTACATCACAATTGTGGCTATTGGTTGCACATTCGTCGAGATCTGTTTAGACGAAAACGTGAATGGTTAACTTTTGATGAAATATATGAACTAGGCAAAGAATATTAGAGTAATAATAGCCTCGTTCAAACGCATTCATTATTTTATTATGAATGAATTAAAATTACAAAGATATTTGTCTTATCACGACCCATACGTATGCTCTTTTGGTCGGAGGAAGGGTTGGCGGAGCCCAATCGGAGGAAAGGTCGGTGTAGTGCTCGTCTTGACAGACTATCCTCCGACCTAGATACTCCCGAAAAAAAGATAGGAGTATCTTGGTCGGAGGAAGGCCGGGTATCTTGTACGACGTCCAGACAGGCAGTACTCCGACCCTTGCTCCGGTCAACCCAGCCTACGTCTGGGTCGTGATAAGAGAAATATCTTTAGAATTTTATAGTCCATGCATAACAGAATTTCACTCTGAACAGGATCCCATGCGTCTGAACGAAGCTGAACGAAGCTAGCATAGGCCTAGCCCACAATACTGGCAAATACTTATTGCAAAACAAAATCAGCCGTATCTACCTTCTCTTTTGGCCAAATAAAGCCAATTTGCAAGAAGGCTTAATATACCACTAAAGATACTTTGCGGGTTTTTTCTGTATCAAATAGTGCTATACCATTTTCATAGTCCATATTTTATTGGTTACCAATTATATCGATGATATATTTTAGATACATAAGCTTTGTCATTTCATAATGTAAAAATGTTATCTAAAACCGGATAAGAAATTAACATGTAAAGGAAAACAAAAGGAGAGGGTGTATATGTAGATGAAAATGCATAAGGGCACAATACGACGTATAATTATATGTAGTTTGTACCCGCCGAGCGGCACGTTTGAAGTGACGATACAAATAAAATTATTTTGGGAACGGATATGGCCAGACAGAAATGAACCAGCATTCTATGCCTGCCATTATGTTTTATTGGAAATTTTACCAGGTCATTGACCTTATTTGAAAGACGATATTTATTTTCATAATATGTTTTATGTCCTCATCATATTTGTGGTTAACATGGATAGTTATTGTAAATATTAATAACTCCAATTTTTACTTTTTTTCGGGGATGCACTGCATAGGCCTATACATACCAATGCAAGTACTATTATCAGGGCTCAACATGAACCCAGCGGAACAGCGGCATGTATAAGATCCATCTTTATTGGTGCACACTCCTTGTACACAGGGATTGCTAAATTTTGAAGAGCACTCGTTGATGTCTGAAACAAGAAATGACAAAAAAAATGTCAAAACCATATTCGTCAGTCATTTTCAATCTTTGAATTCCCGAAATTAATCGAGTAAATGTACTTAAATATATTACGAATTGCATGTTCTAATATCAATAGGCCTCAACAACCCAACAATCCTGAATCAAAGGACAGGTTCGCCCCAACTAAAAGTTGATTTGAATAAAGAGGGAAAATTCCAGCAAGCATAACACTGGAAATCTTGCTCATAAAAATCAGGTGTTAAATAAGCTTAATTTCACAAACCAGCTATATGTACATCCTGGTCTGTACGCAAATTAGCGGACTAATTTTATTCTATGAAATATTCCACGCTCACGCATATTCACTGTTTTGTGAAAAACAAGCAAAACCTTTACATGTCATAACTTTATTTTACATCCGATTTTGATAAGATTTTCAGTGTTATGCTAATTTGATTTTTCTCTATTTATTCAAATCAACATTTTTTCTGATGTGGACTTGACCTTTTTTTTTAATACAACATGAATATTAAAAGTTGCAACTTTAATTGTGTTTAATTGTAATTTCCGGATTTCCCGGATTTTTTGTCACTTCTAAAATAAATACGTAAAAATGATCAGGATTTCTCCGCAATTCGGGAAATTTCCTTCAAAGTGGAAATACTGGTGCGGTCATCCGCGCAAAGTACGGGAGAATTACTGTAGACGGGTCAATTTACGACGAGAAATACCCTTACCCGGAACAAATTGCAACAAATTGTTTTTCAACGGTTTTTTGTACTATTTGACCTCAGGAATAACACTAAAAATCTACCAAAATCCGCATCCGGGAAAGTGGTTATTTTCAAGATGGCGTCTTAGATGGCCGCCATTCACTGAAAATGGATACAACTGACTCATTTTCCACCCTAGAATCCTATTTCGGTTCATAATCCATAGTCTAGGGGTAAACAAATTGTTATTACAGGCTAAAGTGAATTATAAGCCCTCCAGTGTACCTGGCAAATCCAAGATGGCGCCCAAAATGGCTGCCGTAGACTGAGAATCCACAATTCGTCCCAAGTGGCTTTAATTTGGTTTTTATTCAATGGTCTTAATGGTGAAGTAGTTAATTGGAACAAGTTAGAAGGACAGCCAGTGGTTTGGTATGTCCAAAAATCTGCGATGGGTTCCAAAAATTGTTTCTGAAATGGCTGCTTTTACTTGAAGCGGACATAACTCATTTCATTTTGGCCTGGGAGATGTGACTTTAATGTCTAAACCACTGGTTTCAAGGGTCAAATAATACATAAGAATAAGTTACAATGACAGTCAGTGATCTGATATGTCCAAAAATCGTAGATGGCTTTCAAAAATTGATCTTAAAAATAGGCTGCTTATTTTTAAGGCGGACATTGCTCATTTCATATCGGCCTGGGAGATGTGATTTTGGTATCTAAACCACTGGTTTCAAGGGTCAAAATAATACATTAGAGCAAGTTACAAGGACAGCCAGTGGCCTGGTTTGTCAAAAAATCTAAGTTGGTTTCCAAAAATTGATTCTTAATTGACTGCTGTTACTTAAAGCGGACATAGCTTATTTCATATCGGCCTGGGAGATGCGATTTTGGTGTCTAAACCACTGGTTTCAAGGGTCAAAATAATACATTACGACAAGTTTTAAGGACGGTCAGTGGTCTGGTATGACCAAAATCCAATATGGCTTCCAAAAATTGATTCTAAAATGGCTGCTGATACTTAAAAGTGGCACAGCTCATTTTATATCCGCCTGTGAGATTTGATTTCGGTGTCTAAACTATGTTTTTAAGGGACAAATTATATATTAGGACAAAATGGAATACTAACCATCCTTGTTTCTTGTCAGAATGTATTATTTGGCCCTTCATACCAAAATTTAGACACCAACATTATTTCTTACAGATAAATATTGTAGAACTCTGGCCATTATTGAGTGATATGAGTCGTTCTATACACAACAAAAAAAGTAAGTCCCCCCTAAATCAAATTGCTGTAACTTTTGAACAGAATTATTTTGAGATATGATATTTCGTAGTTGGTTTTCTACACTCATTAAGCAACTCCTGGGAAAAATGAGATTGATCAGTTGGGTCATGCATGAGTAAATAAAGATTGAATTAAAAATGACAATTTTTGAAAGTCACAAGAGTCTTTTTTTCAGATTGTGCAAATACAAAGTAAAAGTTGTTTTTAGGTGATTTTTATGGTGTTAATGCTGTTTTACTATCCATCATTTAGCCACTCCACACACAAGTTTGATATCGTATGTTTATGGTTGAGTGAGCACAATGTATTGCAGGGGCCGCGGAAGCGGGGGGGGGGGGGGTTAAGCCCCCCACTTTTTTCCAAAAGCATGTACAAAATGTAAAAATGACCATACGATTGTGATTTTTTGCATGGTCAGCCCCCCCCCCTTTGAAAACCGTTCCGCGGCCCCTGTATTGTAACGTATCATCATATGGGTTTATGGTTGTATCCTCTTCAACTTGTTAGATCATGTTAAAATTTGAAAATGTTGGTGGTTCCCCCGATTATAGGCCCCTCTCCCATTTTAAAATTCTGGATCCACCACTGATTGGCCATAAATTAAACTGATCCTGAGAAATTGTTAGGAAAAGAATACATTTATGCAATATAAAGAGTATTCATTCCTAATTTTTCGAATGTGCTCGCTCAACCATGAAAATTTTCAAAGTTCGGAAAGTGTGTGGTGATAGAAATGATGGATGATAAAAACAACAGCAATTAAAGTCACATTTGAAACCGAATTTTCCCCCAATATTCACTTTATTACCCTTTAAAATGAGTCTGTGACATTGAAAATACCCTTTTTCCCACTTTGATGCGTGCTCACTCATCCATGAATAAAAAAAAATCGATTTCATTTTTGCACAGAATTTGCATTTACATCACAAGTGTGGCTATTGGTTGCACATTCGTCGAGATCTGTTTAGACGAAAACGTGAATGGTTAACTTTTGATGAAATATATGAACTAGGCAAAGAATATTAGAGTAATAATAGCCTCGTTCAAACGCATTCATTATTTTATTATGAATGAATTAAAATTACAAAGATATTTGTCTTATCACGACCCATACGTATGCTCTTTTGGTCGGAGGAAGGGTTGGCGGAGCCCAATCGGAGGAAAGGTCGGTGTAGTGCTCGTCTTGACAGACTATCCTCCGACCTAGATACTCCCGAAAAAAAGATAGGAGTATCTTGGTCGGAGGAAGGCCGGGTATCTTGTACGACGTCCAGACAGGCAGTACTCCGACCCTTGCTCCGGTCAACCCAGCCTACGTCTGGGTCGTGATAAGAGAAATATCTTTAGAATTTTATAGTCCATGCATAACAGAATTTCACTCTGAACAGGATCCCATGCGTCTGAACGAAGCTGAACGAAGCTAGCATAGGCCTAGCCCACAATACTGGCAAATATTTATTGCAAAACAAAATCAGCCGTATCTACCTTCTCTTTTGGCCAAATAAAGCCAATTTGCAAGAAGGCTTAATATACCACTAAAGATACTTTGCGGGTTTTTTTCTGTATCAAATAGTGCTATACCATTTTCATAGTCCATATTTTATTGGTTACCAATTATATTGATGATATATTTTAGATACATTAGCTTTGTCATTTCATAATGTAAAAATGTTATCTAAAACCGGATAAGAAATTAACATGTAAAGGAAAACAAAAGGAGAGGGTGTATATGTAGATGAAAATGCATAAGGGCACAATACGACGTATAATTATATGTAGTTTGTACCCGCCGAGCGGCACGTTTGAAGTGACGATACAAATAAAATTATTTTGGGAACGGATATGGCCAGACAGAAATGAACCAGCATTCTATGCCTGCCATTATGTTTTATTGGAAATTTTACCAGGTCATTGACCTTATTTGAAAGACGATATTTATTTTCATAATATGTTTTATGTCCTCATCATATTTGTGGTTAACATGGATAGTTATTGTAAATATTAATAACTCCAATTTTTACTTTTTTTCGGGGATGCACTGCATAGGCCTATACATACCAATGCAAGTACTATTATCAGGGCTCAACATGAACCCAGCGGAACAGCGGCATGTATAAGATCCATTTTTATTGGTGCACACTCCTTGTACACAGGGATTGCTAAATTTTGAAGAGCACTCGTTGATGTCTGAAACAAGAAATGACAAAAAAAATGTCAAAACCATATTCGTCAGTCATTTTCAATCTTTGAATTCCCGAAATTAATCGAGTAAATGTACTTAAATATATTACGAATTGCATGTTCTAATATCAATAGGCCTCAACAACCCAACAATCCTGAATCAAAGGACAGGTTCGCCCCAACTAAAAGTTGATTTGAATAAAGAGGGAAAATTCCAGCAAGCATAACACTAGAAATCTTGCTCATAAAAATCAGGTGTTAAATAAGCTTAATTTCACAAACCAGCTATATGTACATCCTGGTCTGTACGCAAATTAGCGGACTAATTTTATTCTATGAAATATTCCACGCTCACGCATATTCACTGTTTTGTGAAAAACAAGCAAAACCTTTACATGTCATAACTTTATTTTACATCCGATTTTGATAAGATTTTCAGTGTTATGCTAATTTGATTTTTCTCTATTTATTCAAATCAACATTTTTTCTGATGTGGACTTGACCTTTTTTTTTAATACAACATGAATATTAAAAGTTGCAACTTTAATTGTGTTTAATTGTAATTTCCGGATTTCCCGGATTTTTTGTCACTTCTAAAATAAATACGTAAAAATGATCAGGATTTCTCCGCAATTCGGGAAATTTCCTTCAAAGTGGAAATACTGGTGCGGTCATCCGCGCAAAGTACGGGAGAATTACTGTAGACGGGTCAATTTACGACGAGAAATACCCTTACCCGGAACAAATTGCAACAAATTGTTTTTCAACGGTTTTTTGTACTATTTGACCTCAGGAATAACACTAAAAATCTACCAAAATCCGCATCCGGGAAAGTGGTTATTTTCAAGATGGCGTCTTAGATGGCCGCCATTCACTGAAAATGGATACAACTGACTCATTTTCCACCCTAGAATCCTATTTCGGTTCATAATCCATAGTCTAGGGGTAAACAAATTGTTATTACAGGCTAAAGTGAATTATAAGCCCTCCAGTGTACCTGGCAAATCCAAGATGGCGCCCAAAATGGCTGCCGTAGACTGAGAATCCACAATTCGTCCCAAGTGGCTTTAATTTGGTTTTTATTCAATGGTCTTAATGGTGAAGAAGTTAATTGGAACAAGTTAGAAGGACAGCCAGTGGTTTGGTATGTCCAAAAATCTGCGATGGGTTCCAAAAATTGTTTCTGAAATGGCTGCTTTTACTTGAAGCGGACATAACTCATTTCATTTTGGCCTGGGAGATGTGACTTTAATGTCTAAACCACTGGTTTCAAGGGTCAAATAATACATAAGAATAAGTTACAATGACAGTCAGTGATCTGATATGTCCAAAAATCGTAGATGGCTTTCAAAAATTGATCTTAAAAATAGGCTGCTTATTTTTAAGGCGGACATTGCTCATTTCATATCGGCCTGGGAGATGTGATTTTGGTATCTAAACCACTGGTTTCAAGGGTCAAAATAATACATTAGAGCAAGTTACAAGGACAGCCAGTGGCCTGGTTTGTCAAAAAATCTAAGTTGGTTTCCAAAAATTGATTCTTAATTGACTGCTGTTACTTAAAGCGGACATAGCTTATTTCATATCGGCCTGGGAGATGCGATTTTGGTGTCTAAACCACTGGTTTCAAGGGTGAAAATAATACATTACGACAAGTTTTAAGGACGGTCAGTGGTCTGGTATGACCAAAATCCAATATGGCTTCCAAAAATTGATTCTAAAATGGCTGCTGATACTTAAAAGTGGCACAGCTCATTTCATATCCGCCTGTGAGATTTGATTTCGGTGTCTAAACTATGTTTTTAAGGGACAAATTATATATTAGGACAAAATGGAATACTAACCATCCTTGTTTCTTGTCCGAATGTATTATTTGGCCCTTCATACCAAAATTTAGACACCAACATTATTTCTTACAGATAAATATTGTAGAACTCTGGCCATTATTGAGTGATATGAGTCGTTCTATACACAACAAAAAAAGTAAGTCCCCCCCTAAATCAAATTGCTGTAACTTTTGAACAGAATTATTTTGAGATATGATATTTCGTAGTTGGTTTTCTACACTCATTAAGCAACTCCTGGGAAAAATGAGATTGATCAGTTGGGTCATGCATGAGTAAATAAAGATTGAATTAAAAATGACAATTTTTGAAAGTCACAAGTCTTTTTTTCAGATTGTGCAAATACAAAGTAAAAGTTGTTTTTAGGTGATTTTTATGGTGTTAATTCTGTTTTACTATCCATCATTTAGCCACTCCACACACAATTTTGATATCGTATGTTTATGGTTGAGTGAGCACAATGTATTGCAGGGGCCGCGGAAGCGGGGGGGGGGGGGTTAAGCCCCCCACTTTTTTCCAAAAGCATGTACAAAATGTAAAAATGACCATACGATTGTGATTTTTTGCATGGTCAGTCCCCCCCCCCTTTGAAAACCGTTCCGCGGCCCCTGTATTGTAACGTATCATCATATGGGTTTATGGTTGTATCCTCTTCAACTTGTTAGATCATGTTAAAATTTGAAAATGTTGGTGGTTCCCCCGATTATAGGCCCCTATCCCATTTTAAAATTCTGGATCCACCACTGATTGGCCATAAATTAAACTGATCCTGAGAAATTGTTAGGAAAAGAATACATTTATGCAATATAAAGAGTATTCATTCCTAATTTTTCGAATGTGCTCGCTCAACCATGAAAATTTTCAAAGTTCGGAAAGTGTGTGGTGATAGAAATGATGGATGATAAAAACAACAGCAATTAAAGTCACATTTGAAACCGAATTTTCCCCCAATATTCACTTTATTACCCTTTAAAATGAGTCTGTGACATTGAAAATACCCTTTTTCCCACTTTGATGCGTGCTCACTCATCCATGAATAAAAAAAAATCGATTTCATTTTTGCACAGAATTTGCATTTACATCACAAGTGTGGCTATTGGTTGCACATTCGTCGAGATCTGTTTAGACGAAAACGTGAATGGTTAACTTTTGATGAAATATATGAACTAGGCAAAGAATATTAGAGTAATAATAGCCTCGTTCAAACGCATTCATTATTTTATTATGAATGAATTAAAATTACAAAGATATTTGTCTTATCACGACCCATACGTATGCTCTTTTGGTCGGAGGAAGGGTTGGCGGAGCCCAATCGGAGGAAAGGTCGGTGTAGTGCTCGTCTTGACAGACTATCCTCCGACCTAGATACTCCCGAAAAAAAGATAGGAGTATCTTGGTCGGAGGAAGGCCGGGTATCTTGTACGACGTCCAGACAGGCAGTACTCCGACCCTTGCTCCGGTCAACCCAGCCTACGTCTGGGTCGTGATAAGAGAAATATCTTTAGAATTTTATAGTCCATGCATAACAGAATTTCACTCTGAACAGGATCCCATGCGTCTGAACGAAGCTGAACGAAGCTAGCATAGGCCTAGCCCACAATACTGGCAAATATTTATTGCAAAACAAAATCAGCCGTATCTACCTTCTCTTTTGGCCAAATAAAGCCAATTTGCAAGAAGGCTTAATATACCACTAAAGATACTTTGCGGGTTTTTTCTGTATCAAATAGTGCTATACCATTTTCATAGTCCATATTTTATTGGTTACCAATTATATTGATGATATATTTTAGATACATTAGCTTTGTCATTTCATAATGTAAAAATGTTATCTAAAACCGGATAAGAAATTAACATGTAAAGGAAAACAAAAGGAGAGGGTGTATATGTAGATGAAAATGCATAAGGGCACAATACGACGTATAATTATATGTAGTTTGTACCCGCCGAGCGGCACGTTTGAAGTGACGATACAAATAAAATTATTTTGGGAACGGATATGGCCAGACAGAAATGAACCAGCATTCTATGCCTGCCATTATGTTTTATTGGAAATTTTACCAGGTCATTGACCTTATTTGAAAGACGACATTTATTTTCATAATATGTTTTATGTCCTCATCATATTTGTGGTTAACATGGATAGTTATTGTAAATATTAATAACTCCAATTTTTACTTTTTTTCGGGGATGCACTGCATAGGCCTATACATACCAATGCAAGTACTATTATCAGGGCTCAACATGAACCCAGCGGAACAGCGGCATGTATAAGATCCATTTTTATTGGTGCACACTCCTTGTACACAGGGATTGCTAAATTTTGAAGAGCACTCGTTGATGTCTGAAACAAGAAATGACAAAAAAAATGTCAAAACCATATTCGTCAGTCATTTTCAATCTTTGAATTCCCGAAATTAATCGAGTAAATGTACTTAAATATATTACGAATTGCATGTTCTAATATCAATAGGCCTCAACAACCCAACAATCCTGAATCAAAGGACAGGTTCGCCCCAACTAAAAGTTGATTTGAATAAAGAGGGAAAATTCCAGCAAGCATAACACTAGAAATCTTGCTCATAAAAATCAGGTGTTAAATAAGCTTAATTTCACAAACCAGCTATATGTACATCCTGGTCTGTACGCAAATTAGCGGACTAATTTTATTCTATGAAATATTCCACGCTCACGCATATTCACTGTTTTGTGAAAAACAAGCAAAACCTTTACATGTCATAACTTTATTTTACATCCGATTTTGATAAGATTTTCAGTGTTATGCTAATTTGATTTTTCTCTATTTATTCAAATCAACATTTTTTTCTGATGTGGACTTGACCTTTTTTTTAATACAACATGAATATTAAAAGTTGCAACTTTAATTGTGTTTAATTGTAATTTCCGGATTTCCCGGATTTTTTGTCACTTCTAAAATAAATACGTAAAAATGATCAGGATTTCTCCGCAATTCGGGAAATTTCCTTCAAAGTGGAAATACTGGTGCGGTCATCCGCGCAAAGTACGGGAGAATTACTGTAGACGGGTCAATTTACGACGAGAAATACCCTTACCCGGAACAAATTGCAACAAATTGTTTTTCAACGGTTTTTTGTACTATTTGACCTCAGGAATAACACTAAAAATCTACCAAAATCCGCATCCGGGAAAGTGGTTATTTTCAAGATGGCGTCTTAGATGGCCGCCATTCACTGAAAATGGATACAACTGACTCATTTTCCACCCTAGAATCCTATTTCGGTTCATAATCCATAGTCTAGGGGTAAACAAATTGTTATTACAGGCTAAAGTGAATTATAAGCCCTCCAGTGTACCTGGCAAATCCAAGATGGCGCCCAAAATGGCTGCCGTAGACTGAGAATCCACAATTCGTCCCAAGTGGCTTTAATTTGGTTTTTATTCAATGGTCTTAATGGTGAAGTAGTTAATTGGAACAAGTTAGAAGGACAGCCAGTGGTTTGGTATGTCCAAAAATCTGCGATGGGTTCCAAAAATTGTTTCTGAAATGGCTGCTTTTACTTGAAGCGGACATAACTCATTTCATTTTGGCCTGGGAGATGTGACTTTAATGTCTAAACCACTGGTTTCAAGGGTCAAATAATACATAAGAATAAGTTACAATGACAGTCAGTGATCTGATATGTCCAAAAATCGTAGATGGCTTTCAAAAATTGATCTTAAAAATAGGCTGCTTATTTTTAAGGCGGACATTGCTCATTTCATATCGGCCTGGGAGATGTGATTTTGGTATCTAAACCACTGGTTTCAAGGGTCAAAATAATACATTAGAGCAAGTTACAAGGACAGCCAGTGGCCTGGTTTGTCAAAAAATCTAAGTTGGTTTCCAAAAATTGATTCTTAATTGACTGCTGTTACTTAAAGCGGACATAGCTTATTTCATATCGGCCTGGGAGATGCGATTTTGGTGTCTAAACCACTGGTTTCAAGGGTCAAAATAATACATTACGACAAGTTTTAAGGGCGGTCAGTGGTCTGGTATGACCAAAATCCAATATGGCTTCCAAAAATTGATTCTAAAATGGCTGCTGATACTTAAAAGTGGCACAGCTCATTTTATATCCGCCTGTGAGATTTGATTTCGGTGTCTAAACTATGTTTTTAAGGGACAAATTATATATTAGGACAAAATGGAATACTAACCATCCTTGTTTCTTGTCCGAATGTATTATTTGGCCCTTCATACCAAAATTTAGACGCCAACATTATTTCTTACAGATAAATATTGTAGAACTCTGGCCATTATTGAGTGATATGAGTCGTTCTATACACAACAAAAAAAGTAAGTCCCCCCTAAATCAAATTGCTGTAACTTTTGAACAGAATTATTTTGAGATATGATATTTCGTAGTTGGTTTTCTACACTCATTAAGCAACTCCTGGGAAAAATGAGATTGATCAGTTGGGTCATGCATGAGTAAATAAAGATTGAATTAAAAATGACAATTTTTGAAAGTCACAAGAGTCTTTTTTTCAGATTGTGCAAATACAAAGTAAAAGTTGTTTTTAGGTGATTTTTATGGTGTTAATGCTGTTTTACTATCCATCATTTAGCCACTCCACACACAATTTTGATATCGTATGTTTATGGTTGAGTGAGCACAATGTATTGCAGGGGCCGCGGAAGCGGGAGGGGGGGGGGTTAAGCCCCCCACTTTTTTCCAAAAGCATGTACAAAATGTAAAAATGACCATACGATTGTGATTTTTTGCATGGTCAGTCCCCCCCCCCCCCCTTTGAAAACCGTTCCGCGGCCCCTGTATTGTAACGTATCATCATATGGGTTTATGGTTGTATCCTCTTCAACTTGTTAGATCATGTTAAAATTTGAAAATGTTGGTGGTTCCCCCGATTATAGGCCCCTCTCCCGTTTTAAAATTCTGGATCCACCACTGATTGGCCATAAATTAAACTGATCCTGAGAAATTGTTAGGAAAAGAATACATTTATGCAATATAAAGAGTATTCATTCCTAATTTTTCGAATGTGCTCGCTCAACCATGAAAATTTTCAAAGTTCGGAAAGTGTGTGGTGATAGAAATGATGGATGATAAAAACAACAGCAATTAAAGTCACATTTGAAACCGAATTTTCCCCCAATATTCACTTTATTACCCTTTAAAATGAGTCTGTGACATTGAAAATACCCTTTTTCCCACTTTGATGCGTGCTCACTCATCCATGAATAAAAAAAAATCGATTTCATTTTTGCACAGAATTTGCATTTACATCACAAGTGTGGCTATTGGTTGCACATTCGTCGAGATCTGTTTAGACGAAAACGTGAATGGTTAACTTTTGATGAAATATATGAACTAGGCAAAGAATATTAGAGTAATAATAGCCTCGTTCAAACGCATTCATTATTTTATTATGAATGAATTAAAATTACAAAGATATTTGTCTTATCACGACCCATACGTATGCTCTTTTGGTCGGAGGAAGGGTTGGCGGAGCCCAATCGGAGGAAAGGTCGGTGTAGTGCTCGTCTTGACAGACTATCCTCCGACCTAGATACTCCCGAAAAAAAGATAGGAGTATCTTGGTCGGAGGAAGGCCGGGTATCTTGTACGACGTCCAGACAGGCAGTACTCCGACCCTTGCTCCGGTCAACCCAGCCTACGTCTGGGTCGTGATAAGAGAAATATCTTTAGAATTTTATAGTCCATGCATAACAGAATTTCACTCTGAACAGGATCCCATGCGTCTGAACGAAGCTGAACGAAGCTAGCATAGGCCTAGCCCACAATACTGGCAAATATTTATTGCAAAACAAAATCAGCCGTATCTACCTTCTCTTTTGGCCAAATAAAGCCAATTTGCAAGAAGGCTTAATATACCACTAAAGATACTTTGCGGGTTTTTTCTGTATCAAATAGTGCTATACCATTTTCATAGTCCATATTTTATTGGTTACCAATTATATTGATGATATATTTTAGATACATTAGCTTTGTCATTTCATAATGTAAAAATGTTATCTAAAACCGGATAAGAAATTAACATGTAAAGGAAAACAAAAGGAGAGGGTGTATATGTAGATGAAAATGCATAAGGGCACAATACGACGTATAATTATATGTAGTTTGTACCCGCCGAGCGGCACGTTTGAAGTGACGATACAAATAAAATTATTTTGGGAACGGATATGGCCAGACAGAAATGAACCAGCATTCTATGCCTGCCATTATGTTTTATTGGAAATTTTACCAGGTCATTGACCTTATTTGAAAGACGATATTTATTTTCATAATATGTTTTATGTCCTCATCATATTTGTGGTTAACATGGATAGTTATTGTAAATATTAATAACTCCAATTTTTACTTTTTTTCGGGGATGCACTGCATAGGCCTATACATACCAATGCAAGTACTATTATCAGGGCTCAACATGAACCCAGCGGAACAGCGGCATGTATAAGATCCATTTTTATTGGTGCACACTCCTTGTACACATGGATTGCTAAATTTTGAAGAGCACTCGTTGATGTCTGAAACAAGAAATGACAAAAAAAATGTCAAAACCATATTCGTCAGTCATTTTCAATCTTTGAATTCCCGAAATTAATCGAGTAAATGTACTTAAATATATTACGAATTGCATGTTCTAATATCAATAGGCCTCAACAACCCAACAATCCTGAATCAAAGGACAGGTTCGCCCCAACTAAAAGTTGATTTGAATAAAGAGGGAAAATTCCAGCAAGCATAACACTAGAAATCTTGCTCATAAAAATCAGGTGTTAAATAAGCTTAATTTCACAAACCAGCTATATGTACATCCTGGTCTGTACGCAAATTAGCGGACTAATTTTATTCTATGAAATATTCCACGCTCACGCATATTCACTGTTTTGTGAAAAACAAGCAAAACCTTTACATGTCATAACTTTATTTTACATCCGATTTTGATAAGATTTTCAGTGTTATGCTAATTTGATTTTTCTCTATTTATTCAAATCAACATTTTTTCTGATGTGGACTTGACCTTTTTTTTTAATACAACATGAATATTAAAAGTTGCAACTTTAATTGTGTTTAATTGTAATTTCCGGATTTCCCGGATTTTTTGTCACTTCTAAAATAAATACGTAAAAATGATCAGGATTTCTCCGCAATTCGGGAAATTTCCTTCAAAGTGGAAATACTGGTGCGGTCATCCGCGCAAAGTACGGGAGAATTACTGTAGACGGGTCAATTTACGACGAGAAATACCCTTACCCGGAACAAATTGCAACAAATTGTTTTTCAACGGTTTTTTGTACTATTTGACCTCAGGAATAACACTAAAAATCTACCAAAATCCGCATCCGGGAAAGTGGTTATTTTCAAGATGGCGTCTTAGATGGCCGCCATTCACTGAAAATGGATACAACTGACTCATTTTCCACCCTAGAATCCTATTTCGGTTCATAATCCATAGTCTAGGGGTAAACAAATTGTTATTACAGGCTAAAGTGAATTATAAGCCCTCCAGTGTACCTGGCAAATCCAAGATGGCGCCCAAAATGGCTGCCGTAGACTGAGAATCCACAATTCGTCCCAAGTGGCTTTAATTTGGTTTTTATTCAATGGTCTTAATGGTGAAGTAGTTAATTGGAACAAGTTAGAAGGACAGCCAGTGGTTTGGTATGTCCAAAAATCTGCGATGGGTTCCAAAAATTGTTTCTGAAATGGCTGCTTTTACTTGAAGCGGACATAACTCATTTCATTTTGGCCTGGGAGATGTGACTTTAATGTCTAAACCACTGGTTTCAAGGGTCAAATAATACATAAGAATAAGTTACAATGACAGTCAGTGATCTGATATGTCCAAAAATCGTAGATGGCTTTCAAAAATTGATCTTAAAAATAGGCTGCTTATTTTTAAGGCGGACATTGCTCATTTCATATCGGCCTGGGAGATGTGATTTTGGTATCTAAACCACTGGTTTCAAGGGTCAAAATAATACATTAGAGCAAGTTACAAGGACAGCCAGTGGCCTGGTTTGTCAAAAAATCTAAGTTGGTTTCCAAAAATTGATTCTTAATTGACTGCTGTTACTTAAAGCGGACATAGCTTATTTCATATCGGCCTGGGAGATGCGATTTTGGTGTCTAAACCACTGGTTTCAAGGGTCAAAATAATACATTACGACAAGTTTTAAGGACGGTCAGTGGTCTGGTATGACCAAAATCCAATATGGCTTCCAAAAATTGATTCTAAAATGGCTGCTGATACTTAAAAGTGGCACAGCTCATTTTATATCCGCCTGTGAGATTTGATTTCGGTGTCTAAACTATGTTTTTAAGGGACAAATTATATATTAGGACAAAATGGAATACTAACCATCCTTGTTTCTTGTCCGAATGTATTATTTGGCCCTTCATACCAAAATTTAGACACCAACATTATTTCTTACAGATAAATATTGTAGAACTCTGGCCATTATTGAGTGATATGAGTCGTTCTATACACAACAAAAAAAGTAAGTCCCCCCCTAAATCAAATTGCTGTAACTTTTGAACAGAATTATTTTGAGATATGATATTTCGTAGTTGGTTTTCTACACTCATTAAGCAACTCCTGGGAAAAATGAGATTGATCAGTTGGGTCATGCATGAGTAAATGTAACGTATCATCATATGGGTTTATGGTTGTATCCTCTTCAACTTGTTAGATCATGTTAAAATTTGAAAATGTTGGTGGTTCCCCCGATTATAGGCCCCTCTCCCATTTTAAAATTCTGGATCCACCACTGATTGGCCATAAATTAAACTGATCCTGAGAAATTGTTAGGAAAAGAATACATTTATGCAATATAAAGAGTATTCATTCCTAATTTTTCGAATGTGCTCGCTCAACCATGAAAATTTTCAAAGTTCGGAAAGTGTGTGGTGATAGAAATGATGGATGATAAAAACAACAGCAATTAAAGTCACATTTGAAACCGAATTTTCCCCCAATATTCACTTTATTACCCTTTAAAATCATGTGACATTGAAAATACCCTTTTTCCCACTTTGATGCGTGCTCACTCATCCATGAATAAAAAAAATCGATTTCATTTTTGCACAGAATTTGCATTTACATCACAAGTGTGGCTATTGGTTGTACATTCGTCGAGATCTGTTTAGACGAAAACGTGAATGGTTAACTTTTGATGAAATATATGAACTAGGCAAAGAATATTAGAGTAATAATAGCCTCGTTCAAACGCATTCATTATTTTATTATGAATGAATTAAAATTACAAAGATATTTGTCTTATCACGACCCATACGTATGCTCTTTTGGTCGGAGGAAGGGTTGGCGGAGCCCAATCGGAGGAAAGGTCGGTGTAGTGCTCGTCTTGACAGACTATCCTCCGACCTAGATACTCCCGAAAAAAAAATAGGAGTATCTTGGTCGGAGGAAGGCCGGGTATCTTGTACGACGTCCAGACAGGCAGTACTCCGACCCTTGCTCCGGTCAACCCAGCCTACGTCTGAGTCGTGATAAGATAAATATCTTTAGAATTTTATAGTCCATGCATAACAGAATTTCACTCTGAACAGGATCCCATGCGTCTGAACGAAGCTGAACGAAGCTAGCATAGGCCTAGCCCACAATACTGGCAAATACTTATTGCAAAACAAAATCAGCCGTATCTACCTTCTCTTTTGGCCAAATAAAGCCAATTTGCAAGAAGGCTTAATATACCATTAAAGATACTTTGCGGGTTTTTTCTGTATCAAATAGTGCTATACCATTTTCATAGTCCATATTTTATTGGTTACCAATTATATCGATGATATATTTTAGATACATTAGCTTTGTCATTTCATAATGTAAAAATGTTATCTAAAACCGGATAAGAAATGAACATGTAAAGGAAAACAAAAGGAGAGGGTGTATATGTAGATGAAAATGCATAAGGGCACAATACGACGTATAATTATATGTAGTTTGTACCCGCCGAGCGGCACGTTTGAAGTGACGATACAAATAAAATTATTTTGGGAACGGATATGGCCAGACAGAAATGAACCAGCATTCTATGCCTGCCATTATGTTTTATTGGAAATTTTACCAGGTCATTGACCTTATTTGAAAGACGATATTTATTTTCATAATATGTTTTATGTCCTCATCATATTTGTGGTTAACATGGATAGTTATTGTAAATATTAATAACTCCAATTTTTACTTTTTTTCGGGGATGCACTGCATATAGGCCTATACATACCAATGCAAGTACTATTATCAGGGCTCAACATGAACCCAGCGGAACAGCGGCATGTATAAGATCCATCTTTATTGGTGCACACTCCTTGTACACAGGGATTGCTAAATTTTGAAGAGCACTCGTTGATGTCTGAAACAAGAAATGACAAAAAAAATGTCAAAACCATATTCGTCAGTCATTTTCAATCTTTGAATTCCCGAAATTAATCGAGTAAATGTACTTAAATATATTACGAATTGCATGTTCTAATATCAATAGGCCTCAACAACCCAGCGCCACCTCCTGAATCAAAGGACAGGTTCGCCCCAACTAAAAGTTGATTTGAATAAAGAGGGAAAATTCCAGCAAGCATAACACTAGAAATCTTGCTCATAAAAATCAGGTGTTAAATAAGCTTAATTTCACAAACCAGCTATATGTACATCCTGGTCTGTACGCAAATTAGCGGACTAATTTTATTCTATGAAATATTCCACGCTCACGCATATTCACTGTTTTGTGAAAAACAAGCAAAACCTTTACATGTCATAACTTTATTTTACATCCGATTTTGATAAGATTTTCAGTGTTATGCTAATTTGATTTTTCTCTATTTATTCAAATCAACATTTTTTCTGATGTGGACTTGACCTTTTTTTTTAATACAACATGAATATTAAAAGTTGCAACTTTAATTGTGTTTAATTGTAATTTCCGGATTTCCCGGATTTTTTGTCACTTCTAAAATAAATACGTAAAAATGATCAGGATTTCTCCGCAATTCGGGAAATTTCCTTCAAAGTGGAAATACTGGTGCGGTCATCCGCGCAAAGTACGGGAGAATTACTGTAGACGGGTCAATTTACGACGAGAAATACCCTTACCCGGAACAAATTGCAACAAATTGTTTTTCAACGGTTTTTTGTACTATTTGACCTCAGGAATAACACTAAAAATCTACCAAAATCCGCATCCGGGAAAGTGGTTATTTTCAAGATGGCGTCTTAGATGGCCGCCATTCACTGAAAATGGATACAACTGACTCATTTTCCACCCTAGAATCCTATTTCGGTTCATAATCCATAGTCTAGGGGTAAACAAATTGTTATTACATGCTAAAGTGAATTATAAGCCCTCCAGTGTACCTGGCAAATCCAAGATGGCGCCCAAAATGGCTGCCGTAGACTGAGAATCCACAATTCGTCCCAAGTGGCTTTAATTTGGTTTTTATTCAATGGTCTTAATGGTGAAGTAGTTAATTGGAACAAGTTAGAAGGACAGCCAGTGGTTTGGTATGTCCAAAAATCTGCGATGGGTTCCAAAAATTGTTTCTGAAATGGCTGCTTTTACTTGAAGCGGACATAACTCATTTCATTTTGGCCTGGGAGATGTGACTTTAATGTCTAAACCACTGGTTTCAAGGGTCAAATAATACATAAGAATAAGTTACAATGACAGTCAGTGATCTGATATGTCCAAAAATCGTAGATGGCTTTCAAAAATTGATCTTAAAAATAGGCTGCTTATTTTTAAGGCGGACATTGCTCATTTCATATCGGCCTGGGAGATGTGATTTTGGTATCTAAACCACTGGTTTCAAGGGTCAAAATAATACATTAGAGCAAGTTACAAGGACAGCCAGTGGCCTGGTTTGTCAAAAAATCTAAGTTGGTTTCCAAAAATTGATTCTTAATTGACTGCTGTTACTTAAAGCGGACATAGCTTATTTCATATCGGCCTGGGAGATGCGATTTTGGTGTCTAAACCACTGGTTTCAAGGGTCAAAATAATACATTACGACAAGTTTTAAGGACGGTCAGTGGTCTGGTATGACCAAAATCCAATATGGCTTCCAAAAATTGATTCTAAAATGGCTGCTGATACTTAAAAGTGGCACAGCTCATTTTATATCCGCCTGTGAGATTTGATTTCGGTGTCTAAACTATGTTTTTAAGGGACAAATTATATATTAGGACAAAATGGAATACTAACCATCCTTGTTTCTTGTCCGAATGTATTATTTGGCCCTTCATACCAAAATTTAGACACCAACATTATTTCTTACAGATAAATATTGTAGAACTCTGGCCATTATTGAGTGATATGAGTCGTTCTATACACAACAAAAAAAGTAAGTCCCCCCCTAAATCAAATTGCTGTAACTTTTGAACAGAATTATTTTGAGATATGATATTTCGTAGTTGGTTTTCTACACTCATTAAGCAACTCCTGGGAAAATGAGATTGATCAGTTGGGTCATGCATGAGTAAATAAAGATTGAATTAAAAATGACAATTTTTGAAAGTCACAAGTCTTTTTTTCAGATTGTGCAAATACAAAGTAAAAGTTGTTTTTAGGTGATTTTTATGGTGTTAATGCTGTTTTACTATCCATCATTTAGCCACTCCACACACAATTTTGATATCGTATGTTTATGGTTGAGTGAGCACAATGTATTGCAGGGGCCGCGGAAGCGGGGGGGGGGGGGGGGGGTTAAGCCCCCCACTTTTTTCCAAAAGCATGTACAAAATGTAAAAATGACCATACGATTGTGATTTTTTGCATGGTCAGCCCCCCCCCTTTGAAAACCGTTCCGCGGCCCCTGTATTGTAACGTATCATCATATGGGTTTATGGTTGTATCCTCTTCAACTTGTTAGATCATGTTAAAATTTGAAAATGTTGGTGGTTCCCCCGATTATAGGCCCCTCTCCCATTTTAAAATTCTGGATCCACCACTGATTGGCCATAAATTAAACTGATCCTGAGAAATTGTTAGGAAAAGAATACATTTATGCAATATAAAGAGTATTCATTCCTAATTTTTCGAATGTGCTCGCTCAACCATGAAAATTTTCAAAGTTCGGAAAGTGTGTGGTGATAGAAATGATGGATGATAAAAACAACAGCAATTAAAGTCACATTTGAAACCGAATTTTCCCCCAATATTCACTTTATTACCCTTTAAAATGAGTCTGTGACATTGAAAATACCCTTTTTCCCACTTTGATGCGTGCTCACTCATCCATGAATAAAAAAAAATCGATTTCATTTTTGCACAGAATTTGCATTTACATCACAAGTGTGGCTATTGGTTGCACATTCGTCGAGATCTGTTTAGACGAAAACGTGAATGGTTAACTTTTGATGAAATATATGAACTAGGCAAAGAATATTAGAGTAATAATAGCCTCTTTCAAACGCATTCATTATTTTATTATGAATGAATTAAAATTACAAAGATATTTGTCTTATCACGACCCATACGTATGCTCTTTTGGTCGGAGGAAGGGTTGGCGGAGCCCAATCGGAGGAAAGGTCGGTGTAGTGCTCGTCTTGACAGACTATCCTCCGACCTAGATACTCCCGAAAAAAAGATAGGAGTATCTTGGTCGGAGGAAGGCCGGGTATCTTGTACGACGTCCAGACAGGCAGTACTCCGACCCTTGCTCCGGTCAACCCAGCCTACGTCTGGGTCGTGATAAGAGAAATATCTTTAGAATTTTATAGTCCATGCATAACAGAATTTCACTCTGAACAGGATCCCATGCGTCTGAACGAAGCTGAACGAAGCTAGCATAGGCCTAGCCCACAATACTGGCAAATATTTATTGCAAAACAAAATCAGCCGTATCTACCTTCTCTTTTGGCCAAATAAAGCCAATTTGCAAGAAGGCTTAATATACCACTAAAGATACTTTGCGGGTTTTTTCTGTATCAAATAGTGCTATACCATTTTCATAGTCCATATTTTATTGGTTACCAATTATATCGATGATATATTTTAGATACATTAGCTTTGTCATTTCATAATGTAAAAATGTTATCTAAAACCGGATAAGAAATTAACAAGTAAAGGAAAACAAAAGGAGAGGGTGTATATGTAGATGAAAATGCATAAGGGCACAATACGACGTATAATTATATGTAGTTTGTACCCGCCGAGCGGCACGTTTGAAGTGACGATACAAATAAAATTATTTTGGGAACGGATATGGCCAGACAGAAATGAACCAGCATTCTATGCCTGCCATTATGTTTTATTGGAAATTTTACCAGGTCATTGACCTTATTTGAAAGACGATATTTATTTTCATAATATGTTTTATGTCCTCATCATATTTGTGGTTAACATGGATAGTTATTGTAAATATTAATAACTCCAATTTTTACTTTTTTTCGGGGATGCACTGCATAGGCCTATACATACCAATGCAAGTACTATTATCAGGGCTCAACATGAACCCAGCGGAACAGCGGCATGTATAAGATCCATTTTTATTGGTGCACACTCCTTGTACACATGGATTGCTAAATTTTGAAGAGCACTCGTTGATGTCTGAAACAAGAAATGACAAAAAAAATGTCAAAACCATATTCGTCAGTCATTTTCAATCTTTGAATTCCCGAAATTAATCTAGTAAATGTACTTAAATATATTACGAATTGCATGTTCTAATATCAATAGGCCTCAACAACCCAACAATCCTGAATCAAAGGACAGGTTCGCCCCAACTAAAAGTTGATTTGAATAAAGAGGGAAAATTCCAGCAAGCATAACACTAGAAATCTTGCTCATAAAAATCAGGTGTTAAATAAGCTTAATTTCACAAACCAGCTATATGTACATCCTGGTCTGTACGCAAATTAGCGGACTAATTTTATTCTATGAAATATTCCACGCTCACGCATATTCACTGTTTTGTGAAAAACAAGCAAAACCTTTACATGTCATAACTTTATTTTACATCCGATTTTGATAAGATTTTCAGTGTTATGCTAATTTGATTTTTCTCTATTTATTCAAATCAACATTTTTTCTGATGTGGACTTGACCTTTTTTTTTAATACAACATGAATATTAAAAGTTGCAACTTTAATTGTGTTTAATTGTAATTTCCGGATTTCCCGGATTTTTTGTCACTTCTAAAATAAATACGTAAAAATGATCAGGATTTCTCCGCAATTCGGGAAATTTCCTTCAAAGTGGAAATACTGGTGCGGTCATCCGCGCAAAGTACGGGAGAATTACTGTAGACGGGTCAATTTACGACGAGAAATACCCTTACCCGGAACAAATTGCAACAAATTGTTTTTCAACGGTTTTTTGTACTATTTGACCTCAGGAATAACACTAAAAATCTACCAAAATCCGCATCCGGGAAAGTGGTTATTTTCAAGATGGCGTCTTAGATGGCCGCCATTCACTGAAAATGGATACAACTGACTCATTTTCCATCCTAGAATCCTATTTCGGTTCATAATCCACAGTCTAGGGGTAAACAAATTGTTATTACAGGCTAAAGTGAATTTATAAGCCCTCCAGTGTACCTGGCAAATCCAAGATGGCGCCCAAAATGGCTGCCGTAGACTGAGAATCAACAATTCGTCCCAAGTGGCTTTAATTTGGTTTTTATTCAATGGTCTTAATGGTGAAGTAGTTAATTGGAACAAGTTAGAAGGACAGCCAGTGGTTTGGTATGTCCAAAAATCTGCGATGGGTTCCAAAAATTGTTTCTGAAATGGCTGCTTTTACTTGAAGCGGACATAACTCATTTCATTTTGGCCTGGGAGATGTGACTTTAATGTCTAAACCACTGGTTTCAAGGGTCAAATAATACATAAGAATAAGTTACAATGACAGTCAGTGATCTGATATGTCCAAAAATCGTAGATGGCTTTCAAAAATTGATCTTAAAAATAGGCTGCTTATTTTTAAGGCGGACATTGCTCATTTCATATCGGCCTGGGAGATGTGATTTTGGTATCTAAACCACTGGTTTCAAGGGTCAAAATAATACATTAGAGCAAGTTACAAGGACAGCCAGTGGCCTGGTTTGTCAAAAAATCTAAGTTGGTTTCCAAAAATTGATTCTTAATTGACTGCTGTTACTTAAAGCGGACATAGCTTATTTAATATCGGCCTGGGAGATGCGATTTTGGTGTCTAAACCACTGGTTTCAAGGGTCAAAATAATACATTACGACAAGTTTTAAGGACGGTCAGTGGTCTGGTATGACCAAAATCCAATATGGCTTCCAAAAATTGATTCTAAAATGGCTGCTGATACTTAAAAGTGGCACAGCTCATTTTATATCCGCCTGTGAGATTTGATTTCGGTGTCTAAACTATGTTTTTAAGGGACAAATTATATATTAGGACAAAATGGAATACTAACCATCCTTGTTTCTTGTCCGAATGTATTATTTGGCCCTTCATACCAAAATTTAGACGCCAACATTATTTCTTACAGATAAATATTGTAGAACTCTGGCCATTATTGAGTGATATGAGTCGTTCTATACACAACAAAAAAAGTAAGTCCCCCCTAAATCAAATTGCTGTAACTTTTGAACAGAATTATTTTGAGATATGATATTTCGTAGTTGGTTTTCTACACTCATTAAGCAACTCCTGGGAAAAATGAGATTGATCAGTTGGGTCATGCATGAGTAAATAAAGATTGAATTAAAAATGACAATTTTTGAAAGTCACAAGAGTCTTTTTTTCAGATTGTGCAAATACAAAGTAAAAGTTGTTTTTAGGTGATTTTTATGGTGTTAATGCTGTTTTACTATCCATCATTTAGCCACTCCACACACAATTTTGATATCGTATGTTTATGGTTGAGTGAGCACAATGTATTGCAGGGGCCGCGGAAGCGGGGGGGGGGGGGGGTTCAGCCCCCACTTTTTTCCAAAAGCATGTACAAAATGTAAAAATGACCATACGATTGTGATTTTTTTGCATGGTCAGTCCCCCCCCCCCCCCTTTGAAAACCGTTCCGCGGCCCCTGTATTGTAACGTATCATCATATGGGTTTATGGTTGTATCCTCTTCAACTTGTTAGATCATGTTAAAATTTGAAAATGTTGGTGGTTCCCCCGATTATAGGCCCCTCTCCCATTTTAAAATTCTGGATCCACCACTGATTGGCCATAAATTAAACTGATCCTGAGAAATTGTTAGGAAAAGAATACATTTATGCAGTATAAAGAGTATTCATTCCTAATTTTTCGAATGTGCTCGCTCAACCATGAAAATTTTCAAAGTTCGGAAAGTGTGTGGTGATAGAAATGATGGATGATAAAAACAACAGCAATTAAAGTCACATTTGAAACCGAATTTTCCCCCAATATTCACTTTATTACCCTTTAAAATGAGTCCGTGACATTGAAAATACCCTTTTTCCCACTTTGATGCGTGCTCACTCATCCATGAATAAAAAAAATCGATTTCATTTTTGCACAGAATTCTGCCCATAGGTTGATAAACATTACTGCCTAATGACATTGCGAAAGACAGCCTTGAAAAAAAGTTCCACCATATTGAATAAGGGGTTACTTATTCTTAAACATATGCACCCATAATGTACACAATGTCTATGAGAGAGGAAGTCAAAATTTTAACAAATGTGAAATGAGGGGTTGTTTCATATACGGTATTTGTTACTTCTGCCAACAATTATTTCATGAAACTTTGCAAATGGCTTCAGAGTAACACTATCCAAAAGGAGCGCACACCAAAATAACCATTCGATACGGCACAGAGTGAGGCCAAGGCCTTGAACTTTCTTCTCATTTGCATAATTTTTTTAATATTGTGTGCTCACTGATGCATTAAACATCGGGATTTTCATAAAAATCAAATCAAATGAACTATGCAAGGAGGTTTGTGACAGATATCCATAGTTACAAATTGCATTTTTTCCAATAACGTAAAAAAGAGCGTGAATGTTTAATTAACGCCTGTGAATCATTGAAGCAAGTTAATTGGTCATGAACATAACGAAAAAGTTGAGAAAAGATCATTTTCAGTTACCAAAATGAAACAATACTTGCCTATGATATTTGAAAATCGTATTTTTTGTTTTCAATAAATGTTCATTGAACCGTGAAACGATGAATATTGTTGAAGATACTCCTCCCAAAATTAACTGTCATCACATTCGATAATTTTTTTTAGAAATATGTAAAAAATCAAATTATAGCAAATTTGGACTTGTTTATTCAACCGTGAAATTTAGCCAAAAAGTTGTATCGTCTTTTAGAAAGTACCTTTTACAAGCCTTCTGACTATTTTTCATGATGAGAATGTGGAATTAGATCCAATAAAATGGAATCAAAGTCATGATATTTGGCTTGTGACTTTTGAAAAGTGACATTTTCGTTTTCTGACGGTGCTCACTGAAGCATGACATAAAATACGTCCGAAACATTTATTCAGCGGGTAGCTTATAAAATTACCTACACGCTCATGTAAAAATATATAAAAACTCGCATTGGTTCGGAAATTATTACTTTTTTTGTTGTGTATAGATTGTCTTTTTTGAAAACCCTCTTGGATTCTTAGGCAAACTGGACAACTGCATAATCATGTAACCAGTCCAAACGTATTATTTCAACCATGAAACCATAGTGTGGACTCCGAAATCATATCTCCTTGGTGGATTTTAAATGAACTATGTCAATTTTCAAAGTAACAGCAGTCATTTTAGACTCCGAGTTTTTCCAAGCCATCTTGGAATTTCGACATACTGGACCACTGACTGTCCTTTTTTACTTTTAAAATCATGGTAAAGACATCAAAAAACCACATACCCTTGACGGATAGTACATGAGTTATGTCCATTTGTAAATAGCCGTGGCTAATTTATACTATTTTTAAGCCACTGTAAACTTTTGGACAAACTTGACAACCCATCGTCCTTGTAACTTACTTGTATCCCAATTTATTATTTGACCTATTTAACCACGGTACGGGCACAAAAATCATATTCCCGGATATTAACAAACTATGTTTATTTTAAGTAGAAACAGCATTTTTTTTACTCCATTTTTGGAAGCCATCTTGGATTTTTGTCTCGCCTGCGTAGCGGAGCGAGACATAGGTATCACTATTTCCGGTGTCGGCGTCGTCGTCGTCGTCAACATTTGTGTTGTACACCCAATAACTTTCTATAGCTTCGAGGCGGGATCACCAAATTCATACCAGAGGTCCATCTCCTGAAGGCACAGGTCAAGTTCGAATATGAGTCGAATTTGAATAAGGTCAAAGGTCAATGAACTTTCCATGACTGGCACTGTGCTGTGTTGTACACATAATAACTTTCTATATCTTCGAGGTGGGATCACCAAATTCATACAAGAGGTCCATCTCCTGAAGGCACAGGTCAAGATCGAATATGAGTCGAATTTTAATAAGGTCAAAGGCAAAGGTCAATGAACTTTCCATGACTGGCACTGTGCTGTGTTGTACACATAATAACTTTCTATATCTTCGAGGTGGGATCACCAAATTCATACCAGAGGTCCATCTCCTGAAGGCAAAGGTCAAGTTCGAATATGAGTCGAATTTGAATAAGGTCAAAGGTCAATGAACTTTCCATGACTGGCACTGTGCTGTGTTGTACACACAATAACTTTCAATAGCTTCGAGGTGAGATCGCCAAATTCATACAAGAGGTCCATCTTTTGAAGGTGCAGGTCAAGTTCAAATGTGAGCCGAATTTGAATAGGGTCAAAGGTCAATGAACTTTCCATGATTGGCACTGTGCTGTGCTGTACACACAATAACTTTCTATATCTTCGAGTTAGGATTGCCAAATTCATATAAGAGGTCCATCTTTTGAAGGTGCAGGTCAAGTTCAAATTTGAGTTGAATTTGATTAAGGTCAAAGGTCAATGAACTGTCCATGACTGGCACTGTGCTGTGTTGTACACATAATAACTTTCTATATCTTCGAGGTGGGATCACCAAATTCATACAAGAGGTCCATCTCCTGAAGGCACAGGTCAAGTTCGAATATGAGTCGAATTTTAATAAGGTCAAAGGCAAAGGTCAATGAACTTCCCATGACTGGCACTGTGCTGTGTTGTACACATAATAACTTTCTATATCTTCGAGGTGGGATCACCAAATTCATACCAGAGGTCCATCTCCTGAAGGTGCAGGTCAAGTTCAAATGTGAGCCGAATTTGAATAAGGTCAAATCTCAATGAACTTTCCATGATTGGCACTGTGCTGTGCTGTACACACAATAACTTTCTATATCTTCGAGTTAGGATTGCCAAATTCATATAAGAGGTCCATCTTTTGAAGGTGCAGGTCAAGTTCAAATTTGAGTTGAATTTGATTAAGGTCAAAGGTCAATGAACTGTCCATGACTGGCACTGTGCTGTGTTGTACACATAATAACTTTTTATATCTTCGAGGTAGGATTGCCAAATTCATACAAGAGGTCCATCTTTTGAAGGTGCAGGTCAAGTTCGAAGTGAGTTGAATTTGATTAAGGTCAAAGGTCAATGAACTTTCCATGACTGGCACTGTGCTGTGTTGTACACACAATAACTTTCTATAGCTTCGAGGTGGGATCGCCAAACTCGTAACAGAGGTCCATCTAATTCATATAGCATACATGTAGTTTTGACATGCAGTCTCTTCATGACATCAATATGCAGGCGAGACAACGCGTTTGCCTTGTTAATCATACTGGACCACCGACTGTCCCTGTAACTTGTCCCAATGTAATATTAGACAATTGAAACCATGGTCTAGACACTGAAATCATATCTCCCAGGTGGATATTATATGAGCTATGTCCATTTTAACTATTAACGGCCATTTTAAACTCAATTTTTGGAAGCCATCTTGGATTTTTTGACACACCAGACCACTGGCTGTCCTTGTAACTTGTACGGATGTACTACTTCACCTTCAAAACCATTGAATAAAAACCAAATTAAAGCCACTTAAGTAAGCAATAGATGAATTTTGGATTTTTAGCCTCCTGCAGCCATTTTGGGTGCCATCTTGAATTTTCCTGGTATCCAGGAGTGCTAATATTCACTCTAACGTGTATCAATAAATTCGTTCATCCACTGGACCATGGATTAATAACCCAAATAGGTTTCTAGGGTGGATAATGAGTGAGTTATATCCATTTTCAGTGAATGGCAGCCATCTTGGATGCCATCTTAAAAATAACTACTTTCCCATATGCGGATTTTGGCAGATTTTTAGTATGTTATTCCTGAGGTCAAATAGTACAAAAAACCGTTGAAAAATCATGTGTTGCAATTTGTTATGGGTCAAACCATATATTGACCCGTCTAATGGCAAAGAACGGTCATGACAACACCAATGATAGTATTAATAGCTGGTGATCTTCCGGGACGTGGAACAAGCAAATCGCGTGCGTGTCGAGGGTAAGGTACCACATTTCTGCCTATTAGTTGAGAGTTGGCTGCTGCCAAGACAATGACTAAACATACCAATGCATTCATCTCCATAATGGCTCAAGACATATCCACTGGAGCAGTTGCATTCATAAGATCCATTTTGATTGTTGCATAATCCGTTTATACAGACATCGTTTCTGATGCACTCATCGATATCTAGGACAAAGAGGATAATTGATTTAAAAGAAAAAAAATACAAATCAAATTCTTTGGAACATCAACCATGGAAAAGTTCTATAGATTGAACACTTAGGTTTCTATTAATCATGCTTTCAATTTAATGATCTACCTTGAACAAAATAGTTTACACTGACTCTATGGCAAAGCAATAGCAGAGTGTATCTAGATACCATGCAAAAGATTTCATTCGTAATTGATCGTCATTAAAACGGAGTAAAGAGTAAAAAAGACTGGAATTAATTAAGCCGATGAAAATTTAATTTGTTTTACCAAATGCCGGAACCAATAGCCAAATTAATATCATTTGATGTTTGTATTAATTGAGATATTGTATTAAACATCGAAGGTAGTTTCAAAGGTATTTGTCTCTTAAACTTTGGTGAAATGGATTATCTATACATTTTTCTTTATATTTATTTATTATTGCTTGGGGAAGGAGTTACCTCTCTTTATTTTTTTTTTATCTTTGCTCGCTCACGCAGAAAAAGAAAAAAAAATGTCAATTAAGCAAAACATATCATGATTCTGCATCCTTGATGATTCCGCCAATTAACTGGAATCATGGCACTGGTTAAAAAATCAATGTTAAAGCTGTCACAGGTACAAATGTTAGAAGGATTCTTAATAATTAGACTAGCTGCATGTTAGTGATTATCAAGGGGGGGGGGGTCTTGGTGTCTGCGGAATTGGATGATCAGAAAGGAAGTCTGCCAAGATAATTGTGTCAAGATTGATTTTTCACAGGCCTGACCGTGGAAAAGCATTTGGGGGGAAATAAGAAAATGTCATGAATATTATTCTCCACAGTCAAGTTTAATTGAATTGTGCAATGTTGTTATACCTAGACCGAAAGCGTCAGTCTCGTCGGTTCTTCATGCTGTTTCACTACACCTGTTCCATAGACGGAAGTAGTTCTTGAACTCTTTATCATTATCATCATTATCATTCTTTCTTCCACTGTACAGGGAATCTATATGCCCCCCCCCAAAAAAAAAAAACTAATAATAATAAACTAAAATGAATAAATACAAATAATAATAATAGAATATCGGTGAGAAGCGTCTGTAATCATTGTAAAACAGATACCAAAGCTATTATTATTTTTGACATCGATCTTATATCTGTCTTAATAACCTTATTATTTTTCTATGATTTACTATTTAAGTCTTATTTTCATATCTGTTATTGAGACTCCATTCGTTTTATCCCCCTATCTCCCCTTTAGCTTTCCCAGCTTTCATCATCAAGCATCTCCCTCCTTATTTTATTTTGATTTTCACTGTATTCTTCTAATGTAGTTGCCGTTCTCAAATCTCTCATTTTTCATTTCTTTCCTGTCCAAAGAGACCAGCTGTTAGTCGACCAGGTAGATTTAACATCCTCGAGTCGTTGTCTGTTTTTTATGGGGGCGGTGTGTTAATGCAGTTAAAGTATGATTATTGCTATTTCACATGTCGATTTTCAAATTCAAACAACAACACGAATCATCATTAAAAACTTAATTACAAAACGCAAAAACACATACACGATCAGTGGTGCACTGATTTGTCGATCGACATTAAATTTCCCGCTTGCGTTAGCGCATGGACCTAGGTCCATGGTTAGCGCAACTTTAGGCAGTTTCACCATGGTTTTACCCTATACAAGAAAGGTCGATTCTGGCACCTGTTTGTGTGGACTTCCCCTGCGAGAACAAATTTAAAGACGTTTCAAAACTCGATTGTGTTCAATGCCGATGTCGCAATCACGTTTCCCGGAGGTGGTAAAATCTGAGCTGTTCGCGTTTTCGACGTTTAAATTTTCTACGGAATCATGATTCGAAAGAGGTTTAATTTTACGGCCGGCAATTCAGGTCATTGAACACACCCTTTAGGTGGTTTCAGACCGCCTCGAATTTCGTCAGTTCCAGGTATTCTCTGATCGGGAAATTTACCCCGATCAGAAAATACCAGGTATTTTGGTAATGTGAAAGCAAACTACGCGTAATTTCCCCGAAAGAAAATACCCGCTAAATAGTAGGTACTTGGCGAAATTACGAGAACTTTCGCGGGGATTTTTCCAAGGTCGCAGGTATTTTGGCAATGTGAAAGCAATTTACAGGAACTTTTAGCCCAGAGTGTTGTTGGGCGCGGGCGCCGTGGGTGGCTGCTGGGCTAGTGGTTTTGAATCTCGCGCCTTGCCTGCTTATTGGACCATACTGCGCATGCTCCTAACTTCAGGAATTTATCCCGAAGGGTATGTTTCGGGGCGGTGTGAATGCAGGAATAATTAATGGGTATTTTTTAGCCTAAAAATGTTCTCGTAATTTAACGGGGATTCTTGCGATCGAGGCGGTTTGAAACCGACTTTTGTTTCTCATTATATGTGCGTTTTGTAACCACGTTGTGAATCATGATTCATCTTGCCTTTACTATCATATTTACTATCGTATTGGTAAAATTACCATAGTGTGCAGCGTAAAAGTGAGCAGTTGAAGAATGATAATCATTATGCCAAACATGGTGAATGTACAGGTTGGTCAATTACGAAATTTTCAGTTACTAAAGTATAACGTTGGTAGCGTTAACTTCATAATTTTGGCTAATCTTACTGAAACGTGCAATGTTTAAAAAATGTTCGGTAACATGCAGACTTTCTCACGTTGCCTCTTTTAAGGGCCTAGTAAATCTTTAGCATATCCCAAATACCATTAGAGCCTACCTTCGCAGGTTCTCCCGCTGCCCGTGAATCCAGGATTGCAAGCGCAGTCGAAAGATCCCATGGTGTTGGAGCAGTTTGCATTTACATCACAATTGTGGCTATTGGTTGCACATTCGTCGAGATCTGTTTAGTCGAAAACGTGAATGGTTAACTTTTGATGAAATATATGAACTAGACAAAGACCATTAGAGTAATAATAGCCTCGTTCAAACGCATTCATTATTTTATTATGAATGAATTAAAATTACAAAGATATTTGTCTTATCACGACCCATACGTATGCTCTTTTGGTCGGAGGAAGGGTTGGCGGAGCCCAATCGGAGGAAAGGTCGGTGTAGTGCTCGTCTTGACAGACTATCCTCCGACCTAGATACTCCCGAAAAAAAGATAGGAGTATCTTGGTCGGAGGAAGGCCGGGTATCTTGTACGACGTCCAGACAGGCAGTACTCCGACCCTTGCTCCGGTCAACCCAGCCTACGTCTGGGTCGTGATAAGAGAAATATCTTTAGAATTTTATAGTCCATGCATAACAGAATTTTACTCTGAACAGGATCCCATGCGTCTGAACGAAGTTAGCATATGCCTAGCCCACAATACTGGCAAATACTTATTGCAAAACAAAATCAGCCGTATCTACCTTCTCTTTTGGCCAAATAAAGCCAATTTGCAAGAAGGCTTAATATACTACTAAAGATACTTTGCGGGTTTTTTCTGTATCAAATAGTGCTATACCATTTTCATAGTCCATATTTTATTGGTTACCAATTATATCGATGATATATTTTAGATAACATTTTTACATTATGAAATGACAAAGCTAATGTATGTGTATCATATTGTACATATCATGCATATAATCATTTCAAAGCAAAGCTGGAGAAATTACCAAATATTTCATTGGCCCTCTAAATTTAAGTTTATCAATGCAACGGGGATTAACAACCCTAAAATCAAGCGTCTTCTTATGGGAGAATCCGAAACATACAACATGCTATGTAATATTTTCAATTCGACGGCAAACTACTATTCTCAGGTGAAATTTCAAGTTGGATATATCTGAAGGTCAGCATGTTACTTAAAATAAATTTGGAAAGACCCTATATGTGCTGGACAAACTGTGATACGTTTTGAGACTGACCAGTGTTTTCCTGTTTACTATACTGTTATATACTTGAAGTTGTTTACCAAAGGTAAATGTGTCAGTAATTTGTTGAAATTAATATATGCATATATATATATGTATATATATACTGTATATATATGCGTATCAAAAAAAGTTTACACTTTTTAACTTGTTTCCTTGCCCAAAACACTTCTAAGAGTGCATTGCGCCCCACCGCACTCCCCCACACACCGAGGCCATCGTGACGATATTTGCTGTGATTTACATGAAATGGCTTAGGCTTGATTTTTGTCTCGCCTGAGTAGCGGAGCGAGACATAGGTATCACTATTTCCGGTGTCGGCGTCGTCGTCGTCGTCAACAATTGTGTTGTACACCCAATAACTTTCTATAGCTTCGAGGTGGGATCACCAAATTCATACCAGAGGTCCATCTCCTGAAGGCACAGGTCAAGTTCGAATATGAGTCGAATTTGAATAAGGTCAAAGGTCAATGAACTTTCCATGACTGGCACTGTGCTGTGTTGTACACATGATAATTTTGTAAACCCAATAACTTTCTATAGCTTCGAGGTGGGATCACCAAATTCATACCAGAGGTCCATCTTCTGAAGGCACAGGTCAAGTTCGAATATGAGTCGAATTTGAATAAGGTCAAAGGTCAATGAACTTTCCATGACTGGCACTGTGCTGTGTTGTACACATAATAACTTTCTATATCTGCGAGGTGGGATCACCAAATTCATACCAGAGGTCCATCTCCTGAAGGCACAGGTCAAGTTCGAATATGAGTCTAATTTGAATAAGGTCAAAGGTCAAAGGTCAATGAACTTTCCATGACTGGCACTGTGCTGTGCTGTACACACAATAACTTTCTATATCTTCGAGGTGGGGTCACCAAATTCATACCAGAGGTCCATCTCCTGAAGGCACAGGTCAAGTTCGAATATGAGTCTAATTTGAATAAGGTCAAAGGTCAATGAACTTTCCATGACTGGCACTGTGCTGTGTTGTACACACAATAACTTTCTATAGCTTCGAGGTGAGATCGCCAAATTCATAACAGACGTCCATCTCTTGAAGGTACAGGTCAAGTTCGAATATGAGTCTAATTTGAATAAGGTCAAAGGTCAAAGAACTTTCCATGACTGGCACTGTGCTGTGCTGTACACACAATAACTTTCTATATCTTCGAGGTGGGGTCACCAAATTCATACCAGAGGTCCATCTCCTGAAGGCACAGGTCAAGTTCGAATATGAGTCTAATTTGAATAAGGTCAAAGGTCAATGAACTTTCCATGACTGGCACTGTGCTGTGTTGTACACACAATAACTTTCTATAGCTTCGAGGTGAGATCGCCAAATTCATAACAGACGTCCATCTCTTGAAGGTACAGGTCAAGTTCGAATATGAGTCGAATTTGAATAAGGTCAAAGGTCAATGAACTTTCCATGACTGGCACTGTGCTGTGATGTACACATAATAACTGTCTATATATTCGAGGTGGGCTCACCAAATTCATACCAGAGGTCCATCTCTTGAAGGTGCGGGTCAAGTTCAAATGTGAGCCGAATTTGAATAAGGTCAAAGGTCAATGAACTTTCCATGACTGGCACTGTGCTGTGCTGTACACACAATAACTTTATATATCTTCGAGTTAGGATTGCCAAATTCACACAAGAGGTCCATCTTTTGAAGGTGCAGGTCAAGTTCAAATGTGAGTTGAATTTGATTTAGGTCAAAGGTCAATGAACTTTCCATGACTGGCACTGTGTTGTGTAGTACACATAATAACTTTTTATATATTCGAGGTAGGATTGCCAAATTAAAACAAGATGTCCATCTCTTGAAGGTGCAGGTCAAGTTCGAATGTGAGTTAAGTTTGATTAAGGTCAAAGGTCAATGAACTTTCCATGACTGGCACTGTGGTGTTGTACACACAATAACTTTATATAGCTTCAAGGTGGGATCGCCAAACTCGTAACAGAGGTCCATCTAAGTCATATAGCATACACGTAGTTTTGACATGCAGTCTCTTCATGACTGCAATACGCAGGCGAGACAACGCTTGGCGTTTGCCTTGTTATTTTGTTAATCATTGTCAAGCTTGGGAAAAGTGTGGAGAAACAAGTATTAAATGAAAAATGAAACGTAAACCCACTATAAATGATAAAAACTTAGTGAAAAAATGCTAGAGATGTCTGATATAAACTTTTGTTTAGATTCATTTATGTCCTCAGATCCAGCTGGCACAAAAAGAGTAAAGGTTGTGCTTACACGGTGTTGAAATTTCAATTTGGGTGGCAAAATTGTTACAAAATGCTTGAATGTATCCGTTTTATTTCAATTGACTAAAAGTGCAAGGGAAATTTATGATAAATATTTCGCAGGGTAAGTTTGATTTCGCCCTTTCCCCTTGACACAGCGTGAAAATGAGCATTTCTGCGCAAACAGATTTCTTCGAGATTTAGAAAAATGGACAGTGCTCACTCAAGTGTAACATTCTGTCAAAACTTTTACTTTAATTGGATAGATGAGACCTAAGCCCAAGAATACATGTGAAAACATGTATATTTTTTAATTCCCAGGGCTTTTTCAAAGTGTAAACTTTTTTTTAATACGCACTGTATATATATATATATATATATATGTATATATATATATATATATATATATTTATATATATATATATATATATATATATATCCTCTCAAATATATATTCCAAAGCACCCTCGCAATGTATAGGTCCCTGCTTCTCACAATGATTATATACATAAATATATATATATATATATATATATATTTATGTATATAATCATTGTGAGAAGCAGGGACCTAAACATTGCGAGGGTGCTTTGGAATATATATTTGAGAGGATGCTATAAATACAGCGAGAATAAGCAATGAGACGTAGCCGGTGTTCAGTTCATCAAGTTTAATCACAAGCTTTCGGCCATAATTGGGCCTTCTTGAGGTATAGTCCAGGATAAGCCCCATAGAAAATTGACTAAACCTTGTTTTTTCATATATACAATATTTTTGTATGGTTTCTTGTCAATTCGAGGGTGCTGATTACAAATCTGAATGATGCCACTCGTGTAAACTTGAGCATTTTCCGCAAATTGGCAAAATCCAATATGGCCGCCAAAATATGCAAATTACCCATGAAAATCATAAAACTGCCTGCAGATTGGCTATAAAATTTCATGTCATACTGGAAGAGGAATATTGTCTGGTCATGTTGACATACAATAATTTGCCTTTAATCAAATATCTATATGGAATATTTTAACTTTAATAAGTGTCCAATAACTTTTTTTGCCGAGTGTATATAGGGGCTCTAATAAAGTTCAAATAGTGATGGATTTTGAAAACGCCTAAACTAAAGCTAAAAATACATGCTTTTAATCAGAGGAAATTTAAAGAAAAATCATACTTCAAGTTTCAAGATTGTTTTTATTGGTCCATGAATGCTAGGTATACAGAGAAATTTAGTTTCCAATGGCTTTAAACTATGAGGCGCCGATTGTACCAATATTATATAGAACAATTATTTGTTATATAATAAGATTATTCGAATAAGCGAAGAAGATAGTTTGCGAGAGAAGACAGGTCTTCTCAAAAAACCAATTATTGGCAAGCCATACACGGCCCGCGAAAACAAAGCGCGCCCCTGCGATTCCGCGGGAATTCTCCAAGGACACGCCCCCAGCAATATGTCTGTGATTGGCTGGGCATGTCATGGATGGCGCCGTTACACAGCGCCCTTGGTGACAGCCAGGCAACGGCAACGGGGGCACAGCCTCTACGCTAAAAAGAACCAATGAAATGCATTGAAAGAATTCAGGGACGTGCGCAATACGCGACAGATTTGGAAGCACATGTTCATTCTCAACTAAGCTCTGGGGGATGCAAGACGTTAATTCGTAGTTCGCTATGAAACCGTTCTTGGATCATCATAGTTTAGGCCTCACTTTAGCAGGCTAATACAAACAATTCAAGTACTAGTATTGCTCATCCCAGGTCACAGGGATGTCAGGATAAAATGGATCCCGGGAAAATAATTCTCAGCGTTTTTATCAACATTATGAATGGCTAGCCGTCCAGATCTCGCTGACGACACGCTGGTGGAGCTGCAGAGTGCAGTGAAGGGATGGACGGATACAACGCTGAATTACCGAACCCCTACAGGGACTATCTCAGTTAGGCCGGGATCACCGTTCTCGTTAGAGGTCTAACGTTAGATCGACCGCTATTTTGCCACGGTCTATCGGTGAGACTGCAGAGTTGGAATATACATCAGCTTCCACAGGAATAATAAGTACTTTCAGTCAAACGGAAGCTCTGACCAATGCCGTGAATGAGGATATTTGCCGGAGTTGTTCTCCTATGAGTACAACTAGGCCGATTGTCTTTTGAGGCTGTGCCTGTGATAAAACTGCCGGCGATGCTTCGAGTTCGATGGAGCTGGATCTAATTGATTGTTGATGCGAATGGAGTGGAGTTAGGGCCCGGACCACAGTGTATATATCTTGACCCGGTGAGTGTTTGGATCCATGTTTGTACTTGTAGTTGCACATCTTGACCTAGACCTTAAATGAATTTGGCCTGAACCGGCCGCTATAGTATAGCTATTACTTAACTTGGGGCCCGGAACTCTAACGTTATAACTTGTGATACTAGATCTAGGCCTATATCTATTGACCAAATTCAAAGTTCCAACTCAGACTAAATGTTCTCTGGGCCTGGATCTATCCCTATAACCCCTTTGGCTTTGGTTCTAGGGCCAACTATGATATACGATATCGATCTAGGCCTAATACTTTTTTAGGACCGAACATTTTTCAATATATTTCTAATGTGGTTGCGGGAATGCAGGATAAATGGAAACTGAAGGACCTAGGCTAGCTTCGACTCGGCTTGGTTTGCGACTGGAGTTGAGTTGCTCCATGAGTTAAGTTGATTCAATATGACTTTATGAGAGCGTTGGTAAGGGTCGAATCAGAGGGCTTGGCGTCGCGCCCCACTCGGAAAGGCAGCGTTGAACAGTGGACTGAGTTGAATTATCAAATATTAGGTCAAAACCTATCACAATATGAGTTTTTTGTATTGGATCTAATTAAAGGATCAACATTCTGTTTCGCCAGCTGAGTCCCGGCTCATGCTACAAAATAAACAAAAAAGAAATAAACGATGCTCCATACACCAAGCTGGATCCCACGATAATTTGAGCCCATTGATCAGCTGGCATTTTGTAACCAAATTCCCCAAAATGAACAGGATAGGGGCTATAAATGAAACTGGGGTGGCTGCCTTCGGTGTGAACAGGGATACGATAAATATGATGAAATAAACTGCATTCGCCTACCGGTACTAAAACGATATTATTCATTGAGATAGATGGTAGAGGTATAGGTCGATGTACCGTAATCCGTATTTTGCTGTCCATTGGGCGTGTGTAATAATAGTTATTTGCTTGGTCAACTTCATCCTGTACTGGACCTACATGAATTAACTGGCAGCTTAGTTGCTTGATGAGGTTGGGGTATGCTAAGATACGTCATTTTTTATAGACCTCTATTACCAAATTTCAGTTCGGAAATGTAGTCAATGTATGCCCAGTGTCCGTACCACTTATCCCTTCTCGCCGGCCTCGAGTTTATAAGATGGCGTAAAGATAAAACATAACCACAATAAAATATACGTCGATTGTATCATTCCGGGTGAGGAGGGGAAGTTGAGGGCGTTTGTGCCCCCCCCCCCCCGAAATGCTCAAAAGAGCCCTGAAAACCCCATTTATTGCCATGTTAAAGCTTATCCAACGCTGTAGGTTCGGCCCCTAGTTGTGAAAAGTGAAGGGAACGAGTGCGGGATTCACAAATTCATTGGCATACTTTTTAAAAGGGCGCCTTTGAAAATCCCCTTTTATTGCAATTCTGGAGCGTTGCAAGTTAAGGCGATTAGTTGTGGAAAGTATAAGGGAACAGGTATGGAATTCCTTGCACACATTCTTGTCACGTTGTGTTGAACAATACTCTGCCGGAAGATTTGTTTGTTTTTTACCTCTCCAGGGACGTGGAGTCTGAAGTTAATTGGCCAGGGCACAAATGATCAAGCCTAGACCCAGACTGATGTACGAGGAGGCTTAGCTAAGCTTGACCTGGACTGGTGTACGAAGGGACAGGGCTTAGACTTGGCTTACTATGGTTCACATTGGATGACAGTGGTTGCAAAGGTTTTCACACTGCAAGATGAGAAATCCGGATTTATTTGAAGATGCCGGATTTATGGTTTAACGTAATGCTCTAAATAGACGAGAGGTTGAGAAATGCAGTGATCAAGATCCTTAAGTCCAGACTTGAAGAGGAAACATGAATAATCTCGAAGTTGTTGAGAAGTATAACCCTTTCGGAGAAAACTAAAAAACCTTGGAAAAAAGGGGGCATTATGGGAACACCTTCAGTTCGTATCTATTTGCAATTCTGGGCAGCCAGCAAAGTCGGTTAAAGCATCGATAACCAAGAATATAAACAAAAACTGTGAGGCATGTCCCTCTGGTGCATTTATGTGCTTATATATGTCTCTTCCTTTAAGACATAACCTCACCTGTTGTAAGAGGCGATCTCATATATGAAGCCAACTTGAATGTGGGAATGCACGCCTTGATTTTTATGCCCCCATTTAACTTCATTAATCGATGTGGAATGGATATTATTTGTTTCGATTCACACTGGTGACCAAAAACGAAAAAAAAAAAAAGAGAAAAAAAAGAGAAAAAAAAAAAATCCCGGTTCTTAGCTTGAAGGAAGGCATTCCTACATAAACATTACACATGAGAAAATCATGCAAAATTTCCTAATGCATGAACTGTTACCAGGGATGATGAAATTCAATGGTCTTATTTAACGGTTATGGAGGCCACAGTTTGTTCACTTGGAAAGAAATACACATTTATCAAATAGTTGTGGAGATTGATTTTGTATGGCATTTCATCAAACAGTTGAGTTGTACAATAATGATAGAATTACTAGCATGGTTTGGCTATACATTAATTTGATATATTCTTTGGCCTCAAATTATTTCATGTTAGAGTCACTTCGATGACCCCCTAATTGACATTAAGTTGAAATTAGTTGAAAGAAGGGTACTCCTTTTTAAGGTGTGCCAAGACATTTGTTGATTTGTTGTTTCACATTTCCGCAAAAGTGGATCCGAAGGTTTTCCAGAGTTTCTTCTCACCGAGTTTTATCTCTGGTTTTTTACCCTGGACCTACTTGACGTGGAATTGGTTTCAGCTCCCGTTGCATGAGTTATGTTTAGTGCAACGAGGGCTTAAACTTGCGAACAACATTCACTCGCAGGGGGAATGAAATAAGCAAGGATGCGATGTTGTCAAGCTTGTTAATGGTTTAGAGTGAGAATGGTTGGCCAATGTCCAATTGATGTAGAGATATTCATAACAACTTGGAGGTGTAGACGAAGAGTATGGTATATGATGCGTCCATTCGTTGATCGCATGAGATTGCTTTGTATGGAATAATTTTTTGATTGTTGACTATCCATTCCGATGGCTGGCATGGTTTATTGATCATTAACTTAGTTGTTGTTGTCCTTGATTATTGAATTGGCTGGGTTGTCGAGCGTGAAAACTCACTTTTGAACTTATGGCTTGGTTGGGCTTGGTTACAGAATTACCGACTGATTATTATCGGTAGCTTTGACATCAGCTTTCCAGGGGAGGCAATGGTTTGATAATTTAAAGTCGACGGCACCGATGCACGGCCCTCTATTCTACCATTTAGGGTCGCCGCCGAGGAGGCAGAATATGGGACCAATTCCTACCTTAGTCATGATATCGGGGGTGCTTTGGAAGAGTGGCCCTTATTTTATCGAGTATTATTATACGATAAAATGCACAAAATATAATTCTCATACTAGTATAATGGCGACATTATTGAAGTACGAGTATAATTACATGACAAAAGAAGATGACGCTCATAGTATATATTTTGGTTTCCGAAACCATGAGTTGCAACCAGGAAACCAGACGCGATGGTTTGGGAGGGATGGCCTTGACATGAAGGGACTCCCAAAATCCAATAGTGTTTGCCAAGTGTCACGGCAAAAAAAAAAAAAAAAAAAAAAAAAAAAAAAAAAAGATTATTTGGGGCTTTCGCTTTTTTATGGGTATTTTTTCTTATATCGGTCAAATTTCAACACCAGGGGGAGGCACTGTATACTAATTATGTCAAGAAAATCGGGACAGGGGAACCCAACTTTCCAAAGTCTCCTGGTTTGGAAGTCCGGCTGGATGTCTTCCGGCAGGTTCCCCTTCCAAGAATTCACGTTCTGGTCTTGAAGCCTCTCCCCCAATTTTATTTCACACATGAGATAATCTTGTATTGAATAGATGATAAATGTAAAGAGGGGAATCCGCACCCCAGGAAATACCTGTCCTGGGATCCCGTTGGATCTCTTCCTTCTGGGAGGTCACGTGACCCGGTTTCCCCCTTAAAATCTGGTTGATTGTGGCTTGATGAATATTGTTTAGAAACTGTGTACTTGTTAAAATATTGTAAATGTCGTTTTAATGATTCTGGTAAAATCCCCCAGAGGCAATAAAGTTGAGAAACGGCAATTTCATGTTCGATCTGTATTTATTCTCGCAATAAGATTATTCGAATAAGCGAAGAAGATAGTTTGCGAGAGAAGACAGGTCTTCTCAAAAAACCAATTATTGGCAAGCCATACACGGCCCGCGAAAACAAAGCGCGCCCCTGCGATTCCGCGGGAATTCTCCAAGGACACGCCCCCAGCAATATGTCTGTGATTGGCTGGGCATGTCATGGATGGCGCCGTTACACAGCGCCCTTGGTGACAGCCAGGCAACGGCAACGGGGGCACAGCCTCTACGCTAAAAAGAACCAATGAAATGCATTGAAAGAATTCAGGGACGTGCGCAATACGCGACAGATTTGGAAGCACATGTTCATTCTCAACTAAGCTCTGGGGGATGCAAGACGTTAATTTGCCCTCCCTCCCGCCCATTTAATAATGGTTGTGAGTGGTTGGTTATAATATTGTCAGGGTCGGAGGGTATTGTTTCTGCCTCCAAAAATGTGGTACACATGTTATGAAAAAAGATTGGATGATATAATACATGGTTGTTAATAATTCTGTCGTGATTTTTGTTTATACTCAAATCTGTCAAAGGCGATTGTGCTAATTAATCTAAATGTGGTAATAGCGAATTTTAAAGACGGGGCTCGAGATTGCTCAATGAGCCTGTTTAAGTGCAAGTTGTGCCGGTTACAGTTGATTGAAATAACCTTATATTTTGGTTGGTTATACTGTTGATAGATAACATGGATTTATTTTGGTTGGTTGGCTGGGCATGTGTTTGGATAGAATTGCATTGGTTGCATAGGCTTGTATTAGTTGACTGGATGGGCTTGATTGGCTTGTTGGTCGGATAGACTTTTATTGGTTGGTTGGGCGATATGTTTGGTTGTTTATTATCATAAAGATCCACGCTCTACAAGCAAGGCTTTTAGTGGATCCCCTCATTTCCAAACAAGTTCTTGTTAATACAATTGCCCAAATTTTCATAATTTGTCTATAGTTGATTTGTAATTACAATTGTTGTGTATTTGTGTTTATGCATTTAGTGCATATTTGATTTGTACCGTGATTTTTTATGATGTACATGACGGAAGTTCAAAATGAACTCGTTTTTATTCGGTTGGATGTGCTTGCGCTGGTTGGGTGGATGGGCTTGCTATGATTGGTTGGTTGGTTATAATGATCATAGGGATTCACGCTCTCCAAGTAGTTATTTTAGTGGATCCCCTCATTTCCAACCAAGCTATTAATACTTTTGTACAAATTTTAAAATTTTGTCTGTAGTGGACCGGCAATTACAATTTATATGTATTTGCAAATTGTTTATGCGCACTATGATGCATATTTAATTCGTGTTTGTATTTGGTAATGATGTACAAGATGAACTGAAATTTGTTTGGTGGCTTTATATGGTTGGTTGGCTGGGCTTTTTCTGGTTGACTACAATTGCACAAATTTTCATAATTTGCAGTTGATTTGGAATTATAATTGATGTGTATTTGTGTTAATGCATTTGATGCATATTGATTGGTACCGTAATTTTTTGTGATGTACATGACGGAAGTTCAAAAGGAACTTGTTTTGTTTGGTTGGATGGGCTAACATTGGTTGGATGTTTGGGCTTGTTATGATTAGTTGATTGGTTATGATCATATCGATCCACGCTCTATCAGCAGATCCTTTAGAAAGATCCCCTCAGTTTCAACCAAGCTGATAATACTATTGTACAAATATTGAAATTGTGTCCGTAGTTGACTTGTAATTACAATTGATATGTATTGTCATTGTTTATGCATCATATCATTTATAATTGATTTATGTTTGTATGTGGTAATGATGTACAAGGTGAACTTAAACTCGTTTGGCTAGTTAGATTGGCTTTACATGGTTGGATGGGCTTGTTATGGTTGGTTGGTCGGGCTTGTTATGGTTGGTTGGTCGGGCTTGATATGGTTGGTTGGATGGGCTTGTTTTGGCTGGTAGGATGGGCTTGTTTTGGTGTTTGGCCTGATTACTGAGTATTTTTTCTTATATCGGTCAAATTTCAACACCAGGGGGAGGCACTGTATACTAATTATGTCAAGAAAATCGGGACAGGGGAACCCAACTTTCCAAAGTCTCCTGGTTTGGAAGTCCGGCTGGATGTCTTCCGGCAGGTTCCCCTTCCAAGAATTCACGTTCTGGTCTTGAAGCCTCTCCCCCAATTTTATTTCACACATGAGATAATCTTGTATTGAATAGATGATAAATGTAAAGAGGGGAATCCGCACCCCAGGAAATACCTGTCCTGGGATCCCGTTGGATCTCTTCCTTCTGGGAGGTCACGTGACCCGGTTTCCCCCTTAAAATCTGGTTGATTGTGGCTTGATGAATATTGTTTAGAAACTGTGTACTTGTTAAAATATTGTAAATGTCGTTTTAATGATTCTGGTAAAATCCCCCAGAGGCAATAAAGTTGAGAAACGGCAATTTCATGTTCGATCTGTATTTATTCTCGCAATCATTATTTATTAAATAATAACTATTATTTATATATAATTTACATTTTATTTGTAAATAATTACTATTATATAAAATAACATTTCTAATTATTTATATATAATTCCAAGTAATACTTCATTATTTGTAAATAATATTAGTTCGACATTCCATTATTTATAAATAATGATTATTTGTTTTTCATTATTTATAAATAATGATTATTTGATTTTTATTATTTATAAATAATGATTATTTGTTTTTCATTATTTATAAATAATGATTATTTGTTTTTCATTATTTATAAATAATGATTATTTGTTTTTCATTATTTATAAATAATTTTTATTTGTTTTTCATTATTTATAAATAATGATTATTTGTTTTTCATTATTTATAAATAATGATTATTTGTCTCTTATTATTTATAAATAATGATTTTCGTTTTTCATTATTTATAAATAATGACACCTAATACTTCATTATTTATGAATAATTGCAATTCGTTTTTCCATTATTTATAAATAAGTTTTCTATTATTTATAAATAATAATTATTTATTAACAATGCCAGTGCACATTTCTTTATTTATCAATAATTTGTTGAGTTTCCCATTATTTATAAATAATGATTATTTGTTACATAATGAAAACGTCTACTTCATTATTTATAAATAATTTTTTCGAGTGCGCCATTATTTTCATTATTTATAGATAATCATTATTTAATGTTCGAGTTTTCCATTATTTATAAATAAAGATTATTTGTTAAATAATGAAATATCTACTTCATTATTTATAAATAATAATTTTGTTTCAATATCCCATTATTTATAAATAATCATTATTTATAAACAATTTTTACAGTTTGCCATTATATACAAATAATCATTGTTTATATACAAATAACCCTTATTTATTAAATAATGGAAAACTCGCTATAACATGCAAATGTGGGACCGCCCATGATATGAATATTCATGATGCGATTTCCTTTTTCGTGATTTTTCTTCACAAATTTTTGTCCGTTTCCTCTTCATAATGGCATTTCTTGAAGCAATTTTCAAGGGATATGGTCTGATTGTAATATTCTTCATTTTCTATATAACTTCGTCTTCGTAGAAATATCAAAAAGTGTAATTTTATACGATCTTTCCTACAGTTCACAATCCCCGTAGGCGCGCGTGTATTTCACCTTTTCTCTCTGATCGTAGGAACAACCCAAGGGTTCATTACTTGTTGTCGCGCACAGAAAAATCAAGCCATAGAAGTTGCGTGTTGTGGACACCAGAAGTGAGATCCCAGCACGCGAGACCCACTTGTTAGAAATCCACTGAAAAATGCGGTTCATGGTGCGACCTTAGTATACGGTACCTCGCAATACGTGTGAGTGGGAACAACCGGTGAATCAACGAAATCCCAGAAGGAAAAACCAGTAGGACCAGTAACATTTTTTACTGGTTTCCAGTAGATTTTTACTGGTTTCCAGTAGATTTTTACTGGGCCAGTTGATTTTTAACTGGACCAGTAAAATTCAACTGGAGACCAGTTCCAACAATTGCATTCCAGTTGAAGCAATTAGTAATACCAGTTAAATTGTTTTTCATCAAACTGGTGTTTCTGGTCCAGTAAATGGTTTCCAGTAGATTTTTACTGGTTTCCAGTATATGTTTACTGGACCAGATGATTTTTAACTGGACCAGTAAAAATCAACTGGAGACCAGTTTTATTTTATTTATTTATTAAAACATCTTTCAACAGGATAAAACATTAATCAGCTCGCAGGCTGTTTCACATAATGGTCCTGCATAAAGAAAATATACACATATTAAAAGGAAAGATTACAAATAATTAGGAATACATGTAATTATAAACAGCAAAGATTAAAATACAAATAATGCTAAAAAATGAAACATCAGAAAAAAAAACAATTAGCAAGATTTATCTCATAGTAAGATAAAGAAGTGAAGAAAAAGGAAAGAGGTACATTTTATATATCGATAGTGACAGGAATGGGTCTCAATTTAAAGAATCGTAACAATATTAATACTCATAAGAAATCATAATAATCGATAATAAGTAGATGTGTATTATTTGGCAATCATGCTAATAGTATCAATACTACAGATATATATGGACCAATGTAGAACAGTTGAATAATTCTTATATATTTGAGCGAAGTTTCTTGTAATGATGTTTGAAACCTTCAACAGAAATGGCATTCTGGATGTCTTCCGGGAGTTTGTTCCAAGTTACTGCTCCGGCATATTTGAAGGATTGTTTAAATAAGGATATGTTAGGTTTGGGTAATACTACATTTAGTGAATTTGCATTCCTAGTGTTCATGCCATGGCGATCGAAGTACATTTCAATTTCATTTGATAAGCGGGGAGGGGCAACGCCCCTTATACACTTGTACATGAGAATTGCCAGAAAATAATCTCGACGTTGGTCAATAGTTTGCCAGGAGAGTTGATTTATCAATGCATTCCCGCTCGCAATTTGATAGTCAGAAATTCCAGATACATATCTGGCAGCTCTTTTTTGCAATCTGTTTAGGGGCAGTTTGTAGGCTGCTGGACAGTTGCCCCAAACAGAGATTGCATAGTCTATACAGGGCTGAATTATGCATTTATACAGAATATTTAGTACATGTGAACTCAGGAATTTACTCAACTTGCCTAAAGAGTAGATCTTATAGGCAATCGATTTACATAATTCTCTTAAATATACATTCCATTTCAGGTTTTCATCTATCACAATGCCTAAATATCTTATAGACTTTACCTGTTCAATCAGATCATTATTAATGAATATATTCAATGTATCAGATGATCTTGATTTAATTAGTATTGTTTTGGTTTTGCTTGTATTAATGCGTAATCGGTTTCGGTTATACCAGTCATTTAAGGCGTCTACATTTTTCTGTAATTTCTTTGTTACATCTTCCAACTTACTGTCAGAGGAAAATACTACTACATCATCAGCAAATATGCTGCAAGTACCTTCAGTAATACATTCAGATATATCATTAATAAAAATTAAGAACAGGATGGGGGCCAGAACACTGCCCTGCGGTACTCCAATTGAAAGCTTTTTAATATTAGATAATTTACCTTTGGAAAATACAGCTTGCTGTCTATCATTTAAGTAGTTTTTGAACCAAGTGAGCATATTATTGATAATTCCATATTTTTCGAGTTTGAATAGAAGAAGTCCATGATCTACACAATCAAAACATTTTGAGATGTCTAGAAAGCATGCAGCAACCATTTCTTTCATATTTAATGCATCATAGAAATCATCTAAGACACGATGTAGGCACGTTATTGTTGAATGGTTCGGAAGAAATGCGTATTGATCAACATTAATCATGTCAAACAATTGCATTTAAGCAATGTAGTAATACCAGTTAAATTGTTTTTTTATCAAACTGGTGTTACTGGTCCAATAAATAATGACTTTATTTCAAGTCAGATCATTTGACGAATTATGGAAAATGAATCTTGCAATTCAGAGAAAGTTATTACCGTTATCATTGTTATCATTCTTCTTATAATTATCATAATTATTATTATTATGATCATTGTTATCATTCTTATTACTGTTATCTATGTTATCGATATTGTAATTATTATTATTAATATTATCATAATTATCAAGTATTAACATTATCATTAAAATAATTATTTCCTTTAATTATGATTAAGATCAAAGCAAGATATATTCCTCTGATAAAGTCAACTGGTCTAAAGTAATTCATTGTTTGAAATTGAACTGGTCAAGACCAGTAATACCAGTAATTCTGATGATGCTGATCACATGGTTGACCTCATTTGCATATTTCCTATTTTAAAAAGAAAAATCAGGATTTAGAATGGAATATCCTTGCAATGGCACTCATTGTTGTTTAAAAACTTTCCAAATAAGTGTGTGAACTAATTCACAATGAAAATGTGTAATTTCATATATCACATTTAAAATAACAGCAGAAAGATTAATTTACTAACCATCTTTCCCATCACATTTCACTGACCATGGTATATAACAAACCAAATGCATGTAATAAATTGATCCAGTGAGACAGTACGAGGACCAGTTCTAGGACCAGTCAGACCAGTATAAAATACCAGTAAAGACCAGTGGGACCAGTAACAACCACCAGAAACAAGACCAGTATAAAATTCCAGTAATTCAAGACCAGTTTAATTTTTAACTGGACCAGTATGACCAGTATGACCAGTTAGACCAGTAAACCGATGTTCCAATTTCCAGAGTTACCAGTTAAAATTCTACTGGTCTATAACTGGTCCAGTGGAACTGGTTTTTCCTTCTGGGATGCTCTTCATCGAAATATTACGTTGGTTGGTCCCCGGAACTGTCGGGCGGAATTTAGCCCGAAATCCGGATCCTTAATGGAAGTGGATCAAGTGCATATGAGCTGAGAGAGTGAGTGTAAGTGCATCAGGCCCTTCTACTTTCTATAATTTTTTGTTTTTTTGTTTTTGTTAATTTTTCCCCAAAATGCTCGCAACGACAATACGGGGGCATGATGACCCCTAAATTTTTGAAAACTTATTTTTCTATTGAAAATTATCACAGAATTCACCAAAAGTGTGCACGAAAGCCTTCATATTTCACTTTTAAAACTCCAAAAAGTGCCCAAATGACAAGCTTGGTCGCTTTGCTATGTCGCTTTCAACTTGAGAACGAGTTTACGCGCATGCTCCCCCCCCCCGAAAGAAATTATGTGTACGGCCATGCTCAAAAGAGCCTGGCACATTGATTTATGTATACTTTTCAATTTCATTATTTTTATCTCATTATCACTATGGCCTTACGCAGAAATTTCCGGGGGGGGGGAGGGAGCATGACGCGCGTAAACTTTCTAAAAAAAAAACCTTGAAAGCGAGACAACCACGCGACCAAGCCAAAATGACAAGCTTGGTCGCTTCGCTGTCTCGCTTTCAACTTGAGAGCGTTTACGCGCGTCTGTCCCCACCTCCCGAAAGAAATTCTGTGAACGGCCATGCTGAAAAGAGCATATGGCAACATTGATTTATATATACTTTTCATTTTCATTATTTTTATCACATTATCATCATGGCCTTATGCAGAATTTTTTTCCGGGGGGGGGGGGGAGGCCTGGGAGCAGGACGCGCGTAAACTTTCTAAAAAAATCTTGAAAGCGAGACAAATGACAAGCTTGGTCGCTTCGCTTTTTCAAGATTTTTTTTCAGAAAGTTTACGCGCGTCATGCTCCCTCCCCCCCCCCCCCGGAAATTTCTGCGTAAGGCCATAGTGATAATGAGATAAAAATAATTGAAAAGTATATATAAATCAATGTGCCAGGCTCTTTTGAGCATGGCCGTACACATAATTTCTTTCGGGGGGGGGGAGCATGCGCGTAAACTCGTTCTCAAGTTGAAAGCGACACAGCGAAGCGACCAAGCTTGTCATTTGGGCACTTTTTGGAGTTTTAAAAGTGAAATATGAAGGCTTTCGTGAACACTTTTGGTGAATTTTTTGATAATTTTCAATAGAAAAATAAGTTTTCAAAAATTTAGGGGTCATCATGCCCCCGTATTGTCGTTGCGAGCATTTTGGGGAAAAATTAACTTAACAAAAACAAAAAAACAAAAAATTATAGAAAGTAGAAGGGCCTGATGCACTTACACTCACTCTCTCAGCTCATATGCACTTAATCCACTTCCATTAAGGATCCGGATTTCGGGCTAAATTCCGCCCGACAGTTCCGGGGACCAACCAACGTAATATTTCGATGAAGAGCATTTCGTCGATTCACCGCTTGTTCCCACTCACACGTATTGCGAGGTACCGTATACTAAGGTCGCACCATGATCCGCATTTTTCAGTGGATTTCTAACAAGTGGGTCTCGCGTGCTGGGATCTCACTTCTGGTGTCCACAACATGCAACTTCTATGGCTTGATTTTTCTGTGCGCGACAACATGTAATGAACCCTTGGGTTGTTCCTACGATCAGAGAGAAAAGGTGAAATACACGCGCGCCTACGGGGATTGTGAACTGTAGGAAAAATCGTATAAAATTACACTTTTTGATATACCTACGAAGACGAAGTTATATATAGAAAATGAAGAATATTACAATCAGACCATATCCCTAGAAAATTGCTTCAAGAAATGCCATTATGAAGAGGAAACGGACAAAAATTTGTGAAGAAAAATCACGAAAAAGGAAATCGCATCATGAATATTCATATCATGGGCGGTCCCACATTTGCATGTTATAGCGAGTTTTCCATTATTTAATAAATAATGGTTATTTGTATATAAATAATGATTATTTGTATATAATGGCAAACTGTAAAAATTGTTTATAAATAATGATTATTTATAAATAATGGGATATTGAAACAAAATTATTATTTATAAATAATGAAGTAGATATTTCATTATTTAACAAATAATCTTTATTTATAAATAATGGAAAACTCGAACATTAAATAATGATTATTTATAAATAATGAAAATAATGGCGCACTCGAAAAAATTATTTATAAATAATGAAGTAGACGTTTTCATTATTTAACAAATAATCATTATTTATGAATAATGGGAAACTCAACAAATTATTTATAAATAAAGAAATGTGCACTGACATTGTTAATAAATAATTATTACTTATAAATAATAGAAAACTTATTTATAAATAATGGAAAAACGAATTGCAATTATTTATAAATAATGAAGTATGTAGTGTCATTATTTATAAATAATGAAAAACGAAAATCATTATTTATAAATAATAAGAGACAAATAATCATTATTTATAAATAATGAAAAACAAATAATCATTATTTATAAATAATGAAAAACAAATAAAAATTATTTATAAATAATGAAAAACAAATAATCATTATTTATAAATAATGAAAAACAAATAATCATTATTTATAAATAATGGAATGTCGAACTATTATTATTTACAAATAATGAAGTATTACTTGGAATTATATATAAATAATTAGAAATGTAATTTTATATAATAGTAATTATTTACAAATAAAATGTAAATTATATATAAATAATAGTTATTATTTAATAAGTAATGATTATATAACAAATAATTGTTCTATATAATATTGGTACAATCGGCGCCTAATATTAAACACATAACATACACACAAAAATGCAAAATAACATATATCATAGCAATCTAACTCTACATAAACAATAAAACTTAGTGATAACTTTTCTGCAATAGGTTGATAACCCTTAGAATTCATGATTCGAAATTCATAAATTATAAGAAATAGGTGATGAGATGTCTGCATGCTGCTAACCCCACCCCCCCTCCCCCCATCCTAGTATGCGATATATATCATCATAATGACACTTACAAACCACCAGTTCAAAAGAGAGTGATAGATATGTAGGAAAATATGAAAGGTAAAGTGTAGAAGAAGAAAAGGAAGGAGCAAAAGTAAAAGAAGAAGAAGAAAAATAAGAAGAAAAAGAGGAAGATATATAATCGTGTTACTTTTGAGTTATACACATAGAATTAGGAATAAAGGAGTACCGGTAGCGTGAAAGGCGTGTGCGGGGGACACAGCCGTATTCTTGAACGATTAAACCAGAACCAATCATTGAGGAGGTGGGTCTTGTCTGCCATTATTGTATGTACTTTGGCAAGTATGCGTTCTTCGTAAATTGCTTAGACAGGGGACAAATCCATGCCTATCGTCCTTTGTGCAATTCGTCGAATCCGGTCTATTCTTTGTTTTTGCTCGTTTGACATATTTCCGAAAGTACATACCAGGTTGAAAGTTATTACACTTTTGATGATTGATTGATAGAACAGTTTCAGTATAGTTTTATCGATGTGAAAAGTTTTCGCAAGAAAAACATCCTTTGATTTGTTTTCTTTTGTACTGATAGACAATTTTGCTTCCATGAGAGCTTGTCATCAATGATTGTTCCGAGGTATTTGTACTCATGTACCTGCTCAATGACATCTCCGTAAATACGGAGTGGTTCATGAATTTTATCACCCTTCCGAAAATCAATGATAATTTCTTTGGTTTTACTGGTATTCAATATCAGGTAAAGATCGTCACACCAACTGACAAAATAATTTATCTGTGAGATATATTCATTAGGATCATTGAACAGGTAGCCTGTTATCACGGTATCGTCATTAAATCGTCATTAAAATTTAATGCTATAATAGTAATATAGTCACTAAATGCTATAGTAGTAAGCACGCAAAGATTTAAAATGGCTGCCAGTGGCCATTTGAAACAAAACATAATTTGGGAATTCAAAGCCGCCTAAATTCGTAGAATTGAAGAGTTTTGATGGTCAAGACGAGTCAATGTCGTGTAGCCTAATTGAAAGGCTTATCTGTGGTACGGAAAGATTACCAAAAAAAGCCGAAAGATCGTAGGTAAAACGTCCCCAGGATTCGTATCTAAATTAGAACCTACCTATGCACTCCATTCCGTGTTTAGTGTATCCCCTAACGCAGTTGCAGATGTAATCCCCAGGGATGTTCAGACAAATCTCATTTTCACCACAGTTGTCTGTATTGAGGAGGGCGCACTCATTTATATCTGTTTGGATACATGTGAAACAAAATAATTCTTTAGATATAAATGCTTGAATTATGAAAACTTAAAAGTCAAGTCCACCCAGAAAAATGTTGGTTTGAATAAATAAAGAAAACCATAAAATTTTATCGGATGTCGGATGAAAAAGAAGAAAGATATGACATTTTAAAGTTTCGCTCATTTTTCACAAAACAGTGATATGCACAACTCATTGATCGAATGATGTCCCTCACTACTTTTTTTTTATTGTTTGAATTATACAATATTCATTATTTTTTGGAGATTTGACAATAAGAGCCAACTTGACTGAACAATATAGTATTAAACGATGCTAATTCTATATGTTCAGGGAGGAATTTATTGTTGTTTCACTTGACAATGAGGAGAAAATGACAATATTTCATAGTTCATATAATGCAATACATCGAAAAAGTGAGTGGATGACGACATCAGTCTTCCCATATGCATACTGACAGGATGTGCATATAACTGTTTTGAAAAAATAAGCGAAACTAACCTACTTATTTTACACCAGATTTTGATGAAATTTTCACTGCCATGTTTGAATGATTTTTATCTTTTTTTATTCAAATCAACTTTTTGTTGGGGTGGACTTGCCCAGAAAACAGAAGACCAAACTCTGTCTGATGATGCAATAATAATAATCCGTTTTTTATATAGCGCTTAATACATCGGAACGACGTGTCTAAGCGCTTTACAGATATATTATTACCCCGGTCATCGGATTCAATCAGTCATTCCCGCACACTCCCTGGGGAGTATTCCAGTCAGTCGCCGGTGAGGCGCACACAGTAGGCTGGACAAGCTACAATGACTTTCACATCCTACCGGGTACCCATTTAGCACCTGGGTCGAGAGTGGCAAAGTTTGGATTAACGCCTTGCCAAAGAACGCCAGACCGCGGTGGGATTCGAACACACGACCATCTGTTTACAAGGCGAGAGTCAGAACCACTACACCACGGCTCCTCCACAATAATGCAGACCCGTTGATTGACATGTTTTGCTACAGCGGGTTAGTTAAATGACAAGTAATGCTGTCTTCATTCTCAGCCGTATGAATAGAAAAAATGATGGCGGAACTCCGGTGCAAAATGTAAAGTTGCTTACTTGTTTCTATTGAATCTCTCCCTGAGCCTAGTTTCGCATATGATGCTGTTTGGTCATTTTACGGAGCCCGCCTGCAAAATTATTTTTCCCACAAGAGTTCCGGACCCCAATATGAATATTCATTACTTTCGTCTTCGGAATAAGACTACGCATGCGTTCGCGTTGCATGCCAATAGCCAACTTTCGCAAACCTCAGGGTCGGTAACATTAGGGTCCCCTAACACAAAAATTAACGAGTAATTGTACATTATAATCAATGGAATCAATCATAGAAAACTGTTCTACATTCATTGCTAAGCTTTGTGATACAGGCCCTATAGATCTGCTTTTCGTGTGCAAAATTCTTTCACGCGACACCCGTTTTCATGCATGTGTACGTCTGGTCATAATCGTATATGCCCCCTGAGCCGGCGGCGAACCTCTACTATGTCAGCTGGTGGGAGATATTCGAAATGCAGGGCCCACAATAGATTATGACATTGATAAGAAAGTGGTTTTTCAAAAAAATCGAATACATATTGAGTGAGGAAAAACTTACTGAATTAAGGCTTAGATATAGATCATTACAGTCCATCGAATCGATATTGCATTTAATGTGGATTATTGGGTCAGATGACCTCTCCAGCTGAAACCATTTCGCATAAGTTGATATGTACACAGCATGTATACGTCTGAATACCAGCCGAATTTGCGGGTATTTTTCTTTTGTTTACTCCTACACAAACGATATGCCTCTAGCATACAATGTAATGGGCATTATGTTTTACTTTCCCCAGAAATGGGGGATTAGATTCGAATTCCCCCGGGGGACCACTTCCATTGATGAGTGGATACCAGGCACGACCATGCGGTTTCGAAAAGCACCCTAAACAAGGGAAGCAAGGCTTTTCTAGATTATGAAAATGCATCTCTTAACAAGTATTTGGCTTGTGAAACTCTACAAGTATTGGAAATATATCCCTTTTTTTCAGTATTTTAAACATCGTTTTTGACACCCTTATAACGTTACAAAGGCTTATACATAACATACTTGCCCACTCTGTCCCCTTTTACGCGTGGTCGCGCCTGGTATCCACTCGTCAATGGAAGTGGGCCCCCCGGGCGGCCTCTCGAGCTCTGGGAGGAACCAAATGTGGCTCTGGAAAGTCGTCCTAAATCGGATATATCGCTGTTACCATAGTAGCAACCAGAATTTTGCACACGAAACGCATATTGAATGTTTCCGTTGCAGATGCGAAACGTAAAAAAATATCATGTCACACAATTTGCATTGCAGGACAGAGTTTTACGACCATGACGACGGGCCCAAAAGTCTCCTCCAAAATTAACTACCGTCGTGAATAAGCGGTCGCGTTCTCCAACAAAAGGTCGGGATTTATGAATGAGCACCCTCATTGAATCCATGACACATGCTCCGGCGACGATTGCTCCGGTGACAAATGCTCCCCAAAATGCTACATTTGCTCCGCGACATTTGCTCCGCCGATATTTGCTCCGCCGATATTTGCTCCGCCGACATTTGCTCCGCCGACATTTGGTCGGCCGATATTTGCTCCGCCGATTGTTGCTCCGCCGACAGTTGCTCCGCCGACAATTGCTCCGCCGACAGTTGCTCCGCCGACAGTTACTCCGCCGACATTTGCTCCGCCGACAATTGCTCCACATTTAGCGATTTAAATGCTCCTGCGACAAATGCTACCCGAACGACACATGCTCCGGCGACAATTGCTCCGCCAATATTTGCTCCGTCGATTGCTCCGCCAACATTTGCTCCACCGATAATTGATCCGCATGTAGGGACAAATGCTCCTCTGATAATAGCTCCGCCGAAAATGCCATCCACCGAAAAATTATTGTTCTTTTTGTAAAAATAACAACGCTTCTTCTCCAAAGCTGTATGGTCATTATCTATAGTATATATTTGTTATATTCCTAATTGAATTGCTCAGCGGAAAGAAATAGTTTTGCTCAAATTAAATTTCCCATCAGCGCTTTTATCTGGATTATTTATCCATTTCTTTCCTTGAAAACCACCTTCTCCCCCGTCCCTCTCTCCTCCTGTTTTAAAATTTCTCTCACTCTCTCTGCATTCCCAGTAACTTCTGTTCCTATTCCTTTTACACCCTCTCCCTTCTTCTCATATCTCTTTCTTCTCGCTCTAATAATATTTTGGTCTGTTTTCAATGTTTATTCTTCTAACTTTTTCCTAGCCCCTCTAATGGAATTGAAAACTAATAAAGTTTTACAATCTTGTTAGAAAGGTGTTTCCTGTCACTTTCACTCTATTTTCTTTTATTATGTTTTCCCTTCAATTACGTGCAGTATGAAAAAAAACTCTCTTAAAAATTAGTTTTTACAGACTTGCTGAGGACGTGCCTGGGAGCCATTCAAAGAATAGGCATTGTTTTATCACGCTGAACTAACCTCAAACTGCAACAAAATAATATGTTAAAATATGATCATGCATAAAGGTTGAGAACTACATACAATAACAAATGACAATGAACGACCTTTCAAAAGAAACAAAACTTTTCCACTTTCTTTTACAAAGTTATTTTTTCGACATTGTGTCAAAACCTAGCCAACACAGTTTCTAATAACAAAATAGAAAACAAGGTCGAAAATAATTTACAATATGACAAAGTAAAAAAAAAGAGAAAGCATATTACAGCTAAAACAGGAACTCATCACGCTATGCCAAATGCTTGTCAAAATTCTTGTAAAAAGCAAGGATATGAAGTGTAAGTACATGGGTATAAAACTACCCAAAATAAATTTGGCATATAACATGTATAAGTACAGCGTTTAAAAAAGTGAACAATCTTAACAAAATATAAGCTGGGTTTTTATCACTGTTAACAATATATACGTGAAATAAACTAAGATGAGTAAATACGTTGCATGTATGAGGCTTATATCTTTAAAAAAATAAAAGAATAGATTGCAAAAATATAATTATGGTATACATAATTTTGCATCCATGGAACCGGGGGATATAAAATCATTCAAATATCAAGATATAGGTAAAAGTAAGTATAGCTTAAGATAGGTTAAGGAATCGTTAAGTTGTTTTTAATTAGAATTTTGAAGATCATAGGGATGTCTGTTTCAGTCATAATGGAGGGCATGTCTGAACAACTATTTAAATAATTCTAAACCCGGATTTGGTAAAACTACATTGAGGGAATTTGCCTTTCTAGTATTAAAAATGTGACGGAAAAAAAAATCCACTTTCGTGACATTGATGTAAATGTGCAAGACAATCAATACATTAAAACATTGGGGTGGTTAAAAATAATACAGAGTCTTTACTTGGCCAAGAAAAACAAATCTGCAGTAGGTTTCTTTCTCTACTTGTCTCATAATAAAAAAATACCAGTGACAATTCGTGCAGATCTTTTTTATTTGCAATCTCTAAAATATTCTTTTAGAAACATCTAACATGGCAATTTCCCCGTACTGCACATAGCAAGGGTGAATGATAGATTTGTAATGTTTGTACGATGTATTCAAAATAGCTTTTGAAAGCTGCCCAGCTAGCACAAAAACATTCTAAAAAAATATTATAATAGTGTTAGGTAAAGGTTACGAAAACATTTTTTAAATGTCAAAATATATGGTTATATGTATGGTTAGGGAAACATTTTTATATAACGTTTAGCAATAATATTTTTAAAATGTTATTAAAACGTTTTTTTTTGCATTTTTTTGAAAAGTTATAATGATGTTTCAAAAACATTATTTTCTTTCAGCATAAGAACATTTTGGTCAGAAAAATATTAAAATGTTAAACGCGAGGATTAAAATGTTGTATTAATGTTATAAAAACTATCTTACAAAACATTATTTGCTACCAGGGTATAGATCTGCACGTATTATTTGTATATACACGCCAAGTAAAATAGGTTCAACTTTACACCTTTAATATCATTATTTTCATTAATATAAAAGGTGCAGACCAATGTCACACTAAGAGCATATTTAAAGGTGCATTTTTGTACCTACTTTGCACCTTCAGATGTTTAGTTTTGAACCCTTCTTCTGAAAGGTGCTAAGTTACAGCTTTAAATGTGCCCCATGTGTAACATCGGTAAACATGCAAAGTTAAACCTATTTTTATTAGGGTGTATATTCTATTTCGACTTGTCATCTATTATAAGACCTAAGTATTTCATTGTTTAATCTGTTTTAACTTTTTCCTTTCATTGCAAAATTAAGTTCATCCAACAATGACTGATGACGTTTTTTTTTGTTTTGTAAAATAACCATTGCTGGTCTTCTTTATTCATCAAACAAAATATATTCACAGTGCTAACATTTGCCTCCATTTCTGGAGGGAAATACATGGTTTTCTGGATTTCACATTTTCTTCTATCTGTAAACGATATCTTAATAGGTAAAACAAAATATTAAACAGCCTTTGAATTGTTATTTTCCTTTTAGATTCTTTTCCAGCGAAACATTTATAAATGGTATATAAAGCATAATTCAAAATTATATCTACATCATTTTTTTCTTTTGATCTAAATGAAATTCCTGATAATATATGACATGGCTGGAAATGAAAATTTGGCAAAATACATTTCTGTACATTTTCTTCAACTTTTTTCCAAAATATTATTATTATGTTACAAGAGAAAAACATATGACTGCAATCACCTTTTTGATCACAGTAAAAACATTGGTCATTTTCTTTTAATTTCCATCTAAAAAGGTTAGCTGGTGTTGCCAAAATATTATACATGAACTTAAAATTAAGTTGACCAGTACATTGTCCTTAACTAACTTTAACTTAAATAACCAAACATCTGTCCAAATTGGTAAACAGTCAAATACTAAGGTATTACACCAAAATTCCTCTGCTCTAGATTCTTCGGGTTTTACTTGGATCAATTCATAATATATTTTCCTAACTGTCAATTTACTTAATGAAATAATACTATCAACCAATCGAATATCATTATATACATTAACATTGGATCTAAATTCCGAATACTTCTTTTGTAATAAACTTGTATTAGAAAAAAGAGACATGTTGCCACATAACTCAATAGCCTGTCGTATACGAGCATACTGACTGTACCACCTTCCGTCCTTAACTACTATTTTAGCGTTAATCTTATCTATAGGTAGAAAACCCTTATCATCCATTAAATCCCCCACAAACAAAATATCAGAGTTTATCCAATTCATATAAAATAACATTTTCCCTTTATATAAGATATCTTTATTTAGCCAAATCATTTCTTTTTCATAATTATCCTGTATATCTGCTTGAATATTTCTTGAATAGTTATACCTTTTTAATAAGAAAAACGTTGATATCAAGTTATAATAGAAATAAGGCATCCTGTTTTCCAAAAAACATTTGTTTTTAATATTATATTTACAATTCATAATAACTTTTATACCACCCAGTTGCTGAAACCAGTAATCAAACATACATTTACATCCAGGGTTTAACTCATCACTCAAATATTTACAAACCCAAAATAAATTCAACGATGCAACTTTTGTTTCAACATCTAGCATATTAAGGCCACCTTCCTCTATTGTGCTTACTACATTAGTCCGTTTAACCTTTGCGGGTCGTCCTTTCCATAAAAGATAAAAAAATAATTTATCGACCTCCTTTACTATTTCTTTAGGACAAGAAAGAACTTGTGTTGTATAAATTATTTTCGACATAATCAACGATTTTAATATTGAAATTTTCCCTCTTAACGTAAGGTTTCTCTGTTTCCATATTTGTAACAACTGTTTAATTTTTAATATTCTTTGTTCAGACCAATTCATTTCTAAAGTTAAATGCTTCTTTTTGCAAAAATAAATACCAAGAGACTTAACATAAACGTCCTCCCATAATATATTTCCAATATTATTTGTCGGATTGTTGTTTCCCAGCCAAATAGATTTTTTGTTTTCATTTAAATGAATTCCAGAATATGTTTCAAAGTTTCTAATGATATTAATAGCTGTATTGCCTGATATAACTGTCCTAACAAATAATGTCATACCATCTGCTAACTGCAGTATCTTAAAAGTATTCTTATTTTCATGTTTGTAACCAATGCTCAAACCTATGATATTATTTTGTCTTATCTGATTTGCAAGGGTTTCAATGCAAAGTATAAATATTAATGCGGATAAGGGACAGCCCTGTCTTATACCCCGCGTTGGGTTTATATCTCTTGTTAACCATCCATTCGTTAATATATTAAGATGGGGATCATTATATATAACTGAAATCCATTTCCTAAAACTATCTTTAAAACCATATATCTTTAAACAAGCGTCAATAAACTTCCATTCTAACGTATCGAATGCTTTCTGAAAATCGGCAAATATAATTGCACCATCGGTTTTGTTAAAAATGCTATAATCTATAACATCCTGGATTATTCTGGCATTATAAATACCACTCATGTCCTTGATATAACCTACTTGGTCTTCATTAATTAAATGAGTTAAAACCTTTTGGAGTATGTTTGATAGTACTGTAGCAAGTATTTTGTAATCAGTATTAAGTAATGTAATTGGTCGCCAGTTACCTAATTCCATCGAGTCTCCACCTTTAAATAACAAAGTTACAACACCCTTTCTCTGCAAAAAACTAAGCTTACCTTTGCTATAACCTTCATTTAAACTATTTTCAACAAGATCTTGTATATCAACCCAAAATTCCCTAAAAAACTCTACTGTTAATCCATCGATACCGGGTGTTTTATTGAGACTCATTCCCTTTAACGCATTTGTGGCATCTTTAATTGAGATCAGTCCCTCGCATTATTCGGCTTCACTACCACATAAGTGCGGATGATTTATTTCTTTAAGATACGCTTCGATCAACAACAGATCGGGATTTTGTGTTGTGTACAATGAAGAATAAAACTTTTCTATCTCAGTGACTTCATAATTTTGTCCCTATGAGTTACTACTTTCTTTCCTATCTTTATCCCTGATATATATTTTTTTGTACTAGTCCTATGTTCTAAATTTAAAAAGTATGAAATATTGCTCTCACTTTCTTCAAAATGTGTAACTCTCGACCTAACTTTTGCACCATCGCATTGCTTTTTGTAATACATATTAACCTTTCTTTGAACACTTTGAACACATCCGTTCTTCTATCTCCGAATTACCTGCATAAAGTTGCACATGTAAACATTCTGATTCTTTTTCCAATGAAATTAATTCTTCCTTCTCGGCTTTCCTAAGCTTCTTAGCAAAAGATATAGTATAATCTTTAATTCTCAACTTACATAGGTCCCAAATATAATGAGGATCACATTCTGCTTTAACTTTATTTTTAGTATGAGTGATAACATTAATGACACCAGTTTTATAATCGCCGTTTTTCAGGAGTGAGTTATTCATTTTCCAGTATGAAGAGCCACGGGCAGCATTACGTGATGAATGTATTGTCATAGTAATAGCACAATGGTCTGGACACATTGAGACCGGTTTAATGGACATGTTATAAATGTAATCCACAAACTCATTTTGAACTAGCCAGTAATCTATTCTTGATGACATATTCAGATACTTACTTCTATAGGTATATTGTTTTTTGTTTTTGTTAATTTTCCTCCATACATCAACCATCTTAAATATTTTAACAAATTGCATATATCCATTTGGTTTCTTATATATTGTTTTATTACCTATCACGTCAATACTTGGATCGTTAACACAATTAAACTCACCTCCTATGATTAAAACATGTGAACCAGTAGTCTTACAATCATAATTACTCATAATCTTTTCCAACTTTAAGACAAAATATTCTTTATTCTTCTTCTCTGTCGGAGCATAAATGTTGACCAAAAAATGCATTTTTGTCATTTATTTTAGTATCTGTAATCAAAATCCTTCCGTCGTCTGATGAGTAAATCAAATTAACAGGTATTTGGGAATTATTTTTCACTAAAATTGAAACACCTCTGCTATGATTGCTTCCATATGAATTAAAAACTGTTCCATTCCAGTCTCTTTTAACAATGTTATTTAGATCTTCACTGAAAAAAGTTTCCTGTAAGAATATAACATCTGTATTTTTCTTCTCCAAATAATGAAATAGTAACCTTCTCTTTTCTTTATTTCTTATCCCTCTCACATTGAGGGACAAAAGAGAGATTCCCTTTACATCATTCATTTCTTGCTCGAACCTTTTCTACGCCTTTTCCTGGTTTTTCTTCGACCTTTCTCCCGCCGACTACCTCTCGAATCACGTGATTGCTCAGATTCTGATTCAAACGACTCGCTATCATCGGATGAATGATCAACTGGATCTGACGACTTATCTTTGGATACTCTATCTGCTGCTTTTTTTTCTAAGCCTCTGTTCTTCTCTTTCGGCCTGACGTCTTGTGCTCTCTCTACCGTAGAACCCTCTGTTGTCATGTGATAGATAGATAAATTTTATTTTCACACGGTAAAAAACCCAAATAGATACATAGTCTGATTTGCATTGGGGCCGTGCCATGATCATCTCGCTTTCTTTCAGAAGTAGAAACGGAGAATGCCGTCAGTTGCTGGTCACACTCGAACGCGCGATGTCCGGGATTCTTGCATTGTCTGCTTAGAACAGGTAGATGAGTGGTGCCCCGTCGCTAAGCACCGTGAACACGTTGCTACCGACGCTTTCGTTATCTGACCTTCGTGAAAGATTCGTGCCTTGAAAGTAGCTATGCTGACATGACGGGCAAGCGGCTGACGTGGCTGGTCGATGAAAACAACCCTGTCCCCATTAAGACATGTAGTAAGTTGACCTCCTACTCTCAAGCGTTGTCTAACGACTTTCCCCTTCACAACAAGTTTCCATCCTTCTAATTCAGCTACAATGAGATCATCAGAGACAGATAGTGGAACATCTTTGATAGTGAGCCTTACAGAATTTTCAGATTCGTATGAAATAAATGGGTTTCTGTCATAAACACTCACCATTTGTCCTCTAAGTAGAATTCCACTGCTAATGAGAGCGATCCTTGCCTCTTTACTATCTATGTAGATCCTCCACAAACCTCTAACCTTCTGCACTCCAGTTAAGCGTTGGTGATCAACCACTTTGGCCAAGGCTAGGTACAACTCTTCACCGGTTGCCATGTTATTTTGAACATTAGGTATGTCCCGTTGCCTGATGTAAACTGGTTTCTCTCCCTCCCTTTGAACGGGGGTACTGGGTGTGGCTCTACCAGCGTACGTTGCTGTGGTACTAGCGCCTGCTTGGTCTGAATGCACATATTGATTTCTCTCATTTTTCTCACCTTTCTCTGCATTTCATTGAAATTCTCTTCCAAAGTCTCTTCCACTAGCCATCTTTATCACTATGGTTTGGTGCAAAATCGAAATGATATTGTCCTTTCCGTGAAAAAACGATATTTCTGGACACCTTTCTAACAACCGTGGTTGTCTTGAAAAACGCCCTCAGAATGTGAATGCGACAATTCGTGCAGATCTTTTTTATTTGCAATCTCTAAAATATTCTTTTAGAAACATCTAACATGGCAATTTCCCCGTACTGCACATAGCAAGGGTGAATGATAAATTTGTAATGTCTGTACGATGTATTCAAAATAGCTTTTGAAAGCTACCCAGCTAGCACAAAAACATTCTAAAAAATATTATAATAGTGTTAGGTAAAGGTTACGAAAACATTTTTTAAATGTCAAAATATATGGTTATATGTATGGTTAGGGAAACATTTTTATATAACGTTTAGCAATAATATTTTTAAAATGTTATTAAAACTTTTTTTTTGCATTTTTTGGAAAAGTTATAATGATGTTTCAAAAACATTATTTTCTTTCAGCATAAGAACATTTTGGTCAGAAAATTATTAAAATGTTAAACGCGAGGATTAAAATGTTGTATTAATGTTATAAAAATTATCTTACAAAACATTATTTGGAAAACACAAGTGAGACCTTTTCGAAATGTTATTAAAACATTATTTGCTACCAGGGTATAGATCTGCACGTATTATTTGTATATACACGCCAAGTAAAATAGGTTCAACTTTACACCTTTAATATCATTATTTTCATTAATATAAAAGGTGCAGACCAATGTCACACTAAGAGCATCTTTAAAGGTGCATTTTTGTACAGGGACCTGGGAACGATTTTTTTCAGTGGGGGTGCTGAAATCTCTACTCAAAGGTGGGGGGGGGGGGGGAGGAGGGGACACAATTGAGTTTTCCATAATTACACACCTACCCATCAACCCCCCCCCCCACACACACACACATATATATATATATATATATATATATACATACATACATATATATGACAGTCACTTTTAAGCTTTCTTCTTAGCTTTCTTTTTATAAAAGAACATAGATATATTATTAGATAACTCGAGCGCAAAGCGCGAGCTATTTTTTTTTTTTTTTGGGGGGGGGGAATTTCATGTTTTTTGTCCTGAAAATTGAACATTATGAGCAATGTTTGTGGTCCTGAACAAGATGCGTATGTAACAAATAATAACTGCGAACGTGATCAGTGCGAGCAGATATTTTTATATACGCTCTGGTCTGATCATGGACCGAAAGGGAAGTGTAAAAGGACTGTTTGCAGTTACCCATTAAGACGATACATATATCAACAATCAAATAATGAGAGCGCGAAGCGCGATCTGAAAAATTGACATTCCGACCTAAATACTGGACATTCTAAGCACTTTTTGCAATCATGAACAGGATAGGTATATAACTATACAATTTATTGATGCGAGCGCGAAGCACGAGCGGAAACAAAGTTGAGATTTCAGACCAAAAAAACGAGACATTCTAAGCACTTTTCTAATAATGAAAAGGATAGGTATACAAATATACAATTGATGCGAGCGCGAAGCGCGAGCGGAAATAAAGATGAGATTTCAAACCTAAAAACGGGACATCTTAAGCACTTTTCTAATCATGAACAGGATAGGTATATAACTATACAATTGATGCGAGCGCAAAGCGCGAGCGGAAACAAAATTTAGATTTCAGAGCTATAATTGGGACATTCTATTCATGTTTTGTAAATCAAGAAAATGATGGGTAATTGGATATATTCTTACATTAATGTGAGCGCGAAGCGCGAGCAGAAAATTTTTGATATTCTGATCTGAAATTCCACACTGAATGTAATATGGTTTGAACAAATAAAGAAAAATCAGACGAACATAAGAATAAAGATTTGATCAAAATCCGACAAGGAATATCAAAGTTATTGCATTTTAAAGATTAGCATTATTCCGGTGAAACAGTTTTAAGCATGTCTTCATTAATATTCAATGAGCAAACTGATGATGACATATCCCCACTTGTTATTTTGAATTTTATTATTTAATATTTTCCCTTCAAGAACCAAAAACAGTTGAATTGACAACTGATTTAGTCTATAAGATATTCTTTGCTGCAACTTATTTCATTATAAGGGAGACATATCATTCACACTGGTATGAAAAAATGAAACAATTTTGATTCCATGTAATTACACAAGAAACAGGATAGTGGGGACGTGACATCTTCAACCCACATGGGCGGAAATCCCAGAGGGGACAGGGGGACGCGTCCCCCCTACCAAAAATAGGAGGGGGACACAACATAAAATGTCCCCCTACTATTTTGGTATTTCATGGAGAAAATACATCACTTCACAATCTAAATAATACCTTTTGGACTAAATGACCTTACATTTTGGGTGAAAAACTTTTTTTCTTCTTTTTTTTTGCTTGTCAAATTTTCCAGGCCCTGGTCCCCCTACCTTTGGGGACAGATTTCCGCACATGTCAACCCACCTATTAAATATTCATGATGACATGCATATCACCATTTTCATAAAATATTGCTAAACTTTAGAATTAAATAACTTAACTATTTGTTATCAGATTTTCATAAAATTGTATTTGAAATAAATATTTTCAGCCCGGAGTAGCCCCAAAACAAGCTGCGTATCTGAATAAACATGCGTGCGCGTGTTTAGAGTTAGACCTAGTATCTGGGCATTGTAAATATTTTTTTATTATAAAAATCAAAAAAGTGAGCGCGAAGCGCGAGCAGAAAATATTTGATATTCCGATCTCAAAAAGGGTGAATTTAAACACTATTTTAAAATTCTGAATTAGGGGTTCTACAAAACGTCGTTCATTTTCATTACATTTCTGTCATTTATCAACGAATATGTGAAAGACTATGTAAATGATTTGCGATTGTCGGATGTGATAATTGTGTCCATTATAACATATATAAAAAAAAAATACAAAGGGAACCTGATTTCGTGGGGGTGCTGCCTATGGAAAATAATACACGCAGCACCCCCAGGAAAATTTATAGGGGTGCTTCAGCACCCCCAGCACCCCCTTTACACCTTTAATATCATTATTTTCATTAATATAAAAGGTGCAGACCAATGTCACACTAAGAGCATATTTAAAGGTGCATTTTTGTACCTACTTTGCACCTTCAGATGTTTAGTTTTGAACCCTTCTTCTGAAAGGTGCTAAGTTGCAGCTTTAAATGTGCCCCAGGTGTAACATCGGTAAACATGCAAAGTTTAACCTATTTTTATTAGAGTGTATATTCTATTTCGACTTGTCATCTATTATAAGACCTAGGTATTTCATTGTTTAATCTGTTTTAACTTTTTCCTTTCATTGCAAAATTAAGTTCATCCAACAATGACTGATGACGTTTAAAATCTGCCTGGTGTTAGCCTAGGAGAAATTTGTTTTGGTTAAAATTCTTGTTTGGTTTGGTCATGCATGAATTACTTTTGTTTTAATATCACCAGCATTTAAACAGAATGCTTTCATCGCAAACTATGCCACGTTGATGACAGTTCTTGCTATAGCTAACGCTGAATAAAAAAAGGGCTTATTATCAATTGATATAAAAGCATTTTGTTAACCTCACAGTTACCACATGTGCTAACCCTCTCGGTCTACTATCAATTTGTTAACTGCCGGTCAGTCTTATTTCTCATTTTATCAAATGGCAAAAAAAGTTGATGAGTAAATCATTTAATCATCTGATCATATTGACCAAGTAATATTAGACCAAGTGGATATTAGACGGAATTGATTTAGCCTGACTGGCAATTAGACGAAATGGTCATTAGACGAACTGACTGTAGACGAACTTGAATTAGACAGTGTGAAATTAGAGCAGTAGCAAAAAGTCGTTACAGATCAAGTGAAAAAGATCGCCAATTTTCATTCAATTTTGACCAAGATGTTTAAAGGTCAAGTCCACCCCAGAAAAATGTTGATTTGAATAAATAGAGAAATATCAAACAATCATTATGCTGAAAATTTCATCAAAATCGGATGTAAAATAAAAAAATTATGACATTTTAAAGTTTCGCTTATTTTTTCACAAAACAGTGATATGCACAACTCAGTGACATGCGAATGAGACAGTCGATGATGTCCATCACTCACTATACTATTTCTTTTGTTTTTTTATTGTTTGAATTACACAATATTTCATTTTTTTACAGATTTGACAATAAGGACCAACTTGATTGAAACATATAATATCAAATAATGCTAATTACACATGTTCAGGGAGGAATTAATCGTTGTTTCACACGACAACAGGGAGAAAATTGGAATATTTCATATTTCATATAATAAAATACAAAAGAAATAGTGAGTGAATGATGTCATCAGTCTCCTCATTTGCATACCTACAAGGATGTGAATATAACTATTTTGTGAAATTTAGGGAAACTTTAAAATGTCATAACTTTCTTATTTTACATCCGATTTTGATGAAATTTTCAGTGTTATGCATGTTGGATTTTTCTCTTTTTATTTGAATCAACTTTCTGTTGGGGTGGACTTGTCCTTTAAATGTTATGCCTCATTTTATGAAGCGATGCATGCCCGAATTTGCTGCTCCACAGCTCAGAATTCTTGCGGGGGGGGGGGGGGAGTAATCAGTGAGCAGTACAATAATGGGTGGCCAATAGTAACGGGTTTTGACAGCATATAGTTATTTTTCCATTATGTTTTTTTTCATTGGGTATTTTGTTCGTTTACAAAAAGGGGTTTCCTTTCTCAATGTAACTCTGTGTTTTATCATTTGCGAAAAAAAATTCTTTATCGATTCTCTATGTTCGGATATGGAAACAATAAAATAAACTAGAAACTCGAAACATTGGTGTTGATTTTCATTATGGGTGGGGGATGACTGATGATGAATCAGGAGACGCGGAACAGTTTTCAAAGGGGGGGCGGGGGCAGAGCCATAAGGGGGGTGGGCTGACCATGCCAAAAATCACAATCATATGGTAATTTTTACGTTTTTGTACATTTACGTTTTTGTACACTGTCGATGGAGCAGTTGTGGACGGAGCATTTGTCACTACATGTGGAGCAATTGTCGGCGGAGCATTTGTCCCTACATGCGGAGCAAATTGTCGGTGGAGCAACTATCAGCGGAGCATTTGTCGATGGAGCAATTGTCGCCGGAGCATGTGTCGTTCGGGTAGCATTTGTCGCTAAATGTGGAGCAGTTGTCGGAGCAACTGTCGGCGGAGCAAATGTCGGCGGAGCAACTGTCGGCGGAGCAACTGTCGGCGGAGCAATTGTCAGCGGAGCAACAATCGGCGGAGCAAAAATCGGCGAAGCAAATGTCAGCAGAGCAAATGTCGGCGGAGCAAATGTCGGCGGAGCAAATGTCGAGGAGCAAATGTCTCATTTTGGGGAGCATTTGTCACCGGAGCAATCGTCGCCGGAGCATGTGTCGGGTTACCCCGTCATTAGGTGGTCTGTCTCGGACAGATCACCTCTTAATTTCGTCAGAAGTTTCTTTTTATTTTTATTATTTATTTTTATAGCCAATGCTTTTTTCTCTGAATTGGCTTCATCAATTTTATTGAATTTCATGTCATCTGTAAAGTCTATCTTAGAGATGCCGTAATAAGCTTTCCAAGGTCACCTGATCATGATGACGTCATCTAGGAGCTATTTTGTAAAATTCTTTATTTGAGCATATCTACATAACGGATCATCAATAATCAATCACATTTACGGCATATAGACTTTATGTTAAGGGTCAACTATCCATGTCATCAAAGGTCATGACGCGCGCGTCAAAATTGAAAAATGCTCAAAATCGCCTGATTAATTTTGGATACGTTTTAGGTCGTTTTAAGGCCAACGACTGGCTTGCTACTGATGGAGGGGAGATGTGACGTCACAGCTATTGTTAGCTTGAGAGTCGCAGACCGGTCAGAGACAAATCGCAAGGAAAATTGTATGGATTTGACATGTTGACTCCTTCCAACTGGATCGCAAGCTCAATCTATGCGGCCATAGTCTGATGTGCAAACCCTTCACTTGAGTTAAGGGTCTGAATGTGCAGCCTACTCATGCCTTGTGTATTGAAGGCCCTCTCGCTCAGACAGCAAGTTTTGTATGTGCTAGTCTTTGCGTGGAGACACACTATCTGTCTCTGAATCTACGATATCATAATCACCGTTTTCATCATCATTATATTTGTCATCAATCATTATCATCATCATCCTCATCAGCATCGTAATTTTTGTCATCAATCATTATTTTTCTTTCCTTCTATCTATCTATCTATCTATCTATATATATATATATATTTATCTATCTATTTGTCTAATGTCTATCTGTTTCAATATGTCTATCTATCTATCAATATATAATATATCTGTCTATCTATCTTATATCTATCCTTCTAATCATATCTCTCTATCTATGTTATAGATATATCTATCTGTATATCTATCTACCTACATGATATATCTATCTATCTGTCTATCTATCTATTTATCTCTCTGTCTTATATATATCTCTCTGTTAAAATATGTCTATATTTCTATCTATCCATCCATCTATCTGTCTGTCTCTCTCTATATATCTATCTTTCTCTCTGTCTGCCTGTCTATCTATCTAAATATTTTCTATCTATCTGTGTTCTATCAATCTATCCACCTATCATTTATATATCCACCAATCCATCTTTCTATCTGTCCATCTACCTATTTATATATTTGTCTGTCTATCTGTGTATGTACCTGTGTATCTATCTGTCTCTGAATATATGTGTATATCAAATATGATATCATAATCACCGTTTTCATCATCATCATATTTGTCATCATCATTATCATCGTAATTTTTGTCATCAATCATTATCTTTCTTTCTATCTATCTATATATATATTTATCTATCTATCTATCTATCTATCAATATATAATATATATCTGTCTATCTATCTTCTATTAATCTATCCACCTATCATCTATCTCTCCATCCATCTATCTATTTATCTATATTTCTTTTATGTATCTATTTAAATATGTATGTCTATATCTTTCAATCTAATACCCCGTCTTAACAGACACTTTTCTTACTGCCATACCCTGATAAAAGCTGGGCGAAAGAAACCCCCCTTCCTTTAAAGACGCTCACACTGGGAGAAAAGCCGGACTGTATCGGGAAGGATTTTTTCAAAATTTCGGCCTGCTCAGACAGAGTGGAAGCGAGGTAGAAAAACAACTCTACCCCGCTAACGCCCGGACACATGTTCTGTTAAGACGCGATCGGGGTGCAGTCTGTCTGAAAAGCTCTCCCATCTCCCATTCATTTCTCATTTTCTCTCCCCTCTTCATTTCCCTTCTCTTTTTCTTTCCCTCTCTTAAGCATGTTTCTTCTTCTCTCTCTATCCTCTTCCTTTTCTATCCTCTCTCATTTCTCTTTATCATTTTACCCCTCTTTTCTCTCCTTTTGTCCTTTCCCTTCTCTCCCATTTTTTTTTGGTATCTTTTCTTTGTTATTTCATATTTCCCTTTCCCTTCATTCCTTTTCCCCTCATTTCCTCTTCCCTTCCTTATCGTTTTTCTCCCCTTTCCCCCACCTTTACTTTTTTCTCTTTTCTTCCATTCCTTTTCACTCCCCTTTTATATTCCCTTCCTCCTTTTCTTTCCCTCTCTTTTTTCTCTCTCCCCCTTTATTTTCTCTCCCTCTCCTTTGCCATTTCTTCTGTCTCTCCCTTTCTCTTCTTCTTTTCTCTCCCTCTCTTTTATCTTCATTTCTTTCCTTTCCCCCTTTCATGTCTTTATTCTCATTTTCGCTTTTTCCTTTCTTTTCTTTACCATCTTCCATTCCTTCATTTTCTTTCTTTTTCTCTATCGCCCTTTCCTTTCCCCTCTCCCCTTCCTTTTTTTTCACTTTTTTTCTTTTTTCCTCTTTCCTTTTCCCCTTTCCTCTTCTTTCATTTACTTTTCCCCTTTTCTTTCCTTTAGTTCTCCTTCTGTCTGTCTCTTTTTTTTTGGAGGGGGGGGGGGCATTTATTACTATGGAAACTTTACCAGGGTAGGATTTTAAGTGAGTGTCTGTTAAGACGGAGCAAGGAAGCTACCACCTGTGGTTTTATCGCCTCATTTAGAAATTCCATCCCCCTTTTTCTACCCGCCCTCTACCAAGGGCACTTTCTATTAAAACGGGGCTTTATATCTACTCATTTGTTAAAAACTCTGTTTATATATTTACCTACGACAGACCACCTAATTCGTCCGCATGACGAATCAAAATCTAGTTAGGCTGATATGTATACCCCATTCTTAAACAAACATTAAATTGCCATTAATGGAACTAGAAAAGATGCGAGGTTAGGCTAGACTCGGCTATGGCTTGCCTATGTATATAGGCTAGGGCATTAACTTTATCTCAAATGTTGACCTGTCTAATGACTGCAGCTGAATAATGCAAAGGCTAACTTAGAATTGGTTAAAGGTAGAAGGCAGCAGATCTCGTTGCAGCAAACAACTAGACTTACTACTTCTATGAAAGTCTTTTAAATCAAGGCTAATCGGGGACTGGGAAGGGGGGGACATGATGCTTCCCCTCTTTGATCTCAGCCGCCGTTCGCGTCCAAATTTTGCACGCACATTCTTTATCACATAAACTACAAGCGAGTAAAAAAAAAATCTGAAAATAATCATTTTTTTATTCATTATGAATGAAATATGCAAATTTATTCGTGAAAAACATTATTTGCATATTTGACACCCAATTTCACTTCAAATTTTCTCTTTTTGTCCAGATGTCAAAAGCCAATTTTTTTCGTTATGTATTTCTTTGTTTTTATAATTTCTATCTTTATTTCCTTGTTTATTCATCTTTTGTTTTTTATTGTTTATTACAGACCATTTAACAACTGAATTAAACCCTAAATTAATCAAATAGACCAATTAAACAAAAAAGGACCACCCTTTTACGAATTTCATCTCCCACAGGCCTAGACTTTGTACACAAATTACAAATGTGAGCCATTTTGGGCATAACATTGTCTCGTAAAAAGTCATGTGGCGTCGCGATGCTATACCCGTATGTCGCAAATTTGGTCTCAAAAAGTTGCGCGAGACTTCAAAAAAAAAAATTGCCGGGCTATCTTTTTTTAGTTTGGGAAATATCGCACGAAGCGTTGAGGGGGGCATCATGCCCCCCTGTCCTGTTAGGGTTAAACCAATGAGATAAAGTTAATGCCCTCGCCTAGGCTGCTAGGCAAGCAATACAGCCTAGCCTAGCCTAGCATAACATTTTGTCTATGGTCATTTTTGGCAATTTGATGGGATCTATAGATCTAAGCCTAGGGCCTAAAGGCGCGGACCGGCAATTTGAGGGTGCTGATTCATTAATTCATGGCATGCAACACGCGAACGACAATTTTGTCCACGCGCATGCGTACTCTTATTCCGAAGATGAAAGTGATGAATAGTCAATATTGGGGTCCGGAACTCATGGAGGAAAAATAATTTCGCAGCCCGCCCGATGACATGAAGAGAAAAATTTCTCCGTGGATTATTTCGTTCCCTCGAAATGTTATTTTGTTCCTACGAAATATTACTTCGTTCCTACGAAATATTACTTCGTTCTCTTGAATATTATTTCATTCCCACAAAATGATTATTTCGTTCCCTCGAAATATTATTTCGTTCCCACGAAATCTTCATTTCGAAGGAACAAAATATTATCTCGTCTCTCTCCTCCCAATATCGGCGCATAGCGCGTCTCATGTCACGTGATAAAAAGGACAAAGGCAAAAATGGCGGAGGTAATAATGGCAGAGGTACGTATAATACTGTAAATGTGTACGTTATAATACTACCATCATAGTAGTATATAATGTACACTTTTATACGCATACATTGCACGACCGCGATGTGATAATTACACACCACTAGAAAGAGGTTTTTAGACATCATTTTCTTTTCCGACCACTGAAAATTTGTTTGCTTGCTTCGCTCGCTCGCATATTAGTATTCCCTATCTAGAAGCGATTTTGAAGACATTGTTGCTGTTTACAACTGTTGTTGACATTTTTGTCGTCCACTTAAATTCTATTTAAAGGGCGACATCTAAAGGATGATTAACTTTAGCTTAGCAACCCCCATTGTTCTTATTCCAGACAGTGAAATTCTGAGTTTGAGTCTGCTTGTAACAGTACTCGTACAACTAATTAATTAATTGTCTATGTCGTTTAAATCAAATAGACTCTCCTTAGACATTACCAAAACAAATTTGATGTACTTTTAACACATCAATTCTAAGCATATATTTTCGCGGTTCCATTAATGTTAGCACACGAGTTGCCAGAGGTATTGGGATATTATTTGAACTGAAATATCGCTATTTATGCAGTTAATTTTTTTCATTTTGTCACAGATATCATATTGTAATATATTGTGGGATAAAAGCAATTAAACAAAAATACACACAATTCTGCGCCTCCTAAACAAAGCACTCCGCAGTGGTTCTCACTCGCAATATTTAGCACATACTGATCCTATTTTTTCGGAACCTTAAACATTAAAAATGTATTACATTCATTTTTTTTCGAAACTCACTTTTATGCACAAATTTTCAACAAAATCTATACCTACACCCTTTCAAGATATTTTTGTTTACAATAGCGGCATTCATTCATATCCTACACGTCACTCATAGATCAAACATTCACTTAACAAATCCGAAAATAATATTAGCGCACAAAACGATCAGACATCATGGCCCAGATATTTCGAACGATTTGCCGAACGATATTCGATTCACTGCAATTATCTTTTCTTCCAAATCTTCATTTAAAAAGTATCTTTTATCCAAATATTCAGGTTTCACTTGCACTTTTACCCACTTGCACACACACGCACATTATTTTTTCTTCATTCCTCTTCTTTCTCCTTGACTGATGATTTGTGAAGTTAGATTTTCTCAGACCCAAGCAATATGATTGGTTTCCATGTAGCCCTTTCCCTTTTGGCTGCAATTACTCAAAACATTTATTTTGCTGATATAGTTTGGCGCTGCATTTTTCATAACTCTATCCTATGTTTACGTATGCCTAAATTTTGTTATTTCTCCTTTGTCATAAATTTGTCACATTGCAATGTGCTTTAATGTCATAATACAATAATGTTTATTACAATAAATGCAGAAAAAAATTGTGGGGTAATTTAGAAAAATTAACATAAAAATCACAATGGAATTCTATCTCAATGATATTGTCCAACTTTATCAATTCAAATTACACTGCGAAAACGAGTGCGCCAAAAGTCATTTTGGGCAATTTCAGATTTTTATTTTTTGTTATGCCCAGCTGAAAGACAACACTTTGAAGAATACTTCAGCAAAATATTTCATTTCGAAATTTGCATAAAGGTTGTTAATTTCCAACCTCAAATCGTAAAATGTGACATTTTGCGAAATGTCGCGTATATGACAACCTAGTTAAAAAACAGACAATTTCCCAGGAGGTTTTTCATGTAGGAATCTGAAATGGCTCCAACATAATCCTGATATATTCTTTTTTGTGTGTGAAAGGGTTCAAAGTAGATAAAAGACACCTTTCAGGAGGTCTACAGTATGATTATTCCTCGAAATAGGCTGAAAATCCATGTTTTTTGCATTTACATTACAAACGTTTGGATTTCCGTGGATTTCCGTCTAATTTCTATCATCATCATGTGAGAGCCGATTTTACTTGACACAACACCCCCAAAACCTGTTCAAAAACGGTAATTTTATACCGCGCAGTCATCGTAGCGCACCGTATGGGTGTACATTGTCGTTCGCTTTTGCACGGCGAGGACGATTCCCCTTCCATTCCATGAAAATGACATGAATTCCGGGCAAAAGGTAATGATCATTTTCAGTGATCAGTAAATTTTTGAGAGAAACAAGTGTTAGGTTCATAGAGGAATATAATGTGAAAAGTCCAAATCGATACAGATTGTGTATGTGATCACTAACCGGATATCATGTGATCTAATCACAGCGGGAAACATGTGCGTTGTGGAATATACTAGTAACGTGTGCACGTAATAAAGCCATTGCAGTCTGAAATTCCTTCGAGGCAACAAATTTTTTAGGAGGTTGCAACGTTTTTGTTTTCCCCAACGACGAAATAGCGATATTTGTCTTCTATTTTAGTCATTCCATAATCGCACAGAATCGGAAAACAATGGGGAAGAGGAGAAAGGCCACCACTGAACCGGCTCAGACGCGTTCTCGGGCAAAACGAGGTAGAAGTCGAGGCACCCGCCAGACAAAAACGACAGCTGCCTCACACGCAACTCGGACGGTAGCTCCACCGGGAAGCGGTAGGCCTACGAGTACGACGGGGAATGAGCCCGGACAAGCCCCCGCAGCCACTGCAGCAGGAGCAGCGCCAGAACTCATTGACGTTGAGCAGGGTCGTTCATCCGGCCGTTCACCCAGCCGTTCAGCTAAGAGGCCAGCAGCTTCACAAGGGCCTGTGCTGCAATTACCATCCACCCAGGGTCAGACTCAGAGTTGTCCCAGGCCCAGCACTAGTAATAATACCGCAGGTGAGCCTTCTCGACCTGAATACGTGTCAGTACAAATACAAGATAATACAGATTCGTTCTGCGTACCTGGCCATACTAATAATAACATTACAGGTCACGAATCGCACAATATTAGAGAACGAAGTCAGTCTGGGATGGTACGAGAGACCCCATTCACATCATCCTTCCCCGCAATTGTACCTCCTAGTGTTCAGATAAGAACCGACCTAACTCAAAATTCACACTGTGTCCATGATAATGAGGCCACAGGGCCAAATAACCAAACCATAATCAATACAGAACGTAGACCTAACACAGATAACATGAATAGAGGCTATCTCCACCCTCACCATTCCCCGTTAAACCCTGTAGGTGACACACTGGGTGTATCTATTCCCCAAAGCATAAAAGAAAAGATTTGGAAGGGGGAGTATGTGGATCTAAATCTGTTAGTTAACGCCCAAGATGTAGCCTCTAACACACTGCGCGAAGCAGCAGAACAGAGAACTAATCTGGCGATAGCCGAGGAGGAAGGAAAATGGGTGTTAAAGCCCTACAATGCCCCCTCCAAAAACAAAATCATGTCCATTGAAATTTGGACAAATGCCTTCCTAATATACATGAGCGTCTATCTGGCAGCAAATCCACGACACACTCATGAAATTCTGAAGTACTGTCACCTCATTCGTTCTGCTGCTTCACGCTACTACGGATATGGTTGGAGGGACTACGATATAGAATTTCGGCACCGATTTCATGCCACAGGGGGTTCCTGGGCGGAGATAAACGGGGAGTTGTGGCTCCTCCACGTAGTAGGGGGTGGATCTCCACGTTCGGCAAGGGGCCCTGCCCCCTTTCATCAACAGTGGGTAAACAAAGAGGGCAAACGCCCAGGCGTGCCGGCTGCAAATCTCGGACCGGCTAGGAAAAAGGGCCCTCAATACGCACAGTCACAGGCAACCACTTTTCGCAAATATGGGGTGTGCCACGAACTCAACTTCAGATCTGGTTCGTGCAAACGTAAGGACTGTAGATATGCCCACAAATGTGTACAGTGCCACGCAAGCGGGCATGGGAAAGTTCATTGCCCACTCAAACAAACCAACGCAATCAACACCACACAAATTAATAGACCTAACACACAATAAGGGGCCAAACAAAGGAGACATACACAAAATCGATATCAAGGAAGTGATGTCCTTGGCCCATGTTCCAATCAAGCTTCAGAATCTAAAGATGCTTTTAAAGGATTACCCTGATAAACAGGCAGCTGCATTTCTTAACAAAGGTTTCAGTGAAGGATTCAATTTGAATTATACAGGCCCCCGCATGCCGGTGGATCTCCCTAACTTGATATCTGTTGAAAACAACCTTGAAATAGCTCGTGACAAAATTCTTAAAGAAGTTACACTGGGGCGTTATATGGGCCCATTTGAATCAAGGCCCCTGGTTAATTTGAGGTCCAGTCCCATAGGGTTAGTGCCAAAAAAATCCCCAGGGGAATTCCGGCTAATCAATCACCTCTCTTTTCCTCCGGGCTATTCTATTAATGATTTTGTTGCAGATGAGTGTTGTAAAGTGGAATACACAAGCTTTGACAAAGCTGCCGATATGATTGCGCAAACAGGGAGAGGGGCAGAATTAGCAAAGGAAGATGTTAAATCTGCATTTCGCTTATTACCCATAAACCCCAAGGATTTTGAATTGCTGGGGGTGAAATTTGAAGGGAAATATTACATTGACAAATGTCTGCCCATGGGGATTAGAAATGCACCTGCTTACTTTGAAAAATTCTCTACATTCATTGAATATTGTATAAGGGTACGAAGTGGCTCAGATAAGGTAATACACTACATGGATGATTTTCTGTGTATTGGACCTGCGCAATCAAGGGGCGTATCATGTCATAATGTGGTACAAGCACTGAAGTCAGTGTGCGAAGAGATAGGTGTCCCTTTAGCACAGGAGAAATCAGAAGGTCCAGCAACACGGCTAACGTTCCTGGGGTTAGAGCTTGATTCCAACCTCATGCAAATAAGGGTTCCCCCTGACAAACTGACTAAAGCCAGAAACAAAATCAAGAAAGTTCTGTCATTAAAGACAACAACAGTGAAAGAAATTCAATCACTAGCTGGCCTCCTAAATTTCATCTGTAGGGCAATTCGCCCAGGTAGAGCATTCTTGCGTCGCTTAATAGATTTAGTGCAAGGCCAAACAAACGGTAAGCAACAGGTCACATTATCAGACGGAGCACAACTGGATTTGCAGTCATGGCTCCTATTTCTAGAGTGCTTCAATGGCGTATCGGTTATCCCCGAGGAAAGCTGGGTACAAAGTGAAGAAATTGACCTCTTCACAGATGCAAGTGGAGAGATAGGATACGGGGGTTATCTGAAAGGCAAATGGTTCAATGGGAAATGGTCCTCTAGGGATATTGTACGTAATAATTCTATAGCATGGAAGGAAATGGTGCCTATCACAATTGCGGTGTTGGTATGGGGAGAGGAATTGAAAAATAGAAGGATTGTTCTGAATACTGACAACATGTCGATCAAGTTTGTGATTAACAAGCAGACGTCACATGACCCCAAGATAATGAAACTGGTGAGAACATTTGTTGTAGCATGCTTGAAGAATAATATTTCATTCAGAGCGGTCCATGTTTCTACACATGATAATGGCATAGCCGATTCCCTCTCTCGCTTCCAGATGGAACGATTTCACAAACTAGCACCTGGGGCAGACAAAAAGGCCACAGCAATACCAGTGGGGATGTTGCCGACTTAGAGAAAGAAACTCGAAGATTGTTAGGACAAGCATTAGCACCAGGGTCCCTCAGAGCATACCAGACGGCTGTAAACTCCTTCCAAGTGTTCCGCATAAATCACAACCTGAGCCCATCATGGCCGGCATCACTTACCCAGGTTATGGCATTCATAGCTCACCTTTCCATTAGCGGGAAATCTACCTCAACTATTTCATTACATGTAGTAGCAATAGCTTATTTACACAACATGTATGGGTGGCCAGACCCCACTAAACATTTCTTAATTAAGAAAATGCAAGAAGGGAAAAAACGAGACAGAACTAATAAAGATGCTAGGAGGCCTATCACCTGGGACTTACTAGGCAAACTCATACCCAACTTAAACCGGGTATGCTTCTCGAGGTATGAGTCAATAATGTTTCAAGCGGCATTTTTGTTGGCTTTCTTTGGCTTCTTGAGGGTTGGAGAATTCACGGTTCAGAGTCAGAGTGATGATGGGAGGAAGATATTGGCTATAGATGATATCCAATGGGGTCAGGAAGAAAATTCACGATTCATGTTGGTACAGATTAGATTTTCAAAGACAGACCAATACGGGAGGGGTACCACGCTTAAAATCAAAGAAAATAAGACAGAGGGCACATGCCCTGTCGAGGCTATGGAGACGTACCTAGGGGTACGGCCTAAAGGGAGAGGGCCACTTTTCTGCCATATGAATCGCTCCCCCCTTTCCAGGTATCAGTTCAATGCAGTATTGAAGAAGGCACTGTTTGTGTCAGGGGTCGGGGCTAACCAATATGGAACACACTCCTTTCGCATTGGGGCAGCCACAATGGCAGCGCTAAAGGGTATACCTCCCGAGCAAATTATGACCATGGGTAGATGGCGTAGTGATGCCTATCTACGTTACATAAGGTGACCTATTGCGACATTGTAACTACCACAGCTTACTATGTGGGAAGGTTATGTAAGCTATGGGCAAACAATTATGGATGGTTCCTGTGGTTACTACTCAGGAAGCATACTTATAATTCGCTATACTTGGTCGCAGTTTCATCCACGTATTATTACATTTATTCATAACTACAATAATAATAAAGGTAGAATCCAGTAATTTGTCTAAACATGTACATGTAAGCAGAAGTAACACAATAATAATAAAGATATATCTAGTCGGCTAATAACAATGTAGACAATTGGATACTGCATAGGGTGCATATTTGTAATTACCCTTTGCGTGTGAACGGATATCCAAGTTCACGATGACAATAATGAGTAATAATTTAATATTCATAATAGTGCCTTTCAAACTTTCTCAAAGCTCTTTACATCATACATCCTAACCTACTTATCAACTTAACGACAATCAGCTGTCGAAGTACAATAACAGAGATAATAGCCAATCAGCTATAAATGTAATATGACAAGAAAGATGTCAGTGCACTGGGCATGTGTACATGTGTAGAACATGTTACTTCCGGGAACTCTCATTTTTTTATTGCAGAGGGGACTGGAAACTGGATCTGGATTGTAGGGGATAGCCTGGTCAGAAGAGCAAAAGAACGAGCTTCACAACGCAACTATCAGCAGTTTGGAGAGCGAGGTATCGTGGTCCGTTGGCATGGGCAAGGCGGCGCCACGCTCCAGGATCTCCCCAGGATGGTTTCTTACCGGCTGAGATGCGGCACTCCTCCTGCATTAGCTATTGTCCACTTGGGATCAAATGACATCGGACAGTATGATGTCTGCCGGTGCAGAATGGCAATTGACACAGCCATCCAAGATCTACGCGCGAGAATGCCGCACACCCATATCGCCTGGTCTGGTATTTTACCGCGGCTCTTCTACTATGGTCGCAAGCAAGGCTCTAATTCACAGGAGGCCTTGGATGGAGTTCGTAAGTCTCTTAACAAATACGCTAGGAGGAAACTAGCCAGGATGTCGGATACCACCATCATCAAACATGAATTTGACCCCACAATCCACAGCCTCTTCAATAGAGATGGAGTGCACCTCTCTGATTCGGGTTCAGACATTCTCATTGACAGTTTCAGAACTGCAGCAAGAGAAGCAGGATTTGTTTAGATATGGAGAGGAGACGAGCTTGAGAAACATTTTGAGAACTCGAGGCTTCTGGCAAGGTTTTTTCTTTTGTAATGTATCTTAGTGTTATTACGTTTATTGTTTCTAGTCGTTTATGTACATACTTCATTTTACGGGCTTTGTGAAGGGCACCGTCAACAGTACTACCTTGCTATTATCAATAATGATATGCACGTGTCTGGATTGAGGATGAAGGAACGTCCTTTTATAGGCATTTTGCATCCATTCATGTGAGGTTAAGTTTTAATGCGGCTCCATGCCAATATATTAGGTAACTTTATTTGCAAGCATGACAAGTTCATGTATGCTCCAGAATCATGTGACTTACGACGGAGCAAAAAAAAAAAAAAAAAAAAAAAAAAAAAAAAAATTAATTGGGTGGAAGGTTTTTGTTCAGAAACAATTTGTTTGAAACCTGACAGATCACCAATATTGATATCAAAGTATATGCTCCAAAGATGTTGTTTACCAAGATTTAGGGAAACACCCGTGGGAACTACTATCCTGCGGGTGGGTCACGTGATCAACAGTCCCAGGGAGGAGTTACTACCCTTCCTGGCGATCACGTGACCATATCTTTCAGTAAGTTTAATAGGATGCCACAGATGTAGTTTTTCGTTATGTCTTACGACATTGTTCAGACTGTTTTGAGGTTTATCACCTCTTATGTTATTTAGGCATATTGCCTCTGTGTTTTGATGCCTCGTACGGAATTAAACGGCGAGCAATGGCATATAATTTGTCCACGTGTTTTCTTCTCAAAAGGTAATGATCATTTTCAGTGATCAGTAAATTTTTGAGAGAAACAAGTGTTAGGTTCATAGAGGAATATAATGTGAAAAGTCCAAATCGATACAGATTGTGTATGTGATCACTAACCGGATATCATGTGATCTAATCACAGCGGGAAACATGTGCGTTGTGGAATATACTAGTAACGTGTGCACGTAATAAAGCCATTGCAGTCTGAAATTCCTTCGAGGCAACAAATTTTTCCCCTCCACTCCCACCCAGGTACATTGGTAATATATTATCGGGATGGGAGGACCCGGCGTCAACACAGAATTTAGTCACGGGATCGTTAAGGGGGTTGCATATTTCTGAGGCAATGCAGTGTAGCGGTGACTTTAGCACATATGTTACCATACAAGCTGATATTTTAGTCAATGCGTAGACCTGAATTACTGTTGAGAATTACCGTGTGTAGGAAATTTTGTGTATTACGATTTATGATATTCTTATTAAACATCTCATGGTTGGGAGGTTGGGCAGAGTTACGACAGTAGATCAGCATGGTTGGTAGGTTGGAAAAACATTGATTTTTGCATTAAGGCTGGGAGGTTGGGCAGAATTTAGACAGTCAGTCATCATGGTTGGGAGGTTGGGAGAGATATTGAATTATTTTATGGTTTTATGTTTTAGATTAAGAACAGGATATCTGGAGGTAACTTTTTTGGCCTGCATAAGGTTGGAAGGTTGGGCAGGACACTTACGAGTTTATCATGAAGGCAGATATACAACATTGTTGAATAGATGGCCATAGGATAGAGGTATACTTTTATATGTCATACATATTATATTCTCAGGTTTAAATAAGTCCACTGTCCAGATAGTCATATTAAAGTGACTAGGCCTACAATATGGCTGGGAGGTTGGGTAGGACTTACGGACAGGCAGCATAGAGCATTATGTGGCTAATTATGACTTTTATATGTAAATGGTACGGAGGAGCATGTCAGGATACATTGCTTTAGAAGTGTAGAAGGTTTTTGTTCAGAAACAATTTGTTTGAAACCTGACAGATCACCAATATTGATATCAAAGTATATGCTCCAAAGATGTTGTTTACCAAGATTTAGGGAAACACCCGTGGGAACTACTATCCTGCGGGTGGGTCACGTGATCAACAGTCCCAGGGAGGAGTTACTACCCTTCCTGGCGATCACGTGACCATATCTTTCAGTAAGTTTAATAGGATGCCACAGATGTAGTTTTTCGTTATGTCTTACGACATTGTTCAGACTGTTTTGAGGTTTATCACCTCTTATGTTATTTAGGCATATTGCCTCTGTGTTTTGATGCCTCGTACGGAATTAAACGGCGAGCAATGGCATATAATTTGTCCACGTGTTTTCTTCTCAAAATGTAAACAAAATAAAGGTTGCTAACGCAAATAAGGGCTATACTCACAACTCTTCCAGAGTTAAAACTTACTTGTAGAATAATTTCAGCCAAAAACCCTCCTCATAGTGATACATTCTTGGTGCTAAATACACTGCATTTTACACAAGTAAACACAGCTTCATAAAGCACGGTTAATATTTTTCAGATTTTATTTTTTCTTTTTATAAATCTAATTAATGATAATTTTGATGCTATAAAATTATTTTCAGGATCTCATACACACTTTTTAGGCATGTGAGAAGCCTAAACCAACATTCACTCTGGTCAATCTTAAAGTAGCACATAACACAAAATTTAAATACTACACATTGTCTAGCGTAATTTGTCTTCACAGATATGTTTTAAGTAGCCAATCAAAATTTGGTATCAAGGTGACGTCAAATCGGCTTTAGATTATGTTCAGTCGATTCTACGCCCAAAATTACCCATAGTCAACATGTTAAAGTAAAAATCTAACACGGAATATAATTTTGGCGCACTTTCAACTCATTCTGGCCCACTGTGCGCCGGTGCTAATTTAACACGAGCCTGGAATTTATATTCGTCAACACCAGAGAGGAGTGGAAACAGCACCAGGTAAGAATCAAACCGATACTGATTTATCACTAATTGGTGTTGCTTAAATGTCAAATTGGTGTTACGCCAAACCGGTGTTGTCACAACACCTCTCTGGTATGGACCGATATAGATACCAGGCCGGTGTTTAAATTAAAAACGTCGTTTTTGCAGTGTAGACCTACCAGGGTTGTTTGATTTAAATCATGTCGATTTAAATCATGATTTAAATCGCGATTTAAATCACTTGATTTTTTTTTCAAAAAAATCACTGATTTAAATAAACTTTTATGAAAAAAATTAGTTTTCTCTATTTTCTCTTCTTAACAGATACTTTCAATGTAATCATTTTCATTTCTGTTCCACATGCTTTAGAGATAGTTCTAGGAAATATTCCTAGCTAAAATCCCCCATGTGATAATTCTCGGAAATATTCCCAGCTAGAATTCCCAAGGGCAGTATAGGAACCCTAACAGGCACTGGCGTACCTAGGATTTTCCAGGATTTTCGTCAGGGGGGGGGGGGGCAAAAAGGTCTTTCAAGCTCGTCAGGGGGGGCAGGGATACATGCATGGGTGGTGGCTCGTCAGGGGGGCAGACTGCCCCTCTGCCCCACCCCCCCCCCCGTAGGTACGCTAGTGCTAACAGGCCTTTAATAATGTCAATTTTGTTGGAAATTCTCAAGTTCTTTGAGTACTTCATGCATTGGAGTAACACTTCGGATGTTTTGAACTGACTGATCTAAAAATTTCAAGAGTTTAAATGTATACATAATACATAACATTACTTGGGCTTCCATAAAATGTCCCTCTCTATAATGCAAAAAAAAAATAAAATAAAAAATTACCTGTATATAAGTGGATTATTGTGTCAAATAGTAACAATACACAATATTCAAAAGACTACTTGACCACTATTATTGGTGTAAAACAGTTTAAATATAGTTTAAAACTTGTTAAGTGTGACCATTATTTTTCGTTGGAAAAAAATCAAAAAAATCTGATTTAAATCATAAAAATCCGATTTAAATTTTAAAAATCCGATTTTTTTTTATTTTTTTCAAAAAATCAAAAAAATCAACAACCCTGAGACCTACAATTAAAAACGCACCTCTTTCAGAATATTCAATTAAGTTGGGTTCGATCTATATTTAAAATTCTGTGACAATATTTCCCGTTTTTCTCCACGCATAGAGACCCTTCGGTTCTATTCAAGAATTGTACTATTATTATTATTATTCATATTTACCTATTTTGAATTTGACAATAGAGCACTGTTTGTAAAGGCAGTTTGCTAGTTATAGGGGTAATGCAACTGACCGGTGTTTTCATATCCACAGTGGATAACTTTAATTGCTTACCAAAAGTAAGTGGTTTTTTGGCAGCTAATAGGTTCTGATGAGGAACAACTACCAAAAGTAATCACTTGTTTTTGTTCCATTTTGTCCTGTTTAATGTGACTGACCGATTTTCAGGATGTCCTTGTGTCATTTATTTATTTATTTTATTTCATATTTGAATATTCGTACGGATTATCCTCACCAGCATACAAGCAATCAAAATACAAACGCAAACGAAACATAAAAATCATAGCATAACGTACGTAATGTAACTGAATAGCAAAAACAAAACAAAAATGTAAAAACGAAAAAGTACGGCATACGGATGGCGAATATGCGACATACGGTGACCTTAAGAAAAAACGGTCTTCCTCAGGGCTCTGTTTAACTGTCATGTAATGAAATAACTCTCATTATCAGAAACCACATGAAAATGGATAAATGTAACACACAGTACACAGTGGAAGCAATTTAATCAGGCAATAAAAATAAAAATTTGACGATTGCTTTGTGAAAAGTATCGAATCTTTTAAACCTTAAAACTCTTTTATCTTACGACTTCGGGATGATATTTTTAACATTATGCTTCTTTGATTTTTTTTTTATTATCATGCCAGGGCTGATTTGAAATGATTTTGTTTATCTTTAGTCATACATTTACGAAAATTACGAAAATATTTGCGTGTTTCGGAGTAACGAATCTTTGGAATGACAGGTGTATACCCTCCTATGGTCACATATCAATTCGTATAAATGCCGAAAATCATTTAAACATTACTAAGGTAAATGAATGGGTGTGTACTAAAAATTAATACAAGGCCTTACCTATGCATCCAATGGGTGTCTTTATAAATCCAGAAAAGCAGTTACACAGGAAAGACCCATCGGTGTTTTGACAGGTTTCATAGAGACCACAAGAATGATTTGCGCACTCGTTAATATCTAGGCAAAGAAAAAAGGATATGCATTGGTTACAAACATGCTAAATGCTTTGATATATACCATTTTGCTTTATAAATGTATTAATTAATTTGATGAGTTTTATTCTGGGGTTTTCATTTTTTTCCAGCAATCTGTTTATAATCCTTCTCCTGCAAACTGTAAATGTTTAATTTATCTCGTAGTAGATCATGATTGCTTGGAATGAATTTTTATTGTAATTTTTGTGTGTGGTTCATGCCAAAAATCAATTACTAATCCATTATGTTTGTTATTTAATGAAAATATGCATTATACAGTGCGTCCCACAAAAAACGAAACCGAGATTTATCGATGATTTATCATAACTTAATCAAAAATACAATAGACAAATGACCTACCATTGTAAAGCTTAGAATCTCCTCTTTCATCTGAAATTACTTAGATTATTTCTCATTCACGCATGAGTGAGCAAAAACAATTTGAAGAGGGGATACCAAAAAGTCATTTGACGGGCTGTATCTGGGTTTCAAAAAAGAAAACCACATTTTTAAAAAGTTCAATATCTGTTCTTTAATTTGATACCTCAATTACAGAAAATGGTCGAGAAATAACAAAGTTCTGGTTATTTGAAATAAGGCTTGAATTTCAATAATTTCATAAAATGAAGAGGTTTTACAGGCTAGCGTTCAAACTCACTCGACGCTCCGTTTTGTTGACGATCAGCCATGCATTAAGTCTTTTGTTAACCATGCGATAGCTTTTAATATGTAGTCCAGTAGATATGTGAAAAAGATGCTCGAATCTGGCAGAAAGTGTGAAAATTGGCATACAGGGGTATTTTTGGGCGCTGATTTCAAAAATTGCCGGCCCCAAGCGATTTGACCATCGGGTCGGCCGCCATTTTGAAATCCAAGATGGCCGCCATGAAAAATCATCAAATGTCATTTTCTTGAGTTTTACATGGCATGTGACACTGAAATTTGGCATATAGGGGTATTTTGAGGCACTGATTTCAAATATTGCCAGCCCCCAGCAATTTGACCATTTGGTCGGCGGCAAAATGGCCGCCATATTTAAATCCAAGATGGCCGCCATGATATATTATTGCAATCATTTTCTCGAGTTTTATATGAACTGCGGTATTGAAATTTGGCATATATGCTTAATTTGGGGTGCTGATTTCAAATATTGCCGCCCCCAAGTGATTTGACCATCGGGTCGGCCGCCATTTTTTAATCCAAGATGGCCGCCATGAGAAATCATTAATGTCATTTTCTTGAGTTTTACATGACGTGTGACACTGAAATTTGGTATGTTGGGGTATTTTTAGGCACTGATTTCAAATATTGTCTGCCCCCAGCAATTTGACCACTTGGTCAGCGGCTAAATGGCCGCCATTTTGAAATCCAAGATGGCCGCCATGAAAAATCATTAAATGTAATTTTCTTGAGTTTTACATGATATGTGACACTGAAATTTGGCATATAGGCTTAATTCGGCGTGCTGATTTCAAATATTGCCGGCCCCCAGCAATTGACCTCCAGGTCAGCGGCAAAACGGTCGCCATCTTAAAATCCAAGATGGCCGCCATGAAATATCGTTGCAATAATTTTCTATAATTTTGTATGATCTATGGTATTGAAATTTAGCATATACAGTGTAGGTGTAGTTTAGGGCACTTATTTCAATAGTCTTACCACCAGGTCAGCTGCCATCTTGAAATCTAAGATGGCCGCCATGAAAATCACTAAAAATCATTTTCTTGAATTTTACATGTGCTCTGAACTTTGGCAAATAGAGTACCTATTTCGGGGTGCTGATTTCAAATATTGCCAGCCACAAGTGATCTGACCATCAGTTCAGCGGCAAGATATGGCTGCCATGAAAAACCATATCAAAATAATTTTCATGGATTTTACATTATATATGACACCAAAATTTGGCATACAGAAGTACGTGGCACTGATTTTTGCCGGCCACCAGGAATATAACCATCGGGTTTCGGCAAAATGACCGCCATGAATTAAAAGTAATGATAATTTTCTTGAGTTTTATATGAACTCTGGCCCTGAAAGTTGACATATAGGCATATATTTAGGCACTGATTATTGTCAGACCCCTGTTTGGTTGCCATTTTGAAATACAAGATGGCCGCCATGAAAGATAATTTGCTCAAGTCTTACGTATGGCCTGTAACACTTTGAATGTGGAGAAAAACTTGATCTTTGCATCCTTGATCAATGAAAAAAACATAATAAATAGATGCTATTTTGAATTCCAATATGGTTACCAAGTTTGAATGATGTACACCATTATAATGGTGAGTAAAACCCATTGTATTGGCACTGAAAACAAATCCAACACAACCACATCTTTGTCCGTTGCAAGGATTATAATACTTTGGCACCCTTAATTGCTGATATAGATGTTACGTAAATATGAAGCACCATAAATACACAAACCAGCTAGCTTCTTCTGCAGTTACACATTTGAGGTGGCTTTGGTTGAACAATAACCATCCGGAACAATCATTTTCTGTTGAGAGGCTGTAAATGATTTCTTTGAGTTTCATATGATCTGCAGTATTGCACTTTGACATATCGACGAAGTGCGGGGTGCTTATTTCAAATATTGCTGGCCCTCAGCGATCTGATCCCCTGAGTCAGAAGCAAAATGTCAGCCATCTTGAAATCCAAGATGGCTGCCATGAAAAAAGATAATTGAAAAAAAATCACTTTATCTAGTATCACGTAACGTATTATTTTAAAATTTGGCATCTAGGGTAAGTTTAATCTAGGGATATCGAAATTGCCCCCAGTAATCTGTCCAATAGATATGCTGCAAAATGGCCACCTTCTTGAAATCTAGAGTGGATCGACTGTCATGAAAATTCATTAAAATCATTTTCTTGGTTTTAAATAATTTGAGGCACTGCATTTTGGACATACAGGCAGGTTTTTGGCCTGCTGGTTTCAGAATATTGCTCCATTAATTGCGATATTTTATTACAAATCGACAAGAAGAAAACTGCTCCAGACTTGAAGTACTGATGGTTATATAGTGGTATAAAGATGATGATGATGATGAAATTAATATTAATGATGGATGATAATAATACATATTTTATTGTTCAAAATAGAATTCAGTAACAGAAATGCTCCGAAAATGTATTTCGCCCATACCCTGTAGATCATGAGCCCGGCAGCAACTTAGCAGCGCCACATCGGACGTTGCTCTATCCATTAAAAAGGGAAGTTCACCCCGGAGAAAAGTTTGTTGTAAAAACACAAGAAAATATGATATGAAAAGGATATTGGTAAATCCATCAAAGATATTAGAATTTTAAGTTTTTGATTTGTGACGTCATATACTGTACGAGCAGCTGCCCCATTATGTTGTGTGATTTAAAATGGCAGATAAAGTGTGTTATGTGTTATAATTATGTTAATTATCTATCCATATTTGAAATTAACATACAATACAAGTTTTTGCTTCATAGTACCAATTTACAGTGTCACAGGTAATGTAGAATTCAGGAAAACATTTTTGAAAGATATTTCGTAGGAGCCATCTTACATGTAGATTTCAAAGTGGCGGTCATTTTCAGCTGACCCGGTGGATCAATCACTGGGGCAGCAATATTCTAAAACCAGCAGGCCAAAACCTGCCTGTATGTCTAAAATGCAGTGCCTCAAATTATTCAAAACTCAAGAAAATGATTTTAATGAATTTTCAAGATGGTGGCCATTTTGCAGCATATCTATTGGACAGATTACTTGGGGGAAATGTCAATACCCCAAGATGCCAAATTTCAAAATAATACCTTCGTTATAATTATGATACTTGATTTTTTTTAATGATTTTTTCATGGCAGCCATCTTGGATTTCAAGATGGCTGCCATTTTGCAGCTGAGGTATCACGGGCCTAAAACATTTCCCATAGACTTGTGTGTTAAAGAGGCGCTCTAAAAAAAATAAGGATGAAATTCGAGAATTGAATGTTTACTACCTGTCCAGTGGATAGGATACATGTCTGACATTCCATATCTGACCAGAAAAGGGTACCTCGACCAGCTCATTTTAAAAATAAATCCGCATTTATGAAGACTCCACCTGACAGGGTCATATTCATCACTTGAGACAGTAAAATGGCAATACCTCTTCCGCCAGTATAAAAATAGTTCCAAAGTGGTGATATATCTTCCCAATTTGAAAAAAAGAAGTTCAGTAAAGTTACCCTCCCTAGAATCAGTGTTAGATTATCAATCATATTCATTCATTTTTGTCAATCAGCAATATCAAAATTAAAAATTGAGAATTAAATGGGTTGGCTCGAATGAATATCTTTGGCCCGTATAACCCTGACTCAGGGGATCAGATCGCTGAGGGCCAGCAATATTTGAAATAAGCTCCCCACACTACTTCTATATGTCAAAGTGCAATATCGCAGATCATATAAAACTCAACGAAATAATTGCAATATTTCTATGGCAGCCAGCTTCGAATTCAAGATGACGGCCATTTTTCCGCCGACCAATTGTCAGATTGCTTGGAGCCAGCAATTTTTTTAATGAACTCACCCAGATACCGATATACTACAAATTTCAGTGGCACATATTATGTAAAATTCAAGAAAATGAGTTCAATGATTTTTCATGGCGGCCATCTTGGATTTCAAATGGCAGCTGGCCCGATGGTCAAATCGCTTGAGGCCGGCAATATTTGAAATCAGCGCCCAAAATTAAGCATATATGCCAAATTCAATACCGCAGTTCATATAAAACTCAAGAAAATGATTGCATTATTATATCATGGCGGCCATCTTGAATTTCAAGATGGCGGCCATTTTGCCGCCAACCAAATGGTCAAATTGCTGGGGGCTGGCAATATTTGAAATCAGTGCCTAAAAATACCCCATCATACCAAATTTCAGTGTCACATGTCATGTAAAACTCAAGAAAATGACATTAATGATTTCTCATGGCGGCCATCTTGGATTTCAAAATGGCGGCCGACCCGATGGTCAAATTACTTGGGACCGGCATTATTTGAAATCATCACGCCGAATTAAGCCTATACGCCAAATTTCAGTGTCACATATCATGTAAAACTCAAGAAAATGACATTTAATGATTTTTGATGGCGGCCATCTTGGATTTAAAAATGGCGGCCATTTAGCCGCCGACCAAGTGGTCAAATTGCTGGGGGCAGGCAATATTTGAAATCAGTGCCTAAAAATACCCCAACATACCAAATTTCAGTGTCACACGTCATGTAAAACTCAAGAAAATGACATTAATGATTTCTCATGGCGGCCATCTTGGATTTAAAAATGGTGGCCGACCCGATGGTCAAATCACTTGGGGCCGGCAATATATGAAATCAGCACCCCAAATTAAGCCTATATGCCAAATTTCAATACCGCAGTTCATATAAAACTCGAGAAAATGATTGTAATGATATATCATGGCGGCCATCTTGGATTTCAAGATGGCGGCCATTTTGCCGCCGACCAAACGGTCAAATTGCTGGGGGCCGGCAATATTTGAAATCAGTGCCTCATAATACCCCTATATGCCAAATTTCAGTGTCACATGTCATGTAAAACTCAGGAAAATGACATTTAATGATTTTTCATGGCGGCCATCTTGGATTTCAAAATGGTGGCCGACCCGATGGTCAAATCGCTTGGGGCCGGCAATATATGAAATCAGCACCCCAAATTTAGCCTATATGCCAAATTTCAATACCGCAGTTCATGTAAAACTCAAGAAAATGACATTTAATGATTTTTGATGGCGGCCATCTTGGATTTAAAAATGGCGGCCATTTAGCCGCCGACCAAGTGGTCAAATTGCTGGGGGCCGGCAATATTTGAAATCAGTGCCTCATAATACCCCTGTATACCAAATTTCACACTTTCTGCCAGATCCGAGCATCTTGGCCATTTTTTGTCACATAACCGCTCCACTAATGTGGGAAACCGGTGAAAACATGTTTATTTAAAGTTGAATTAAGAAGACGATTCCAAATATTGAGATATTTACATTAATAGCAACCTTACAACCCCCCAAACACTAATAGGTGATTGGAACCCCCATTTTCTTTTTTCAAAATAGTGAATTTGAACGATTTATCCCTACCCATTTTCCCTGAGTTCGCTCCTGCAATGCCTAACGAGACGGGTGTTCTTTGAGTGTGACGTCACCGGGGGGGTATTCGGTCCCGGTGTAGTAAGAGAATAATGACGGCGATATGGCCATTCTAAAGGTTCACTCAAGCGTGACGCGCGCACAAAAGAATATGACGTAATACATTAGCATAACAATGAAGGGTTGAATAGGGGAAATTAGCATAACAATGGAAGAGTTGAATAGGGATAATTAGCATAACAATGGATGAATAGTCGGGAAAGATGGCCATTGAATAGGGGGTCGATTAGCATAACAATGGAAGAGTAGTCTGGAAGGATGGCCATTGAATAGGGATCATTAGCATAACAATAGCGAGTGCGGAAAGATCGGATGGCCATTGAATAGGGGACATTTAAATAACAATACCGAGTGCGGAAAGATCGGATGGCCATTGAATAGGGGATATTTAAATAACAATAGCGAGTGCGGAAAGATCGGATGGCCATTGAATAGGGGATATTTAAATAACAATAGCGAGTGCGGAAAGATCGGATGGCCATTGAATAGGGGATATTTAAATAACAATACCGAGTGCGGAAAGATCGGATGGCCATTGAATAGGGGATTATTTAAATAACAATGAGCGCAGTGACGTAGTAATGTTACGTATCTGTTGGAAGGGACGCGCAGTTCCTTTGGCAACGAATCAACAAACAAAAAAAATGAATGGAAGGATTAAAAGAGTGTAATTGTTGGAAAGTAGATTTTGGGAAAAATACCAATAATGTAGAAATAATAAAGTGAAAAAAAAAGAAAGGAGAGGAAATTTGTGTGAACGAATAAAGAGGAATTTCCACTTACCTGATCTGAGTATATTCAGGTGAGCATGCATTCACATCGGCAAACATATTTCCTTGTCCATATTTACATTGTTGTTTTTAAACAGATTCCATGTCCTCCAAAATTAGTATGACCATATACGCGCATATAGATTGATACAGTGTCCATATTTACAATGTTGTACATTCATATATATTGAAAACGGTTAATTAAGCTATCTCATGTTTATAGTCTAATGGAAAATATATACAATATGGTTCTTTTTGTTCTATTTTCTAAATTAAATCGCCTCCTCCACCTCCTCCATTTCCTCCAACTCATTTTCTGAAGCAGATCCCGCTCCAGAGTCCGGCTCGTCCTCTTCCTCGTCCACTTCCTCGTACCCGTATGATGGTTCCGTCCACGTACTGTCAGAGCCCGAACTTCCAGAGCCCGAACTTCCAGAGCCCGAACTGTTTCCTGATTCTCCTAAATATCCGGCATTCAAATGGAATAGGTATTCTCGTTCTTCTTCATCGCTTATTTCGCATTCCCAATCATCAATAGTGTCTTCTTCATTTTCATCTTTGTAATTTTGTGGATCATACTGAAAATTTCTTTTTTCCAAGCGGTAAATATCCTCCGTTTTATTTCGTATTTCCGGGAAATATTCTTCAATTTTATTTAGTTTCTGTAATATGCCTCCGAACCCTATCCAATATGAATCTTCAGATATTACGAAAGCCCCAACGTTATGGTTCTGTATGATATCTGGATTCCGAAGCATTGCTTCGGAGAGCCTCCGATATAAATTAGGAATCGGGTCATGACTCTTAGACCTGTTACATGACGAGATTAAATCTGTCAAATCATGCTCCTCGTAGGCTCTTTCACTCCTTTTTATCTTAACTGCAACCCAGACAAGGGTTCCTTTGTCCAGACTATCAAGAACGCTTTCTGTAACATTGAGTAAAGCTGTCATAGTCGAATGTTTGGGTCGAAATCCCGACTGCTGTGTACAAAGTAGAGAGTGCTTATTCAAATATTCATACACTTGACTGAATACAATCTTCTCTATGATTTTAGCGAATACAGACAATATAGAGATGGGTCTATAGTTTCCCATTTCAGTTTTGTCACCACCTTTGAACACAGGTGTGACCCGAGAAATCTTCAATTGGGGAGGTATTTCACCAGTTCGTAATGAAAGATTTATGATACAATAAAGCGGTTTTACTATGTGGGTTAAAATTGGCTTGATTAGTGATGTTGGTATGTCATCAAGTCCCCCCATCTTCTTACAATCAAGATTATTAATTACCTTTTTAATTTCTTCTTCAGTAACTATTTTAAAATCTGAAAGACTTACGTTGTTTGGAAATACATTATTCGACTCAAAATCACCGTTTCAAGGATTATCTAGAGTTATCTCATTTTGTATGCATTTTCCTATGCTTGAGAAGTAGTGGTTAAAACCCTCCGAAATTGATGTTTTGTTATGAAGTTCTATACCATCATTTTTTATTTCTACAATTTTAGATCCATTTTTTTTCTGAGGCATAAGATACTTCAAAGATTTTCATACATTTGTAGATTGACCATTGCTACTACTAATTGAGGTAGAAATATAATCCTTCTTCGCTTTACGGATCTTTGCTGTGACGTCATTTCTCAATCGCCGATACGATGCCCAATCATGATCTGATTTGGTATGCTTTGCTTTATTTTTTACTTCATTACGTTTACGAATAGTTTGAATTATATCTTCATTAATCCACGGTGATTCAATCTTCTTTACTCGAGTACGTTTAAGTGGGGCATGCTTATCAATTATACATTTTAATGCATCTTCAAACAAATCATAGGCATCTTTAACATTCATAGAGTTATAAACTGATTCCCAGGAAATTGATCTTATATCTTCATCGTAACGTGTCATATTAATTTTTCCAATATTCCTTGACAATTTATATTTATGTGCGTCATCTTTGTGTTGTGATTGTTTACCCCAAATACAACAAATCATATAATGATCACTCAGTGAAATAGGTACAACTTTTACATTTCTTATTTTAGTTTTGTTATTAGTAAGTATCAAATCTACCAACGTAGAGGTTGTGGCGGTAACCCTTGTCGGTGAGTTTATGACTTGGGCCAATCCCATGGTATCCATTAGTTCTTGTAGGTGTTTAGTTTGCCAAGAACAACGAGTTGCCAACATGTCACAGTTTATGTCACCGAGAATAACATAATCGTGCTTTAATCTATCTAATTTGAGAAGTACATTTTCAAATAAATTAAATTTATCAACATTAGAATTAGGGGGTCTATACCACACAACTACAAAGAATGGCTTTACCTTTAACCGTTTGATTTCCAGTACAATCATTTCCAGATCATATTCAGTTATATCATTCCGCACTGAATAGTTTATGGAACTTTTTATGTATATAGCTATCCCACCACCTGAGCGATTTCTATCTTTCCTTATGATGTCGAAATTATCCAAACCAATCTCAGTATCACATATATTCTCGTTTAGGTGTGTCTCACTTAATGTCAATATATCCATGTCAGATTTCTTTACAAGTAATCTTATTTCATCTAGATTTTTAGTTAATGAAATACAGTTCAAATGAGCAATTCTCATCCCCTTTTCAAAACGAAATAATTCAATTTCTGTATCGACATCATTTCCATCTCTTTGATTATTCAACAATGTATTATCCAATGGTTCTGTGTTTTTATCTTCATCAAAAATGTTACCAGGTAGTTCATTAAAATAACATTTAGGGCAAATCCAGTCCTGTGCACTTAAAAACAAATTCATATTCTCTCGGGAGCATGTAAGATGACACCATTTGGTGCAATTGACACACAAAAGTGCATTCTGGTTGTAGTATACGTTTTTACAGCAAATTATACATGGATATGCAATAACCATATAGAGGGATAATTCTAGACATTGTTCCCATTCACACACAAGGCTTACAGTTTCTCAATATCGTGTCTAGAATTGATATGAACACGTCTGTTTTCCTTGGTTAGAGCATAGATCTTTCCGTCTTGTGACCAGACTGACTTAGTGTTATCGTTTTGCAGTGTTTCCCGGTATAACTGAACGCGTTTGTTGGTCAATGACTCCCGTATGAACACCCTCATACCTCGAGCGTGCCTGAGCTTCGTCCGAGCTTTATACACGGATTGGCGGTCATTGTAGCGGATGAACTTGACAATAATAGCTCTTGGACTGCTTCGTTGCACAGCGTCAGTATAAGTAGGTCTTTGTTCATGATCCAGGGACGCTTGGTTGTCATGGTTGTCATGGACGCTCAGACGCCGGTGGATCCGATGTGATCTGTCGATTGCCTCGGGGCTGATGTTGATTCCCAAGTTTTGATTTATGATTTCAAGAACTTTCGTATCTGTGTTTTCATTAGGTGATTCATTTACTCCCTGTAGTATAAGGCAATTTCTTCTACTGTATTACTCAGCATCATCATTTGCACTTTCCATTGCTTTTACTGATGTTTTCAGAGTTCTCACCTCTTTCTCAAGCCTCTTTATTTCACTACATTTCTGATCTAGATCCATGTTTATCGCCTCATACACTTTAGAAGTAATTTTCCTCTCCAAACGTTGCTCAATAACATCATAAATGGCTTCGGAGATAGTGTTAATTACCTCATTAGACCTCAATGCCTCAGTTATTTGCTGTTTTATGGCATATTTCAGATCATTGTCCTCCGTAGTTGACTTCTCGCTTGGCTGACCAGCTGACGGGACATCAGATTGGCCGTTGACCGGCGCCGTGCGACTCGGGATTGTATCTGACGTGTGGTCGGTAATGTCCAGTTTCGTAGCCATATTCCTAGCTGCAGTAGGCCTAGGTTCAGGAATGTCCTTTTTACAATCCTTTCTAAGGTTATATTTCCTCCTTGTTGAATTATCACTCCTAGATGCTTTGTCAGATGATTTGTCAGACAATATTTCACCTCATTGGGAAAAATACTATCGTGAAAATAACATCAAATACTCTGGTTATCACACTAGTTATCACACACGGTTAGAACTTGACATTTAGATAAATACTGCATTGCTGCAAACTTTGTTGGAAAGTAGATTTTGGGCAAAATACTAACAATGTATAAATAATAAAGTGAAAAAAATTGGGAGAGGAAACTTATGTATGACATCATCTAAATGATAATGAAGAGGGCCGGGATGTGTATCCCCCACCCCCCGCACATGAAGCAAGCTAGTGAGTGCTTGCATGATCATATTCGAACGTAACGATGGGCCTATTGCACAACTTTTGAAAATATTGCATCTTGTTTGTACGTTCGCACAGCAGCTAGTGTCTTCAAGCACATTTGGGCCCTGTCTTTGAAGAGTTACATGTACGATTGATCCAATCAATCACAACTATGGACGGCGCCAGCAATGTCAACATCTGGTATGCATGTTTGTTCAAAATATTGTCTATGATGTAACTATGATGTATTCATTGTTTTCTTGAAAATTTATATATGCTTCTCTTTGTTTACAAAAGATATTGTGCAAATTTCCCATAGAAAAAAAATATGGTGGATGGATTTCCATAGAGTTACAATTGATTGACTCTTTCTAAGACGGGGCCCTGATAAACAATATTGGGTATTCCCTCAAGCATGACGTCAATTATGCCCACTCGATCGGCCGTGCGCAACGATATTACATAACGCTGAATATTACATATGGTAGGGTAATAAAGTGTGTCATTGAATTTTCCAAACAGATAACATCGTATACGAACAAAGTTGATTTTGAGCATTAAATCTTGACTTTTTATACTTTCAATGAAGTAGGGGAAGTGATAGGATTTTCCACGCTCATGAAGCCGATGCATGCTTGATCATTCGTGCATAACACGGTATTGCATGTACAAAATCAATTCGACGTTGCACCATCCAAGAATGCATTGCGTAATCTGAGAAGTAATGACGTCATAAATCCTTAGTAAAATCCCAAATATTGCGAATCATCAGTATTGTCATAAATTCCTACATGAGGTCTGTATAACTCTTTAAACCATTGGTAGTAATAAAATATGTACTCCAATATCAAAGTCATTGGTTGTTCCTTGATTTAAAACAGATTAAACTTTGTCAATTCTATCAATATGATTCAAAGAAGTTCGAATCCTTTTACGGATCTTGGGATTCGTTTAGTGGATTTACGGATCTACGGATTCGTTTAGCGGATTTATACGGAATCGTTGAACGGAATTACGGATTCGTTTAACGGATCTACGGATTCCATTACGGATCTACGGATTCGTTTATGGATGTTGACATCATGTATAAAGATACGATTGATAACACTTTGCTTCAATTCTGACCTAAACAGCATCGAGTCAACATGAACGCTCTTGATATGTCCAACCGGCGTTACGCATGTTCCCAATGCAATAGGACCTATAGTCGGAAGTTTGATATGCAGAGGCATGAACAAAAAGCTCACCCTGATACAGAAGATGAAGGCAAAATTGAATCTTCCGACGCTGAAGAAGGTACAAGTGAGGATGATTACTCCGAACCACCCTCTCAAACGGAGGGAGTTGAAGAATCTAGTGATTCAGAAAACGATGGAGAGGATGAATCGTCAATGTCAGAGACAGATAACATGGATGAAATTGAAGACAACCCTGCTTACCAAGTATGGTTGGAGCAGGCCATGACAGCCACCAAGGACCTGAGAGACGAAAAATATCAGAAATATATTTCAGAGGGAATGGAAGAAGAAGACGCTAAAGAAAAAGCGCACGTGAAATTACTGTGGGCCGTCAAACGCATCTTTTTCGATCTTTACTCCAAGTTCTTGCAGCAAAACATTAGCCTAGGAGAAGCTGACGTCAATCACGAGATCGTTTCTGATCTCAAGGAAAGACTAGAAAATGGCATGGAATTCCAGAAAGCCGTACAAAGAGTCTTAGCCAGGCATGGTCCACAATTTGATGGTTTATTCCAGTTCCAAGATGGAGGTGACGATGACGACGATGATGAAGAAACAGAGAGTGAGGATGGAGTCTACAACTAAAGGCACAACACCACCTTGTCAACAAAAATAATCAAAGAACTTGAAAACGCCGTCAACAAAAATGACAGATTGAACTCTATTATTTCTATCGTCAATATTCATACCAGCCATAGGCCTATACATGGATTGTGTTACAGCGAAGATATAACAGTTAACAATTATTTTGTCTACACAATACGTACTTCGATTACTTTTACCTTTGTATCAAAATCTTCTTTGTGTATATGTCTGGACTTAAAATGGAATAAAAATGAATAATAATAACATATAATTGTACAGTGTTCTATGTTATCACCATGTGCGTGAATGGAGTTGACCTGAAGCTAGTGCCATCTATGTAATACAATTTGTGTGAGTCAGAAAGCCAATAAAGAGAGACGTGTATGCGGGTCAAAATGAAAACTATGGAAGTATGAAAGAACTGATTGGAGCGGAGATGCAAAGATTAGTTTCTAACATTCCTCGCTTTGTTCGAAAAATCAAAAGTTTTTTCGACCAAGACATCGTTAAGTAGTTTGCTTTCTACCGTTTACCAAAATAACCGATTGGAGTGAAGATACAAAGATTAGTTCATGCATTCCTCGCTTTGTTAGAAAATCAAAGGTTGTTTTCGACCATGACATCTTGAATGGTTCGTTTTCTTTCATCTATTATAATATAGATGATAGAGGGAGAAGAGTATGGGGGAAGATCCAAAATTAAGAGGAAAAATCGATGGAAGCGATGGAAAATCAAGGAGTTGCAAAGGAATTAATTTGGGGAGATCACAAAGACACGCTGGACAGGTTTGAGAAGGATTGTGTTCCAGGGATGGCGTCGATAGAAAATCGTTGCGTAGCGATACCAGGGTGTCTCATCTCCAATCACTACGAAACTATTTCAGACCAAGAGAAATTCGAACTCTTACACAGGCACGGCATGCCTCACGAGTTGAAAGAAGATTGGTCTAAAGGGTGGAAGAGACGAATTCTTCAACGATTTTGTAATAATAAATTATTCATCGATGTCTATCTCAATCACATTGCAAGCACGAAGATTCCAGCAGCCTCCTTCTCATTCTACAAACATCCATGCTGGTTCAAAAAAGGATACACAGCGTCGAAAATTCTATACAAAGGAACCATAAACGGGATCTTACTTATAGATGAAATCGATTAATTTTCCATAGAATATGAGTTGTATATATGTAGAATGGCATCACTTAATCTTCATTGTAAATATGTTTCACTGTAATATATGGACATGGGAAACTAGGTTTTGAATATTATGACAATGTTAATATGGACAATATTTTGGACGATCGACGCTCGAATGGAAATATTAAAAGGGTAAGTCAAACATTGACACTCCTGCCCTTTTTTCCCAGTGCTATTATATTACCCAAAATCTACTCTAACAATAACACTCTTTTAATCCTTCCATTCAACTTTATGGTTGTTCATTCGTTGCCAAGGAGACTACGCGTCCCTTCTAACAGATACATAACATTACTACGTCACTGCGATTAGTGTTATTTAAATGATCCCCTATTCAATGGCCATCCGATCTTTCCGCACTCGCTATTGTTATTTAAATGTCCCCTATTCAATGGCCATCCGATCTTTCCGCACTCGCTATTGTTATGCTAATGATCCCTATTCAATGGCCATCCTTCCAGACTACTCTTCCATTGTTATGCTAATCGACCCCCTATTCAATGGCCATCTTTCCCGACTATTCATCCATTGTTATGCTAATTATCCCTATTCAACTCTTCCATTGTTATGCTAATTTCCCCTATTCAACCCTTCATTGTTATGCTAATGTATTACGTCATATTCTTTTGTGCGCGCGTCACGCTTGAGTGAACCTTTAGAATGGCCATATCGCCGTCATTATTCTCTGTAGTAAACAAGGCAGTGCCGCTTTGTGTACTATGCACGTACGCCTTCATATGGAATAACTGCAGTTGAAGTTGTATCTGCGAGCCATAGAACTTGCAAAGAGGAAATGATTAAAATATTTGTGGCCGTACTATTATTCCAAATATGTGAATTCCCTCAGAATGATACCATAGACCCTAAAGGAATAATTTCAAGGTGAATAATATGAAATTTGATCGAGATCTTCTCACCAGTCGATAAAGTAGCAGACGTGTTATTATGACATATTTATCCGCGTGTGACGCGGCTCTTGCAAAAAACACAGTTGGTTGCGGAATTGCTTTGTGCCGACCGGCCGCCCGCTCCGGCGCAGCTAGCTGTCGAGCTACCGTACCGTTCTTGTTGTCTTCAACCATAGAGATGTATACTAATTACTATAATATCTCTCTGTCTTCAACTCACTTGCGAATTGCGTTTGTATGTGTGACGGTGACCCCTAGCGTAATTAAATATAGAAAACAACTCAGAAGGCCGAGAAAGAATACTATACGTTCAAGATTGTTCTGTGGAATGAGCTATGAGTGGAAATGATCCAGAGGATATAAAAGTGGAGTCAAAGACAAAAGAAAAGAAGAGAAAACGCCAGGGGATCGCTGCACGGCCATGAACTAAGTCGACATACCAGACCATAACAGTACACTCAATGCCTGGGTGTTGTGTGTACTGTATTATGCGTTCAGCGCGCGCTGAGCTAGCCGCCGGAATTACTTTCCAGCTACTCACTTGATTGAACATCGTGATAAAATAAATGAGAAATAGTGAAAATATCATTCAATAACTCACTGTTTGCTATTTTACATCATGATTGAAGAGTTCATGATGGTTATTCATACTGTTTTTTATACAGGGAAAGTAAAGATTTGTACATATCAGTCCTATTTGTTTGATTTGAGTTGCTTTGAAAAAAAATTGTAAAATATCTTTCTCTCTCTGCATAGCATTTCTGTATGACATTCAGGCACCTCGTATACTAAATTCCCCCCGGTGACGTCACACTCCGAGTGACTTTTCTGAACACTCGTCTCTCGGGCTCTGACAGGTGGCTAATTTCATAGACTTTCAAAGCAAAATATCGAGAAGGCAGAGGATTTTTGTGACATGCTATCTGTTTGAACAACTTATATATACTATATATTGTGTGTAGAACCTATATTTATGGAAACTCACCCCCTTCTTAATTCAACCTTAATGAAATTATGGAAATACAAGCATTGTTTCGAGGGAACATAACTTTTTTACTTCTTGACCATTTTTGTGATTAAGGCACTGGCGTAAATCCGTGTTGATGGGTGGGGGGGATGACTGAAATATTTTGGCATTTTTTTGCAATCATGTTTTTAGATATGCAACGAATTGTCATTGATATGTCCACAGTGGCGTACCGTGGGTCACGGCATTGGGGAGGGGGGGGGGGCACCAGCAAATTTTTTGAATCAATAAGTGAGTGCGCTCGTGAGCGCGCGAAGTTGCCAGTTATACTGACCTAATTGAGACATTTTAAGGACAATGTCATTAAACGGTGTATGTCACTGATCAAATAATGCGAGCGCGAGCTGAAATTTTTTTACATTCACACCTAAAAAGGGACAATATAATCAAATTTTTGTAATCATGATAGGTTCCTGTTTCGCTAAACAATGCGAGCGCAAAGCGCGAGCTGAAAACTTAGATAATTCAGACCTGAAGTGGGGCATTCTAAGGTTTCTTTGTAGGAATTAATTAGGACCATACGTATTTCATTAACCAAATGATGCGAGCGCGAAGCGCGAGCTGAAAATTTTTGATATTCAGATCAGAAGAAGGGAAATTTTAAGGACTGATTTTAGGAATTCATGAAGAGCAGACATATCTCACCAATCCACTAATGCGAACGTAATCACGGACAGGAAATGTTTCATATATACGAAGACCTTAACATGGGGCAATCACTTTTGAGTCATGAAAAAGAAGCATATGTCACTACATAAAACAAATGATAACTCAAGTGCTAGGAAATATATTTGGTTTATATTGACTTGAAAACGGGATGTTTTAGTACAACAGGATTATATATATCTCGTTAAACAGACAATGCGAGCACCAGGAACAATAAAAAAAGACGTAAGCCCTGGGCAAATTATGTTTCATAAAGTTGTAATGTAACATAACATAATTATAATATAATATAACATTATAATGAATAATATTTTCTTCTTTCCCACTACGTACGTTTCTCTTCCTTTCTCCCCTTTTTCTCCTTTTCCCCCTTTCCCCGTTTTTTTTGTCAGCCGATGGGGGGGGGGATGTGCCCCCCCATGCCCCCCGTATAGTTACGCCACTGTATGTCCATATGGCAAATACCCCTCCAATATTATTATCTTTTTTTACCCCATGATGGTTTAATGGTTTTATTAGAGATTACATTCAAATTTTTTTGACATTCCATCTTAATCCCTTCCCAAAGACCCCAACATTGATGAATTGGAAGAAAAGGGGATTTTATCTTCAATGTTATAATATGCACATAAGTATTTCGTTTGGAAATGGTGAAATGGCTCTTTATTTGCATTTTATGATTCAATAATATTGTTTTATTTGTTAAGCGGTATTTTAGGAAGAATTTTCACCAATAAAACAATTGTCTCTTATGATTTTTTTTTTCATTTCTTTCGTAAAAAGTGGGGGGGATGTTTGTACATGCCATCCCCCCCTCCTCGAAAAGTGGGGGGGATATATCCCCCCCATCCCCCCCGGGATTTACGCCAGTGGATTAAGGCATCAAATAAAAGAGCCGATATAGAACTTTTTAGGCATGTGATTTTTTTTTTGAAATTCAGATACCCCCCGCCAAATGAGTTTTTGGTTTCCTTTCTTCAAATTGTTTTTGCTCACTCATGCGTGAATGAAGAATAATCTAAGTAATATCAACTGAAAGAGGAGATTCTAAGCTTTACAATGGTAGGTCATTTGTCTATTGTATTTGTGATTAAGTTATGATAAATCATAGCTTAATCTCGGTTTCGTTTTTTCTGGGACGCACTGTATAGGAATGTTATGAATGCAGAAGAAAACAATAAATCAAATCAAGACCAAATCCTAGACTGATAAGATTTCGCCATGAACGGACGTGTCTAAAGTGAGCTCCGCTCCGCTACGTTTTTATCACATGGAATATACGCATAAATGTTCGAGAGATGCCTTTTGACTTCTAATTCTGACCGCAAGTTGAACATATCTTCTACATAATACTACATTTGTTTGCAAAATGCAGAATTCTTCGAATAGTCGTGACTATATAATTTGAGAAAACCTTCCACCCACGTGCCAAAACACCTTCGCCAGTTCCCGTAACTGTTTCCAACAAGACTCCCCAACTCGTGACCAACCAGCCTACAGCCATACCCCCGGCGCCATGGCAGCCCAGCAAGCTGACCCTCCTACTTCTGCTACTCGGATCCCGCTTACAGACCCCAAGGACCCTAAAGATGATTACTTGAAATGCGGAAAATGTTCACGGATTTCCAGCGTGATATTGATAGTAAATTGGATCACGTAATTTCGGATCTTAATGCTGTTAAATCAGACATCAGGATGGTGAAGTCCGCTATACATGACCTTGAAATTTCTTCAGCGGATTCTTCAGCTAGAATATCTACCCTAGAAGCGGATAAACTACCTGGTATTGAACGTTTTATTGCCAAAGTTAGAGCTGAATTCGACGACAAGCTACTGAACTGAACCTAGAAATACACCACCGAAAACAAAATTTGTTGTTCTACGGCATCCCAAGCAAACCAATGAGGATATTTACAAGACCACTTCTTCTGCACTGGGCAAGTTACTGGAAATTCCCGTTGAGGAGGCAGACCAAATTCAAATCATCAATGCCCATCGTCTACCCACGAAGAAGACCCACAGCGGAGCCAGAGGAACCCCGGCCCCCGAAGCTCCTGATCTCATCATTGTCCGCTTTGCAAAGATGTACGACCGGGACCGAATTATTCGCGCCTTTGAGCAGCCAAGGCAACCCTTGGCTACTGACGGCAACCGTAGGGATGGCGACCGTGTAACTGTCCGTACTGACCTACCCCCATCTATGAAACGCGAGCGTGGTCATCTAGCATCAGTTGCATACAACATTCGCAGAACCAAGCAGTTGAAAACCAGGATAAGGATTCAAGGTACCAAAGTACCAGGCGCGGATCCATGGGGGGGGGGGGGCCGAGGGGGCCTTGCCCCCCCCCCCCCCCCTTTGGCCAAAAAAAGAAGAGGGAAAGAAAGAGAAAAAAGAGGGGAAGAGGGGAAAGAAAAGAAGAAAAAGAAGAAGGGAAGAAAAAAGAGAGAGGAAAAGGGGGAAAGAAAAGAGGAAAGGGGAGAGGGGGAAAGGAAAAGGAGAAAAGAAGAAAAAGGGAAGAGGGGGAAGGAAGGGAAGGAAAAGGGGAAAGAAAGAGAAGGAAAAATAGAGGGAAAGGAAAAGGAGAAAAAAGAGAGAGGGGAAGAGGGGAAAGGAAGAAGAAAAAGAGAGAGAGGAAAAAGAGGAAAGAAAAGGAGAAAAAAAGGAAGAGAAGAAAAGGGAGGGGGAAGAAAAAAGAGGAAGAGGGGACAAAAAAAGGGGAGAGAGGAAGAGGGAGGAAAGAAAAGAAGAGGGGAAAGAAAGAGAAAAAAGAGGAAGAGCAGGAAAGAAAATGATGTTCGAACCAAAAGGGCGCCGAAATGATGTTCGAAGGAATGTCAAAATGATGTTCGAATTGGGGGCCGAATTGATGTTCGAACGGGGGGGGGGGGGGAGGGGGGCGAATTGATGTTCGACGTAGGGGCGCCAAATTGATGTTCGAACTAGGGGGGGCGCCAAATTAATACTCGAGCTAGGGGGGGGGGAGGGCGAAATGATATTCGAACTAGGGGCGCCAAATTGATATTTGACCTACATGTAGTAATAAAATATGTACTCCAATAGCAATGTCATTCGTCGTTCCTTGATTTAAAACGATTAAACTTTGTCAATTCTATCAATATGATTCAAAGAATTTCGAATCCGTTTACGGATCTACGGATTCGTTTAGCGGATTTACGGATTCCATTACGGATCTACGGATTCGTTTGTGGATGTTGACATCATGTATAAAGATACGATTGATATCACTTTGCTTCAATTCTGACCTAAACAGCATCGAGTCAACATGAACGCTCTTGATTTGTCCAACCGGCGTTACGCATGTTCCCAATGCCAGAGGACCTATAGTCGGAAGTTTTATATGCAGAGGCATGAACAAAAAGCTCACACTGATACAGAAGATGAAGGCAAAATTGAATCTTCCTACGCTGAAGAAGGTACAAGTGAGGATGATTACTCCGAACCATCCTCTCAAACGCAGGGAGTTGAAGAATCTAGTGATTCAGAAAACGAAGGAGAGGATGAATCGTCAATGTCAGAGACAGATAACGTAGATGAAATTGAAGACAACATTGCTTACCGAGTATGATTAAAGCAGGCCATGAGAGCCACCAAGGACTTGAGAGACGAAAAATATCAGAAATATATCTCAGAGGGAAAGGAAGAAGACGCTAAAGAAAAGGCTCACGTGAAACTACTGTGGGCCGTCAAACGCATCTTTTTCGATATTTACTCCAAGTTCTTGCAGCAGAACGTTAGCCTAGGAGAAGCAGGCATCAATCACGAGATCGTTTCTGATCTCGAGGAAAGATTAGAAAATGGCATGGAATTCCAGAAAGCCGTACACAGAGTCTTAGCCAGGCATGATCCACAATTTGATGGTTTATTCCAGTTCCCAGATGGAGGTGACGATGACGACGATGATGAAGAATTAGAGAGTGAGGATGGAGTCTACAACTAAAGGCACAGCACCACCTTGTCAACAAAATAATCCAAGAACTTGAAAACTCAGTCAACATAAATGACAGATTGAACTATATATTATTTACATCGTCAATATTCATACCAGCCATAGGTCTATACATGGATTGTGTTACAGCGAAGATATAACAGTTAGCAATTATTTTGTCTACAACATACGTTTACTACATAACTTCGATTACTTTTACCTTTGTATCAAAATCTGCTTTGTGTATATGTCTGGACTTAAAATGGAATAAAAATGAATAATAATAACATATATTGTACAGTGTTCTATGTTATCACCATGTGGGTGGATGGAGTTGACCTGAAGCTAGTGCCATCTACTGGATTCTATGTAATACAATTTGTGTGAGTCAGAAAGCCAATAAAGAGAGTCGTGTATGTGGGTCAAAATGAAAACTATGCAAGTATGAAGTAACCGATTGGAGCGAAGATGCAAAGGTTAGTTTCTTTCATTCCTCGCTTTGTTCGAAAAATCAAAAGTTTATTCGACCAAGACATCAATAAGTCGTTTGCTTTCTACCATTTAGCGAAATAACCGATTGGAGCGAAGATACAAAGATTAGTTATTGCATTCCTCGCTTTGTTAGAAAATCAAAGGTTGTTTTCGACCATGACATCTTGAATAGATCGCTTTCTTTCATCTATTATAATATAGATAGAAAAGAAGATGCAGTGAATAGTTATTGCATTCTTTGCTTTCATTTAACAAAATACCGATTGAAATAGATTGAAAAATCAAAAGTTGTATTCGACCAACAAGGTATATATGTATAGTTCACTTTCTACCATTTAGCACAATAACCGATTGAAGCGAAGAGGGAAACATATCAGTCTTTGTTAGTTTTTTTTACATTCATTTTCGATAAATTTAATAGAGATAAAATCGCTCGATCTTCAGAGGTATCATTTAGTTTCCGTAAATTCGAGACAACCTCGCCTCTTAACGAAGATATCCTTGATCTACGAGGATATTCGTCACATAAAGCATTTTACAATAGCTGGATTTATTATCCTTTCTTTATCGCGAGTATGTTAGAGAACATGATGATAGAGGGAGAAGGGTTTCACTATAAGGGGGAAGATCCAAAAATAAGAGGAAAATCGATGGAAGCGATGGAAAATCAAGGAGTTGCAAACGAAGTAATTTGGGGAGATCACAAAGACATGCTGGACAGGTTTGAGAAGGATTGTGTTCCAGGGATGGCGTCGATGGAAAATCGTTGCGTAGCGATACCAGGGTGTATCATTTCCAATCACTACAAAACTATGTCAGACCAAGAAAAATTCGAAAAAAATGAAAGCAAAGACTGCAAGAACTATTCACTGCATCTTCTTTTCTATCTATATTATAATAGATGAAAGAAAGTGAGCTATTCAAGATGTCATGGTCGAAAACAACCTTTGATTTTCTAACAAAGTGAGGAATGCAATAACTAATCTTTGTTATTTCTACATTGTTAGTATTCTGCCTAAAATATATTATGTAACGATAGCATTTTCAATCCTTCCATTCAATTTTTAATTTGTTGATTCGTTTCCAGGGAGACTCTTCCGTCCCTTCCAACCGATACGTAACATTCACTGGCGTAAATCCCGGGGGGGATGGGGGGATATATCCCCCCCCCCACTTTTCGAGGAGGGGGGGATGGCCTGCACAAACATCCCCCCCCCCACTTTTTACGAAAGAAATGAAAAAAAAAATCACAAGAGCTAATTGTTTTATTGGTGAAAATTCTTCCAAAAATACCGCTTAACAAATAAAATAATATTATTGAATCATAAAATGCAAATAAAGAGCCAGCTCACCATTTCCAAACGAAATACTTATGTCCTTATTATAACATTGAAGAGAAACCCCCGTTTCTTCCAATTCATCAATATTGGGGTCTTTGGGAAGGGATTAAGATGGAATGTCAAAAATTTGTTGAATGTAATCTCTAATAAAACCATTAAACCATCATGGGGTAAAAAAGATAATAATATTGGAGGGGTATTTGCCATATGGACATACAGTGGCGTAACTACGGGGGACATGGGGGGCACATCCCCCCCCCCCCCCCCCCCCATCGGCTGACCAAAAAAAAACGGGGAAAGGGGGAAAAGGAGAAAAGAGGGAGAAAGGAAGAGAAACGTAGTGGGAAAAAAGAAAATATTATTCATTAGAATGTTATATTATATTATAACTATGTTAAGTTACATTACATAAGAAACATTTTTATCATAACTTTATGAAACATAATTTGCCCAGGGCCTACGTCTTCATTGTTCCTGGTGCTCGCATTGTCTGTTTAACGAGATATATAATCCTGTTGTACTAAAACATCCCGTTTTTAAGTCAATATAAACCAAATATATTTCCTAGCACTTGAGTTATCATTGTTTTATGTAGTGACATATGCTTCTTTTTCATGACTCAAAAGTGATTGCCCCATGTTAAGGTCTTCGTATATATGAAACATTTCCTGTCCGTGATTACGTTCGCATTAGTGGATTGGTGAGATATGTCTGCTCTTCATGAATTCCTAAAATCAGTCCTTAAAATGTCCCTTCTTCTGATCTGAATATCAAAAATTTTCAGCTCGCGCTTCGCGCTCGCATCATTTGGTTAATGACATACGTATGGTCCTAGTTAATTCCTACAAACAAAACTTAGAATGCCCCACTTCAGGTCTGAATTATCTAAGTTTTCAGCTCGCGCTTCGCGCTCGCATTGTTAAGCGAGACAGGTACCTATCATGATTACACAAATTTGATTATAATGTCCCTTTTTAGGTGTGAATTTAAAAAAATTTGAGCTCGCGCTTCACGCTCGCATTATTTGATCAGTGAGATACATATCCGTTTAATGACATTGTCCTTAAAATGTCTCTATTAGGTCACTCACTCAGTCATTCAAACATTTTGCTGGTGCCCCCCCCCCCCCAATGCCGTGACCCACGGTTGCCACTGTGGACATATCAATGACAATTCCTTGCATATCTAAAAACATGATTGCAAAAAAATGCCAAAATATTTCAGTCATCCCCCCACCCATCAACACGGATTTACGTCAGTGGTAACATTACTACGTCACTGCGCTCATTGTTATTTAAATGATCCCCCATTGAAAACCCATCTTCCTCGTAGTCCTACCTCTTTTTATTTAAATTATCCTCCATTGAATTCCCATCTTTCCAGACTACTCTTCCTTTGTTATACGTAACATTACTACGTCACTGCGATTATTGTTATTTAAATGATCCCCTATTCAAGGGCCATCCGATCTTTCCGCACTCGCTATTGTTATGCTAATTATCCCTATTCAATGGCCATCCTATCTCTTCGTATTCTCCATTGTTATGGTAATCATCTCTATTCAATGGCTATCTTTCCAGACTACTCTTCCATTGTTATGCTAATCAACCCCCTATTCAATGGCTATCTTTCCCGACTACTCTTCCATTGTTATGCTAATTACCCCTATTCAACTCTTCATTGTTATGCTAATGATATAACGTCATATTCTTTTGTGCGCGCGTCACGCTTGAGTGAACCTTTAGAATGGCCATATCGCCGTCATTATTCTCTGCTCGCATTGATTTTTTTTTTAAGTGATATTACATTTATTCATGAACACATCATTATGAAACCATTATTCAATTGCCTCTTCTTCATGTGCCTATGAAATAAGATAATTTAACATGCATTTAAGGCACTTATGATTGCCTGGGCGGAGGGAGGGGGAGGGAGGGGCCGCCATTTTTCTGAAAAGTACACAGGGGCGCCAAAATCAGGTTGAATTTGGGCCCCCCTCCCTACGAAATCCTGGATCCGCGCCTGGTCACTTACATATTATTTGATTTGTCTTGCTATTTACAATTTTTTTTTCATATACATATTTTTCTAGTTTTAAATATGCGTGACTTTTAATCATGATATTTTAAAAGTGTAAATGTTAATTCATATATGTTTTTAATACTCGCAACTTTGCTGATTTAATTTTGACAATGATAGTTTTACAATGTTATCATTTCAATCAATTTTAATCTTTTTTTGAGATTGTCCAAAATCATTTTTTCTGGCTTTATTTAGCACTAGAATTGTGATATATTGTTATCTTTTAATAATATACATGTACATTTTTACTTTGTAAATATGATAATATGAGTCTTCGGACTTTTGTCATGTACCATTTTCACAATAAAACCAGAATTGAATTGAATTAAATTGAATATTTCTCACATCAAAATTCCTTTTGCTTGTGGGAACAAAACAAAATTACATTTCTATGCAATCGTACTATAAAAGCAAAACTACGAATTTTGAATAGCACAACAGGTACAAAATAACGTTTTTAAGGATTGTTGGGATATAATTGTCCATTATCGAAATATTGGCGTTGTGTTGTCATGAAACACGCAAAGGATTGTGGGATACTAACTTGTGCAGGCGCGCGCACTCGGACGTGAGTCCGCTCTTAACCCGTACATGTGCATATCTATGGACGAGTTTCGACGAGAAAAATACACTCAGAACTTAGTCACCGATTTTGGAAAAAGTGGTTTTTCTCAGAAATCTCAAATCGGAAGCTTGTGATATTTTTGCACAATAGTGTTATTTGGTCATCTGCGGAAGAACTCCAGCACTTTTCTAACTCGAATCAGTTCGAAATAATGGGTAAATACTAAACTGAAAATAATTTCTTTTTGTGGGCCATATAATGGGCCTGCCGTCTGAGCGAGTAGGATGTAAGAGGGCCACATGGGCCTGCCGCACCAGAAGGGTTAAGGAATATATTTTAGGAATCCATTAAGAGTATACATAACTCACCATAGTCATTTAATGTGAGTGCCAAGCGCTTGCTGATTTTGTTAGAATTACATCTGAACACATGAAGCACTTTTTGTAGTCATATCATGATTATCATATACGCATAATAATCAAGCGAAGCGCGTGCTGAAAATTTAGGAAATTCAGACCTGAAGAGGGGCATTTTAAGGCTTAATTGTTTGAAGGATAACGGAAGACCATACGTATTTCACTAACCATTTGATGCGAGCGCGAAGCGCGAGCTGAAATTTCTGTATGTATTGACCCCAAACAGGAATATTTTATTGAATATTTTTTAAGGAATCCATTAAGAGTATACATAGCTCACCATAGTCATCGAATGTGAGTGCCAAGCGCTTGCTGATTTTGTTAGAATTACATCTCAGCACATGAAGCACTCTTTGTAGTCATAGTAATCATGATTATAATACGCATCTCTCTAATCAAATATTGCGAGTGCGAAGCGCGAGCTGAAAATTTAGGAAATTCAGACCTAAAAAAGGGCATTCTAAGTATTGTTTGTAGGAATTCACTAAGACCATACGTATTTCACTAACCAAATGATGCGAGAACGAAGCGCGAGCTGAAATTTTTTTTTATTCAGATCAGAAAAGGAAAATTTCAAGGACTGATTTTAGGAATTCATGGAGAGCAGACATATCTCACCAATCACTAACTGACTAATGCGAACGTAAGCACGGACATGAAATGTTTTATTATTAAGACCTTAAAATGGGGCAATCACTTTAAGTCGTCATGAAAAAGAAGCATACTCTTGTACATAAAACAATAATAACTCGAAGTGGGTGGAAATATATTTGGTGTATAACGGTTAGTTCATGATCAACTTTTCTCAAATGACCTATGTGATTTTTCATTAGGATAAGCACTACCATTTTTAAATGAAGATGTTGCGTAAGCTTTATCGGTAGAGTATTCAAATTCTAAGAACAAAAGGCATTGTATAGACCAGGTGACTAGAATAGTACATCAGGGATAAAGTTTGGAAATCTGTTATATTGTCTGTTTTTGGCACATTTGACTATTGTTTAGGCTACTGTCAAATACCAGTGATTACGAAGGCTCTATTTATTACTCTTCAGCTTGGATGTGATAAAATTAATATTTTTAAAGGAATACATGAATAATCATCAAATCACAAATGCCTATGTCAGTGAATTTGAAAGCCGCCTTCATGGTTTATCTCAAATAACCTTTTTCTGCTCGTGCGCAGTTTACAACCGTGAACAGGCTTATTGACTTGAAAACTGGAGGTTTTAGTACAACTGGAATATATATCGTTAAACAGAGAATGCGAGTACAAGGAACAATGAAGACATAGGCCCTGAGCAAATTATGTTTCATAAACTTATGAAAAAGTGTTTCTTATGTAATATAACATAACATAATTATGATATAACATAACATGATAATCACTCACACTAGTACGAGGTTAGTATGTATACTGTATACTAACCTCGTATGGTGACAGGCGCCCCCCGCGTTTCCGTTTTACACCCTGGCGAAGGCATTTTCCGGAAAAATAGCCACAAAGCGACTAGTGAAGAGTCTACGTTTGTTTACATAATCAGCTGGGCGCGTGATCCAAAAGTCCGCACCGAAGATATCCGCACAACATACGTGCAAATGCAGCTGAGCTTATATAGACCAAAAGCTTCAGTCTCTGTATTTTGGTTGTTCCGCTGAACTATATACGTTGGCTTCATGATTTTTTTTTTACTTTATCGCACATGATCGTTTATATGAATGAAAACGAATAATAGCTAATATATTGAAAAATAAAACACATAATTACTTTTTTTTCATATTATATCTTTCCTTATATCTATCATATCTGTCTATCCACTATCTATGTTATAAATCAATCTATGGAACTACATGATATATCTATCTGTTAATTTGCCTATCTACTCTGTCTCTCTCATTCTCTATCTACCTATCTATCTATCTGTCTATCTATCTATCCATCTAACATCTATCTCTCAAATTCTCTATCTATCCATCTGTCTCTCTTTTATTTCTCTCTATCCATCTATTAATCTACTCGTGCAATATCAACACTGCTTCGACTTCCTTCGGGAGTCTATTTCCTCAGCGCTACTTTTCCCTTTTTTGTGCTCGATTCGATTCAATTACTACTTTATTTACTTGTTATACCATTGTTAAATGTCTTGTATTGCATAATGAGTTTTTTTCTCTCTGAAGGTTGCCTCCTATTCTCTTTCAAATTCCACCTCTTGCTTTCCCTTCTCTTTGTCTTATCGCAATTTCTTTCCCTTCTCTCACCTCTTTCCTCTTCTCTCTCCTCTTTCTTAATCTTTCATGCCGCTTTTTCCTTCTTTGGTGACACTTTGTAGTACTTTTGGCCTTTTGTATTTATTTATGATACATTTCTTTTTCATCTGTATGAATTTGTATTGTATTTAATATTAATTTATAATGTTTACTTTATATTTTGTTATGATTATATTTGTATGTAAACATTCACTTATTTCAGTCTTTGACTGCTTGTGATTGTATTTTGATAGTTTTTATTGCAATAAAATCATATATCTCAAATTCTCTCGATCTATCCATCTGTCTGTCTTTTTCTCTCTATCCGTCTATCTATCTCTCAAATTCTCTCTCTCTCTCTCCCCCTCTCTCTATCTATCTATCCATCTTTCTGTCTTTCTCTCTCTTTATCTATCTTCTATCTATCTATTTATTTATCTATCTCTCAAATTCTATCTCTATCTATCTATGTAACTACAGTATCTATCTATCTGTTAATCTTCTCTGTCTCTCTCATTCTTTATCTATCTAACATCTATCTATCTCTCTCTCTCTCTCTCTCTCTCTATCTCTCTCTCTCCCTCTATCTATCTATCTATCCATCTGTCTTGTTTTCTCTCTTTCTCTATTTCTCTTTTTCCGTCCATAATTATCTATCTATCTATAGCATCTCTCCCTCTCTCAAGTTCTCTCCCCTATCTATCTATCTATCTATCTATCTATCTATCTTCTATCTATTTATATATCTATGTAACTACAGTATCTATCTATCTATGTAACTACAGTATCTATCTATCTGTTAATTTGTCTGTCTTCTCTGTCTCTCTCATTCTTTATCTATCTATCCATCTAACATCTACCTATCTCTCAAATTCTTCTCTCCCTCTCTCCCCCTCTCTCTATCTATCCATCTGTCTGTCTTTCTCTATTTCTCTCTATCTATCTTCTCTCTATCTTTTATCTATTATCTATCTATCTATGTAACTACAGTATCTATATATCTGTTAATTTGTCTATCTTCTCTGTCTCTCCCATTCTATATCTAACATATATCTATCTCTCTCAGATTCTCTCTCTCTCTCTCTCTCTCCCCCTCTAGGCTATCCATCTGTCTGTCTTTTTTTTCTCTCTCTCTATTTCTCTTTATCCGTCCAATCTATCTATCTATGTCTCTATCTATTTATCAGTCTTCTATATATATCTTTCGGCATCTAAGTGTATCAATCCATCAAACTTCAATTTTCTTTCTATTATATTTATCTGTTTATTTTTATTTTGTCTGTCATTCTATTCATTTAGTTAATAATTTATATAACTTTTCATAAAAAAACGTAACTGCAAAAGCATGTTCGGATTTCACTCATATCTCTGTACATGAAGTGCCGAGGAACTCTATGCTCTGATCAGTAACTGTGCAGATTGCATGCGGTTGTGTGGGACTCGCCTGTGTCGCACGCTGCAACCAGCGACGTGGGCGCGTTTCCGTTTTACACCCTGGCGAAGGCATTTTCCGGAAAAATAGCCACAAAGCGACTAGTGAAGAGTCTACGTCTACGTTTGTTTACATTAATCAGATTGGCGCGCGATCCAAAAGTCCGCACCGAAGATATCCGCAGAACATCTATCTCTCTCTCAAATTCTCTATCTCCCTCTATCCATCTATCCATCTGTCTGTCTTTTTTTCTCTACTCTCTTTCACTATTTCTCTTTTTTCCGTCCATAGATCTATCTATCTATCTATATAAACATCTCTCCATCTCTCAAGTTCTCTCCCCATCCATCTATCTTCTATCTATGTATAACTACAGTATCTATCTGTTAATTTGTCTATCTTCTCTGTCTCTCTCATTCTTTATCTATCTATCTATCTCTCAAATTCTCTATCTCTCTCTCCCCCTCTGTCTATCTATCTATCCAGTCTGTCTTTCTCTATTTCTCTCTCTCTCTCTCTCTATCTATCTATCTATCTATCTATCTATCTATCTATGTAACTACAGTTATCTATCTATCTGTTAATTTGTCTATCTTCTCTGTCTCTCATTATTTATCTATCTATCTATCTATCTATCTAACATCTATCTCTCTCTCAAATTCTCTCTCTCTCCCTCTCTCTATCTATCCATCTGTCTGTCTTTTTTCTCTCTTTCTCTTTCTCTCTTTATCCGTCCATATATGTATCTATAACATCTCTCCATCTCTCAAGTTCTCTCCCCCATCTATCTATCTATCCATCTCTCTGTCTTTCTCTCTCTCTCTCTATTTCTATCTATCTATCTATCTATCTATCTATGTCTCTATCTATTTATCTTCTATATATATCTTTCGGCATCTAAGTGTATCAATCCATCAAACTTCAATTTGTCTTTCTATTATAGGTATCTGTTTATTTTGATTTTGTCTGTCATTAACTTTCATTAAAAAAAAACCTAACTGCAAAAGCATGTTCGGATTTCACTCATATGACTGCTCTCTGTACAATCATGAAGTGCCGAGGAACTCTATGCTCTAACTGTGCTGATTGCATGCGGTGGTGTGTCGCATGCTGCAACCAGCGACGTGTGTAGACTCTTCACTAGTCACTTTGTGGCTATTTTTGCGGAAAATGCCTTCGCCAGGGTGTAAAACGGAAACGCGCCCCCCGCGCAGCCCGCGAGACCGAGGGCCCGCGAGATCGAGGGCCCGCGAGACCGAAGGCCCACGAGGCCGAAGGTCTGCGAGACCGACTTCCCCCCCCCCCCCTTCATCGGGTGCCGAGGTCGAGTGGTTTAAGGCGCCTCGTTGCAGCGGCGTAACAGGTGCCTGTTATCAGAGGGGGAGGGGGCAGAGCCAAATATTTCCCAGTAATTCCGTCTAGAATTAGTGGTATAACTAGGATTTCAGTTTAGGGGGCAGTAGTGAGCACGAGAAGCGCGTTCCAGGGGGTGCAGGAGGGGAGTGTACCCCCCCCCCCCCCGCGAGAAGGTCCGACGTTCCTTTGAATTGGTTCCTTGTCTGCTCTCGCTCATCTTAATACGTCCGCTGCCTGTTATCGGAGGGGGGGGGGGGAGAGCAGAGCAAAACATTTCCCGGTAACTAAGTCCAGAATCAGTGGCTTTGCTAGGTTTAGGGGGCGGTAGTGAGCACGCGAAGTGTGCAACCACTTAATAATGAGCGCGCGAAAGGCGCTCCATATTATAAGGGGAGTTTTCTCCCTCCCGTGCGATGCACGGAAGCTCAGACGTTTTCTTCGAATTGTTCCTTGCCCGCTCCTCAGTGGCGTACCTAGGATTTTCCACAGGGGGGGGGGCAAAATCGGCCGCCAAAAAATTTGACAAGCCCAAAAAAAAAAAAAAAAAAAAAAATGATTTCGTACCAGAAAAAAAATAGACAAGCAAAAAAAAAAAAAAAAAGGTCTTCAATAAATTTCGTACCAGAAAAAAAATTGACAAGCAAAAAAAGAAAAAAAAAAGAAAAAAAAGGTCTTCAACCTCGTCAGGGGGGGGGGGCAATAAAGGTCTTCAAGCTCGTCAGGGGGTGGGGCAAAAAAGGTCTTTTAAGCTCGTCAGGGGGGGCAGAGTGCCCCCCTGCCCCCCCCCCCCCCGTAGGTACGCTTGTGCCGCTCCTGCTCTACGGTCTCTGCCTGTTAACGGAGAGGGGGGGGGGAGACAATTTTCGAATTGCGGAAGCTCCGACGTTTCTTTGATTCGTTCCTTGTCTGCATCCGCTCTAATTCTTACGTTTTCTGCCTGAAATGGGGAGGGGCACAGCCAAAAATTTCCCGTTAACTAAGTCTAAAATTAGAGGCGAAGCTAGGATTTAATTCAAGGGGGCGGTAGTCAGCGCGCGAAGCGTGTGAAACAAAGTCCTTATAATATATTGGTGTAAAACACTTACTGAGCGCGCAAAACGCGTTCCCCGGAGGGGGTGCATGGAGGGAGAAGCTGTGACGATCCCTTGAACTACTGTATTCCTTGTCTTCTCTCGCTCGTCTTACGTTCTCCTATACCTTTTTATTTTCTCGCTCATGTTTGTTTTTTTGCTACGAGGGTGTAATCAATTAATTAATAAAATTGTTCATTTATTTATTTATTCATTCATTCAACTATTCATTAATAGATTCCTTTTTTATTAGCTATTTTTTTAGGTAACATTTCAGCTTCTGCCGGAGTATTATTAGACTGGGAATAGTTTGCAAAAATGCTTTTCATAATACTACGAAATCGGACACCCCATCCCCTCTCTCACTTCATCGTCTAACGAATTCATACCATAGTCTCTAAAGAAATATACACAACCGAGGTGAAACCAAAAAGTGTTACAATTAGAATGATGAACCCAAATACAGTGGCGCCGCATTCGAAGTGGGCTGTTGCAAATTTCAAGATTTTTTTTCAAAAATATTCTAACCATATTTTGCATAGAAACGCACACACTCATCCCATACACTGATAGATACAGAGCACATTCAAATAAATTGGATATTCTTCCAGGTTCTTTTCGTCTGTACTTTTCTCACAGCTCTTTTTACTTTCAATTTCTCTTATCGTTCCTCTTGACCTCCCCCTCTCTCTCTCTCTTTCTCTGTTCTCTTTAATAATGTTAACATCTTATTCCTAAATAATTTCGCTTCTTTTTTCTTCGTTTTTTTTTTCTACGTCTTTTCTCTATGCTCTAGGTGAACTCGGCGCTTCTATTAATATATTTTCATCCCTTTTACGGCCATTTTTATTATCATTTACCTCAGCTACCATTTTTTTCTTCATCTGGATTTCTCTTTTCCTCTCTATATTATGTCCTTCCTCTTTCACGCTTCCTCTACATTAATAATATCAATAAAAATATCAATAATCGTAATAATCACTATGATGATAATGATAATAATGGTGAATAATAACGACAATGGAAACAAATATTAGGTTCAGCATGTTTTATTGCTTTAAAAGAGTTCACTATTACTCTATATCAGACAATCTTCATGTTCCAGTGCTAAGAACTTTGCAACCGAAAACCACTATAATCTCACTGGCTGAGGGGTACCCCTCCCAGAAGAAGGAACCCCATTCTATCAAGAACCTCCAAAAGATTCCCATTTTCCCATGAGAAATGCCCCTTTACAAACGCGTTCAGTGCTCTTTTCTTTCTATCTTACAAATACAACGACCCGTTTTCTTTTACACTGCTTTTGTTCATCTTGATAAGCCCATCATTTTGAATGATTAAGTAGCCAGTGTCAGTGAAATTAGGCAACGTAAGTTTATACTGTAAGTAGTGGAAACACCCCCTCCCTGCATCCTCCCCCCTCCCAGAGAGCCGTTTCGTGCGCGCAGTAAGTGTTTCGCACGATTCGCGTGCTCACCAACGCCCCCTAAAATGAAATCCTTGCAACGCAACTGATTCTAAATTTAGTACCGGGAATTATTTGCCCCCCCCCCCCCGATAACAGGGAGAGAATGTAAAAGGAGCGGGAGCAGACAAGGAACAATTCGAGGAAAACGTCGGAGCTTCCGTGCTTTGTGCGGGAGGGGAAAAACTCCCCTTTATAGGGAGCGCCTAGAGCAAGAAAAGATGAGGAACAGAGAGGAATAGAGTGCTCAAATAAGTCTCCAAATGGACTTCATATGGATCGGTAAGTGAAATGGAATAATTTTATGAGATAATAATAGATGTAGCAATATCGATTTGGCTATGTGCATGGAAGTGGTTAATCTGGACTCCAGGAATCTCCAAATTCTGTGGAAGGATCAGCTCATAGAGTGAGTTGCATGCGACATGCCTTGATTTTACCTAGACCAAAAGCTTCGGTCTCTGTTATGTTGGTTGTTCAGCTGAACTCCGTTGGCTTCACTCACCAAATACAGAGACCGAAGTTCTAGCGCGATCTGTACAGGGGACTCAAGGCCATATGTTTATGTGTATTAAGTTCGGATAGAACAGGGCAGTGAAGTTGCGCGACAGCCGAGGTAAGTCACTGTTTTTGTTCCTTTTAACTTGATTTTCCCCGTTTTTTGGCAATTAATGCCAGGAGGGAATATTAATTTGCATTTCGGTCGCGTTAATTTTCAAAAAGACAAAAGTTTGATTCATTAAAGACAAAAATTGAAGAGCCCATTATCATACTCGCCATACAAACGAAAAACGACGCCATGTGAACGAACCGAAGAAAAAAATGCGATTGTCCACACGCAGGCGCACATGGGTTAATTGCCCTCTCGTGTACGGAAAAAAACAGGTTCGCGACAGTGTCAGGACAAGACGCGGATGCCAATTTTGTTTAATGCTCGCTATTGACCATGGGCGGAAATCCCAGGGGGGACAGGGGGGACGTGTCCCCCTACCAAAAATAGTAGGGGAGACACAATATCAAATGTCCCCCCTACTATTGTTGGTCTTTTATGATGGAGAAAAATGCATCATTCACATTCGAAATAATACATGTATTTTGGACTAAATGACCTTAAATTTTGGGTGAAAACCTTTTCTTTTGTTGTTTTTGCTTGTCAAATTTTCCAGAGTGAATAAAATAAGATAAGGGGAAGACTTGGAAAATAAAAAGGATCTTTCATGTCACTATATAACATTATCGCTCGCGCTTCGCGCTCGCATTGCCTGTTAGGTGATTTTTCAATATGGAGCTCAAATATCAAGTTTGGAAGTCAATATACATTACACATTTTACCTCGGAAATCGAACTTTCATTATTTTGTGTGATTTACAAACTGATTTTTTAAAAGTGCTCTGTAAAAGTGACGGCTTTATGGTCTGAATATTGACATTTTCTACTCGCACTGAGCGCTCGCAAATTTCGATTTATTAGGTACCTATTATTTTTGTGTATTCCATTTAGTTTGAAAAATATCCCTTTTCAAGTCTGATTATCAAAACGTAGCTGATAGCGCTTCTCGCATTTTGATTGGCTATTTATGTATGTCTCAATATTGATTTTCATGACAGTTTATCAAAGATTTTGGCTCCGATTTGCGCTCGCATTAATGGTTTAAAAATATTTTAACTGATGTATTCTATTCATAATTACAAAAGTGCTTGAAATGTCCAGTTTTCAGGCCATAATATCAAATTTATCGCCCTCATTAGGCATTAATAAATAAGATATTAATTTAATGATTAAATTGTCCCTTTTGTTTCATCTCGCGCTTAGCAAGAGGAATAGGAAGATAGTCATCATTTCCATATGACTTGTCCTAAGGATGTCCCGGTCCTATGTCAAAACTCAAATAATAATGAAAAATATCAGCTCTTTATGAAATGCGATCCATATCCACCTCACAATTTTCCTACAAAGTGCTTCAAATATATAGCTGAAATTGACCCTTTTTTCAGATCGGAATATCAAATAGTTTAAGCTCGCGCTTCGCGCTCGCTTTGATTTTTCATGATAAAAGATGTGTAGAATGCCGAGATTCTAGGTCTAAATCTGAAACACGCGCATGTTTATTCATCAGATATTCAACTTGTTCTCTATTTCAATCATTATCCAGTTTCAGATCACAATATAAAAATTTTCTGCTCACGCTTTGTGCTCGCATTATTAATGTAGAAAGATCCCCTATTACTCATCATTTTCATGATTTACAAAACATGAATAGAGTGTCACATTTTTAGGTCTAATTCTCGAATTTTTCTGCTCACATCAATTGTTTAGTTATATAGCTACCCTGTTCACAATTACAAAAATTGATTAAAATTTTCGATTCTTTTTGTATTATTTGATTGTTGAAATATGTAACGTCTTCATGGCTAAGTGCAAGCAGTCAATTCAAATTAAACGTATATGAACATTTTCTGGCTGCATTTTGCACTCGGATTATTAATGTAAGGACCGGGTGTAAGGAAGACCCCCAATTACTCATCCCTTTCATGATTTACAAAACATGAATAGAGTGTCTCGTTCTCGGGTCTAAATCTCAACATTTTTCATCAGTTAACCTCTGCTCGCACCTCGCGTTCGTAGTAATTATTTAGTTGTATATACATCTTTTTCAGGAAAAACATTGCCCAGAATGTTCAAATTTGAGGAAAAAATACATAAATTTTCAAAAAAAAACTTTGCACGCGCTTCGCGCTCGCATTATATAAATAAGGATTATGATATTATATATGTTGATTTAAGAATAAAGCTAAGAAGTGACCATGAGGACTACTCCTTCAATGAAACAAACAAAAATCACCTTCGAGCGGCCGATCGGGAATTAACATAAAATTATGGCTGAAACAAATTTCGGCCCCCCCCCTACTGGCGAAGGCTAGATCCGCCCCTGTTGTCCCGCCTACATTTCAGGACAGATTTCCGCCCATGCTATTGACATAAACTTTTCGTAGGTCGAAACTTTTTCGTAAACTTTTCGTAATTAGAACATACCTCTGCATTCTCTTCCATTTCCGGTATATCCCGTTTTGCACGAGCAGATGAATGACCCAGGAGTGTTGGTACACGTTGCATGCTCATCACAATTGTGTAATTGTAGATCACACTCATTCGAATCTGTATATATTTGTGAAACAAAATACAATTTTGATAATGCTTGATTATGCAAAGACTTCAAGGGTCAGAGGCACAAGTTTTATGTATGATAATGCAAAAACGCAAATCTGTTCGTTAAGTACCTGTTTGATTGAAATATTCTGCTACAGGTTTAGTTACAGAAAATTTTGTGTATTGCTGTCGTTTTACTTCTCAGAAGTATTCATGGTATTTGGACAACTCCCACTTTCTGGAAAATTACAGTACTCCGGTGCAAAAATGTAAAGTCGATTCCTTACAGAGTGTCTTAACTATCTTTGACTATTGCATCTCTCCCCAGCTGAGCCAATTGCTTCTTATCCTTATCTTTACATTATTCTGAACCGAAAACCCTATTACAATCTCAACTCTAACCCTATGCCCTCTGAGATATAAAGACCGGAGCAAATGTCACAGGAGCAATTATTCACATGAGGTAGATTGTTAAAAACCGACTGTTTTAACGATTCACCTGTGAGTATCCACAAATAAAAAAAAACACAGACCAGTATTTAATGGTTTTCAGTAGGCCTACACTTTTACTGGGTCATTGATTTTTAACTGGACCAGTAATATAAACCAAATGGAAACCAGTTCCTCAAACGTATACCAGTTTTATCTAGACTAGTAAAAATCAAGTGAAGACCAATTCTTAAAAATAAATTATATTTTGTTTAATCGGGTCAAAATAACACTTTTCATCGGTCAAATACATTAAGCAGCTTGAAATCAAGAAAACTGCACTCTGATTGGTCAAAGAGACAAAATACCCAACCAAATTCCAACGGTTTCCATGCTGGGGCCCCTCCAAGTTTACAATCATGTGGTAATCTCCTCAAATTACCCTCACTCGTTTTGAAGCCCTATCCAGCCAATTAGAACTCTGGATTTCATGCTACTCCAAAATTTTAGAAATCTCGTCTTGTGACTGTCTTATACAAAATATTTTATACAAAATAAACGACCAATATGAAAGAGAAACCTTTACTATGTCCAATTGTGCGATGATATTGAATTTGACTTGAGGATAGAGTTTAGAGAAAGGGAAATCTCACTATTCACGAGATTTGCAGGGAGGAGGATTCAGCCACTTTGGATTAAGGATTTCATGATTTTCCTATCATAATTTTTTATACCAACATAACATTTTCTTCACAAAGCTAATGTCAATGACTGAGTTACCTTTGCAATGGTATGAAATATTCAAGTACTTAGATCGGACATCGGGGCAAGGAGGTTCTTCTAGTAGATATTCTGCGCCCGTTGACGTGCCTGGTAGGGTGCAAAGATCTACTGCGGCACATCTCGCATTTACCCCCGACACCACATCGACTTCACAACCTGTTAGGCTAGTTGGTGGTGGATTAACTGGACAGCTTGTGGTGTCCGTTCGCCCAAAGACAGCGCTGTCGATAGCAATAGTACCCCCAACACATTCAAGTATTCCTTGTTCATCCATACATATGATCTCAGTCCCTAAGCAAATAAGAAGAAAATAACACAATTCATGAAATATGATAAGCCACACACTCAAAATTAATAAAATATCGTACATTACGTCTCCGTAAGGAAGATTAGCATTTCTCCCACTGGGCTATTTCAGGATTTCATCTGGGTCCCGTATAACACCGGAACCGAATCAGCCGCGAATCCATCCGAATACACGTAGGCTATTTGGGTGATTTCGGGAGTATTCTTCGGAGAGATGCGGGAACATTCGTGGAGGGATTCGACTTTATCCGGGATGGCCAACAATAATTCGGGTCAATTCTTGGCGATTCTGCGTTGAATCAGGGCCTATTCTGGGCTCATTCGTCTCTATTCGGGGAGCCCCGAATAAGAGACGAATAGGTTCTGAAACGACCGAATCCATCCGCATTAGGTCATATTCGGGTAGAATCGGTCCGAATTTTTTCGGGAGAATTAGGGTTTGGTGTAACCCTAGCTTCAGCAAATGATCTAAAAGCCCCCTCACACCTGACCGAATGTAGGCGGACGAAGGGTGACGAATGGGAAAAATGCACGAAATGCATGCGAATTCATATAAAATTTCCGTCAAATCATGCGATCAGTAAACTATTGTCAAATTTTATCAACAAACGGTAAGCGAAGGATAAATATGACACGCGAAGGATATCGATTTTCGATTCACCTCTTTGAGTTAATTGCAGCCGAAGGCGAGCGAAGGGTTGATATAACCCAATAAGACGAACGAACAGTGAGCAATTATTTGATATGGCGTAAGATTAGAAACGAAGACGAGGGAATAGATCGGGCGTTATTGTACGTTTCTGTCATCGTGTTGCTTCGTTAAGGGTTCTTTCGAGATCGGTCCACTTTGGCAAAAACCGCGATGAGGGACTATGCGCGACAATAACCCACGAACGATAAACGAACGATTACCGCAGACTAAATAAGAGATGGGAATTCAAACAGATTACCAACAATTTTTCCATTCGTCCGCAAATTTTTAACATGTTCAAAAGTTCCGCGAGAATTTGAATTATCGCAGCTGTTAGTTCAGAAGGTGTACGAACCCAAACACGAAGGGTAAATATGATTTACTATCAGTTACCATTGAACACGATTTTTAATAGAGTGCCTTTCGCCAGCCATCGCAAGGCATATTTCAGGCAATTCGGTTAGGTGTGAGTTGGCCTTTACGGTTGACGTTCACGATTGATTCTACATGCAATCAATCCTAACAGACGTTATGTTACGAGGATTTTTTGCTTTCCAGCAAACTCATGTTTACGTAACCATTGCAAAACATTGAGGTTCCGTCTTAAATTGACGTTTTTAAAACGTATATTCAACGTCAAAGTTTTGGGCTTGGCGTTTTACGCAAATCACAGGGGTTTTTAAAGTACGTTTTAAAACGTCAGTAAGCTTTACAAAAGGAAACGTCCTTTAAAGGAACGCTTGTAAAACGATATCGAACAAAATGGAATGTCCACACGTCTGCAAGAGGTTTTTCTCAGAAACTTCAACTCCAATGAGATCGAGCAATAGAAATATAAAGAATCGTTACCTATTAACCCCACCCCCTGCACATGTGCCTTTAATTGCATCTTTAATGTTTTAAATGGCGTAATGAGAACATATTTTAGAAAGCCAGTTTTTTAACACAGTTTCTTTATAAATTCAGTTTCATTCCTGTTTAACTTTGTTTTCTAAAATTATTTAAATCTACTTTTTGTTTGGGCGAATTTTACCTTTAAATAAATAGTACTATTTTTAAAATATTAAAAATTAATGTTCTTAAACGCTTTTCTAAACGTTCCCAAGACATCCATTAATGTTTTCCCAGGTCCTTAGAATGGAAGGTAATCGATTTTAGTACAATAATATCCATAGAATACTATTTTTGGCAATTCTATAATTCAAAAATCATTTAACATTGTATGTAAATGCATTATGACCAAAATACAAATATGTCGTTGATAAAAAAGTGTGCCCCCCTTGCGAGTGATGATGATGGTAATGTTGTCGTATATATGAATTATGACCATCATTTTCCTCCCGACTTAGGTTCATTGTCTTTTAATGAAACCATTCCTCAGGCATTGTAAGAAACAGATGTATGGAGAAAGAAAAAATCAAGGATGAAAACAATTTCATGTTTATATATTAAAACAATTATCTTTTAAAAATTATTCCTCCTCGCAAGGAAGCGCGTGGGGTGTGTCTCGGTTATTTTTACAACCTTTTTAAAATCACTTCCTTTTTGTTCATGGCCGTCCGCAAACGGAGGGGGTAGGGGCAGTTACTGTAGCCCCCCCCCCCCCCCTCCCAGAGATTTTGAAAAGTTGCATTTTCTTTCCAGAAAATTCACCAAAAAGTATCCACGGAATCATTTATCTTCAGTTTTCAAAATGCAAAATTGCCCTCAATGACAAGCTTGGTTGGTTCGTTCCCTCGTTTTCGATCTTTTTTTTTCTTTGTTTTATAATATTTTATGCATGCTCCTATCCCAGCATAAAATTTATGCGTACTGCCAATTTTCGTTTGTATACTTTATCCCGGTTTTTACGTAAAATGAGCGGAGAAGATATAAAAGTAATGAGAACTGATGAGAACTTAAATTTAAAGTTTATAAAAAGGAAGCAACCCTGAAAATCGACAAGAGTCCTCAAAATTGTTAATTTTAAGGTCAATTTTCAAAAATTCCTAGCTCGCATTATTGATCTGGTACCTATACTTATAGCAATAAAGCTATATATTTCCAAACTTCAGTCTTAAGGACTTAAAAACAAGCCCCCCCCCCCCTCCCCCACTGGAGTACAGATGTACGGCATATAGGTCCCACAAGACTGAACCCCCAAAATACATTTATCGAGTCAAACGATGATTTGTTTTCCCTCACAATAAAAAAGCGACGTTTACTTACTTTGATCACTAAAACTTGGAGATACTGCTTGACTGAAGAAAAACATCAAGCAGAATAAAGTCCTCACTAAGAACTCCATTGCTGTGCGCCTAGATGAAAAAATAAAAAATAAATTATCAAGAAGTGTATGAGAAAGACTTGGCATCCAATTGTTCTTCTAATTTACTATCATACCCAGTTCAGTTGTTGTGTGTCCGGATAGGTTGTGTGCCGGACAATCAATTTTAAACAGCCATTTGGAAAAGTTAACAGGAAAAGTTCCATCAATTTTTAGTATAAACTGTTCAGCAATATTATCAAGAACAAAACTGTTGAAAGGTTACAAGTATTGAATTTATATTTTTTGTGAAATCCAAAACCAAAAAGGCTTCAAAATTGTCCGGATAACCCCACCCCATCAATATTTTATGAAATAAATGAATCCATATTTTGGACAGTGAAAAGTTTGAGCCTAGTAACTGTTTTCCTTTCCCTCCTTTGATAAGATTTATTTTCCATGACGTTACACTTTACCGTGAGCTTACTTTTACTTGACCAACATCGTTTACACTGCGAGCGTAAAGATAAAGAAAATCGACAAGAGAATGGAACTACAAGCGATATATCACTTTCTATGTCTCGCATGACAATCACGGCCATTTGCAGCGGGGGGGGGGGCAGTTGCCCCCACTCCCCCCCCCCCCCCGAAATTTTGAAAACTGACGTTATTTTACTGAAAATTGTCACAAAATTCACCAAAAGTATGCACGAAATCTTTTAATTTCACTTTACAAAATGCACAAACGCCCAGGCTAACGAAAGCTCGGTCGCTCCCTCGCTTTCAATTAAAAAAAGTTTACGCGTCCTGCCCCCAAGCAAATTATTTTTGCGTACGGTCATGATGACAATAATACATATCAATTCGCGTCAATAAGTATTGCTACCTCACAATACATGTCATTTTGTGCTATTTATATTTCTTTACCATTTAAGCATGTCAGCTAGTAGCCTCTTATAATATACAAACATACCATTACGCTCGAGGACCTGGCTAAAACTACAGTATTCACATGGAAGTGACATCAAATGACATCAAGGGACATCAATAGCCTACTACCAATATTATCAATAGAGAACTTTTTTAGTACTATGAATTAAATTTCTGCGGCTTGGCATTGTTCAAAACTCATCTACATCTGACAAAGGAAATTCAACTGGTGGGGTCGACAATCTATTTTTCTGACGGTCAATCGGATCGGGGTCGCCCTAGCCACTAACCGGTCTGGTCAAGTGGTTAAGGCACCGGCATTCTTAGCTAGGGGCCTGGGTTCGATTTCCGGTAGAGTACTTTTTTCAGCCTCACCAATATTTCCAAAGTGTAGATGGCTCTGGAGAATCTTGATTTGATTAAGCTACGCCTACCATTGTCATGATTGTTCTCTTCATTCGTTCTTTTCACAACATTTAAAAACAAGAGTTGCCAAAGCTGTTGTACATGTATAATTTATAAAATATAATATATAATTATATACATAATAATTTGAACGAAAATGTCGAGACAAATTGCTTGGTTATGGTATTCTTACACTTCTGACTGGCTTTATCATACATGAGCGAACACGAAATCAAAGACGACGGATACTGGCGACGCCATTATATCAGGCTCTCAGAAAATATAGTGGGAATTATTTATCCGTGATTGTTCTGGCAATTCCCATTATGCTTTCGAAGGAAACGCCTGATATATTTGCTTTTATATCCTATTTTCGATGAATTAGAACCATAGTCTGTGCGCTGAGCATGCAGATTCCAGTTACTTATTTTTCCAATGCCACCGCGCTTTAATAGCGAAACGCGGATTAGTGCCTGCGCAGACGAAATTACGGGACTTGCCCAGGAGAGACAGCTTTTAACAGTAATTGACCAAAAACGAGTTTAACAACATCAACTTTGAATATTTTTCCAAACCGCTCGCTCGTTACACTTTCTCGCGAAATATAAAGCCTAGATATATATGTTACCATAATCAGAAATCACTTAAAAAAGGCTTTGCTCTACTTACTCAATTTCGCACCGCCGCCCTTCTACCGCGATCATTTGAAGACAAAAATAAGCCCTCATTGACATTCATGAGCATGAAGATATTCATAATCCGGCCTTTTCATTGGCTAAGAGCGTCATTAATACGCGATTTCCCCGATTCTTTGTCATCGATACCAGTGGTATCGTGTTACAGAATTAATTATTCATTTGACCTCATTACGTCATCTAATTTATTCATTATGAAACTTTTCTTTCCACACAAAAATGGACCTACGAACACTCCGGTGAGTATGTATAAATTGATATAACCACATTAATTCTGTGGACTATTTACACATTTCACACTGTATTTTGTGATCTCAGGTTATTTCTTTAACTAATTAGAGAGTTTGCTATCATTCTTCTGTTAAAGAAAAGCAGAATTTGGTCTTTGAAATTGAAGTTAGATTGTCATCGTCGCCCGGCCCAGTGCAGCCTGTATGTTGCTTTTCAGTGGTTATGCCGCTGTGTCAACCACATGTATTTTGTACGGGCTCCTAGCCGGCAGGGCATCGAGAGAAAATCGGGCCGGGAGCCCACGATTGATTAAAACAAGAAGAATGAAGCTTCTTTTTGTACACTGTATAACGTTAGATCTAGAGGGAGATCTGCATCTATCTTCAGTAGATCGAGACTCAGTCAGGAATACTGTGAAGCGGAGTGTGGAAGAAGATATGCCTGTCATTGTGTCAATCCTCACTAGATTCTCGTCAGTTTCAGATATCAAATTTATTTTGCATAACTTCAGGCTTCTGCATTTAGCCCCCACCCATTTTAATTCTTATTGTAATTTATATAGTTAGACTCGGTATTAGAAATAACATGCTGCTCTGCATGTTTGTCTCACTCTTATTATCAATAGATCAAGATCTAATTTCTGGTTAACAGAGCCTAGTCTTTCTTCTTAATTTTACTTTATCAGTTTATGTTACTTTACTTTTATCCATCGATGCAAGTTGTAGGTAGATCTGGGCCTACCTAATTCAAATCTAGTCATCTAACTTATTAGACATGTACCCCCAGGGCTTAGGATCTAGGTCTATAATTTTAGGCCTAGATGTAGGTCTGGGCCTAAACGACTACATTTACATGTACGAGTATGACTATGACTGTCGGTAACCCAGGGAGCTCCCGCCCGCGCAGCGGGAGCTCCCTGGGTTAGACTGTCGGTGGACCAAGGACTAGATCTAAAGTGAATGATAGATCTACTCTCGGTCAATAATGGCAATGAAGGTTTAGCCAGGAAAAAAACCAGACATCAAAAATTTCTAAATCGATATACATCTAGGTAAAGTCACCGAAGGGTTAGCTTTACATTCTAGGTCTAGATAGATCGAGAGTCTATCGATAGTCTAGATCTAGACCTTATTTAGATACATGATTCATGAATGCTGTCACGCAGCACTGATTCTGGTTGGACTAGATCTATACTTTCTTACAAATAGATCTAGACCTAGTGCATGATAATATGAAATTATGTTGTTAAAATCAAATGAACTAAGATTCGTAATAAAAAGATGCAGATTTTTTTTTTTTTTTTTTTTTTTTTTTTGGGGGGGGGGCAGACATGTGAAAAAAAAATAGAGAAACCTGAAATTCAGAAAGTGAGGGCCCGAACCTACCAATATTGCCTAAGGCTGTTTTTTGCATTTTCTAAAGTAAAATTGAAGGATTTCATGCAATTCTTTTTTTTTATGAAGGTTTTCACATTTCAGCTCCCACCCAAACCCCTCCCCCTACACTGTTAGAAAATTTATTCTTAAAATAAAAGAAGTTCCTGCAGCAGAGTCTCGAGAACACCTGTAATTTTACCAGATTGCATAATCTTACATTATATCATGTAAAATTACAGGAAATTGGTATTTGGTGTATGGAACCTTACAAATTTCCTTAAATAAAACACCATTTTCCTCTTTTTAAACAGTCCTGTTCTGTAGAAAACTTCCTGTTTTATGAATTTACAGAATGATTCTGTTATTGCTTTCTGCAATTTCTTGTTTTTTTTCTGTAAAATCAGGTTTTTGTTAACAGTGTACATACGGCCATGAAAGAGATCACTTGACACTTATTGTTCTCTCTTTTCTTTCACAAACAGGTTGAGTTTGAAGAACAGGAAAAACAGTAGACTGTAGAGGTCTACCCGGTATCTATGGTTAAACATGATGATCATAAGTGCATGTATCATTTTGCAGATTCTCATCCAGGTATAAAAGTTAAACTAACCCATACAAAATTACAGATACATTACATGCATTGAAATGAATGTTAACCAAGCATGTTTACATTAAATAAAAATAACCTGAGCCACTGCTAAGAGGTAGGATCTATACTGAATATACACTTCTTATATATACAGGCTCTCGACTCTCTCGAGTCTAAAATAGAACCAATGCCAAAAGTTATGTACCTTGGGCAAATTTATAAAATAAGGTCATGTCCTTGATCTATTTAATATTTAAATGGCCTTTTTATTTCCTATTTGTTTATAAACAAAGCAATATTTATTTTTCATGTTTTATATTTTATAAAATTCATTTTATTCATTCTTTAGTGTGATATTCATATTTCATATTTGTAGATTTACATTTTTTTTTAAATCTTATTATTTTACATTTTGTCCAATAGGATGATGCAGCTCTACAATTTCCATGGAGGTGATTGATGATGATAAACAATTGGTAAAGTAGGCCTAATAGAACAGTGATAGGACCACAAAGAGAAATACAACCTACAGCAGTTATATGAGTGAGTTAATAAGTGATTATTTTTAGTAATGGGGGGTTTTCACAATATTTTTAGGCAACAAATAGACCTGCCTTTGAAAAAAACATTTCAATTCTGTTTTTAGGTTATAGATAGGTGTCGTTTTTATTCGCAGATCAAAATATTCTGTGCAACAAAACATATCATCATTAATTCTGACTATTATATATAATTTATATATGTTAATTCATATATTCATATTCATGGGAAATCTCTGACATTTTTTTTTATAGAGTACATGTAGTTATAATGGAGAGTGGTATGCAAACTGCATAGAACAGGTTTAAGTGATATGCTTTGTAGAAGTACAAGTTTATGATTAGTAGAAGTAAGATTTCCTATGTTATGTGATGAAGAAATTTATATACCGGTATGTATAGTCTTACTTTTCTTGAAACATTTATGTTTTACAAATCATGACAATTTTAATTTAAATTCATTGATTTTCTTTCCCTATTTTTTCAATCTGCAGGACTGGTGTAACAGATGTTTTCATTCAAGAAATCCAACAAATTGAAGAGTGACTTAGCTTAGGAAGCACTTGATAAAGATGGAAAAGGTTTTTTTTTTTCAAGTCCAATTGTTTTTGTTTAATTATCATCACAACCCCAAATTCATGAAGTATGACATTTCCTGTCGATTTTCATTAAAACTGATTGCAAAAGGAAAAGCTATAAACATACAAATAGGAACGGCGAAGTGAAGTTGAAAGTGGGGGGGGGGGGGGCACAGGTAAAATGCTGTATTATGTGAAATTTTAAAGAAGTTGCGAGAGAGCAAAATTTTGACATTTTTAAAAAGAAAATCCAATTTTGTGATAGATTTCGACAAAATATTCAGAATGATATATTCCACCCTTTTTTTGGGGGGTGCAAGAGTCCTTCAAGCCCGACCCCCCCCCCTCCATCTGTAGTGTACGAAACTGCTTATCTACCCCCACTCACATGAATTATTAAACTTAATGCACAAAGGATTTCCTTATTGTTTTCTTGTTTCAAAGGGCACTCGTCATGGTGACCATAAAACGGGTCCTTCTCAGGTGAAAGGGGCACAGAACAAATTCTTTAGGAGCACTTTTCTTGGGTAAAAGGGGGCAGTTATTCGAGAAAGGGCACTTACAAGAAGGCGAGGGGGCACTTTTTAACACTTAAAACGGGCCCTCAGATGAAAGGGCACAGAACACGTTCGGGGGGCATTTTTTGGTAAAAATTTGCATACAAGGAAGAGCACTTGGTAACACCTAAAACAGGTTCTCGTCAGGTGAAAGGGACACAGTACACGTTCGTGAGGGGGCATTTTTCTTACATAAAATTAAAGGCACTTTTTAGTGCTTCAAAAAGTAGGGGGAACTGTGCCCCCCAGGATCGCTGCCCCTGCATACAAAAAACAATTTCGTTCGATTCAAAGTATTAACATACGCTTAAGAAAAAAAGTAAGGCTAAATCCTCTGATAATGTGATATTTTTTCTGGCTATTAATAAAATTCACAACTAACCAGAAAATGCCTTCATGTCTTTCATTTGTATTCATATAGTATTTGTACAGAGCTAAAATGAAAGGGATTTGGAATTGGCAAAATTCAAATGAGATGGAGATCGAGAGAGAGAAAGAGTGATGAGAAGGGGGTTGAAAAGAGAGGAGAAAGAAATGGAGGGGCCCATATGAAGATATAATTTAGAGGGGGGGGTAAGAGAGCACGAATGGTGGGAAGTAGGAACAAAGGGATGGAAGAGAAATAAGACGAGATTTATGGAAACCAGGAGACAGATAACAAGTGGGAAAAGAAGAAGGAAATATATGTAGGAGAAAGGCGGCACCAAAATAACGTGAGTGGGAAAATTATTAAATGGAAAAACAGAGCAAGAAATGCTGGAGAATAGAGGGGACAGGAAACGTATTAAACATGATAAACTGAGGCCCGTTTCATCATGAGTTACAAGTATGGTAATTATGATTGGTTATAGCCGTTACCATCGTAGTTAACTACGATGGTAACTGCTATAACCAATCATAATCTAGGTTACCACGGTAATCACAATAACAGCGATGTTTAAATAGCTGTAATTCATTATGAAACGGACGCCAGATGAAGAAAACAGGCACGGGGATCCATGAGGGGACCGGCCCCTTACGTATTATACCTTGAACAAAAGATTTTTTTTTTGCTTTTCGAAATTTGTAACAAGAAATGTACTCTATTAGTGGTGACAGTTATTTTTTTCAGTAACCATACTCAACCAGTGAAAATTACCATCAAATTGTAATAACCATGTTCTGCCCCCACCCGCCCCCGCCCCCCCCCCCCCTAGAAAAAAAAAGAAAACAATTAAGACTTTTGGGTCAGTGCAACAGCCCCCTTTGATCCGTTCGGCGGCCTCTGCCGGCTATTTAGAGTCTAGATTCAAATCAATTATTTTATTTTCCACTTTCAATTTCATATTTACAATTATGATACAATTGACAAGTAACATATAATCACAATTGAAGTACATACAAAAATTGACAACATTATAAAATTACAATAGACAATTATCAAATCGAAATATAAATGATTGAAAGGGAGGGAGGGCCAACTGAAAAGCAGAGCTTGTATAATGTAGGCCCCCTAATGTTGATTAATTAATATTGATTCTTTACATTTGTTAAAAACTAAGATTGCTGTATACATATCTTAACATGTGACAATTTGGGGATGGCAAAAGCACTTGAGACCTCTTTAACTAATCACGACTTGAAGACTACTCTTTTCATCTTCCCTTTATAGGCCTATAAGACACAATACAAACAATGCTTTGTTTTTAAGTGATATCGATTGTGATATCGATACTTTATTGAGCGCAATGTATCGTCTCAGATTTGCGCTTGCTTGATTCGCTGAATCCTTCGCGTCACGAGCGCGTAACAAAATGAATACATTAATGAATTTGCCAAGTTGACCTTTGTCATTGCGCTGATGTGCGTATTGTCTAATACACGTACAAAACCACAGTCGACGAGGGAGCATCGTACGAAATTAATATTAATGAGGGCTTATTTTAGCTTCTAATGGATTAAACAAAATGGCGGTAGCTTCGGGGGCATAACATATACCTTCATTGAGCACCCCGTAAAATGGGCGACAACATTTTTTTTTTTCTTTTTTTTTTCTATTTACACCCTCCAAAAGCATGGTATATGTCTAAAAATTGCCCTATGTAAATCTGACACATTCATTATTATCATTGTCATTCCTTTCATTCCCCGTCTTCTTTTTCTTCTCCTTCTTCTTATTGGTTGGTTGGTTCATTTATTTCTTCTTTCACAACATTTGTACATAATATTAGTCAACAATATCATTACGCGTGGCATATAAAGTGCAGTTGCCTGTCTAGTATCATAACTGTGAACTTGATTGTTCTTTCTAAACATTTGCACTAATGCATTCGGAAGTGTACCACTTTCATTATCATACATGAGTAAACCTAACTGTAGAAGATAGATATCTTCTACCTTTAATAGTTTATTACTACAGAACAAAACATTAGTGTGTGCACGGTAATCTGCTTTGAATTCTTATCACCCTTCTTTGAGCACGAGTGACAAGTATCTTTTCAAGTTGTGTTTTTAGAGACTTACCCCAAGCCAAAACTCCGTAATGAAGATTAGGAAAAATTAGAGTTGAATACAAAATAAGCAAAATATATTGTGGGACAAAATGTCTTGATTTACACATTACACCAGCATTTCTAGACAAAACTTTACAAATATTATTGCAGTGATATTTTCAACTTAAATTCTCATCAATGTGTAAACCAAGAAACTTAGAAGTTACTCAATGTTAGTGTTATCAAAAAGTAAATACCCAGGTAAGTATTTTAGGGTATTACTTCTTCTTCTTCTCTTTCTTCTTCTTCTACTTCTTCTTCTTTTGGTTTGGTTTGGTTTTATTTACAGTATGAAAATCACAACAAAATACATTGCACGAGAAATAAGATAAAATATATTTTTTTTTATAAACACTTAAAAAGATACGGATGGATCACTCTATTCAGAGCCGTTGATCTAATGGCTCCGTTCTACCTAGAGGTCCAGGTCTTCTTCTTCTTCTTCTTCTTGTTCTCCTCCTCCTTATTCTACTTCCTATATACATTCTCTTCCTCCACTTGACTGAAACCAGTCATAAGAAGAGTATACTGTTTGACTTTATGATGAATGCCACAAAGGATGGAAATAAGAAAAAGCAAGCTTAATATTAGATAAGTTTTGAAACATACATACCAACTTATCTTCTAAAAATGGTCCTGTTCTGAACGAAAGTCTGCGGAGACTTCAAATGAATCTTCCCTCCTGTAAACATGGTAAACAGCCGTTTAAAATTCCTTGGTCACTCAACCGAAAATGATATTCCTGGCTTTGATAGAATTTGAATAAACCAGAGTCTGAGAAAATGTCAAATAAATCTTCTTTTGTAATCATGCATCTAACAAAAATGCAGGGATTAAAATTATCCTACCCCCCCCCAAAAAAAAAAACCTGACGGTCTAAAATTATAAAGGAATTGGAAAGTAGTTTTTCCAGCGAGAAACATGTTAAATCTGAATCTCCCAATGGGCAAACATTGTCCCCCAAATTAATGTCCACTTTATGATCTTGAATGGCATAGAGATTCTACTGTCGTGTTTTTGTGTTGCATTGCAATTTATGATCATTCTGAATTCTTTTTCGAACTTTGTTCTCATTGTTTGTTGTCATAATACTAATGACAATGATAGAATGATAACAACAACATGAATAATAATAATAATAATAGGCCTCGTACAGTAGTAGTAGTAGTAGTAGTAGTAGTAGTAGTAGTAGTAGTAGTAGCAATAGCAGCAGCTTACGAACAGCTTTATGAAACACCAACTAGAATTGAAAATAACACACCCAAACCACACCCACATTCTCTCCTTTTTCTTTTCCTACCTCCTCCTTCATCGTCTTCTTCTTCTTTTTCTTCTTCTTCGCCTCCTCCTCCCCCTCCTCCTCCTCCTCCTCCTTCTTCTTCTTCTTCTTCTTCTCTTCTTCCTCTTCTCTTCTTCTTCTTTTTCTTCTTCTTCTTCTTCTTCTTCTGCTTCTTCCTTCTTCGTCGTCCAACATAAAATAACATAAATCACTACAGGCTGAACCTATATATAAAGTGAATGCTGCACGATCACGAAGGGAGAAATAAAATAGAAAAATAAGCCTGATTTTAAATACTTCTCATGTTTTCATCTATAGTTTTTATCTGAAAGAAGTTTGAATTGACTATTGTAAACGTTCCAATGGCGGATCCAGGCGGGATGCTAGGGCCACACGCCCCTGATAACTGCCCATTAACATACATATTGAATGTACCTTAATTTTAGAAAATTGTCCCCTGCATACGGCCCCCTCTATTTTCAAATTTGTTATTTGTCCCTCCTTTATTATAAAATCCTGGATCTATAGCTGCCACTACACTAGACAAAAAAAATGCGGTGATTACTAAACATATAAACAGAACTACTAAGCTGTCAGGGAATATGGGGGAAAGAATGTCTTTTTGTAAAATGAACACCCTCCCTTAATGCTAATTCCTGCACCCAACCTGAACAAAATTCATAGAATATTGTTTTTCTCTCTCTCTCTCTCTCTCTCTCCACAAGAGACATTATAAATCTAATTTTCACAGATGAAACGAATGACTGCCCTCTTTATCCTTTTGAATGATATTAAATAAAGAGATGCCTCGATATGACTGAATGGTTTTTAGTGGTTTTATTTATTCTATAGGGATTTTTTTTTGGGGGGGCACCGTGACAGAGGTAATAATGGCAGAGGCAATAATGGCAGAGGTAAAAATAAGCAGAGGTAAACAGGGGTGACGCCTTTTCCATGGGGGGGGGGGTGGAGGCCCTGATTACCGACAAATATCTGTACCCATCACCGACGTCCCCATTCTCCTCAGTCGCGTTTTCTTCCGTCATTTCCAGGGGCCGACAGATCCAGCTTTTATCAATTATTTTAAATAGGAGGGATGGAAAACTATTTCATACACATTTTCCCCGTCGCGGCCGCCAATATCTGATTTTTTTTAATTTATATATTTAATAGGCGTTAGTCCTAATTACATTTTCATGTGGATGATAAATTGCTCAACCACAAAGTGAATGAAACAATTGGAATGACGGGGGCAGAAGCAGAGGATGAGAAAAGGGGGCATTTTGTCTCATTTGATATTGAGAGCCATTTGCAGGACATTCAAGAAAGTAAAAAAGGCGAATTTGGAGAGCTGCTAAAAAAGGCAGTTAAGTCAGCCATGGAGGCATCTATACCTGCTATCATTACAGCAGTGAAGGATGTGTGCCTCTCTGCTGTAAAGGAGGTGGTGAACCCACACCTCCTCCGTCTACAATACAGGGACGATGACTTAGACCAGCAAATAAGGAGAGACAATCTTCGTTTCTGCGGTATTAAGGAATGTGAAGAGGGAGAGGAGGGTGAAGACGAAGAGAGTGAGGAGATACTCCACAACAAAGTGTTAGCAGTGGCAGAGAAAGCTGGAGTAAAGCTGAAAGCAGAGGACCTGTCTTCATATCACCGCATCGGCAAGAAGTCTAGAGGAAAGGAGCGACAGATTCTGGCGCGCTTTACTCTGAGGAGGAAGAGAGATGCGTTGTATGCTGGTCGATTCAAGTTGAAAGGCATTGAGAGTTTAGGAAATTGGCTATACAATCTCCTAATATTTATATAAAAGTTAGGTCCTACCTTAATTCTTGCTCGCCAGAAGATAGAATGGGGTCCAGCCGCTCAGATAAATTGCACAAATCCGTGAATAGAAATATATACACTTCACAATTTCAAATAGATTAGAAAAAAGGACAGATGTCACAAAATGACTCGCGAAGTAATGAGCTCATTAAATATGCAGAGTGAATATAGACTTCGAAGGAGTGGAAATGACGGTAAGAAGTAAGAATTGGAAAATGTAGAGAGATAAGTATAAGTTGATCCTCCACAAGATTTGAGTCGATCCTCACTAGCAGCTGGATGAGATGGTCACATATGGAAAACTAGCGGACAGAAGGTCCTCGCTGCACGCGCGCACCCTTATAACACGCAGAATTCCCTTGCATCATACCCTTTTTTCACAAACAAATGTGTATCAAGGACAAGTGTTGATTCATATAGAATTTCCGCCCCCCTGAAATGAATGTTAACAACTTCTTCTATCAGATGACCATAATTTTTTTTTAATTCAATTGGTGGGAAATGTGGCACTTTATTACATTAAAATCACTCAAAACCATCCATAGTCAGGGATATGTATTGGGATAATGGGTTTGGGGGACATTTTTATAGTACCCGGGTGGATTATATCCGTCGTCACATCGGTGGGTGATGGTATCAAGAATTTCCGCCCAGATGATAATAAAGGGCACATTAATTGTAAGGCAAATACTCATTAAAGAACCACGGAGATTGGTTAATAAGGAAATAGTGCACTTTTATCATCAAATCAGAGGAGATTTTCTTTGTGATAGTGATGTCCGAAGAGCAATCCTACACTCGACGTGCATTCAACATATAGGGCTGGACAGAGTTTATGTGTACGTCGGTGTGTTGTTCGAGTCACAGCGGTTTTCTAGCTCTTTCCATTGCAGTGCTGAACATTTTATTAGGTATGTATAAATATATATACATTGTCAGTCCGAACTATAGATATAAATATATCAGATACCGTTATTTTTGCCAACAAAAATCAATTTTATTCTCTGAAAGTTGGATATGTCTCTGAAAACTGTGACGGGTCAATTATGTATACGAGGGGTGCATCCTAGCTTACCACTGCATAGGTAAGTCTGAAAATTAAGTTTTGCTTATTCCTTTCACTTTATAATTATGTTTTAAATGTTCAAACAACAATAATTTATGAAATCGACACAAAATATTGTGAATCAACGCTGAAACATTATTTGTGTATACATTTTATCCCTCTGTAATGCTATCTCCCCCATAAAGCCACAATGGAACATTCTGCACCGCTAGTCATACGATGATCGCGAGGTCTGCAAACGTCGTCTGCTATGTTTTTACATGTCCGCTACACTGTATGCAAGTTTTCGATATGCATGAGTGGTCAGGACGAAGGCAGAGAGTAGAGTGATGATGTGGTAGAGAAAACAAGTTGTTTTTACCAACATCAGAAAAGATGAGACAAAGAAATAAGCGCCAAAAAGGGGGCAAAACACAGTTGAGAAGAACAAAGAGGAGAGAAGCAGACTGTGAGAAAAGCAAACATGCAAGCATCTCTGTAGTGATGTTGTATACCTGCAAGTTCATTGCAATAAACAAGGAACAATGAAAGGATGTTTGCTCCAAGTCTAGGAACAAAAGAAAGGTTGTTTCTCAATATAAGAATGTGTTTGCCAAGTAGATTTGGACAGAAAATGAGTTGGCTTGCTCTGTGAATGTACAGTATTGTAGTACATACACATGGCGTGAACAAGTGAGAATATATGAAATTGGAAATAAAAGAAAGAATTTATATACAATTCATATACAGAATGTTGAAATATAAATGAAAATATATACAAGGAAAGAATATATAGATGTAGATATATAAAAAGATATAGTCAAGTCACTACAGTAGCTCCCCCCCCCCCCCTAGATTTGTACCGAATAGAAATGTAGTAACAAATCGACAAGGGAAAGTAAAAGGGAACTTGGCTATATAAAACAAGAAAATAAAAGGAGTGGAAACATCAGTGAATTTTGAGAAATGTTTCAACCGTCTCCGAAAAATTGAATGTACTTGGCAGGAAACCTGACATGGCGACCAGAACGGGTCTTACGAATTTCGGGAGGCATATGCTTGTCATCAGGATCCCCTGCCAAGTCCGTGGAGTTGGATTGTTGATGAACTTGGTCAGGTGGATCTTGATGATGAAATGGAGTGGTAGCCTCCTGCTCGATGAAAGCCGGTTTCAGTCTGTCGACACTGACATTTTCATGTTTACCATTATAATCAATGGTAAAATACTTGTCAGTGCGACGGATGACTCGGAAGGGTCCTCTGTATGGAGGCTGCAATGGCTTTGTAACAGTATCATCTCTAAGAAAGATGTGAGATGAAGAATGGAGTTCAGGATGTACCTGCGTTCGAGTTTGCTGTTTTCGAGTAGGAGTGGGATGTAATTCCCGCATCATTCTCTTTAGTCTGTGGGCATAGTTAGATGGGTCATCAGCAGTATCGATTTGTGATGGAGCTACAAATTGTGCAGGTAGAGTGACTGTTGTCCCAAACACAAGTTCTGCTGCAGAGCATCCAATGTCCGCCTTGATTGCTGTGCGTATACCCAGCAAGACTAAAGGGAGTGACTCAGTCCAACGGACATTGTTATGAGCCTTGAGAGAAGCTTTAAGTTGGCGGTGAAAACGCTCCACTAAACCATTTGCGGCAGGATGGTATGCTGTTGTGCGGATGCGTTTAGTGCCGAGGAGGTTGGTGAGTGCAAGGAAAAGTGCTGACTCAAATTGCCTACCTCTGTCAGTTGTGAGAGTAGTAGGTGCACCAAACACTGCTACCCATCTGGCCACAAATGCTCGTGCTACCGTCTCCGCAGTGATGTCGGGAATTGGGATAGCTTCTGGCCATCTGGTGTAGCGATCAACACAAGTAAGAAGGTAATTGTTACCCTCTGATGAAGGAAGCGGGCCTACGAGGTCAATGTGCACATGAGAGAAGCGTGCATCAGGTGAAGTGAAAGTACCAAGTGGTGCTTTGGTGTGCCGATGTACTTTACACTTTTGACATTCGAGGCATGTTTTGGCCCATTTCCTAACATCAGCGTTGATGCTAGGCCAAACAAAGCGCTCTGTAATGCTCTGATTCCTGGATGAGAAAGTCCATGAAGGGAATCAAAGAGAGCTCTTCTATGTTTGACTGGTACCAAAGGCCTGGCAGTACCAGTTGATATATCGCACAGAATTGTAGTGCTAGAACCTGGGAGAACAATCGACTTGAGTTGAAGTGAGGAATCTTTCAACTCAGTTTCATCTTCCTGATCCTTTGCGATGGCCGCAAAGTCTATGATTGAGGAAGAATCAACTCTGTCGATATACAGACGAGAGAGGGCGTCTGCTGCTGTGTTCTCCTTACCTGAAATGTGCTGTATATCAGAAGTGAACTGAGAAATGAAATCGAGTTGTCGGATTTCACGTGGCGAATGCCTATCCGGTTTCGATTTGAGTGCATGGGTAAGAGGTTTGTGGTCAGTGTAGGTAGTAAATGACCTACCTTCAAGAAGATGGCGAAAGTGCTTGATACCCAGATATGCTGCAAGCAACTCCCTACCAAAAGTGCTGTATTTGGTTTCGGCGGGTTGTAACCTCTTAGAGAAGAAAGCCAGAGGTTGCCAAACTCCATCTACTCGTTGTTGGATAGCTCCCCCAACTCCTACGTCAGAAGCGTCCCCAGAAGGAAAAACCAGTAAGACCAGTATTTTTTTTTTACTGGTTTCCAGTAGATTTTTACTGGTTTCCAGTATATTTTTACTGGGCCAGTTGATTTTTAACTGGACCAGTAAAAATCAACTGGAGACCAGTTCCAACAACTGCATTCCAGTTGAAGCAATTAGTAATACCAGTTAAATTGTTTTTCATCAAACTGATGCTACTGGTCCAATAAATGGTTTCCAGTAGATTTTTACTGGTTTCCAGTATATGTTTACTGGACCAGTTGATTTTTAACTGGACCAGTAAAAATCAACTGGAGACCAGTTCAAACAAAGTAGTAATACCAGTTATTTGTTTTTCATCAAACTGGTGTTGTACTGGTCCAATAAATAATGACTTTATTTCAAGTCAGATCATATGACGAATTATGGAAAATGAATCTTGCAATTCAGAGAAAGTTATTACCGTTATCATTTATCATTGTTATCATCATTCTTTTTATAATTAATATAATTATTATGATTATTATGATCATTGTTGTTATCATTCTTATTACTGTTATCATTATTATTGATTTTGTAATTATTATTATTAATATTATCATAATTATCAAGTATGAACATTATCATTAAAATAATTATTTCCTTTTTTAAATGATTAAGATAAATCAAGATATATTCCTCTGATAGAGTCAACTGGTCTAAAGTAATTCATTGTTTGAAATTGAACTGGTCAAGACCAGTACTACCAGTAATTCTGATGATGCTGATCACGTGGTTTACCTCATTTGCATATTTCCTGTTTTTTAAAGAAAAATCAGGATTTAGAATGGAATATTCTTGCAATGGCACTCATTGTTGTTTAAAAACTTTCTAAATAAGTGTGTGAACTAATTCACAATGAAAATGTGTAATTTCATACATCAAATTTAAAATAACAGCAGAAAGATTAATTTACTAACCATTTTTTCCATCACATTTCACTGACCATGGTATATAACAAACCAAATGCATGTAATAAATTGATCCAGTAAGACCAGTACGAGGACCAGTTCGGCCAGTTCGAGGACCAGTCAGACCAGTAAAAAATACCAGTAAAGACCAGCTGAAATTGGAAACCAGTACGAAGACCAGTAACAGCCACCAAAAACAAGACCAGTATAAAATTCCAGTAGTTCAAGACCAGTTAATTTTTAACTGGACCAGTAAAATTTTAACTGGACCAGTATGACCAGTTAGACCAGTAAACCGATGTTCCAATTTCCAGAGTTACCAGTTAAAATTATACTGGTCTAACTGGTCCAGTGGAACTGGTTTTTCCTTCTGGGGTCGACTAGTAGGCACAAGGGAACATCAGTGCGAGGGTGCACAAGAACAGTAGAGTTAGCCAATTGATCTTTAGCATGATTGAAAGCAAGAAGCTCTTTCTCTCCAAGATCAATTGGCATGTTATTTTTTGTTCTGTTTTTCAACAGATCAGTTAGTGGTTGCAGCACCTCTGCACAATGAGGAATGAATCGCCTGTAGAAGTTTATCAATCCCAGGAATTCTCGAAGTTTGGTGAGTGACGTAGGTGCGGGAAAATCACGGATGATTTTCACTTTGTCGCTAAGAGGGCGGATTCCGGTTTTGTCCACCATATGTCCGAGAAAAGATAGCGATGAAGCACCAAACTGACATTTCGAGGGATTGACAATGATGCCATACTCCTGCAGGCGATCGAATAGCAGACGGACGTGTGTCTCATGTTCATCCTTAGAGGAACTGGCTACCAGTATATCATCCAGATAAACATAGACAAATGGGAGGCCGCGAATGACGGTGTCCATCAATCGCTGGAATTTGTGCTGCATTCCTAAGGCCGAATGGCATTCGAACAAATTCGAATAAGCCGAATGGAGTGGTCACGGCAGTCTTGTGAATGTCGCTAGGCTCGACTGGGATCTGATGATATGCCCTAACGAGATCAATTTTAGAAAAAATTGTCTTACCTGCAAGAGTTGAAGAGAAATCTTGCAAGTGTGGGATAGGGTATCGATCCGGGACTGTGCGAGCGTTGAGCAAACGATAATCACCACAAGGCCGCCAGTCCCCTGGCGTCTTCTTGGGAACCATGTGCAATGGACTTGACCAGTTGCTCTCAGATTGTCGGATAATGCCAAGTTCAAGCATGTGCTCAAACTCTGCCTGGGCAATTCTCTGACGATCTGGAGCAAGACGACGAGGGCGCGCTGCCGCGGGCGGGCCTCGAGTTGGGATGTGATGCGTGGTAGTATGTTTCACTTCTGAGTGCTTGTAAACCGGTCGTGTGATATCCGGATACTGACGGAGAATGGAGTGAAACCGCTCCGATGTGTCATGTTGAACATACATCGGGCTAATAGTACCTGTATATGAACCACATCCCTGGACTGTTAGAGTGGTTTTGGTGTCTATCAATCGGCGGTGTTTGATATCCACCAACAGTCCAAATTGGTCAAGAAAATCGGCACCCAAAATCGGCGTGGGTATATCTGTCACAACAAATATCCAGCGAAAAACACGCCGTAAACCGAAATCAAGTGTGAAAGACTTTTGTCCGAAAGTCTTGATTGGCGATCGATTTACAGCCTGTAGTTGAATATTTGTTGCGTCAACCCTAGCCGGTTTCCCCAATTTTGAATGAGGGAAAATGCTCACCTCAGCACCTGTGTCGACGAGAAAGCGTGTACCAGTGTACGTGTCGTTGACAAAGAAAAGGCGACTGGGTTGGGTGCTGCCAAGGGGGTTAGTCGCCGCTATTCCTTGGCGGGGTCGTTTCCCTGGGCCTGTCTTGCTGAGAAAGAGCAAGGACTGATGCACTTTTGAGCACTGCTCCCATGTTTCCAGTGATACCAGCACTGGGCACCTGCATGCTGTTCACTGCGTGAAACCGACTTGCGCTGTCGACTACAAGTCCCTCTCTGGTTTTTCAGCATGGTTAATGCTTGAATCTGCATTGTGAGCTGGTCAACCTGCGCAGAGAGTTGGTCGATTGGAGAAAGGGAAGATTCAGGAGTAGAGGAAACATTACGGATAGTCATGTTGTAGGGTTAAGAAAAATTGAAGAGTAGAAAGGAAACAAAAATAGCGAAATAAGAATAGCGAAGTGAGAGAAATGAAAAGAGGGCGATAAAAGAAAATTAAGGATTCAGGATCACGTCGGGATCACCAGCAGTGGCGTACCTAGGATTTTCCACAGGGGGGGCAAAACCGTCCGCCCAAAAATTTGACAAGCAAAAAAAAAAAAAAAAAAAAAAGGTCTTCGATCACAAATAAAGAATTTCGTTCCAGAAAAAATTTGACAAGCAAAAAAAAAAAAAAAAAAAAAAAAAAAATAAGGTCTTCGATCACAAATAAAGGATTTCATTCCAGGAAAAAATTGACAAGCAAAAAAAAAAAAAAAAAAAAAAAAAAAAAAAAAGGTCTTCAAGCTCGTCAGGGGGGCATTAGAGGTCTTAAAGCTCGTCAGGGGGGGGCAAAAAGGTTTTTCAAGCCCGTCAGGGGGGGCAAATATACGTTTTTGCATGGGTTGTGACTCGTCAGGGGGGGCAGAGTGCCCCCCCTGCCCCCCCCCCCGTAGGTACGCTAGTGATCACCAGTTTAGGAAATTGGCTATACAATCTCCGAATATTTATATAAAAGTTAGGTCCTACCTTAATTCTTGCTCGCCAGAAGATAGAATGGGGTCCAGCCGCTCAGATAAATTGCACAAATCCGTGAATAGAAATATATACACTTCACAATTTCAAATAGATTAGAAAAAAGGAAAGATGTCACAAAATGACTCGCGAAGTAATGAGCTCATTAAATATGCAGAGTGAATATAGACTTCGAAGGAGTGGAAGTGACGGTAAGAAGTAAGAATTGGAAAATGTAGAGAGATAAGTATAAGTTGATCCTCCACAAGATTTGAGTCGATCCTCACTAGCAGCTGGATGAGATGGTCAGCATGAGTGGTCAGGACGAAGGCAGAGAGTAGAGTGATGATGTGGTAGAGAAAACAAGTTGTTTTTACCAACATCAGAAAAGATGAGACAAAGAAATAAGCGCCAAAAAGGGGTAAAACACAGTTGAGAAGAACAAAGAGGAGAGAAGCAGACTGTGAGAAAAGCAAACATGCAAGCATCTCTGTAGTGATGTTGTATACCTGCAAGTTCATTGCAATAAACAAGGAACAATGAAAGGATGTTTGCTCCAAGTCTAGGAACAAAAGAAAGGTTGTTTCTCAATATAAGAATGTGTTTGCCAAGTAGATTTGGACAGAAAATGAGTTGGCTTGCTCTGTGAATGTACAGTATTGTAGTACATACACATGGCGTGAACAAGTGAGAATATATGAAATTGGAAATAAAAGAAAGAATTTATATACATATACAGAATGTTGAAATATAAATGAAAATATATACAAGGAAAGAATATATAGATGTAGATATATAAAAAGATATAGTCAAGTCACAGTAGTATAAGGTTGTCTCCAGCGTCATGACGTAATGTTACGTAACCCTCATGAATATTAATGAGGGTCATGAATATTAATGAGGGTCTTGAATACATAATGAGGGTGTCTTGGGCGTCATGACGTCATCCGAGCCCTAGCCTTAACCCTAGCCATAACCCTAACCGTAAGAGTACCAGCAACTGTAACCCTACCCGAAACCCTAACCCTACATGTACCAGCAACCATAACCCTACCCCAAACCCTAATCTATTATCGATGTCACTGACGTCAGTCAGTGACATCGGAACACGATGGAAGATGATGCTACTGACGTCAGTCAGTGTCATCATGGACGACATCGATGAGGACATCGTTGGATTGCAACAGGGAAGTGCACTGGAAGGGGAAGGAACACGACGTGACATGAAATGGGTGGGGGTATAATAATATAATAAAATACAAGGGGAGTTCTATGACATCATACTCGATATAGTCATCCATGACATCGTTGGATTGCGACAGGGGAGTTTAGAACGTGATGGGACATGAAATGGAGGGGTAAAACAATAGGTTAAAAAACAAGGAAACCTCCATAAAGGGTGGAGGAAAACCGTCATTCGTCATTATTGCGTAACACTCAAAAACTGGGACCTTCTACATACAACATGTGTAATACAACCGCAAAACGTCGACGATACCGACTGGTGTCAAGAATTTCAGAAACAAGTGGAAAAGGCGGACTTGCTCATGGTCATCGAATATCTGGCCATTATCGAGATTTTCAAAGAGTAATACATGAAAAAATATCCCAAGACATGGGTGGAAGAATTGATCAAAGAAAATCCTCAGATGAAAGTACGGCAATCGTTGGAGTGCTTGGACCCTCAGAAGGTGGCCAAATTTTACCCCCACGTAGCGAGAGTGATGTGACTGAGACCAGACCCGTACCTCGTCACAGAATATGGGTTGTCTATAGCGTCATAACTTTATTATTTGTTTTATGAATATGAATTATGAAATATGTAAATTCATAACGTGTATGAAACATGGACATGATCGACGTCATAATTATGCATACATTATGAACAAATTAAGATTAAAGATATCGTGACGTCACATCGATGATGTAGTGGTCCCAAACTTTGCTTGGTTTAGAGCCCTTGGTTGTTTGCTCTCTGTAGCTATAGGCTTGGATTTGATTCTCAATGTTTACCTCGTTGGGTTTCATGCGAATGCATATATGGCCAGTATCGTCGTAGCCACCAATGATCGATTTCTGTATGATAGGACTAGTATGGCGAAAAACAATGGGGGAAGTTTAAAGAGCGGAGAAAAATTTATTCATCAGTTTCGTCATTTGGTTATTTTCATAATTTTGTCATTTCGTCATTATTTGTTGTTCTGTCATTTGTCAATCGGTCAATTATTCATTTTCTCGTGCTGCCATTTCGTCATTCTATCCTTTAGTGGGAATAGGGTGGGAAAGGGGAGGAACGATCGGCAAGGGAGGAGCCCTGAGGGACAAGTATCCGTCTTTTCATCATTGTACAATTCGTCATTTTCATGCCGTCGTTTTTTAATTTTTTCTCTCGTTTTGTCATTTTGATAATTCGGCCATTCGGTAATCATTCTACCATTTGTCGATCGGTCAATAATTTATTTCTCGTTTAGCCATTCGGTTATTTCGCCGATTTATCATTTTCTTCCTTACGTTATACGATGTTGTTCTGCTTTTTAACAGTTTCCTAAAGAAATTGTTCATTGAAAATCAAGAAACATATGCATAATTTTTTTTTCTACTTTGCTTAATCTGTCTATCATCATTGTACAATTCGTCCTCTTAATGTCATCCTGTTTGTGTTATTTCCATGCCATCGTTTTTATTTTTTCTCTCGTTTTGTCATTTTGATAATTCGGCCATTCGGTAATCATTCTACCATTTGTCGATCGGTCAATAATTTATTTCTCGTTTAGCCATTCGGTTATTTCGCCGATTTATCATTTTCTTCCTTACGTTATACGATGTTGTTCTGCTTTTTAACAGTTTCCTAAAGAAATTGTTCATTGAAAATCAAGAAACATATGCATCATTTTTTTTTTCTACTTTGCTTAATCTGTCTATCATCATTGTACAATTCGTCCTCTTAATGTCATCCTGTTTGTGTTATTTCCATGCCATCGTTTTTATTTTTTCTCTCGTTTTGTCATTTTGATAATTGTCGATCAGTCAATTGTTCATTTTCTCCTTCTGTCATTCGGTCATTTCGTCGTTTTGTCATGTTCTTCCCTACGTTACGTCGTTGTTTCGTTACTAACAGTTTCCAAAAGAAATGGTTTCATTGAAAATCAAGAAAGATATAAGAGAACAAACTAGATGGTCATCGTGCGGATACACAATGATTGTTCATCTTCTACTCCCTCCTATATACTTGTCAGATGATTCATAACAATTATTATAATGTGATATTATTGGGAGAAATATATCCCCCACCCCACGATTGACACCCATGTCAACGATTCAACCAAAACAATATTGCTGCCTAAGTTCTTATACCCCCGAAACCTTATTTCGCCGATTTATCATTTTCTTCCTTACGTTATACGATGTTGTTCCGCTTTTTAACAGTTTCCTAAAGAAATTGTTCATTGAAAATCAAGAAACATATGCATCATTTTTTTTCTACTTTGCTTAATCTGTCTATCATCATTGTACAATTCGTCCTCTTAATGTCATCCTGTTTGTGTTATTTCCATGCCATCGTTTTTATTTTTTCTCTCGTTTCGTCATTTTGATAATTGTCGATCAGTCAATTGTTCATTTTCTCCTTCTGTCATTCGGTCATTTCGTCGTTTTGTCATGTTCTTCCCTACGTTACGTCGTTGTTTCGTTACTAACAGTTTCCAAAAGAAATGGTTTCATTGGATATCAAGAAAGATATAAGAGAACAAACAAAATAGATGGTCATCGTGCGTATACACAATGATTGTTCATCTTCTACTCCCTCCTATATACTTGTCAGATGATTCATAACAATTATTATAATGTTATATTATTGGGAGAAATATATCCCCCACCCCACGATTGACACCCATGTCAACGATTCAACCAAAACAATATTGCTGCCTAAGTTGTTATACCCCCGAAACCTTCATTAATTATGGTCATGACACCATTTCCTCATTATTACATTTTATCATTTAGTCATTTGGGTATTGTTATTTAATTCAATTTTTATTCCGTCCTTCAATCCTCTCATCATTTTACCACGTTCACCATTTTTGTTTTCATTTCCTCATATCACCAGTCATCATTCGCAAGATCGTATTTCCTTCCACTCCATCTAGACATGGTTCAATAATGAATTGCTACGTATATTATTTGTCTCTCTATATAGGATATCCCATATAAGTTTCTTTATTATGGTAAAGCACCATGGGTAAAGCTGGCCAAATATAATGAAGAAATTATGAAACACATACAACGCACACACACTAAGAAACAGAAATCTGGGATAAACTTATTGATTTATTTTTATTACACAGAACACAGGGCAATCACATATAGAATGGTATTTTTAAAGGGTTTTAGACTCGTGTCAGTTAATTTAATGAATATGCATTATTTCTTTCCACCCTATAAGAACGGACTCAATATATAGATTCCGTACTAAATCAATCAATGCAGTATTTTAGTTATGAATTTATTCGGTTCCTTCCATCTCATCATCATCATTATCATCATCATCCTCTTCAGCTTGATATTGGAATAATCCATCGAATTGGGTTCCTTGTCTTGCTAAGACTCGTTGTACTGCTTTCCGAACGTTCATGCAACTTTCTACTCTTTCCGAGAGATCAGAAATTATTTCCTGATTCGTGTCGTCCTCTTCGAGGTACAAACTTTGTCGCAAAAAAATAGAATAGCGGTCGAAAAAGGTCCGTTTGACGGCCCATAGAACTTTCACATAAGCCTTTTCTTTGGCTTCTTCATCACTCATTCCATCGGAGATGTATTTGTCGTACTTTTCATTCCTCAGTTGCTCGGTAGCTGCCATCGCCTCTGCGTACCATTCTTGATAAGCTAGGTTGTCTGCTGGGTCGTCCATGTCAGGTGTCTCTGAATTAGAAGATTCGTCGTCCTCTGTATCATCATCTCTTTCTGAATGACTCGTTTCTACTCCCTCGTCATCACTATGACTGTCCGCGTTTTTGGAATCTTCATCCTCGCGTTCATTTTCAGCATAATCTGAAGCATTTTCCATTTCAGGGTGTGCATTTTGTTGATGCCTTTGCATGTCATATTTACGACTATAAGTTCTATGGCATAGTGAACAGCCGTAGCGTTTTGATATATCGAGGTTATTCATCCTGTTGACTTGATGGCTCCTAGCTCGCAAAATGAAAAGAAATGGCTGAATCTGTACTTTTTGTAGTGTTTGCAATTTTGTCCATGATGTCGCATGCAAGTAACGTTACAACGTTGTGATACGGAAGTGCATAACGCCGTTGCCGGCGCAAGGAGCGGCAATTACTAAACGCCATTGACACAGATTTGAACGACAGAATTATCAAAATGACGAGAACAACCAGAATTCCGATTGGCAATAGGAATAATTTACAATATGTGATTGCGAAATTACGGAAAGAAAAATGTGAGTGTGACAAAATTATGAAAGGAGAAGATGGGAAAACAGTGACATCGAAATATGACGAAACGACACGAGTTATTAACGAAATTACCATGATTACGGAATGACCATAGGATAAATTGACCGATTAACATTACTAATAACGGATGACTGGTGATATGAGGAAATGAAAACAAAAATGGTGAACGTGGTAAAATGATGAGAGGATTGAAGGACGGAATAAAAATTGAATTAAATAACAATACCCAAATGACTAAATGATAAAATGTAATAATGAGGAAATGGTGTCATGACCATAATTAATGAAGGTTTCGGGGGTATAAGAACTTAGGCAGCAATATTGTTTTGGTTGAATCGTTGACATGGGTGTCAATCGTGGGGTGGGGGATATATTTCTCCCAATAATATAACATTATAATAATTGTTATGAATCATCTGACAAGTATATAGGAGGGAGTAGAAGATGAACAATCATTGTGTATACGCACGATGACCATCTATTTTGTTTGTTCTCTTATATCTTTCTTGATTTTCAATGAAACCATTTCTTTTGGAAACTGTTAGTAACGAAACAACGACGTAACGTAGGGAAGAACATGACAAAACGACGAAATGACCGAATGACAGAAGGAGAAAATGAACAATTGACTGATCGACAATTATCAAAATGACAAAACGAGAGAAAAAGTAAAAACGATGGCATGGAAATAACACAAACAGGATGACATTAAGAGGACGAATTGTACAATGATGATAGACAGATTAAGCAAAGTAGAAAAAAAAATGATGCATATGTTTCTTGATTTTCAATGAACAATTTCTTTAGGAAACTGTTAAAAAGCAGAACAACATCGTATAACGTAAGGAAGAAAATGATAAATCGGCGAAATAACCGAATGGCTAAACGAGAAATAAATTATTGACCGATCGACAAATGGTAGAATGATTACCGAATGGCCGAATTATCAAAATGACAAAACGAGATAAAAAATTAAAAAACGATGGCATGGAAATAACACAAACAGGATGACATTAAGAGGACGAATTGTACAATGATGATAGACAGATTAAGCAAAGTAGAAAAAAAAATGATGCATATGTTTCTTGATTTTCAATGAACAATTTCTTTAGGAAACTGTTAAAAAGCAGAACAACATCGTATAACGTAAGGAAGAAAATGATAAATCGGCGAAATAACCGAATGGCTAAACGAGAAATAAATTATTGACCGATCGACAAATGGTAGAATGATTACCGAATGGCCGAATTATCAAAATGACAAAACGAGAGAAAAAATAAAAACGATGGCATGGAAATAACACAAACAGGATGACATTAAGAGGACGAATTGTACAATGATGATAGACAGATTAAGCAAAGTAGAAAAAAAAATGATGCATATGTTTCTTGATTTTCAATGAACAATTTCTTTAGGAAACTGTTAAAAAGCGGAACAACATCGTATAACGTAAGGAAGAAAATGATAAATCGGCGAAATAACCGAATGGCTAAACGAGAAATAAATTATTGACCGATCGACAAATGGTAGAATAATTACCGAATGGCCGAATTATCAAAATGACAAAACGAGAGAAAAAATTAAAAAACGATGGCATGGAAATAACACAAACAGGATGACATTAAGAGGACGAATTGTACAATGATGATAGACAGATTAAGCAAAGTAGAAAAAAAAATGATGCATATGTTTCTTGATTTTCAATGAACAATTTCTTTAGGAAACTGTTAAAAAGCAGAACAACATCGTATAACGTAAGGAAGAAAATGATAAATCGGCGAAATAACCGAATGGCTAAACGAGAAATAAATTATTGACCGATCGACAAATGGTAGAATGATTACCGAATGGCCGAATTATCAAAATGACAAAACGAGAGAAAAAATTAAAAAACGACGGCATGAAAATGACGAATTGTACAATGATGAAAAGACGGATACTTGTCCCTCAGGGCTCCTCCCTTGCCGATCGTTCCTCCCCTTTCCCACCCTATTCCCACTAAAGGATAGAATGACGAAATGGCAGCACGAGAAAATGAATAATTGACCGATTGACAAATGACAGAACAACAAATAATGACGAAATGACAAAATTATGAAAATAACCAAATGACGAAACTGATGAATAAATTTTTCTCCGCTCTTTAAACTTCCCCCATTGTTTTTCGCCATACTAGTCCTATCATACAGAAATCGATCATTGGTGGCTACGACGATACTGGCCATATATGCATTCGCATGAAACCCAACGAGGTAAACATTGAGAATCAAATCCAAGCCTATAGCTACAGAGAGCAAACAACCAAGGGCTCTAAACCAAGCAAAGTTTGGGACCACTACATCATCGATGTGACGTCACGATATCTTTAATCTTAATTTGTTCATAATGTATGCATAATTATGACGTCGATCATGTCCATGTTTCATACACGTTATGAATTTACATATTTCATAATTCATATTCATAAAACAAATAATAAAGTTATGACGCTATAGACAACCCATATTCTGTGACGAGGTACGGGTCTGGTCTCAGCCACATCACTCTCGCTACGTGGGGGTAAAATTTGGCCACCTTCTGAGGGTCCAAGCACTCCAACGATTGCCGTACTTTCATCTGAGGATTTTCTTTGATCAATTCTTCCACCCATGTCTTGGGATATTTTTTCATGTATTACTCTTTGAAAATCTCGATAATGGCCAGATATTCGATGACCATGAGCAAGTCCGCCTTTTCCACTTGTTTCTGAAATTCTTGACACCAGTCGGTATCGTCGACGTTTTGCGGTTGTATTACACATGTTGTATGTAGACGGTCCCAGTTTTTGAGTGTTACGCAATAATGACGAATGACGGTTTTCCTCCACCCTTTATGGAGGTTTCCTTGTTTTTTAACCTATTGTTTTACCCCTCCATTTCATGTCCCATCACGTTCTAAACTCCCCTGTCGCAATCCAACGATGTCATGGATGACTATATCGAGTATGATGTCATAGAACTCCCCTTGTATTTTATTATATTATTATACCCCCACCCATTTCATGTCACGTCGTGTTCCTTCCCCTTCCAGTGCACTTCCCTGTTGCAATCCAACGATGTCCTCATCGATGTCGTCCATGATGACACTGACTGACGTCAGTAGCATCATCTTCCATCGTGTTCCGATGTCACTGACTGACGTCAGTGACATCGATAATAGATTAGGGTTTGGGGTAGGGTTATGGTTGCTGGTACATGTAGGGTTAGGGTTTCGGGTAGGGTTACAGTTGCTGGTACTCTTACGGTTAGGGTTATGGCTAGGGTTAAGGCTAGGGCTCGGATGACGTCATGACGCCCAAGACACCCTCATTATGTATTCAAGACCCTCATTAATATTCATGACCCTCATTAATATTCATGAGGGTTACGTAACATTACGTCATGACGCTGGAGACAACCTTATACTACTAGTCACTACAAGAGTATGAAGGGCGTCTACATCAATGAAGACATCACCCCAATGAGACTTGCTGTCCTCCATGCGGCAAAGTCAAGTCCCCATGTGAAGAGAGTATCAACTAGCAACGGCAACATTGTTTGCAAGCTCACTAATCATGCTAACGATGAATTCAAAACGATTAAATCCCCTGATGACCTATTTGATGTTGGTCTTGACAGCATTAAAGGACAAGTCCAACCCAACAAACAAGAATAACACTAAAAGTTTCATCAAAATCGGATCTGAAATAAGAAAGTTATGACATTTTAAATTTTTGCTAAATTTCACCAAACAGTTATATGCACATCCTGGTCAGTATGCAAATGAGTGGACCGATGACATCACCCACTCACTATTTCTTTTGTATTTTATTATATGAAAAAATGAAATATTTGAATTTTCTCCTCAATGTCATGTGAGCAAAGTTTCATTCCTCCCTTAACATGTGGGATTTTATTGTTTTAACATTTTGTGGTTCAAACAAGATGGTCCTAATTGTGATATCCGTAAAAATGAAATATTGTATAATTCAAACAATAAAAAACAAAAGAAATAGTGAGTGAGTGACATCATCAACTCTCTCATTTGCATATCACTGAGGTGAGTATAGAACTGTTTTGGGAAAAATAAGCGACGCTTTAAAATGCCATAACTTTCTTATTTTACATCCGATTTTGATGAGGTTTTCAGCATTATGCTAGTTTGATTTTTCTCTGTTTATTCTTATCAACATTTTTCTGGGGTGGACTGGACCTTTAACTACAAGAACTTCAAGCTCCATTTCATGGAACTATAATCCTGATTGGCTTGTGTTTATTGCAAATAGGTCTTTATCACTAATATAAATGGAAAACAAAGTCTATTCTTATGAGTAATTACCAAATGATTTTGACAACGTTTTGAATTTTGATCTGTTGACATCTCTAAAGCTGTCTCATATCAACATACGATCATTAGGAAAAAATGTTGAAAATCTTAAGTTGTTATATGAACATGATGAAGATTGCATTAATACCAGATTTGATATAATTGGTTTGTCAGAGGTTTGGAGTGTCCCCAGGGGTGTGAGAGTTCAGATTTTTATCTGATTTCAGATTTTTTTGTTTTGATTTTCAGCTTAATTTCAGCTTATTTTTGGCCTTCCTGTCCCTGATACTTCACTTCTTAATTTGGAAGGTTACACCCTTAAAGTAGATTGTCGACTAAGTGAGTTTAGAGGATGAGGAGCTGGCCTTATATCAAGTCCAATCTGAAGTATACTCGTTTGAATTATGATATTGTCCATTCCGAATCTCTTAGGTTTCAAGTTAGTTTTACTAATGAACTTAAAATACTTATTGGTGTGATATACAGAAAACCTGGTACAAATGTAAAATAATTCAAAGATAGCCTGCTTTCTTTTTTAGAGCAGAATAAGATTGATAAGCGTAAATGTGCAGTGGAGGACTTCGTTTCATCTCTATACAGTGTGTGGGATTAGAAGAATTAAATAAATTCACCAACAAGGGTAACCAAAGATTCTTTTACCATATTAGATCATATTTATTCAAATTTTGGTATGATTGAAATATGCTCAGGTATCATACAATCTGACATTTCGGATCATTTTGCAGTTTTTGTAGTTTTCAGGAATATTAAAAACAAAATATGTGAAAATAAGAGGATAATTACTTTTAGATGCTACAAAAATGATGATACCGATCAGTTTAAAATGATCTTTCCCATTGTGACTGGGAAGAGGTATTTAGTAGCAGTGACGTAAATGTTGCATATTCTACTTTTAAGAGATCTTTTTCTTGTATTTGCAATAAGCATGCTCCATTTGTGACTAAACAGATTGGAAAAAGGAAAGACATCAAAAAGAAACCATGGTTGGCAAAAGGAATTTTGAAATCTATACGTACCAAGCAAAAATTATATGCAAAACTTAAGTCAAATTACCGTGACGACATTTTGAAGGAGTTCAAGAAATATAGAAATAAGCTAACTACAATATTAAAGAATGCAAAAAGAAAATATTACAGTAAGTTGTTGTAAATTATGACAACCGATGTGACACAGGCAAAACGTGGGATATAATTAATGAAAAATTGGTTGGTAAGAAAAAAGCATCAAGAAGTACTGAGATGTAAAAGCTTATCAAAAAGTTAAACGAAAATAATACTATTCTTACATCTGCAAATGATATTGCTGATGAATTTAACAACTTCTTCGTAAGTATTGGACCTAACTTGGCTGATTCATTGCCCATTGAGAATATGTCACATTCACATTACCTTGGTGCACAAGCTATCAATTGTTTATTTTGGAAACCTGTGACAGAGGCTGAAGTATTCAAGCATGTCATGCATGTGGTCATGATTATTTACCTGCAAGGTTGTTAAGAGAGGGAGCAGTTTATATATCAGGTGTCCTTACTTATATCTTCAATCTGTCTTTTGAGTGTGGGAGAGTACCTGATGACATGAAAATAGCGAAGATTACACCTATCTATATAAAAGGACCAAAAGATGATCCAGGAAACTACCGACCAATCTCTGTTTTGCCAGTTCTGTGTAAGGTTGTAGAGAAAGTAACCAATAAAAGATTAATAGAATTTTTAGAATCCAATGATGCATTATTCAATCATCAGTATGGTTTTCGTAAAAGATACAGTACAAAATTGTCGCTTATCAATTTGTCGAACACTATTCTTAAATCCTTAGACCAGGGTAGAACTACCCTTGGGATATTCATTGATTTTAAAAAAGCTTTTGACAGAATCGATCACAATATTTTGATACAGAAGTTTTTCCACTATGGTGTGAGAGGGCTTCCTTTAAACTGGTTTAAAGACTATCTTGCTTGCAAATATCAATTTGTTCAACATGGGGAAATATATTCAAAGAAATGAAAATAAGATGCGGTGTCCCTCAAGGCTCAGTATTAGGGCCTACATTGTTTTTAATATACATAAATTATCTACCATCCGTTTCAAATTATTTTAATTTTAGATTATTTGCTGACGACTCTAATCTTTTTCACACCTTTACAATTGGAGAGAATGAGATCGATACCAATGAGTTAAATACTAATATAAATAAAGTGCAAAAGTGGTGTGTTGCAAATAAGCTTACCATCAACTCTCTGAAAACAAAATTTATGTTAATTAGCAGTAGAAGAAGGAACTTTAAGTTGCGTGGTAAAATCACACTAGATGGAGAGGAATTGGAAGAAGTTGATGAAGCAACTTATGTAGGTATAACAATTGATAAGGATCTGTCATGGAAAGGTCATATACTGACGATTAACTCAAGTATACGTAAGAAAATATGAATTTTGTTTCGGTTACGACATTTTGTACCCAAATTTACTTTGATATTGTTATACAAAGCTTTTATAGAGCCACATCTCACTTATGGCATTTCATGAGGTGTAAGAGAGTGCATACAAGAGTAGCCTGAATTGTATATATCTTTCCCAAAAAATGTCAGTGTGAGCAATTACCTTTAGTCACTGGCAAGCTCATTCTCGCCCTTTATTTAATGATTTAAAGATTCTTAATGTTTATGATTTGCATAATCTATCAGTATGTACCTTCATGTATGATCTGCGTAATAATAACCTACCTCATTCCTTAGCAGATTATTGTAACCTAATTGAGCACAATTATCCTACTAGACAGAAGAAAGGCCAACAAGTAAATCTTCCAAGACTAAAAACAACTCAAGGCCAATTTTCACTTTCTTTTCTAGGTAGCAATTTCTGGAATAAAGTACCAGTTGAAATCAAATTGAAGAAATCAAGAAAAAGTTTTAGGAATTCTCTAAAAAGTTATTTGTCTTCATAAATTCACACCATCAACATGTAAGTCTACAGTAGATAATTGATACAATTAAGATACTTAAAAAAATGTTGATGATAACCCTTTACAAGGAATGTATTGCAGTTTAAATTTGTGTTTTGTTTTGTTTTTCCTTCTTAAATGTGCATTTTGTAATATTTGTGGGGCCAGGCTCGATTAGCACTTGTGCTTTTTTTCTGGTCCCATTTACCATCGTATTTTTATACATGTGTAACTGTTATGCAATTTGTTTTATAACCTGTAAACATGTGAATATTGTTGGTAAATAAAAAAATCAAATAAAAAAAAACACGATAAGATGTTTCATGTGGCCTTAATACAAATCAATGTGCGAGCGCGAATTGCGAACAGAATTTTTTTGAGATTTTATATATTTAGACCTAAAAGTTTAACATTTTTAGCAGCTTTTTATTAACTAGATTCGTGTCTAACTGAACCATCCATGCGAGTGCGAATATACTTGCATGCCAAAGGACCTGTTAAAGACTGATCATCGTGATCCATGAATTGAATACACATCTTACCAAACCAAAAATGTGAGCGCGAAGCGCAGTCTGATTTTTTAATATTTCCACCTGAAAAATTTGATTTTATTTATGAAAAGGATGGTTATATCAACCAAACAATTTATGAGAGCGCGAGCTGGAATTCTTTATTTCCGACCAGAAAACTGGACATTCTCGGAGCTTGTACTGTAATGCGTATATAAATAAGTAATTCATGCGAGCGCGCGCTAAAATTTTTAAATCTGAAAATTAAGGACGTGTTAATGACTGTTTGCAGTGGCTCATGAATAAAAAATGTTTCTCACTAATCAAACAGAGCGAGCGCAAAGCACGAGCTGAAAATTTTTAGACGTTCGACCTGAACACTGGTATGGCTAATTAAGCACGTGTTTTTTTTCTCTCTCTCTCGAAAAAAAGATCACAGTAAACAAGCGCGAAGTGTGAGCGAAATTTTTGCAGATTTAAAACTAAAAACAGAACATTCGAAGCAATGTTACCATAAAGAGGGTGTGCATAGAACTAAGCAATTGATACGAGGGCGCAGCGCGAGCTGAATTTTTTTTATTTTACGACCTGAAATTGAACATTCTATAACACTTTGTAATTATAATGAGCTTAAATAACTAAGTAATTTATGCAAGTGTGCCTCGCATATACCCTAATACGCCTGTACAAAAAACGAGTTCGCCAAAATTGTGAATGTTTATATACAAACAACTAACATTGTGATAGATTTTGACATATATTATTCAGTTAATTAGTGTCATATTCCACTTTTCCTCCTAACCTTTACCATCTTTTCTTAACTTTTTCCTCCTTAGTCGTAAAAATTTGGGGTCCGTGGCCTCCAGACCCCCCTATCCATAGGCGGATCCAGGGGGCCGAATGCCCCCTCCCCCCCCCCCCCTTATTGTTGGTGCAAAAAAGAAGGGGAAAGAAAGAAAAAAGGGAAAAAGTGGAGAAAAAATAGGCAGATGTGAGGGGAAATATAAGGAGGAGGAGGTCCAATGAATAAAATAAGCTGAGGGAAGAGACAGGGAAAACTATTATTTCATCTCACTATATTAAATTTTCGCTCGCGCTTCGCGCTCGCATTGCCTGTTTGATGAGATACACGTCTTGCTCAATCCATTTTTTAAATGTCAGATGCAAAGTCAAATAACACATTTCAACTCGGACACGGAGCTTTCATTGTTTTGTTTGATTTAAAAAGAACAATTGTAAATTGCCTCGATTCTCGTGCTCTGATATTTCAGCTCGCGCTGCACACTCCTATTATTTTATATGTGAAGCAACTATTTTCTTTGTGTATCCATTTTCATGTCTTATTGTCAAAAAACATCTGCTGGCGTTGATTAGTGAGTTATGCATACTTCTAGCAGTTTTTCAAACTTTTGGCTCGCACTTTGCTTTTGCGTTATATACTGTACTTGTTAATACGAAAATATAAGGCCTAACCAATGCATCCTGTTTCACAAAACTGCTTAAAATGTCCAGTTTTTCAGACCGTAAAGGGGAAGTTTACCCTGACAAAAATTTTAATGTAAAAATAGCAAAAAAATGATAAAAAATATTGAAGTTTTGAGAAAATCAATCGAAGAATTAAAAAAAATTAGGGCCTATTAGAATTTCAATCATTTGATTTGTGACGTCACATGCGAGCACAGGGGTGTCGCTCAATTTTTCAGATGGGGGGGGCCAAATCATGAATCAACGTTCCAAAGGCGCTCGATCAAACCAAACAAACAAACTCACGCACACACACTCACCGACACACCCTCACACACACATGGTACATCCAGGCATATTATTGGTACCAATGATTACGATGGGTATCTAAAAGAACAATGAATGCGAGTGCGAAGCGCGCGGGCAATTCTTTGTTTCGATCTGAAAAAAATTGACAAAAATTGACGTTTTCAATAAAGAAGAAGATATATCATCCCATAAACGATTATTGCAAATCGAAACGGGAGTTCTTTTGAGGTTTAAAGCTAAAAACGGGACATTCCATTCACCTATTTAATCATGAAAAGTATGGGTTTTTGCTAAGGAAATGACGCGAGCGTGAAGCGCGAGCTGAAAATTTTCATATAATCTGAAAAGCGGACATTTTGAGCACGATTTTAAGTAAAGATCGAGTTGTGTATCTCAATCTCGCTTGCTGATTTCTGTGTAACATTACAAGCTTATTTTATTTTCGCATTATTTCTGTCACAGAATTATTGGGGGCAAAACGTTGTTTGCCCCCCCCCAATATTTTCATTGGTTGGGCGATCGACCCCCCCCCCCCCCTCTGTGCGAACAGTTTCCCTACATAACGTACGGTTAAAAAATCAATGAAATGTCATTTTCTCATAAAATTTAAAATGTTTTTTTAATGCTATACCTTCAGTATATTAAAAGACAAATTATTTCACACCCGTTCCTAAAAAGAAACAAAAATATGGCTTAAGTCATCACGAACCATTTTTCAATTTGAAATTTAGGCCTACTGCTATGTTACATAACCTTTATTGGGCAGCTGCTCGTTTATGACGCGACAAATCCAAAACTTTAAATTCTAATAACTTTTTTTTCCTCAAACCTTCACCAATATTTTTCATTATTTTTTCTTTTATTTCTTATACAACAACTCTTCAGGGTGAATTCCCCTTAATATATATGCAATCGGAAGTAGGCCTATATACATGGAGAGTGAAATACTTCCCCACAGAAATTATCCATATTGGTCCCCATTGAAACCGATTGCCAATTAATTGGTGCAAATTGCCCAAACTGTTTTTAATGGAGTCTTTTGTTTCACGTTCCAATTGCATTGGGATTTCTCTCTCCATAAACATGGACGGTCCATATTATGGATTCATTTTGTGTTTCCGGAAAGGCAAGTTTTTCCAGTGGTAAAAAATTTAATTTGCTCACATCAAAATAAAGGGGTATTCCGCCGGAAGAAAATAATAGACCTAATTATCTAATGCGCCCAAGAACCATCAACCGAAAGTATTGTCAAACTGTACAAAGAGCGAAGTTATTATTTTTGACGTTTAGCAATATTCTTTGAAAACAATTATAAATACAGATGGGGGCATATAGAACCCCCAAAAAAAAAAGATCACGAAGAAAAAATGAAAGGAAAAACGTACGTGAAATATCCAATTTTCTGAGTATATATAGGCCTAATAGATTTTAATATTAAAGTAATCAAACTTTTATTCGTTCGCTTTCTCACGGCTTAAAGACTGAAATTTTGCCCCATGGCCCCAAGAATTCATTGACTCAGTCATCGATCAGGCCACTTTCAAATCATGAAAATTCGATATATAGGTGTGCTGATGTCATGTCCCCAGTTTCCTTTCTTAATTGTGTATTTTAGGTATATCTTATATAAAATAAGTTGCAGCAATGATTATCAATCTAACACAGTAAATCAGTAGACAATCCCATTTTTTCATTCCCGGTTTCCATTCCATGTCAAAAGTTTATCAAAATATGATTTCATATAGCAGGGGATCCAGCCTTCGCCAATAAGGGGGGGGGGGATTTTCAGCCATATTTTCCCCGATCGGCCGCTCGAAGTTAATTTTTGTTTGTTTGAAGGGGTAGTCCTAATAGTGACTTCTTAGCTTTATTCTTATAAATCAACATAATATTATTGTAGTCTCCTATTTATCATTACTTCATGTATCTTGTCCTAATATTTTGGGCAATTTTTGTGATCCTGAAAAGACATGTGTGCAACTAAATATTCACGCTCGCAGTAATCTTTAATATACGTTTTGAACTGATCGAAAAGTGACCCGCTAACATGGCTAAGGATGGCTTGCAGCTTCAGTTGGCCATGAAGACGTTAACATATTTCAACAATCAATAATGCGAGCGCAATTCGCGAGATGAAAATTTTGGACACTTCTACTAAAAGAATGGAAATTCCAAGCACTTTTTGTAATCGTGAACAGGATAGGTATACAACTAAACAATTGATGCGAGCGCGAAGCGCGAGCGGGAAAAAATTAGATTTAGACCTAACAATGGGACTCTTTTCATGTTTTGTATATCAATAAAAGGATAGTAATTGGGGATCTTCTTACATTAATAATATGCGAGGGCAAAGTGCGAGCTGAAAATCTTTGACATTTCTACCAAAAAGAAGTGAAATTCAAAGCACTTTTTGTAATCGTAAACAGGATAGGTATATGAATAAACAGTCATTCATGCGAGCGCGAAGCGCGAGCGGAAAAAATGAGATTTAGACCTGCAAACGGGACGATGAGTAATTGGGGATCTTCCTATATAGTCTAGGATAGGCCCCATAGAGAAGGGGTCGAACCTAGTTTTTTTAGATATACAATGTTTTTTTATGGTTTCTTGTCAATTCGAGGGTACTGATTCCGAATCTGAATGATGCCACTCTTGTAACCTTGAGCATTTTCAGCAAATTGGCAAAATCCAATATGGCAGCCAAAATATGAAAATTTCCCATGAAAATCATAAAATTGCCCACACATTAACTATAAAATGCATGTAGTTGTTGTGCAGAAGTGAAATACTCGTTGGAAAAGCGATATTTGACAAAATTTTTATTTTATTGATATTCAAAATGGCCGCCATAACCCCTGTATACTTTATTATGTAGAATATGAATGGGGAAAGTAATTTTTAAACAAGAGCACTATTATTGCATGTGATTGTGACCTACGAGTGGACTACTGTCTGAAAACATGATTATCAATAAAACTATGTCATTTGTATACATCTAATGTGATAAATGCTGTAATATGATATTCAAAATGGCTTTCATAGACCCCGTATACTGTACGTGTACAATATATAAAAGGGGACAAATAATTTTCACAACATTTGAATTTGCTTGACTATAAAATGCCAATAACAGCGAAATATTGGTGTAACACTGTCTGACAACAATGATTTCTAACAAAACATATCATTTCCCTTGCAATTTTGGTAATTATGCTGCATTTTGACATTCAAAATGGCTGCCATAGGCTCTATCTGTATTATGAACAAAGCGAATGAAGAAACTAATTTTCACAAGAGTAAGAACAATAAAATGAATGTAATTGTAATCTACGAAATGAAATATTGTCTCAAAACATGTTTTCTAGCGAAACATATCATTTCCTTTTTCATGCATGAGATAAATGCTGTATTGTAAAATTCAAAATGGCCTCTATGGGCCCTTACAGTATTATCTACAATGTAAATGGGGACAAATACTTTTGAAAGAATTAGGATTCGCCTCAGTGACTATGAAATCCATATAATTTTGTTGCATGAGGAAAATATTGTTTGAAAACATGATTTTTTTCCTCTGACCCTCTCCCATGACTTTCAATATGGCCGCTACAAGCCCTAACTAAATTATGTAACATGCGAATAGGGAAACTAATGTTCACCAGAATGAGAACCAAAAACGCACGTAACTGTGTGATGTATACATGTAGGTAAAATTTGGTCTTGAAAATGATTTCTAACTAAATACATCACATATTGGTCGAGAAGGCCTTACTTTGAAATTCAAAATGGCTGCCATACCCCAATTAGTATGTACATTGTAACTGGGGACAGATAATTTTGAAAGAAATTTTACTATGAGAATTGCTTAAATTTGATGTAAGTGTTAAGTGTTGTCTAAACCCAATGATTTCTAACGAAATATATCATAGCTTGTGTCATAAAGTATGCTTGCTACTCTGTTTTCTGTTATGATATGAGTTAATTAATTTATTTTATTTTTCTGTGTATATTTCATATGTATTTAAATGTTTTTATACTTGTTTTTATCATGTATTCCAGGGCCCCACGGGAGACCAGTTTATTGCTGAGTGGGCTACCCTGGTTAAATATATTGAAATAAATAAATAAATAAATAAAGGTGATGAATGCTGCATTTTAAAATTGAAAATGGCCGCCATAGTCCCTTATCTTAATATGTAAAATTTGAATGGTGAAAGATAATATCCACAAAAAAGCATATTGCAGCCATTTTGAATGTCAAAATATAGCATTTATCACCTAAATAACATAAGAAATGATCTATTTCGTTAGAAATCATATTTTCAGACGATATTTCACTCATACATGCAACATTTAGTCAAGCAAAGCCAAATTCTGTTAAAATCATATGTTCCCATTCACATAGTAAATAATAGGCCTACCGTTGGGGCCTGTAGCGGCTATTTTGACTTTCAAAATACATTATTTATCACCTACCTGGCAGAATAAAATGATATATCTTGTTAGAAATTATGTTTTCAGACAATATTTTACTCTTAAATCACAATTATATGCATTTTATGGTGCTGACTCCTGTGAAAATTGGTTTCCCAGATCGATTGTACATAATACAGTCAATGTCTTTGGCGGCCATTTTGAAAGTCAAAATATAATATTTAACACAAACATGAAACCCGAACAATATGTTTCGCTGAAAATTATATTTTAAGACAGTATTCCACTAATTTACCACAAAAGCACGCGTTTTAAATAGCGGTCACCTTGTGATTGTTTTTTGTCCTCTCTCACATCGTACATCATAATTTTAGGGCCTTTGGCGGCCATTTTAAATATCAAAATACAGGATTTATCACATACATGGCATGTTAAATAATAAATTTCGTTAACAAGAATGTTTTTAGTCAGTATTCCACTCGTTTATCTTAACAAAATGCATTTTACTGCTTACTCTTGTGATTTTTTTTCACCATTTACATTGCACATAATAGTGTTAGGGCTTTTGGAGGCCATTTTGAATATCAAAATACAGGATTTATCACATACATGACATAACAAATGATATATATCGTTAGCAATCATGTTTTCAGACATTACTTCACTCATACATCATTATTACTTGCATTTCAGTGCTCACTTTTGTGAAAATTAATTTTCCCCATTCATATTGTACAGGGGTCTATGGCAGCCATTTTGAATATCAAGAAAATAAATATTTTGTCAAAAATCATTTTTTCTTCAGATATTATTTCACTCCGGCAGCACATTGCATGTATTTTATAGCCAATGTGTGGACAATTTTATGATTTTCATGGGTAATTTGAATATTTTGGCGGCCATATTGGATTTTGCCAATTTGCCGAAAATGCTCAAGGTTACACGAGTGGCATCATTCGGATTCGGAATCAGCACCCTCGAATTGACAAGAAACCATAAAAAAACATTGTATATCTAAAAAAAACTAGGTTCAACCCCTTCTATCCTGGACTAATACATTAATAATCCTAATTATAATAAGTGCGAGCCGAAAATTTTTGACATTCTGATCACAAACTGGAAATGATTTAAATAGAGAACAAGCTGCTTATCTAAAGCCAACATGCTCGCGCATTTTTCATATTTAGACATAGAATCTCGGCATTCTGAATGCATTTTTTTTTATTATGAAAACCAATAAAGCGAGCGCGAAGCACGCGGCTTAATTCCGATCTGAAAAGGGTCAATTTAAGCTCTATATAATTATTTCAAGCACTTTGTAGGAAAATTATGAGGTGGATATGGATCGCACTTTGTTTTTTTTATAATTAAAGAGCTGATATTCATTATCATTGCTTTGAGTTTATAGAACCGAGACATTCTTATGACATTTTGTCAACGTATGAAAATGAATATTATCTTCCTATTCCTCTTCCTAAACGCGAGATGAAACTTATAGATATGTCATTCTGAAAAGGGGCAATTTAATTATTGACTAATATCTTATACTAATTGATTCAATAAGCCTATATGAGAGCGCAAATTCTCTTAATTGTGGCCTGAAAACTTGACATTTCAAGCACTTTTGTAATTATGAATATGATAAATGATGGTTAGTTTCGGTCATGTTCGCTCATTTGGTTTACGTAGCAGACGATGCTAGCCTGCTAGTATATAATATACTTACGCAAACCCTATTGCAAATCAAAACCAATTCCGGACTCGATATTTGCTTCCTAAAACTGTAGCTATATTATAAATATCAGTGGGCAAAACTTCATAGTACAAGAACATTGTTACTTTCAACATTAAATGCGTTAATTAAGTTTGTTTGGACTGTATTAATTGTTTCAAATGAAAAGGGACTAGGAATGGAAACTATCATACGTTGGTCACGTGACGTTGTACACAGAAATATGCCATGTTCTGCCTGCTCGATCTCAAAGTTTGGGGGGGAAATGAGATGTAACCATTATACCAGTCATAAAGTATTATACATCAAACTGTAGATAATCTATTTAGCATTGAGAAGACAATCAATCTCGACGTTTTTTACTCTTAGGGATATATTCCAGGGGAAAACAAAGGTGCCAGTGTTTCGAAAATATGGGTGGTTTCAGACCGTTTGCCATAGGAAGAGTTGTGAACATGGACACTTTCAAATGAACAGCGAGACGTAAATAGTGAATTAATTCTAATAATATTTACATCAGATTAATGGAATTTGATAAATGTCCACACTATTATCAATCTGGTGTGAGATTATTAATAGTTATAAAGATATAATATACCCGGATTTCTGCAATATTACGTTCATGAAAACCACTGTTCTCTGTGTTAGGACTTTCGGACACTCAAATACACGCGACTAACCATTCAGTGGCGTAACAGGCGGGGGGCAAGCTGCCCCCCTGGCGGATTTCACCGGGAAAATATAAAAAACGGGAAAAATAAAAGGGAGGGAGAAAGAAAGAAAGAAAGGGAAAGGGGAAGGAAAGAGGAAAAGTAATTAAAGGAGGAAAAGGAAAGGGAAAAGTGAAAAGAAAACGAAGAAGAAAAAAATATTTTTAATGGAAAAGGGAAGAAAGCGAGAAAGGGAACGAAAGAACATTTGAGAAAGAACAAAGCATTCCGAAATAGGCCTACAGTATGTAATGCAATAGCATAATGGGAAATAAATTAAAAGATGACAAAATTTAATGGCAAACAATAGCGGGAAATGAAGGTAGAATAGAATTAGTCAAAAGCTAAATTGGAAAACAAAGAAAATTAAGGGAAAATAAAGAGCGGGAATAAAAATCGATTGCATACAACATTGTGCTATAAGCTTGCTAAATATTATGCAAATAAGCTACCGAGGCTTTGCCCCAGACCCCACGCAGTATGGGCTTTTCATCTATAACCTTCAAATGGCTCTTTAACGCCCCCCTCCTACATTAAGCTTTACGTTTAATCACTGGCGTAAAGTCGCGCGGGGGGAAGGTCTTGGTTCCACACCCAAGAGGAAATAAAAGGAATTATATATAGGAGACAACATAATTAATGAATGGAAACAATGAAATATGTTACTTGCTAAATAAAATGGATATATATCACATATATAATTAAAATTTAATTTCAACAGGCTTTTTTTCCAGCTCGCTTTGCTCGCTGGCGACTTTTTACAAATTTTCACACATTGCTATATGTTTTGCCCCCTCAAAATATTTGGTTCAACTGGGGTGAATAAATTGTGTAAAAGCTATATTCTGTATATACCCACGATTTGATTAAAAATAGCGGCAATCTGCGAGGTTTAAATGGCTTTGATATCAAGAAGTTCCGGGGGCTCCGACGGATCCCCAACCGCATAGCACTGCCGTATATGAGTATGGAAGGGTTGGGCCATGCTCCCGAAAAGTTCTACAACCAAAAAAAAAAAGGAGGAAAGAAAAGCAAAGGAAAAGTGTAGGATATGATTTTATTTACTGAATATAATGTCAATAAATATCTCAAAGTTAAATTCTCATGAAAATGTGATTTTTATTCTCGCTCGCTTCGCTCGCTCGGGACTTATATTAAGCAGCACTTTAGCACATGCGCCATACTGCTCCTCTCGTTGCTGCAAGGAATCATGTTCACAGTGGCATATTATAATAAAGACCACAAAAAAGAATGGAAAGAGAGAAGAGTGAAATATATTATTCTTTGGATATCATGTCAAAATCTAACACAACATTGGATTTTTGTATTAAAAATGTCAAAAATTTTGCCCGCTCGCTTCGCTCGCTCGCAACTTTTTAAAAAGATAAATTCTACCTGATACGCAATGTCTGGCCTAGCTCTCAAAATCGTCGCCTCATTTCACCATTACGCCTGTTCATACCCTGATATGACCGGGAAATTTTTGGCTCTTGCCCCCCCCCCCCCCCCGGCCACCGACCCCTGTTACGCCGCTGTAACCATTATGTTTTTATAATTGATGCGAGTGCAAATCTCGAGCCGAAATTTTTGATAAACTCATGAAATGTGGATTTTAAGTTTGTTAAAAAAATAATATTGGGTTATATACAGAACTCACATCAAAATGTGAGCGTGCAGCGGGTGAGCTGACACCCCTGAATAGGGATAGTTTGAGTTCTTTGTGGAATACACGAAAATAATAGGAACCTGACAAGTCAAATTTTGCGAGAAAATATTGATATTTAGACCATAAAACGGACTCGGACATTTTTTACAAAGCACTTTTTTTTAAATCAATTTGTAAATCAAGCAGAATAATGAAAGTTCGATTTCCGAGCTAAAATGTGTTTGTATAATTGAATTAAAAACTTTATATTTTAAGCTCCATATATGGAGCAAGATAATTATGTAAATCCCCAAATAGGTAATGCGAGCGCGAATTAGCCGCGAGCGAAAACTTTATAATCAGTATATATATAGTGACCGGGATAGTGACATAATTGTTATTTTTCAAGGATTCTCTCATCTTGTCTTTTTTGCTCTTGGCCTCCTCTTATTTTTCCTCTTCCCCCTCTTTTTTCCCTTCCTTTTTTTCTTTCTTCCCCCCTTTTATCTTTTTTTTCTTTCTCCCCCCCCCTTTTTTTTGCTCCGGCCGCAAACGGGGGGGGGGGGGGCCGGGGTGGGCTCCACGAGGCCTCGGTTTCCGCAATGATGACTGGATGACGAATATCATCAGCTGCATGCTTGCTCATACGCGCACGAACTGTTCCACCGAATCAAGAAATGCAAAATTCTAAAAAATATATATAAATTTGTAATTCCTGCTCTGATTTCTGATTCGGCTGAGCTGAATGTGGGTCGAAATGCACGCGCACGTGCATCTTGCATGTTATATCTGGATGGACGAGATTAATAAAAGAAGCACCGAGACCGTTCTTTTTCATTCAACCCGTCGTGCAAGTAAGTCGATGCAAAAAATCTGCTAGGGATTTAGCCAATTCTCAATTATATACTCCACTTTTTATGGCTAAATACGTTGTGATTTTATGATAATAAACTCTTTTCTTTCACTTTTTGTTGTACTTGCAGAAGACACCTGCCAAGATGCAAAACGAAGGAGGAGAATATGTGGACATGTACACTCCACGCAAGTGGTGAGTGCTGTGACTGTGTGAGTGTGGCTGTGCTACTGCGCAAGTGTGGGTGCATTGCGTTTGCACGTGCAGCGAGCTAGCTGGGACCTACGTCAAGTGATGTTCGTACTGTCATGACTGTAGTGTAGGCTACACCACTTCACTACACTCATTCAATGAACAAGGTTATGATAAAACCTTGTTTTTTGTTACATCCATGTGTGGCAAAATAAGGGTGGCAATGTTTGGTTTATTTTCTCGGCCTAATCGTGAAATTTGTCACCTCTCTTGTCGTGTGTGTCGGTGTGTGTGCGATCGTTGTGTACAAAGTCAATGGGAGTGGAAAGATGTCACCACCGCTGACGAAATAAACGGCAATGAATGGACTGGTGACATAAACCACGATAATGCCATTTTCTCTTTTTTCGGGACAAATGCTTGATTTTTTAACACTTTTTCAGTTTCCATTTACAAGTATTAGCATGATTAGTACAGCTATTCATCATACATGTAACGTTATAACTATAAGTTGGCTCTTTAAGTATATTTGATTCTTTTAATTATTTTTTCTTAATTAAAAATAGAGATTGAAAAATGAAAATTTTCTTGCCACTTTCCACACAAAAATATGCCCCAAATTCAAGTTTTTGAGCGCGCTCTGCCTCTGCTGAATACAAAAATTATTCCCAAGTTACTAAGGAAAAGTAAATTGCAACTGTTTAATTTTGTTCACAAAAGTGATATTTTAATTTTTTAAAGTGTGTGCTCTGTACAGCATCGGCATACCATACTCCAGGCATAGTCTAGTCCTACCTGTAGATTCCCTACAGGCAGGATGGTTGCAGTGAGCAACACTTCACTACCGCTACACTCCGCTCCAGCTACCCGAACATCGGGACCGTCAACCATTTCCGATATACCGAGTCACAAAGGTGGGATGGCAATCATGATAATCGGAAAAATTAAACCAAAAAAATATAACGAAAAAGATGATTGACTTAATATCTTACTCTACACCCGTATTTCACTCCGTTTCCATCCTCCGGTTATCCTCAAAATTGGTGATTTTGGGCCAGTATCTTTTTCCTTACACGTATTATTCACGGCCAATTTCAAAACATCGCATGCGATCGCGATCGGCTTGACCTTTTGGTCTTCTTATCCATGCTTCTATCGGCAGTGAATTAATACAGCTAGGCAAGGAAAATGTTACTGGCACTAAATCATCAATTTTGAGACTGACAGTTCTAGATCTAAATCATGGAATAGAAGTGAAACTTTTTGAAAAGTAAGAATATTAGTTTTTAAAGCTTGTGTTGCATGAATTTTATATTTCCCCCATAAAATCCCACCTTTGTCACTCGCAGTATCAGTGCGAGTTCACCACCTTGATGTTTGGGTAGGTGTAACAGTGCAGCGGAAGTGGAGTGGAGTATACACGAACATCAAGGTAGCTGGTTGATTTTTGGCCGTCGTGTAGGGGAAGGCGGGGTAAATTGTGACACTTTGCTTTTTGCATGTTAGAATTGATATGATTAATGATCTTGTAAAAATAAGTACCTTGCCTTAAAATTTAATTCTTCTGAAATATTTTTCACCTATATATAACTTTCTACCCCTACACAGAAAGTCATTGTCACCTATGAAAAAAGCATTGTCAAATGGCTCAACTTGCCCCATCTGTGGGGTATGTTGAGCCACAAAACCATGTACAAAATGTATGGGGGAAGAACCAGCATGTCAATATTTTATTTAAAGTCTTTTCATTTGCTAATTCTCTATAAATACTAACATCCTCTGAAAGGAAAAGAACATTCATGTTAATTTGCTCCTTTCTGCCTGCATATCGATGGCTTTTTAATTTTTTTTTGTGTTTTATATGCATTAGAAGAATTACCATGGCTCAACTTGCCCCATGTTGGCTGGCTCAACTTACCCCAGTCCGAAATTAATGCGACAATTTCGTATCTACACATTTCTTATGCGTCTATCATGTAAAAGACTATGAAAAGAATGAAGATCCATACCTGAACTAACAATGTTCCTATGTCTTTATTATATCTAAAGATGTGTGTAAAGCACTTATCTTTTCCATACCTTATTTTTACTTTTTTGGCTGAAATTTGTATCTTTCCCTCTAAAAAAGTACTTTTTGTTTCAAAGTTGAAAACAATGTGGTGGGGTTAGGGGTTATGCAATGGGTCATCAATACATGACACCACCACAATGTCCGACTCATTCATTATTGGGCTTTGTGGCTCAACTTGCCCCTATGCTCAATTTACCCCGCCTTCCCCTACGTAATATTACTATACAATATTTTCGAGACTCAGAGATAGTATCCAATACTTTGTAGGCCCTACATGTAGATAATTTTGGTAGATCTAGACCTAGGCCTACCCAAATTTAGAGACAGATTATTAATAATTTGTATTTTGTTCTTTTGGCGGCAGCACCAACAAGGCGTCTCTGTCGTCTATTAAAGCTGTCTCCTCGTTTCAGAGATCATTTCTCTTGTATATTCCTGTAATATATCAATATGTTTTGTAAATGTTATTTGTGATGTATGAACAAAATAAATGCATATGAATGAAAATTCAATTTTGGAGACGGGACTTATCACACAGTAGAGACGCACGGCCAATATGTGTTTGGGTCTGGGAGACTGTCTCCCATGAGAGAGATTATCTCCAATATTATCAGAGACTTTTGTAAAGAATTGGGGTATCCAATTTCAGAGACAGTCTCCAGTTTGGGAGACCCATTTCCTTTGTTTACATTTGCTGCAAAAGGATTACCTTGGCGGCAAATAAAAATGTGATAAGCAGATTCCTCATGAAAAATTACCCCTTTCCACCGTCTCCACCGTTTGGAAAACAGATTTTTGTTGTCATCCACACTCAAAACAAATCGGCTTCTGACCTCAGTGAGACAAAATTTTGGGTGGAAAAATTACGCTTTTGTTGGTGTTATTTCTTCTTTTGCCAGCAAGTCTCCAATATAGGAGATTGTCTCCCATATTGGCCGTGCGCCTCTACTATCACATCGGGAGACCCCTTTATTTTTATTTGCTGAAGCCAAGCCCAACGACTTGACGTTAGATCTACCTTGGCGAGAAATAAATATTGAATTCACATTCAACTCGCCTTTTACATTTCTTTACATGACACTTTTTTTCTATCATTCACACATAAAAGGACTTTTTACATCTGCATGGCCATGAAGACAATTTTTTTGGTAAAGAATAATTCCTTTGTTAATGGGGTTTCCTTTGTCCTTTTTTATACTATATTTATAGCCATTGCCAGTCTCCATTTAAAAAAAAGAGGAAAATCACATTCTCTTTTATTTCTTTTATGAGAGAGTGTCATATTTCTTATTATTTGTGGTTAGATCTATGGGACAAATTTGGGGGATTGAAAATTGAGAATAAATGTGCAACAACTTGTCAGAACCCCCCCCCCCCAAAAAAAAAAAAGAAGATATGTGTGCACGTCCGAGGTCTACATGTACCTGTATCTGTCGATAGCAGGAAAAGATGAAAGATGGTAGAATTTCATTGTCCCGTTTTTTCAGTAGACTCTACTTAGAATTTTTCATTAAAGTTGAATTAAGAAGACGATTCCAAATATTGAGATATTTACATTAATAGCAACCTTACAACCCCCCAAACACTAATAGGTGATTCGACCCCCCCATTTTCTTTTTTCAAAATAGTGAATTTGAACGATTTATCCCTACCCATTTTCCCTGAGTTCGCTCCTGCAATGCCTACCGAGACGGGTGTTCTTTGAGTGTGACGTCACCGGGGGGTATTCGGTCCCGGTTTAGTAAACAAGGCAGTGCCGTTTTGTGTACTACTATGGAATAACTGCAGTTGAAGTTGTATCTGCGAGCCATAGAACTTGCAAAGAGGAAATGATTAAAATATTTGTGGCCGTACTATTATTCCAAATATGTGAATTCCCTCAGAATGATACCATAGACCCTAAAGGAATAATTTCAAGGTGAATAATATGAAATTTGATCGAGATCTTCTCACCAGTCGATAACGTAGCAGACGTGTTATTATGACATATTTATCCGCGTGTGACGCGGCTCTTGCAAAAAAACACAGTTGGTTGCGGAATTGCTTTGTGCCGACCGGCCGCCCGCTCCGGCGCAGCTAGCTGTCGAGCTACCGTACCGTTCTTGTTGTCTTCAACCATAGAGATGTATACTAATTACTATATATCTTTCTGTCTTCAACTCACTTCCGAATTGCGTTTGTATGTGTGACGGTGACCCCTAGCGTAATTAAATATAGAAAACAACTCAGAAGGCCGAGAAAGAATACTATACGTTTGGTTCAAGATTGTTCTGTGGAATGAGTGGAAATGATCCAGAGGATATAAAAGTGGAGTCAAAGACAAAAGAAAAGAAGAAAAAACGCCAGGGGATCGCTGCACGGCCATGAACTAAGTCGACATACCAGACCATAACAGTACACTCAATGCCTGGGTGTTGTGTGTACTAGTATTATGCGTTCAGCGCGCGCTGAGCTAGCCGCCGGAATTACTTTCCAGCTACTCACTTGATTGAACATCGTGATAAAATAAATGAGAAATAGTGAAAATATCATTCAATAACTCACTGTTTGCTATCTTACATCATGATTGAAGAGTTCATGGTGGTTATTCATACTGTTTTTTATACAGGGAAAGTAAAGATTTGTACATATCAGTCCTATTTGTTTGATTTGAGTTGCTTTGAAAAAAAATTGTAAAATATCTTTCTCTCTCTGCATAGCATTTCTGTATGACATTCAGGCACCTCTTATACTAAATTCCCCCCGGTGACGTCACACTCCGAGTGACTTTTCTGTACACTCGTCTCTCGGGCTCTGACAGGTGGCTAATTTCATAGACTTTCAAAGCAAAATATCGAGAAGGCAGAGGATTATTGTGACATGCTATGTGTTTGAACAACTTATATATACTATATATTGTATGTAGAACCTATATTTATGGAAACTCACCCCCTTCTTAATTCAACTTTAAATGTCACATTTCCGTCCAATTGTAAAGGCATCTAAAATTTGAAATCCAGAAAGAAAATATGACATTCTCTTCAATAATATTTTTAATAAGATTTTTTTTTTCTCCAGTCTCCTTCCGCTTTCATCAAGCCCGCTACGGTGCTAGGCGAAGATATACATGTAAAATATAAACAGGCTATGAAAAGTCTGTGGAATACCAAATAGATCTGTTTTAGCATTCTCAATAAATAGAGGTCTACCTGCTTGGGCGAAGTGAGAGTAGACAAATTTGCCCTCATATCAGGACATAATTAGACTAATTGCATTGGTTTAAGTCTAGATCTTGTTTTGTTCTCATTTTCAGACCAATATCTCTATTAAATATATGGGCGACAATATTCAAGATCCCAATAAATTGGACACTTGTTTTATAGTAAAAGGAAAAAGAATTAAACATTTAACAAGTTAATATTTCCAAATCCAAATTCTCTCTTACTAGGGCCAAAAGTCCATTTGTGTGTGGACTCTGGAATCCCGATAAATTGCTATGAAAAGTGAAAAACATCTCAGAAGAGAAAGTAAAAAATGACCCAGAGAAGAATCACTCAAATGCCATTTTCAAACGCCCAAGTTTTTCACCTAATAGTTTACAAGTTTTGTGTATTTTCTTTACAGTTCTGAGAGCAACAGGGTTATTGGTGCCAAGGACCATGCATCTATCCAGATTAATGTTGGAGAGGTAAGGGCACTTTTATCAATTTATAACTTTTTTTAAAAGACAATTTATAACTTTTTTAAATTTTGTTTTCATTTTTTTTTTATTCATTGATTTTTATTTATTTTTGGGGGGCGGGGGCTATTTTTTCCACATAGATTGCCTAATGTGTGAGTCAGGCCCACCCTTTAATTTTAAGGGCTCCTTTGGGGGGTAGGGAGCAATTATGCAGTAAATGCAAATATCATTTTTCTGCCTTAATTGTTTCTCTAAATATTCTTGAATAGTGTTTGTGGCAAATGTAGGGTGACGGGGGGGGGGGGGGGGGGAGATGGTTGCCTTAAACGATGCCATTTTGGAAATTTTAGGGTTGAATTGTCCTGTTTGGGCAAAATGTTCGTTAGGGAAAAATGGCCCGTCGCGGTGGCGCCCTCATGTTTTTTCTGTTATATGAATTTTCTACGCTGTTGTACAACCTTTTGGCTTCTAAGCCCGCCTCTGCTTTCATCTTATTGTTAATGCACATCTAGGATTCATGCATTAGTGTGTAAAATGGCGGGAGAAAGTATACTGTACTGTCCAATGTGTATTTTGGTGACAAAATCCACTTTATAACATACAAAACAGTACCTTTTTAAAAAACTATACACTTTTGAAATGGCTGCCAAATAAAAAAAAATATATGTCACTTTGGGTGGAAAGGCTTATAAAAAGCCAGTAAAGTCAACTTCCAAATGTCACCAAAAAAGTTGGAAAACTATTCAAGTATTCGTGCTTGAGTGAGCACTCCCCACTGAAATAAAGGGTATTAAAATTAGGCTGGGCAGGAATTACATGTAGCCTTCCAGTTTCTTTCATCTTTTTTGAGGGGCGAGTCCTTTGGAACTTGCGAGGTTGAGGATGTGACAACTTTGTTTAAGATGTTTTAACAGTTTTCATGAGCTATTTAATTGAAATTTAATGTATGTGTGAACATGAATTGCAAATGCATTTTTAGTGCAGCATTTTAACATTATCATGTGGATCTCGGCAATGCGTTCATGGGAGTTCGGAGAATAGGGGTGAGATAGGACTTTAAATAAGTTAATATGTTCTGTTGTATTTTGAACAGGTTGATGCTGTAACTGGTATCTACACACGGAGCTTCAAGACATACGCCATCTGTGGACCCATCCGTGGAATGGTAAGTACAATAGCTAGCCTATGGTGTGACATGTATGGGATCTTTCAGACTTATCGCCTCTGGATGTACAGGTTTATATGCCCAAGTCAAAATTTGAAGTAGAATTACAAGCACATTTTACATATACCGGGTATTCAAAAAGAAAGAGTAATAAGGCCACAGCACACCTTGCGACCCGACTGGTCTGCGACTGAGTGAGGGGAGATGAATCGCAAGGTAGTCATAACCCTAAAAGGACTGGGCTATTTGAGATGTATTGAGGACTGATCTCGGACGCCGTTCGCGCGATGGTGCTGAAATTTGAAGCGCTCATTTTTTACCACATGCACTACAAGGAAGTATATAAAAAAACTCTGAAAATAATTATTTTTAATTTATTATGAATAAAATATGCAAATTTATTCATGAAAAATATTATTCAATATCATTTTTTGCAGATGTCATCTTTGTAATGTAATTTAAAGGTGTCCACAAAGAAATATTGCGAAAGCCAATATTTTCCTTATGTATTTCTTTGTTTTTAGAATTTCTTATATATTTTTATGTTTTTTTCATCTTTTGTTTTTCATTGTTTTTTTTTCAATGTAAAATTATTACAGACCATTTAACAACTGAAGTAAACCCTAAATTAAAAATGTAAACAGTAAAGTCTGAATTGTGTTTGGCAATAGTAAATTGAATTTTCATTTAAAAGAATCATTTTCTATTTTGATTTGCCCGTTTACAAATGAAAATTCACTGTCCCTACGCATGTTGACATTGTGTTTATTATATGATTGATTGAATGCATGATTGATCTGTGTCAATTTTTTTTCTTATTTGTAGGGAGAATCAGATGACAGCATCAACAGGTTAGCCAAGAGAGACGGCTACATTGCAAGGTTGGTGTTTCAGTTTGATGAACTTCTACTACTGTGAATGCTATGCTGTGTGACTTCTACCACACAATAGCATTCTTGGAATAATTTTCCTGGCATCTCTATCGCAATTTACTCCACGTTTTTAAAAGACTGCTGCACAGAAAATCTTTTGTGTTGCAGATTTTTACGTAGGACGGCATAATTAAGTTGAAAGCTTTTCTCATGACCAAAATTGCTGATCAAATGTGATAAGCATTATTTCTGCCACATATATAGAGTACCAAAGTATGACGTCAGTTGCCGTGGTGTCATGGCAGGCTGGTTCTAAACAGAGTCACAGCTGACGATTGTCCGTACACAAATGACTTTGGCTCCTCTGAAAAATAGGTTGCAAGCGATCAAATTTCGATAGCAGCCATTTTCTCCTATGAGAAACACGCTTTCATTCGGCGGGTTCATTTGTTTAAAACCGCCATGACACCATGGCAACTGACGTCATCGCTTCTGTACTCTTATTGAGTCACTTGTAGCAGTACGAGATACGAGGGACTCTGCCTAATGCACCTTGCCAAAAGTCAGGGCCCCATCTTACAAAGAGTTGTGATCGATCCCATCAATGGCAACTATGGAAAGCCAGCAAAGTCAACATATAAAATGCATGTTTGCTCAAAAAAATTTCTAGATATGAATGTATATCCATAAATTCATTGATTTCTTGACAATTTGGTGTGTTCTCCTTTGGTTACAAAGGACGTTTTGCAAATTTCCTGTTTAAAAAATTATGACACTGATGGATTTCCATCTCTTTGTAAGATGGGGACCCAGATCTGCGACTGTCACGCAGGAATCTTGCAAGAAGCTCTCCCTTACAAATCATCACAATTGCCTTGGGACAAAACAATGGGGGGGGGGGCTGCAGGAAAATGCATTCAAAAGACACAGAGCATATTCATAGCGGGATTCCTGATAAAGACACACGGGTATTTGACAAGTTGCCTGTTTGACTTTGGCATTTCGACTTGGATGTTTTGCATTCACTGGTCTGAAATAGTGCTTCAAGTTTAAGAGGGAATTGCATATAGGCAAGGGTCGACTCCTGTAGAATCTGCTGTAATCTAATAAGATATCGTAACTGCTGGGAGCTGATTTTTTTCTGGTATGGAGAGTTGCAGGAATGATTTTGAGAACATAAATGATAAAAAGTAATATGTAGTGCCAAGTCAAACCAGAGTGCCCCAATGATACAGCTAGTGACTGGTGTCACATGAAAAATATGTCTTTTCAATAACTTATTTTGCAACATATTTTTGATAGAATTTTGCATATGTTTTGATGATTCTCATTTCCAATTTGTACCCAGGATTTCATTTTTCTTTGTTTTCTCTTTTCTTTTTCTCTCTCTCTTGCTGCAGCAACTTCTAAGAAAATTGTATGCAGTGGAAGATGTCATCTTTTCGTCAATGGTAGCACCATTAATAGCAGACTTGTCCAAAATCCATGTCAACAAACAACTGCACTACAGGGATCTGGTATAAGAACTGATTTAGTGGTCTAACTTAGTTGAGAAATAAATGATTGTCTTCTAAAAAAAAATACTATGTTTTATTGAGAAATTTTATTTATTGCTTCAACGGTCTATTTTTGCTTTCAACCATAGTGTGTACTCTTTAAAAAAAGAGCGGAGGGGGGGGGGGGGTCCACCCAACAAAAAAGTTGATATGAATATTGGTTTTGCATCATGCTGTCAATTCCAGCAAAATCAGTTAAAGGTAAAAACATTTTGGAGGTGAAGTCCACCCTAGAAAAATGTTGATCTGAATCTAAAGGCTAAATCAATCGAGCCAGCATAATGCTGAAAATGTCATCGAAATCGGATGTGAAATAAGGAAGTTACATTTTCAAGTTTCGTTTCTTTTTTACATAATAGTTTGCACACCTCGGTGATAATGAAATGAGAGCTGATGATGTTTTTTACTCACTGTTTCTTTTGTTTTTATCGTTTGGATTATACTATACTAAAATTTTCACAGATATGAAATTAATGATACACTGACAGAACCACAAAATGTTATAACAATGGTAGTTCCAGATGTTCAGGGAGGAAAAATACAGTTTCATGACAAGAAAATTAAAATGTTCGGCATTTCGTATAATGAAATACAAAAGAAATAGTAAGTTGGTGATGTCATCAGTCCCCTTATTTGCATACCGAACATGATGTGAAGGTAATTGTTTTTGTGAAATTAAGTGAAACTTTGAAATATAACTGATTTGACATCTGATTTTAATGAAATTTTCATTGTTATTCTCGTTTGATACTCAAACTTAGTCTTTGAGGACAAAAATCAGATGCTATAGTGGATGCTAAAGAAATAGGGAGGGGGTGATGTCTTCGGTTCAGTGATTTGCACATGGATCCAAATAAATATAACTCTAAACTTCCCCTTTTAAAAAGCTGGGGGTATTGAGGCTGATCATATTTGTGGATGTAAGTAATTGATTTTGATTGGTATGGCAAACACAACACATCAGAGCATCACAGAGGGAGGGGGGGGGGGGGGGCTTAGAAAAGTTCCGAAACAGACAGAGAAGGAATGTGTGGGATGTGATCTTTTCTGAATATTATTTCAAAATCTATCATAAAATCAGATTTTCTTTTTTAATTGGGTCAACATGTTTTTCGCTGACTTCACTCTTTGTTGTCCTAGACATGTTTTCCCCTAATTCTGTTGTTCATTTGCCACTGTCTAAAATGATATACAACACTGAGGTAATGCAATGTCACTATCGGAGAATCTTGCGTTGCAGACTACAGGGGAAAAGTACCCCAATAAAAAAGTTGCTTACTGAGAAAAAATGAAAGATCAGTGAATGAGAAAGGTGAAAGTTTGAACAATATCAGCCAAAATATAAGAAAGATATGAAAGTTATAAAAAAATGTTGATCACTATATCAAAGAACGACATAACACAATACAGAGCATACCAATTCATTATGTTCAATACTTGTTTATTGAGCAATTTACATGTGTTTAACATCTGATTCTTTGCACAATTTTACTCGTTTCTAACAGACAAATTATACAAGTACTGTACGGGTGCAAAACTTTTCGCTCTACACTCTGAAAGCTCTACAGCATATGCAATATAATCGACTCAAATGAAATCAAAACTTTTTTTCAAAATATCACAAATCCATAATTTCGAACCAATGAAATGTGCCTACTGGGGACTTCCTGCAAGGGGCCATGGTAATGTTCACACATATAAAAGGATGAAGTGCATGCTTGGTATTAAGATACATTTTGTTTTCTCATCACAATGGCAAAGACTGGAATAATGTGATAAAAGAATCAACATGTCAGGTAATTAACACAGTTCTACATTCTGAAGATTAAATGCACCTATAGGGGACTTACTGCAAGGGGCCATTGTAATGTTCACACATAAAAAAAATCATGAAGTGTTTGCTGGATAAATACATTTTCTCATTGAAATGGCAAAGACTGGAACAATGTGATGACGGAATTGACATGTACATGACTGTAATACACACAGTTCTACATTCTGAAGATGAAAAATCCCCTTCTTCTAGAGCCCCCCCCCCAAAAAAAAAAAAAGGGTTTCAGTGCTTGTCCAACAGATACTGATTTTCCTAATACATGTACATGGAGGACAGGAGAAAAATAACCACAAAGCGAGCAAAGGTTTGGTCTTGAATATTTTACATAGATGTACTTCGAAGCAGCATTTGGAATGGTCAAGAACTGCAGCAGCAGAACATCACATGGGAGTGACACTTACCACTGTCCATCTCTAATACACCGATTTATGTACCTAAACAATCTTAATCCACTGCTTTTCAGAGGGATTCCTGGCCCCCATCTTACAATGATTTACGATTGATCCAATCAATCGTACCGCAACTCTATGGAAATCCATCAGTGTCATAATTTTTTATACAGAAAATTTGCAAAATTTCTTTTGTAAGCAAAGGAGAATACACCAAATTGTCAAGAAATCAATGAATTTTTGGATATACATTCATATCTAGAAATTTTATTGAACAAACATGCATTTTATATGTTGACTTTCTATAGTTGCAATTGCTGGCTTTATATAGTTGCGATTGATCGGATCAATCGCAACTCTTTGTAAAACAGGCCCCTGGTTGACCAAAAGACTGGGCATTCTCTATTAAATCCTGTATGTGGCAATACTGTCGGCGGACGTTTCCATTCTTGCTCGGGGTAATGTAATCAGTCTGGATAAATACTTGTGCTCTTGGAACAACTTGAATTTCATCGGTTTTTCAAATAGTAATTATTCTTCTAAGTATACAAAAATATAAACATCATACAGGACCTAATATAACGTGAGAATAACACACACAAGGCACCTTTGGAACAGTGCTACCACACCCAAGGCATAGCCAAATATGTTTCAACTGTGTCAAAGTGCATCCGATTATTCCACTGCCCATCCCAAAAAATTTGTATTATGTTTTATAAGGTAGTGATATGGATCCTTGTATAGTTCATGATAAACCACCACATCTCAAAACCAAGACTGGGTAATAGATCTAGAGTACTCTACTGGGCCTACCAGTCATAACAAGAAGCTCTCTCTCTTTAAAATGATTGGTCATGTGATACATTTCAGCCAATTGGTTGGTTAGGAATTATCACCATTTTATAGCAAATAATGCATGTACACCAGATTCCAGGTACTAAGTATGTAATTTGGTCCTTGTCAATAAGGTGACTTGTTTCCTGGAAAATAATTGATTTCTTTATGAATGCTTGGTGTAATCTCGTACAGTGCCCCAAACTACTCTACTCTTTGGAGCATCAATGGGAAATTCCTGTTCCTTTGAACACACGAGCTGCTTCCTAACAATGAAGAGGAGAAATTTGTCAGTTGCAAAATGTACACATATACATGTAGAAAAAAAAGTTTCAACCTGAATGAAGTCAAAGCTATCTGTTAAAAAAATATGACATTACTTAAACGAATATTTTGTAAGTTTATGTTGATTGAAATCCTCCATAAAAAACATATGCAGACGATTGATATTAATTTTGAAAATGCCTTAGTTTCCCCAAAAGTACCAATTTCAGCCTCCAACATTTTCTTCCTCTTCCCATTTTGGCTGCCCTTCTAAACCAAATACACCTTGTATAACGTGCATTTAAATCTCAAGCGTCCATCTGAGAGAACGGAATTATGCAATCACTACGCAGACACTTTCTGGAACTTAGTGAATCTATTGTCAAAAGCCCTTCATTACAAAGCAGCCTTTGTCGAAAAGTGTTGAATCAAAACAGTAGTGTCGTCCTGGAGTCTGTACAAACAACATATTTGCAAGTTTTCATCAGCTCCGAAGCTTAGGACGATCTGCTGTCTGGTTCACCAATTTTCGACAATGACCTCTGAGACGGGCATTTTCAATAGATTCTCAACGTTGCAGCAAGCATCTGCGTAGTAGTTGTGAAAATTCTTTTTCAAAGTGGTATGGTATCTTTGCACAATCATGAACATGTACTATCAGGCCGTTTAGAAATGGGTTGAATATCAATCAAAATTTCTGCACTTTGACCTGTTAATACAATTCTAATATTTCATACTTATATATGTATATATCATAAATTATATGGCATAAGCAAGAACATTTGACAAACATCATATTGGTTCCCAGAACCCTTGAGTTACACATTACAAATATAGCATATCATTGTTAATATCAATGGCAACATTCCACAGATATATTAATACTTCTCTGTACATCACATACTTGATTTTGTACATATGTAAATTTTCTGAACTTGAATAGGATTATGTACACTCATGTTTTTAACAATTTTTATTAGAAATATAAGGAAAAAAAGAATACACAACAATATATATATACTGTACATGTACAAGACTAGAAATAAGGTGGAGCATTACATGTACATTGCAGATCCCTAACAGAACACCAGCCCTCCAGTACTTTACACAGGTAAGTTCACCCCCAACAATAGAAACATATTGGCAAAAGTCCATCAAAGCTTTAATATCAGATAAACAGATTTTTTACATTTTGATTTTGTAACGTCACATATAGACTCCATTAAATCCCATTTTGAAGACAGTTTTACCACGCCAAAGACACAAAATTGCAACCAGGAAAAAATGGTACTCTTTTTCAAAATTCTAAGTACAATGTCAAGCTAAAACAAAACCTTTTTTTTTTTTTTATTCATTTTGGTTAATAAAGCTCATGAAAACAACCCCAAGCATTCAAATCGTGATAAACACTACTTTTCTAAAATTTCGAACGACCAATCCTTTGTATACAATAGTCAATAAAGAGGGGAACAAAAGGAACCTGTGACATATAGCTTAGTAATCGATCATGGAGCTGCTCTCGAATGATTGCACCGATTACAGCGTATGATTTATTTTATAAAAGTCAGCCCCTCAATCAACTGCTAAGCTTCAATGATACAAGGCCCACTAAAGAACAGATTCTGGTTAGAAGGCATTTCTTATGCTTAGCCCTAGTACCAATGTGTTTGTCAAAAATATTTGCCTGAAAAATTCCCTTTTACATGAAACTGAATATGCAATGATAATTTCAAGATTTCCTAGAGTATCATAATTACAAGACGGCAGCCAATGAAAGCATCTACAAGTGAAAGATATTCTATGAAAAAATTGCAGGATTTTACAATTGCCAAATTACAGTGTATTTTCTATCCCTACATAAAAGACTCATATGTAGCAAATCAGAGATAAATAATATGCATCAAAAGAAAATAAATAGAATACAAAACTACTCTCAAAGGAGATAAATAATTACTGTCCATATACAATGGGAGATTATTATCTTTATAGAAAATTAAGACAAAAACAAATACTACAGTACGCACCATAACTGCACACAAAACAATTGTTCTGCATAAAAAGTGACACCATAACTTGTTTTGCACCTGATCTTGAGAACCATGGACATAATTAAAGCATTTACTTTACTTCATATTACTAATTTAATACAAACAAGAGACAAGTGTAGGCAATTAATGAATGTATCATAGAACATTCTATTAACAATGAACTGGTACATTAAATCTGTCTGCATCAATTCTCCCGAAGACCACAAAAAAATTCTTGGAATCCATAGAAATCCATCAATGCAGGGGTAAACTACGTTTTTTAAACCAGATTTTTAGGATTTGAGATAAATTCAACTAAAAAGAAGTCACTGGATTTCTTTTTGATACTCAATCTGGGAGCTCTTTGCAGAAAGAGCTGTGATCAAACATAACTCTAGAAATTGGGACTTGCACTGTTACAGTACCCTTTCTGCAGTGGTTACGGGCCCCCAGCCTTTGAAATGCTTCGACTTGAATAGGCACTCATTCAAATAATGCAAACTTTACCAGGTGTATAAAAAAAAAAACCTCACTTTCATTTCTTTTCCTGAGAAAAGTATTAAATCTGCAATCATACATGAACCTCAGCAGAATTTGAATACATACAGTGTACAGTCACGTACTTCAATAGTGTTTTTTACCATACATCCAGGGGCGGATCTAGGATTTTCCAATAGGGGGGCACATTTTTCCGAGGAAAAATTTCACAAGCAAAAAAATAAAAAATAACAAAATAAAGGTCTTCACTTTCAACAGGGGGCGCACACTTCTGTTTTAATGGCATTTTTACATTACAAATTTTAATTCTGATTCTCAAAAGGGAGGGCACGGGCCGCCTGTACCCCCCCTCCCTCCCCCTGGATCCGCCAGTGCATGCATCAACATGCATCAGTGTTCTGGGAATAATTGGTACACTTGAATACTAAACAATTAGAAACAATGAATACAAAAATAAATGAATAACGGCGTATAGGGCCTGTCTTCAACCCGATTTCTTCTGTATCACAATATGGTATTTTTCGTAAGCTTCTTTCATGAATATAAAGGAGTAAAAATATTGAACCCAATTCAAAAGGAATGATGGTTTAAAGCAATTGGTTTATACTTGACTGCTGCAGTAATTATGCATTGGATGATAGTGACCTAACGCTTTCCCAGCATATATAATTGGACATTTTCATAGCAAAAGCTCTGTGTAACTCAATCTCTACATCTATAGAGGGCAGCATTCACCCTTTTCCCTGGCACTGGTTTCATCTATACAGTATTTGCATGTATAACACTACAAATGCATCTGACATGACAAATATTATGTGTAATACAAAATTATGTATGCGACAAAAATGTTGAACACATAAATCCATTTCTCAAATGGGCACAGATTAATAGGGATAGAAGAGGAGATATTGCAACAATAATAATGCTATCACTGAAACTATGAAAGCATGGTTTTTCAGCGCAATGGTTGAATGGACAAGAATCTGATCGTTTTCAGTGTTCATGAATATTGTTTTGGGGCATAGAAAAAAGGAGTGGCAAGCGAAGCAGATATATACCATCAATGAGCAGTGAATATTCAATTGACGCAGGGACTCAAGAAGGCATGTAAATTTGAACAGATTTGAACCATTCCCATAGGCAAGCAAAGCGGAATAAATTAGCATTGGACAGTTGACTTTTCATTGAAGATAGTAACTCAATTAGAAATGGTAATCAATGAATAATAATAGGCAACAATTTTTTTCATTTTTGGGCTACTTTTAACAACCCACTGCCTAATGTGCAACACTGTTCACATACATGTAGCAGTGAGTGGGGATTTTTCAGGGCTTCTTTTTTTTCTAGGTGTCTTTTGAGACTATTGGGGGTGAAAATTCCCCGAGCCTACATTATTTTTAACCTGAATTTGAACCATTTGCAAATCCAAGTACGGCGTTTTATATGCAAGGTACATTTTACGCCTACATGGCGTACATGAACAATAAAATTACCAAATAGAGCAATTTAATGTAAAGAGTTTGGTATAATGAAAGCAGAACAAAAGCAGGGCATGCATATTGTATGACACACATCCTTATCACACTAGGAAAATAAAACCATAACCAATACTGTCTTTCAAACCCTTCACAAACCGGCAACAGACAATACCATTCCCATGCAGTTTCTCTCTTATTTTGAGCAAAGTAATTCCAGTTTGAAACGTTGGAAAGTATGCAACAGGTAAAATTTGGATTCCTATAACCCTTCCCAGTTGAAAATATGATCATCCATTTTAGGTAATACATGCAACAGTTAAAAAAATCATATTGCGCAAGGGCTTCTTTCTTATGTGGAATGAATGTTAATTCCTGGAGAGCGGTGAATTGTTAAAGGCAACTTGTCAAAAAGTCTATGCTGCATCTTTTAGCAGAAGTCCAAGTGGGTGTTTCATAAAGCTGTTCGTAAAGTTACGCAAGACTTTACGCACTACTGATGACCTTTCTCGTGCCACACTATCTCTATGTAGCTCACTTAGCACCTAAGTTAATGTTCCAGTCGTGCGTAAAGTTGTACGTAACTAACTTTACAAAAAACTTTCTGAAACACCCACCAGCTTTAGCATCTTTCCTGCATCCTCCATTCTTTCAGTCTATGATGAAATACGGGTTGGTAATTGTTGAAAGGATTCCTGCGCCAAAAGTAGCGACTATGGCGTTTGACAAGGTGCCTGTTATTGTGTACACCATCCTCGCCCCCACCTTCACTCCCACAATAAAAATATGCTTGTGACACCCAGGACGTTATCCATGTATAACGAATGAAGACACTGCTGTTTCTGGAAATGCTGATGGAAGGTGGTATATAGATATCGCAGGATCTGGAGACGGGATCTAAACACTGTATCTGGTGCAGATGTAACAATAAGGAGCTTTCACCTTGGACGGCGGATGCTGCTGTGACAGTTGACGTCCATACCTGTGCCGCTGGGTGTTTGGGCATTTTGGTCCTGCAAGTAAATTGCTCAGGGATTTTTTGGATGAGGACATACTCAGTGTAACGCATCAGAGATATATCACATGGCCGAACCTCTCTGGTCATATAATGTTCAGCAACACACTACAACTCACCCCCTAAATATTTGTAAAATACCTCGAGTTGACACATGTGTGCAGACGGTTCAATCATCAAATTCAATTGTTATAACAGTAGTGCGTTTTGTTTGTAAATTAGAAACGGCTTTATAATGACACATTTCCCAGTACTTTACTGTTTTGAATATATTGATGTCAAATCAGAGCAGTGAAAAGAGCACTCCTTCTCAAAGACCAATATGCAAATGATGTCATAACCTCATATCGCCCTCCCTCAGAGGACATAGGAAAACGCATAAACAAAGTTGTCAGAGATGCACCAGCTGTCGATCCCAATGCATGCAAGGCAATGGCTACAGCCTCTAAGATGGCGGCACGATGACATCGATGCATACGGTCCATTCCCTGCGAGCGAGTCCAGCCCTCCACATCGATTAACCAGTCACCTCCTCTGAACTGAGAGCTAGCTTGGTTGTTAGTGTCGTCCGGCTGGAGTCCATCACATCAATTACATACATGTAGATCTGTATAAGGAACATGGGAAGAGAAGATGAGGAAAGAGTAGATTAAGGAATGAAATCTCTGGGTAGTGCGTACTAATCTAAAGCTACACTGCCGACGGAGGTGAATGCTCTTTCAGTCCGGTGATGAACATAATAATCCGGCTCATTGACATTGGGTGTTTCCTGTACACCTGAAACTATGCTTTGTTGTTGGGGACGGGTAGGCTTCTACGTTTCAAAACTGTACAAGCTTTGGAAGGGGTCCACATTGTCAGAAATTTGCTTCTAGTCAATTTATCATAGCATTTTACGAGTCAGATTCCATGTATACAGAAGAGAAGTAGCTTTTCATATCTCGTCATCTCAGAGGCTGATCCCTTTACGTGTATTTTTAATCAAAATTTTTTTCTTGGAGTTTTGTTCTCTAACCACAACTGTGGAGGCCTAAACTGTACATATATATGTTCCTGAAAAAAAATACAGATATCACATATGTTTGTCATTGATATACTGGTCTTACAGAACAAACTCCCCTCGAAAATGTCATTCTCATCAGTCTTGGGCCCTTTATATCAATACCTGCCTACATGTATGCTAGATTTTTAGGTGATCTGTATCCTTATGACAACTGAAAGCTCTAATTCCCACTCCTTATACGCCCAGTACAAGTACCTGTGAGACGGCAAGTTTATGCACATTAGCACCACAGACTGATATAATTTGCTGATGGGCATGTGTAAATATCCGGATGTACACGTCTTCTTCGCACATTCACACCGAATCTAAGCCCCACTTCCTGAAGTAGTGATTAAAATTAGTTTCAGCTAATCGACTATGATCAATCTGAATAGATCTCCTACACAGGAACCCTCTGGTTCATAAACCCCACTTCCTGGACTGATGATCGAGTTCTGGCAGACTCATTGATGGACCTCTATTTTATGATAAGCTGGCGCAGATCCAGGAGGGTGGAGGAAGGCTGGTGCGGGCGCACTCACAAAGAATTGAAAATATAATGGTACACTCCTTATAATGCCTTTATTGCGCCCTCCATAAAATGAACGATAACTTGTTCTTTTTCCTGGTCAATTGTTTCTGACAAATTCATACCCCTTTGAAAGTCCGACTCTGGATCTGCATCTGATATTAAAGCTTCACGCAAGTATTGTTACAGAACGTTGCGCTAATTCAAACTAAAAGGTTTCTATATTAAAATGGCAGGAAAAATAATAAAAAATATTAGGGAAGATTTGAGGAAAATCCATCAAATATTAAGAAAGTTGTTATAATTTCAAGTTTTTGATTGGTGACGTCATAAACGAGCAGCTGCCCCTAAGGTATGTCTTATAAAATGAATAAATGTCACTTTTTAATTGTTCGTGTCTTCGTGATGACTTCTTTTTTATTTTATTTTTGGTAGAGCTTGTGAAATGATTTGTGTATTGATATAATGAAGGGATAAAAACATTCTTAATTTTCCGAGAAAATGACATTTCATTGATTCTGTACCATACAATACGTACTGTAGAAAAGCTGCTCGCATATGACGTCACCACTCGAATAATTAACATTCTAATAACTTTCTTATTCTTAGATGGATTTTCCTGAAATCTTTGCCAATGTTTTTTAATCATTTTTTTTCTGTTATTTTTACAATATTTCCTTTCCTTTTCACTTTTGTATCGTTTTCTTTTGTTTTTCAAGTCAGAAACAGATTTTGTATCAATAGAAAGGTTGTGTAATTATCAGTTCAAATAAAAAACATCTTTTAGAAATCTTTCAACTGATAATTTTTTTTTTTATAGAATGGGCTTTAATACATGTACATGTAAGTTTTGTTTTGGGGTAAATGCATAAAGAGTTGTGTCTCTAGATGAGACACAATGAAGTACAAGGGCAACCCACATATTTTGGCAAGAATGAGAAGAGCCAGACTGTTGTCAAGTTCATCACCAAAACCTTAGAAAAGTTTTGACAACTTTGTCTGTTTTGCTGCCAAAAGTAGACTAATCTAGTAGTAGACGATATGTATGCCAAGCAAACTTAAATTGAATCAATGAAGGGCTGAAGAAATCCAATTAGGGTTGGTCAAATGGAAGTTGGATTATTGGCAATGTTGCCGTACATCCTGAAGGGGCGGATCCAGCTTTCGCCAATAGGGGGGGCCGAAATATATTTTCATCAACATTTTTCTCGATTGGCCGCTATAATCTGATTTTTTTTTGGGGGGGGGGGGGTTCAGGGGGTAGTCCTAACTAGAGACTGAAGTTTTAAGTATATGTTAGTTTTTATTGTTATAAACAAGATAAGGTATCTCATGTGGTCTTAATATATAATGCGAGCGCGAAGCGCGAGCTCAAATTCTTTGATATTTTATGTCCTTAGACCTGAAGATTCTGAGGAGATTTTATAATCATGAAAAAGATAAGTATCCAACTGAACAATGCGAGCGCGAAGCGCGAGCTGAAATTTTATCATAGTAACGTGAAAAGGGACTCAATTAGGACTGTTTTTAGTGATTAATGAAGAGGATACAAGTATCACCAATTAAATAATGAGAGTGCGAAGCGTGAGCTCAAAATTTTTGATATTCCGACCTGAAAACTGGACAGTCTAAGCGCGTTTTTATTTAAATACAGAAAAAGCTGTGTGTCTCAAACAATTAAATGCGAGCGCGAAGCACAAGCTCAATTTTTTTATATACTGACATGATAAAGGAGCATTTTGACAAATTTTGGTAAGTATTTCCAAAGAGGATAGGTAACTCACAAATCAAACAATGCGAGCGCGCAGCGCGAGCTGAAAATATTGATATAAACATTTTGTGTAAAACAAACAAAATAATTATAGCTTGATGTGCGAGCTAAAATATTGTGTGCAAATTGATTTCAGATCTGGATATATAAGTGTCATTTAATCCTCTTGAATGGGATTCATTGGCACAGGCAATGCGAGCGCGAAGCGCGAGCGAAATTTTTTATATAAAGTTCTTTTTCCAATTCTTCCCCTCACCCTTTTCTTGTTTCCTTTCGGGGTCGGGCCGGCCGTTACGAGGTTGTAAATTACACATCCTGGGTATGATACCTCTTTCCTACTTTTCTTTAGTGTTTTTCCTATAGTACACTTTTTCTGCAGGTTGTCAAAAAATAGGGGGGGGGCCGGGGCCGGCTCGGCCCCCTCCTGGATCCGCCCCTGTCTTGGATAAAAATATTTTGAAGAATCTGTTAAATGTACAGTAGATGATGAATAACACTTTACATGTAGACACCTCACGTCCTAAACTAAAAGTTAGAACTGTGTCCTTAGGCCCTTGGGAAGCCTCCTTGCAATGCTGCACACTCACATTTCATCGAATTGTTAACAAAATAATAGAGAATGCAAGGAAATTAAAGGGGCTGTGAAAGAGCCTAATTAGAGTGGGATTTCTGCTTTCTCGCAAAAAATTGGGACCTAAATGTTTTTCAAGCACACCATCTACAGTACATGTACACTGTACGTGTATACATGTATACATGTACATTGTACATACATGTACATTATGATATGATTTTATGATTGATTTGATAAATAGACATTGTTTTACAAATACAATTCATGCATATACATGTACAAACCATACAATCATGTAACCCCCATTTTGAAGAACCCTTCCACACCACTCACATGGCACATTTTATAACATAGGAAACCACGGGGGGGGGGGGGGGTATTTGCTTTTTACCCCTCACTCAGTACACAATTTTCTACTAATAATAGAAGAGATAGAAAATAAGTAAATAAATGACAAGACTTTGAACTGTGTGTTCTGTATGTGTATGTGTGTACCCAGACAGCAGTTTAATCAGAAATGAAATTCAAAGTGCATCTTCTATTAAAATATTCCAGTTTAAGATTGAACTTTTTTTCTTTCAAATATCACTTTCTTTTCTTTGATTATCCCCATATTAATATAAAACAGATTCATAGGAGGGACATGTAAAGTTTGCCTTGAAGGGAAAGTTCCCACTGATGATAAGTTATATAAGCAACAACAAAAAATATTGGTGATGGTTTGGTGAAAATCCAAATGAGTGAGTTAATATGAATTTTGAAAGTTTTCTCTTTGTGACATATGCTAGCATCTTCCCCATCCAACTTTTGAATGGAATACGATTGATTCAAATAGCTTTCTTTTAGAAGGAATAAAATGACGAGTCTGATGATATTTCCACTGCACAGATAAGATCACTTTATTTCTTTATTTTTTTTTCTCAAAAATGGCATTTGGGGAATTTTTATCACTCAACATACGGAGGAGTTGTTTACATACCGATGACATATCAAAACTTTTAAAAACTCATGATTTTATTACGGTATTCTTTGACAGATTACATTCAGCAATACTTTTATGCATTATTTTTACTTTATATTCAACTAAAAAAAATTATCAAGGGAGGGCAGCAACATGATCCTACATGTAATACCATACAGATGTATACAACTTTATTTCATTCTTGGAATTCTTTCACACTTTGAGATGGGAGTTGAATTTCATTGATTTCATACTTTTGGTTTGTAAGGAGGTCAATGTCATTTAGGGAGGCCTACATGGAGCTACGTTCAGTGGCGTACCTAGGATTTTCCACAGGGGGGGCAAATTCGTCCGCCAAAAAATTTGACAAGCAAAAAAAAAAAAAGGATTTCGTAACAGAAAAAAATTTGACAAGCCCCCCCCCCCAAAAAAAAAGTTTTTAACCACTAATAAAGGATTTCGTACCAGAAAAATATTTGACAAGCAAAAAAATAAAAATTAAAAAATAAAATAAAGGTCTTCAAGATTCGTCAGGGGGGACAGGGATATTTCCCTTGCATGGGTTGTGACTCGTCAGGGGGGCAATCTGCCCCCTCTGCCCCCCCCCCCCCCCCCCCCCCCCGTAGGTACGCTAGTGGCTACGTTCCATCGAGAAGCAATGTGAGGAAAAACAAAAATGAATGAGTACCGGGTAGTCTCCGTCTAGACATATTCACTGGATCCATTAATATGAAGGCCACAGGATTTACAATGAGGTTGATTTTAATATTGGAATAAATAAAGAAAAGAGTCCCAGTGTACATGCATGAGGATATATATATTTTTTTCTAATTAAAAATTCAGAAAAAGTGAATGTTTTCTTGAAATTGAAAGAAAAACAGTCGAAGAAAAGGGTGGTATCATTCTGAGTATATGTATTAAATATCATGTATTACAGGGTACAGAATCTTTCCCCAAATTTGGTCTGAAGAGGCCTCCAATTAACAAGAAAACATTTGCAACTGTAAAGTATTATTTATTTGACTTAAAGCTAAATGACAGTAGTTGCAGTAAAATACTGATTTCGTGAGAAAGTCTGTAAAACCAAGGTTAAGTATTACTATATCATTGTGGATCTAGATCTGGTACAGTTACATAAACTGAACTTTGTGAAATCATAATATCTAAGCTAAAAAACGATCACACTGAAGATCGCCAACACAGATAGGCACATGTGGGACAGTGTATTATTATTGCTGGAATAAAGACCCGACGGAAGTGACAGAATCCGCGCTTATTTTGCTTATTTCTCAGCAATTACACAATTTCTTCCAGAATCCTTTGGCACATATTTTTTATTCATACAAACAGACACTTTGGTGATCATTATATTAAATTCTGTAAAAAGTCATTTTGAGATCGTCCCCACAACTGGAGTTTATCTTAAAAGGTCAAGTCCATCCCAAAAAAAATGTTGATTTTAATAAATAGAGAAAATCAAACTAGCATATTAAATGCTGAAAATTTCATCAAAATTGAATGTAAAATAAGAAAGTTATGATTTTAAAGTTTCGCTTACTTTTCACAAAACAGTGATATGCAGAACTCAGTGACATGCAAATGAGACAGTCGATGATGTCCCTCACTCACTATTTCTTTTGTTTTCTATTGTTTGAATTATATATTTAATTTTTTACATATTTGACAAAAAGGACCAATTTGAATTAATCATATAGTATTAAACAATGCTAATTCCATAAGTTCGGGGAGGAATTAATCATTGTTTCACTTGACAATGAGGAGAAATTAGAATATTTCATAAAATAAAATGCAAAAGAAGTAGTGAGTGGATAATATCATTACTCTCCTCATTTGCATACCGACCAGGATGTGCATATAACTGTTTTGTGAAATTAAGCAAAACTTTAAGATGTCACAACTTTCTTATTTTACATCCGATTTTAATGAAATTTTCAGTGTTATGCTTGTTGGATTTTTCTCTTTTTATTCAAATCAATTTTGGGGGGGATGGACTTGTCCTTTCAAAAAATAAACATGCTTGGGATGGTTTAGCTCACAATAGCTTTATAGACAAATCTGAGTGCCCCCATATGGGAGGTCTGCATTACAAGACTAGTAATATATCAAAGAATTTCATTCACCCTGGGCATTCATGTTTAATGTCATGTCAACACATTGCAGAATGTTAATGTCATACCTATAGAGTACAAGGAAATGGAAAGGTCAGACAATACCTGGTTTCACACATGGGCATTGTAAAGTATAAGGCCCTTTAGAGTTTGGTAAAGGGTCTAGAATAATGTGAATGAGAACATTTCTGATATTGCAAGCATTTTAGTTGTCATTGAAAGTGTTTTCAGCCAATACTTTTAAATAAGCACATTTTCAGCCATTAAAATTTGGCATCTAGCCCCCTCTCAATGTTTTAAATTTTCATTCAAAATCAACCCTGGCGGCATCAGACCAAAATATTTTTATGGGAGTTGATGCTACTCTGTTTGTTGTTCAACAATACAAGGGATAGAGCTATATCTGGCACTGCACAGTGGTTGCTGGGCCCACGATTTATTGGGAATAACAATTTTTTCAGAGGATTTCTGTTTCTGATTTCTGTTTTGAACAATAAAATATGGATTTTTGATTTTTTTTTCAAATTCAGTTTCCTTGTTTTAGAAATGATCAAAGTCAATACAATCTTAAGCTGATAATATCACCATTCAAAGTTGCAATCGTGAAATACACTGTACATACTGTATGTTATGCACACAGGCAAAAAATTTATGGGGACTACTTTTTGCAACCTACTGCCTAAACATGCTACCTTGGATAAACGTGAACATTGCAGCGAATGAGGATTTTCAGGGGGTCTTTTCCTCTCTTTTTTTCTCAATTTCCAGGGCTCTTTTGAGCAATTCGGGGGCGAAATACCCCTGGCCTTTGTGTAATCTTTCCCTGCAGGCACCGCCAGGGGTATCGGCATGCGTGAGTGTGGTTTTCAGACCTGACAACAGTTTGTTGTTTTCTTCTGCTGGATATATACATGACGTCTATTTTAAGGGACCCTTAGTCATCCTGTCAATGGATATCAGGGTATCAAGTGGATCTATCTATAGCAGACAGATTCACCTGCTATTATATGCTTTGTGAAGTCGGTTTGAGTATCTTGTCAAGACTTGCAAGGTCACAGATACAGTTTAATAGATAGAGGAGGGGGAGGAGAATGTGCTGTGCAAGCCAACATCTATATCAACAAGGCTGCCAACATATTGCAATATCATAGTTGTTGGCTGAAAGAAAAATACAAATTTACAGTCCTGTTTTTTGTCATTGAGGGGATTTTGAGAATGCAAATAAAATATGAAGTGCATGATATCTGAAGAACAAACTATCCCACTGGAACTTCTCACTAAAATGAGATTCTTAAATATCATGAAAGTGAATGCTCAAATTGAAAAGATTTTCTACTCCAATGGTAGCCTACAATCTTCGCAGAGGCGGGAGCTATAACTTTGCAGTTTATACACTAACGTGATCGATGCGTCTGACATGGCAAGACTACAAAACAGTGCGTACAAAGCACCCGCCGGCTATACCTTTTCATATCTCTTTTTTACACTGTAGTCATTTTTTTTCTGTTTTAACTAGGATTAATTCCATTTTTTGTACCAACATCTGCCAACAGACATTTGTCAAGAACAAGAAAAAGACTAAAGTGTGAGAATGGAGGGTATGTATATGCTGTCTCTGCTCTGCAGCCACTGTTTGTAGTATTGCAACACCCAACATCTGTATACTGCCTATGTTTCACGAAAAAGCATTCAACTTGTAACAGTAAGGACAATACATGTAGCTGCAGCTTCCACCTAGGTTAGGCTAAACTGGAAGTTCCCCAGAATGCCCATCAGAATAGATATTCTCAAAGACAGATGCATGCAAGTGGCAGGGCACATCTGATTTTTTTATGTTATACATGTATATACTCACACATGTAATGTGTTGGGAAGCAGCAGATGTCATGATATGCTTTGGTTCCTGGCTTTCTTGCATTGGCACATCCACTTGATGACCCTTGCATTCTTGGTGACAATGGACATGGACTGGTCTGGAAGCTGCTTAGTGAACTTCCTCAGGTTCATCACGCCTTCCTCACTGACATTGCTCGTCTCTGACATGGCATAGGACGTGTTGGAGTCATCACTCTCCGATCCCCGGTGCGCCCGTGGCCTCCAGACATGCATCTCATGAAAGACTTCTTCTTCATCATAGACATGTGGTTCGCCAACCACCTTCAGGAGGCTTTCATCTAGACCCATCCTTTCAAAGAACTGATCAAGTCCATCAGCTGATGTGGCATTGCTTGGTTCTGACTTGGAACGTCGTATACTGGATGATTCAATAGAAACATCCCCATCACCTGAAGATTCAAAACTCTCAAGTCGAGCTTGACCAGTCTTCTGTTTAGTATTTTGTACTTGTATATCTAGTTGGGCCTTGGTCTGCCAAAATGACTTCCGTGTGTGTTCCTCAGGTATAACATCTTCATCACTGCTGAAATTCTTGTTACGGAATGGTCTTGCATTGTAGGGTTTCAAATGTTTAACTTTTCCTCTGGTTGCTCCTAAACCACAGTCATCTGACCTTGATGATGTGTCATATTCCCCTTTTGCTCTCGCATAACCTGAAGAAGAGGTACATGTGCCACTTTTGTGCTTCTTTTCTACATCAGCCTCGTGAGGTGTACCTCTGTAATCATGGGTTGGGGATGTGTCTAAGTCTGTACTCACTGAGGCTTTTCTTAATTCCACAAGTTTGGACGTCTTTTGGCACTTTCCAGTGGCACTGACTTGGTTGTCATCAGAAGATGGTTCCCTTTCCAAAGACTTTTTTGATGGTGCTGTTTGTCCTGGATCATCATACAATTCAACCAACATTTCAACTTCTTCCGCACCAGAAATCTCTTGGCTATCTGCACAAACAGCATGCTCTTCTGAAATCTTCAGTGCATTTCGGGTGTCTGATGTTGCAGATGATGCATGCGTTGTCCTTGGTGTAGCTAATCGAATGGAATTGGAACTGTCTATAATTATGGTTTCCTCCACTAAATCCTTCTTTGAATCCATATCATATTCCACTTCATCGTAATTTTGATTTAAAGGTGTAATTGACACCTTCCGTATCAAGGTTTGTTTTTCTGATGTCCTTTCTACGGACTCTGGTATTCCAGAGTCGTCAAAACTCACTTTCTTTTTCAGTTTCCCCGATTCACATGACCCTTTAGTTGGGGAACTTCCAGGACTGTCATATGCCTTGCTCTTTTTGAGAAACAGTTCAAGTTTCTTACTCAAATCCTGCTTCTGTTTTTCATGGGGCATCTGGAAAGGTGCGTGACTTGATGTTTTTTCTTTTTCTGACTCACAAGACGCTATTTTTTCTTCTGACTTTCGAATGGCGGCTTTGTTACAACTCAAAGACGTTGCCAGAGAAGTATTATCGGAAAGAGAAGTCTTCAATCTTTGCTTACTGTTGAAATCATCCCAACTGCAGGACTTGGAGTGAACAGGAAGCATTAACCTAATATTCTTGCTGTCATCATCATTCATGTCTTTACACTGTCCTGTTTCTCCAGAGGATATTTTGTGAGTTTGTCCTTCATGGTTCAAGGGTACATCGTCATTCTTTTCCTTCACATTGTGATATCCGAATTCAACAGCCTTTTCCTTACACTCTAAACCCAACTGAGCCGCTAACTTTCTTTGTGTTGGACTCTGGTAATTCATTCTTCTGCTTCGTTTAGCAAAGAGTCCTGACTGATCGTTTGACATTTTCGTTCTGTTTTCTTCAGTAGCTTGCTCCTCATTAACGTTGTCATGTCCTCTTCGAGTCGCTTGTGGATCTTTTTCCCGTAGGAGCATACCCTTTAACCTCTTCATATGGGTACTTAAAGAAGAGAACATTGAGCCTTGCTTTGGATCATCATCCCCTTCTTCCTTGTCTTCAACAACCACAGCTACATTATCAGGTATATTGGGCGGGGCAGTATTATCAGGGTTGGTGACATCTGAGACGATCTCGAATGATTCTTCTGGGTCGCTAAAGTGTGCAGGATTTTCAAAAATATTTTCCTTTTGGTCAACAGCAGCACCTTGTGTCAGATCCCCATTTGGGTCAGTAACTTCTTCGTAAAAATGATATGACATTCTTGTGTACTTGTTTATTATTGAAACATCCGGTTTCTTTGGAAGTGCAGGTTTACAAGTCGATGTCTTGGCCAATGACTGGGATGAATTTCCCTTGCCTTTCATCAGACCAACATCTGCAGACTTAGACTTGACCAATGGCTTTTTTGACAATGCTATGGTGTTATGGTTAGAAACCAGTTTAGGATGTAAAACTGGTTTTTCACCACCTCTGTCGCTGGATGAAGAGCAATGGCTGGCATCCGACGTTGATGGCTGTCTCTTGTGATTTTTCTTTGGTTTATGAGGAAGCGAATAAATATCTGAGGGATTGGGTAGTATTGCAGACTTTCCCTTTGGTGCTGCCTTTCTTTCATTACCCCTGGGAGAGGCTGAGTTGACAGAGTTTTTATCCGAAAATTGTTTTGATCGAGTTGTTGGGCTAATTTGACATTCAGCCGAATATTTCTCTTTAGATGATGTATGATTGCTGGTATGATCACACAATGTATTAGAAGGCTTCTTTGATAGAGTCTTTGCTACAGTTTGCTTTTCCTGAGTTGCCGGCGATTGGAAAGACCGGATCCTTGATTTGACAACGTGTGAATCGTCACTCTCTGTGCTGGTTAAATTTTCTAGGTCATTCAAGTCCTTACTTCTTGGTCTGCCGGCATTTGCATCTTTGGCCAGCAAATCAGCAAGGGAGGGTTTTGATCGGCTCGTTGGTGGGCAGGACTTTCCCCTGACTTTTGCACCAGATTTCCTGATACTTCTTCTAGGCGTTTCATCATGGGATGAAGATGATGTACTTGCTTGCTGATGCAAAACATTGAGGACATTTTGAATGTGGGATCCTGTTGGAGACTTTGGATCAGCAATGTTGTTTCTTTGCTTTGAGACATTGGGAGGTCTCACACGCTCCCTCCCCCTAACTGCAGGAGGTCTTGTGTTGCGGGAGAAGTAATCCCCCTTGCGTGGTAAGACTGGGCTGGTTTCACTAGATTCGCTAGACATAAAAGTTAAATTTCTCTTTGGTCTGTCTCTCCCTCTGTGATCCAACAATCTGGTAGGAGTTTCATCAGCTGTTCTTTCACTTGATGTCTCACCTCCAATCTTAGAGACCATTTCTTTGACAGAAGGCCGAGGAGAAACCTTGGATCTTCCTTCCATCAACTTTCTATGTTGAGCATGAAATTCTGCACCATCCGTGGTCCCACCAGTTTCCCCTCCACTTTCACTCACTTTATGAGCTTCAGTTTCTTTCAAATTTTCATCACGCTCAGGTGAATCTAGTGAAGCCTTCTCAAAAGCGACTGTTTTGTTATTATTACCATTTACATCATTAGCATGGTCTTTCATGCGCTTTCTTGATCTCCGGTTTTCCCGGTTCTTGTCGCGCCCTCTCCGGCTTTCTCTCTTTTCAATCTCATCAATCCTCTCCTGTTTAATGATTTGTTCGTTATGAGCCACAGGTGACACTGTCCTGCCTCTCGATTGTTTTGAATTGGTCCTATTGCTATCAAGTCGACGGTCTGTACTGTGATTGTTACTATTGTCGTTCAACTGCTTGCGAGGTGCATCTGGGTCCCATTTCAAGAACTGAGAGCGTGATTCTGCCAGTTGCTCAGCCGCAGACTTCCCATGATGTCTCTGGTTCCATAGGGCCTGCTGCCTAAAGAACTCTGGACCTTTGTTCAAAATTCCAAGAGGGGTGCTCTTGCCGTTATGGGCTTGCTTCATATCTGCAATAGGCATGGTGTCCTCTAAGACCTATGACAACTGGTCCTTACTTTATCCTGCAGAAGACAAAACAAAAACCAGAAATAAAGAAAAATAATAAGATATACATGTACAGTAATGATAGCATGTAAAGTTTATGCATTAAACAGTATGTGATGAGATTTTAGACACAGCTGAATAAAACAAGGCATTAATTAGATCATAAAGTTAAACTTTAACACCAAACATCACAGCAAAAATACATGTACTTACACAAGCTGTCTATTTCTTTTTTCATTTTCCTAATGCACAAAGCCCACAAGCCATACAATTTTGATCTGAACTTGATAGCAAGCTAGTGAAAAGGTTTTTGCTTTGTCTCGATCAGTTTTACTTTGAAAATGAAACGGTTGAAACCACATCCCACTTTATAGCTCTTCAACAGATGCAATAAAGTGAAAGTTGTGAACCAGTATTACAATTGATTGGTAATTAAGCATGCATAACTACAGTATGCGAGCTAATGAAATATGTTGAATAGGATAAATGCATGAAGGTCTGACACTATCAAAAGCAACTTGACAGTATCTAATTGGTGATGCTTCAAATGACAAAAGAGGAGTTTATTACATGTACATACAATGTACATGAGGAGAAGTTGAAACTGAATTATGAATGATTAAGCATTTACGGTATAAAGCATGAAAACAACTGAGCATGTGACTGTGAATACACAGCCGAGACAAATCAAATTAAACCACAAAGTTCTGTACTTCCAAGATATCAAGGAAGTAATAAAAAGAAAAAGAATGGCAGAATTAGACAACTGATTCAGGAATGAAGGTCATTTCTCTCTTTTTCTTGGGGGGGGGGGTTATACAAAAATGTCAAGGTTGTAAGAAAATACTTTAACCCACTGTGATCAAATCCAAAAATAGGGAAAGTGCCTATAATTCCTTCAAAAGCACTTTCATTCCTTCTACAGTATGGAGAAATAGGGACATTCCTTCCCCATTACATGTACTTCTGTATTATTTTCATCAAGTCTATAGATCAGGTGGGGTTTTTTTGGAGGGAAAGAGAACATATTTGAAAAAAAATATATACCTGTATATCTCAGACAATCATGGGCAAAAGATATATTTTTTCCACGAAGGTCAGATCAGTGTTTCCACTCTTCCTGAAATTTGGGAAATTTAGGAAAATTTGACTTTTTCCAGGAAAGGTTCGGGAAATGAAAATATTCCAGGATATTCCAGGATATAAAATTACAATTAAACAACAATTAAAAGTAGCAACTTTTAATATTTGTGTTATATTCAAAGAATTGTTTACCTCGATACGTAGCTCATAATTTTCTGCTCGCGCTTTGCACTCGCATTTCGAAATTTTGTTCCTAGATTCTTTAAGAGGACGTGAACAAAAAAATGTTAAATTCCTTGATTTTGGTCACTTGGGCCAAATTTAGGCTCGCTGTACATATTATTGCCTGATTTTCGTTAAAAATCGAACTTGAAAATTCACGGAATGTCTATGAATTTCGGGAAATTTGGGATTCAGTTTAGGGAAATTTGTTTTGGATCTGTGGAAACACTGGGTCAGACTTCTCGCTTTGGTCACATTGCCAATGGGGAGGGATCTCCATAGATGAGCCCTCTAAAAATAATAATAAAAATGCTTATAACTTTAAAGCTTGTTTAATTTTCTTAAACTTCCAAATTATTCTCTGATATTTCATTTTTACACAAGCATTTATTCCAACGGTTCTATTCTTCTTTTTATAAAGGGGAATCCAGCCTTGGTCATAATGTTGTGTGAATGAAAAAAAAAGAGATCCTAATAAAGGGGTACTCTGGGCTGAAAGCATTTCTATAGAGTAAATTCATTGAGCAAACTGCTGAAAATTTCATCAAAATCTGATAACGAATTTAAAAGTTAGCAATATTTTGTGAAAACAGTTATACATGTACATGTATGCACGTCGTCATAACATTCAGGTGAGCTAATGATGTCAGATCCCCACTTTCCATTTCCTTTTAATGTGTTATTACATGAAATTCATTTTTCATACAAGTGTGAATGATATGTCTCCTATGCCTCACCAAAGGGCACTAGCGCACCAAGTGGGAATCGAACCCTGTCAACGTAATCCGAAACCCCCGCTCTACCGACTGAGCCTTCGTGCCTCCTTGCACTGAATGGGGATTTTCTGGGGCTCTATTGGGGGGTTTTCCAGGGCTCTTTTTAGCATTTGAGAGGCAAAATCACCCTGAGCCCCCAGGTAACCTTTTTCCTGGAGGCGAGCACTTTTCGAGCAGGGTGAATAACATTTTGTGTACGCGGGTATAACACTGTACCTGGAGAGGCATGACTAAATGTCACACACCTAACCACTCAACTGCATCTGAAAATAGCCTTGCTTGATCAGGGTGTCCTCATTACACAATAAACTGGGACATCAATTCAATCCAAAGCCATAAACTGGGCTGGGCTTCAATGGCTTGATCCAGTTTGTGTCAGGACAAACAATAATTGTTTTTGAAAAATTATGAATCATATGACCTACTTGGGTATTGCGTTTCACACCATAAAGAATGGAAGATTGAAAACTAAACATGCACTGTAGGGTGTACAATCACCAATAAAAACTGTTGTTTTATTGCATTATGAGAACTTTAAATAGACCAGGGGTTGTCAATTAATTTTGTATAAGAGCACATTTGTCATCGGAAAACTGTACTGTGCAACTATCCAACATGTGTAGCGAGTGAAGCTTCACAGAATGGGGTAGAGTGTAAAGAGTCCTTACGCTGGCCCTTGGTTAGGGTCAAGGGGGTGGAGCCCCCATTTGAAGATTTTATGATTAACTGCAATAAACATGAATATAAATTCAATATATATTTATAAAATATAGTAAATAATATATATTTTTTAATATTGTTCGCATACATGTACATGTAGCGACCAGTATGCATGCAAGGCTTATTATAAATGTAATGCAACGCAATGCACTGCTTTATGAGAACCAATAGTCTAGAGATCAATAGGGAAATGGACCGTATAATGCATAAAAATATAGTTTTGAAAACCATCTTGTATTTTTACCGATTTTTTATAATTTTTGCCCCCTTTCTGGCTTATGCATGGATCAAGTTTTGAAGTTTTAAATAATTTTTTTGCCTATTATTAAAGGTCAAGTCCACCCCAGAAAAATGTTGATTTGAATAAATAGAGAAAAATCAAACAAGTATAACGCTGAAAATTTCATCAAAATCGGATGTAAAATAAGAAAGTTATGGAATTTTAAAGTTTTTCTTATTTTTCACAAAACTGTGATATGCACAATTAGGTGAGTCAGTCGATGATGTCCATCACTCACTATTTCTTGTGTTTTTTATTGTTTGAATTATACAATTTTTATTTTTTTACAAATTTGAAAATAAGTACCAACTTGACTGAACCATATAGTATAAAACAATGCTATCTACACATGTTCAGGGAGGAATTAATCATTGTTTTACTTGACAATGAGGAGAAAATTAGAATATTTCATATTTCATATAATAAAACACAAAAGAAATAGTGAGTGGATGACGTAATCAGTCTCCTCATTTGCATACCGACCAGGATGTGAATAGAACTGTTTTGTGAAATTAAGCGAAACTTTAAAATGTCATAACTTTCTTATTTTACTTCCGATTTTGATGAAATTTTCAGTGTCATGCTTTTTGGATTTTTCTCTTTTTATTCAAATCAACTTTTTTGGGGGATGGACTTGTCCTTTAAGAATAAACACATGTAGTTCAGTGCACTCATACACAGCTGAAGATTCTTTACTTCTTGAACATTTTAATTAGCCATTACAAAAAAAAAGGTAAATACCGTACTTTGATTTTCCGGTCAGACAGTCCCTTTAATACCTTCAAACCAAATTTAGACCGAGAGATTCTTCAAATGACACACTCTCTTGATTCAATTTCCTTATTGAATAAGTCAAAGATGGATGCCAACTGTTAAACCCTCAAACGATGAATCGTAATCGTAAAATGAATCCTGCCCAAATCAATTAAAGCTATTCCCCTAGGTGTTTAATGACTGGACGACTGAAAGCAGAGTTCACACTGCAATATTAAATATGACCCTGTTCTCATCTACTTTTTGCTCTATAGCGGACACCAGTTTAATGTGTAATGGGAATGCTCGAATCAGTCTTGGATGTGATCTCGTACAGTGATCTTCCAAACCAGTTTGGAAGATCACCTCGCAGGATGTGAATTTGAAGAACACTCTAACCTTGTTACACTGCAGATTATTTATTACAGTGCAGATTCAGGAAACGATCTTCGCACACACAGTACAAGCGTGCATGCATGTACCTTGGGCCTGCCATTGTTATGTGTTTGCCTGACATGTATGCGACGGTTTTAATTTCAAACACCAAAGGTCGTTCCCATACAGCGACAAGACCACTTTTCTGAGGTGGTTCTGGAAACCAGTTCAGGAGATGATGATGATGGGAATGCTAGCCAAGTGATCTTCTACACTGGTTTCCTAAACCAGTCAAACAAAGTTGAGAACAGGGTCGTGAAAATTGCGTTGAACATTTTAATCTAACTTTTTGTGTAGGCCTAGTGGCCTACACTTGATGAATATAGAAGGGCATGTAGACAAATACTTGGAAGAGGAAATCAACCCCTACCCCCCCCAAAAAAAAAAAAAATCAATGCTTAAAATTTCACCAAAAAGAGTCAAATCAGTGACATTGCAGAACCTTGCTGATTTAATACACAAGAAAGTTTCAATTATGCACAAAAGGGTGACATGTACTATGCAAATTGATAGAATTCATGTCACAATTTAAACATTTCTTTTGTATTTTTATCTATAGAGAATTTTATTACATATTTGCCAATATTAAAAAGGAAACCCTTCATTGAATCACATTTGGAAATTTGGCAAATTTCTAGATGTTCAGAGAGGAATCAAACTTTGATCCTCACCATGGCAGTTGCCACACCCCCCCAGAAATTTTGAAAACTTTAATTTTTTTCACTGACAATTTTCACAAAATTCCCAAAAAGTATGCAAGAAATCCTTTAATCCCACTTTAAAAAAGGCAAAATCACCCCAATAAGAAGCTCAATCGCTTTGCTCCCTCGCTTTCAAGTTTTTTAGAAAAAGTTTATGCATGCTGCCCCCCCCCCCCCCCGGTGAAAAATGTTTGCTTACAGCCATTGTCCTCACTAATCATATGTACAATGTAATTTGTATGTCATACTTCATCAACCTGAGAGGGTGGATGTTGTTTCCTTGCTTGCATGCATGCTAATGACCAGTGCCAGCCGCACAGAAATGTTGTTAGCCTAAAAAACAGAGGGCTAAAACAGTGTTTAGTATTATAAAATGCATTGTTCTACAAACTTTAGGCATCGCTGCCACATTACCGGTTGTATTGTAACAGGGCCTCTGTTTGATGGCGCTAACGTTTCTGTGCAGTCAAAGCAGGATGACTGTAATCAAGCAAACGAGTTTCAGCAAGCTAGCACACACTAATATTTGACACTTTAACCGAAGTCTGAGTTAAGACTATCTCTAGATGCCAAAGGCTCGGTCTGTGTCAGAGCCAGCCACAGTACATACATGTAGTGAATCTAGTCTCACTTCTTCAGACTCTGCATTAGGCACTACGCTAATTGCGAAAACCAGGAGTCTGTGCCTGCAGACTATGATCGAATCACACAAAAATATATATGAGCATCTGGTATTTTATCTTTAATACTAGGTTTCAATCACTTGATCTGAAACTGATTTTTAACCAACTATGAAGGAAGTTTGTTTCAATTTCCATCAATCTAAAGTATTCAAACTTATTATTAACCCAGCTACATGCTACATGTATATATAATGGCAAATTATAAAGTGGTAGTAGGCCAATAAACCACAATGTGTCAATGTTCAAATGAAAAAATGTCACTACTCTATGAACATGTTGTACTGCAGGTTGGCGGATTTTGAAAACTCTTTCTCCCCAGGATAAACTGCATAGTCCCCCATTCCCCTAAAAAATAATAAAGTAGTAATAAATAAATGAGTAAATAATTATAAATAAAAAAATAAATATATAAATATTAATATATTGTAAATTTCTTAAAATAAATGAAAAAAAATAAAATAAATAGTTTCAATTTAAAAACAAAATCCAGTATACATGTAGGCCTACATTGTGAAAGGCAAAAATTTGCAATTCAACTTTTAATAATACATTTTTTTTTATGCCACTCTGAGCTGGTTCAGTTTTCCATGTCTGTTTCTCCTTCTATTTATTGACATGTTTTTTATTCCTCATTCCAGTCAATCCATGTACATGTACAAGTATCATACAAAGGGGTAGCAATATGGATTTTTTTTTTCTTTTAAATGTTACACTCAGTAATCTTTTACTTGCAAACTGTAAAGCATTTTGAGTAGTGTTAAAACACACAGAGCAAAAAGTGGATTAAAAAATATCTCCTATCCTGAAATAATATCTTAAATATCAATTTCCCATCTCAGATTATGGGAAACTAAATATATTTAAACAGTATGTAGAGTCGTAGACCTACATGTACGAAAGGGAATAATTTTGCTTTTCATTTTCTTTTCTGGTTGTATACCCAGATGTTGTGTGTCAGGACAGTTTGTGTACATGAGTCCGGGCAAACAATAACAGCCAAAACAATCCATTTTTAACAGCCATTTGAAAAATTAAACAAGCAAAGTTTCATCATTTTAATAGTGTAAAGTCTTAGGTCATATTATAGAGAACAAAACTGAAAAAGAAAATACAACTTTTTAATTTATAAACTTTTCTTTGTGCAATCCAAAGAAAAATAAAGGTTTCAAAATTGAAAAGTGTCCGAACACCCGAAACCCAATATATGTAAAGAAAAGCTTCCAACTCTTTAGCCTACAGTGTCCTACAAATACAATACATAATGATTAAAAAAAAATGCTACACAAAACATTGTGTATTATAAACAGAACATGTGGAGCACATCGCAATGCAATATAAGAAAATTAACTGTCCTATGTAGAATACATTTAAAAGTAGGCCAGGGCTACAGCTTTCAGTGTTTTTTATAGGTGCAGTTGCTACATGTACAAGTAATCTTGCCAATGATCTACATAACAAACATGTATTCATTTGAAATCTAAAAATGTGGCAACACCCTTTGTGCCCTTGGCCTTTTGGGGCTGTACTTTCCAATAAGTACTGCTTTTAATAGTAACAACTGTGGGACTGATCAATCTTTATTGTCCTTCCTTTGTTTTGTCACCTTCAGCTGGAAGGGAAAGTCCGCAAAGTTGAGAGGCCACAGCTTTGTGGGCAGATGTCTCAAAATCAAATCGCTTCAAAACTCACATTAAAGTTAAGTCTTTCCTGGGTGGTTCTTGTCCTTTTGCTGCTGTTTTCTTTGTTTTTATTGTTGTTTAGTTTTATTTTTGATGTAAAGTGGATGTGGTTCATTTCGCAAAGGAAGTACATGTACCGGTATGTACTGTACATACATTTCGGAGTCTAGACAGACCAGTGATTCCTTTAGTGCCCCCCCCCCTCCAAGATCTCGGTTGTTGATCGCACGATTGCGACAAAAAATAAAAGCAAACCATGATATAATCTACAAAATAGAATTATTGTTCAAATTTACTTTATATCAAGCCTATTCATGCATGAAATAAGAATTTGGATGTAAATCTCAAAATAAAGCCCAAAATAATAATAGGTAAGTTGGGGTATTGAGACTTTCAGTGGGACAATGCCTGATTTAACCTGTATCATATTTTTATCTCATGAATTAATACTGTTCTTGAAATTTCTTGTTTCTTGATTATTTGATTTTTTATTGTTTTTTTAATGGAAATTGTCAGCAATACTTTCCTGATCATAAGCATGATTAAATTAATTTCTGATAATTGATATCAATCAGTTTTAGTAAAAATATTGATACTGTTCCTGAAGTTTAGTGATAATTAATCTCCTAAAAATAAAAATAATCTCCTAAAAAATAATGGAACTTGAAAAAGATTACAACAGTGCAATCTCCTATTAAACTCACAGAAGAGAACCAAACCTGTATATAAAAAACAAGTAGTGACAAAAAAAAGATACGTACTGGTCAGACTTGCTGATATCCAATTTTACATATTTCCAGGCAAAAATTCTTGGTCACTCCACGAGCATTTCCCGAAGGTGCTACCTCTCATCTCCGCTCCAGCGGTCAGCGAGCACAGTCCATCCTGCTGTCCGGCCAGTCTGGAACTGACCATCCAAGGACAAGGTGTAATCTTTTCCTGGCAATTAGAGAACCGTCGCGCCCGCCCGTCCCCTCTCAAGAACTCCGATGACTCAGTATCATCCAATGTTTACATGTGATGGCTATCATCATCGTCTCGGCATGGCAGAAAGAAAAGCTTTAGAGCACATCCAAGCAGCTCCGACGCTCTTTCCCTCGTGTGCACTGCCGCTAACTCATCCTCAAACTATCTGGGGAGGAATCAAGAAGAAGTGACACGAATGTTATTTCTGGCGATACTTCCACGCATGCCTCGGAAAGGATCAGACAGTATATCTGTTACAGATCTCTGGGAATTAGGGACGAAGGAGGCATGAAACTATCAAGTTCCTGTTACCTACGCTTGATAGATTGATGTGGACGTCTTTCATTGCTGCTTACTCACTAAATACTCTGAAATTGTACTCGTTTCATTGCCATGGTGAATGAACTGTTGTTTGATAGACACAATGAATGATTGACGAGATTAATGACTGTACCCCGTCTGAGAGGGTTTCTGCTAATTACTTCCTTGAAGAAGCACCTTGAGAAAGAAGATAGAGTTAAGATTTTTATTGTATTAAGATGTAGAAATTTAAAAGCTTGTTCATACATGTACATGTTGGTGAATTGTCATAGATTTTTTACAAGAATAAGTTTTTGGGTTTTTTTTATTATTTTTTTTAATGAACTAGAGGGGTAGGGTTAGCTTTATAGATTATTGAATGACTTTATGATTGACCAAATACATGTACATGCACAGTGTGTACAGAAAACAAATAAAATATTATTTAAGTCAAATTGCAATGCAGTGTTTCCCAAATAAATATGAAAATCACCAATATTGTTTAACTATCAATTAACTTCAGTGGAATATAGCTTTAGTGTTTAGATGATCATGAAAGGTGTTGAAATTTGCCAGAAAGATGGACAGGTCTGCACTTTAAAACAAACTAGTTCAGCACATTTTCCAGAGAGGAACCACCCTTTCCACTTTGGTACATTTTAATCTGCAAGATCCCTCGTTAGCTATGTGGGATATGGCATGCTTAATGAAGTAAATTGCTCTAAATTTCCTAAATATTTTAAACCATCAGATAACTTGGTATCAAAAGATCGGCTGGTCTCTCGCCCACCAATCTCCTCCTTTTAGAGAAACCGGACTAATAAATAAATCTCTCTTGGGTGATTTTCAAACACGTCAGAGTTGCTCTTCTCTGACTACTGCTACATGTACAGTACAGGCTAGCTGTGCTGATCATATGACTTTAATAATCCAGGCATTAAATCCCAAGTTTAAAGGTAATGATGGTTGATCAGCTGATCACTGTATTCCAAACTTCAATAAAACTCATTTTACAACTAGAAATATGCATTTTCACATTGAACTCTTTTTAGTCGTAATTGAGCGCATGAACATACAAACTACAAAATTTAATTGTACTTGGGTAAAATGGCACTTGTGCCACCGGAGAAAATGTACTATAATATGAGTGCCTCTGAAGAATGCAAAATTAGAAGAAAAAACAATTGTAAGGTATTGATAACTTTGATGCAAATGAAATAGAAAAGCTTTCAAAAGGAACATTGTTAATTTACTGTACATCTACATAGTACATGTAGTCAGAGGCAGCCACAGAACAGTGTACATAGTGAATCTAGTCTCACCATTTCAGACTCTGCATTATTCACTACGCGAATTGCGAGAACACAAGGTCTGTGCATGCAGACTACCCCTACCCTCAAACCATGAAGCTATACTATATTGTAGCCCTATATTAAATACAATGCACTGCTGATTGTTCAAAGGTTCCTATATATCATAAATCATGCCATGAACATACAGTGTATAAAATTATAGCTGTCAGAATGCGTAAATGTATACATACAACCAAATACGATGTATGGTACGTAAAATTTGAATGACTATTTCATAGAATCTAAAGTACATGTCATGTATAATCACTTTTACAGAATTGGTACTGTATATTAAATGTTTAAATTGGAGCAAAATTTTTAACTCAGGACTACAATCAATGTTATCGTACAGGAACTTGTATCAAAACTCAAGCTTTAACTTGCGTATGTACAAACAAATTTCAGTTATTAGAAAAAAAGGAGGTACCTATCTGAAAATCCAGACTATTAAAGCCATGAACGAATCAACAAAATCCTCTAAAGACTAGGCGCATTGCATTAAATACTGCGTGCTCTCATAAGGGATGTCTGCACCATCCCGAGTTTTCAAATTAGCGCGCTATTTCTGATCCGACAAATTATCCCGATCTGAACAATCTTGAGATTATTTGCAATGGAGACGCAATTATCGCGCTAGTTCGTAGGATTAATCTCGAGATTGCAATCCCAAGTCAACTTGGGATTATTTGCAAAATAGCGCGCTATTTTACGAATTGTCGCGCTAATTCGTAGGTGCAGACGCACTCGGGATTATTTATTCACGGCGTTAGACCATAATGCATCAATGCTTCGCTCGAGCAGGAATCGCTCTTCTAGCAATGGTGGAGACGGGGTTTCTTGAATCTCGAGATTAATCGCGAAGAGGGCCGATCGGGCTAAAATCTCGAGATTGAGCAAACTCGGGATGGTGCAGCACCGCCTATAGATCACATTCATGCAGACATGGAATTTGCAACCTTTATGAAAAGTTTAAGTTTTCAAGGTTTGGCATAATTTACATGCCTGGTACATGACATAAAAAGTATACTTTCATTCATTCTGCATGCATGTGTACAAAATCTATAGCATGAACTTGAAAAAGAAATTACTCAGCATTTAAAAAAAAATGTTAATGATTATAACCCTTTACAAGGAGTGTATTGTAATTTAAATTTTTGTTTTGTTTTGTTTTTCCTTCTTAAATGTGCATGTTGTAATATTTGTGGGGCCAGGCTTGACTAGAACTTGTGCTATTTTCTGGTCCCATTTTATACCATTTATGTATGTGTAACTAATGCAAAATGTGAATATTGTTGGTTAACAAATAAACCAAATTTAAAAATCAAATCAAATTGTAGGGCCTACATGTATGTGTATGAAGATGTATGCACGTCCAGCCGTTGAAGTAGGACAATTAAGACACTGTCATGCGAGAACACAATACCCATACTGTACAAACATTCATAAATTTATTTTCATTCTTCACCAGTGACACGTCATGCAAATACAATGTAAACAAAAGAGGATGAAGGGGGTTGTTTGTCATGTCACAGGCATATATATATTGCAAATAATGGAAATCTGAAAATATACTGTACATGTACAGTGGATGAGAATCTTTTATGGACCCCTATTCCAACCATGTACTGTAGGGTCAATGTGTTTCCCAAACAAATAACAACCAGCTCAAAGGGTACTGTGTTTTTCATACATTAAGACGTTGGAGGTATGAGCGTTTTCAAATGTGCATGCTGACAATGCTGAATACAATTCCTTTTAATATCATACCCTTTCCATGCTATTGCACAATTTTGAAAATTCCCTGATTAAAAAACAACAATAATTTTCTCCCTAATAGGCCTCATATACAAGTGCTAGAGAAGCCAGTAGTTCTTGGGTATCCATAATATTATCAGTACATTAAAGGACAAGTCCACCCCAATCATTAGTTGATTTGAATAAAAAGAGAACAATCCAACAAGCATAACACTGAAAATTTCATCGAAATTGGATGTAAAATAAGAAAGTTATGACATTTTAAAGTTTTGCTTAATTTCACATAACAGTTATATGTACATCCTGGTCAGTATGCAAATGAGGAGACTGATGACGTCATCCACTCACTATTTCTTTTGTATTTCATTATATGAAATATGAAATATTCTAATTTTCTCCTCATTGTCAAGTGAAACAAAGATAAATTCCTCCCTGAACATGTGGAATTAGCATTGTTTTAATACTACATGGTTCAGTCAAGTCGATCCTTTTTGTCAAATCTGTAAAAAATTAAATATTGTATAATTCAAACAATAAAAAACAAAAGAAATAATGAGTTATGGACATCATCGACTGTCTCATTTGCATGCCACTGAGATGTGCATATAACTGTTTTGTGAAAAAGAAGCGAAACTTTAAAATGTCATAACTTTCTTATTTTACATCCGATTTTGATGAAATTTTTTGTGTTTTGCTTGTTGGATTTTTCTCTATTTATTCAAATCATCATTTTTCTGGGCTGGACTTGACCTTTAATAATCTACATTCAAAGAAAATATCATAAAAACAATTGCATTATTATTCCCCCCCCCAAAAAAAAAAAAATCAGCTTGCAAAGAGTTACATGTAATACTGGAGGAGGGGTGGGGGAGGGGGGGGGGGGTTTGGCCCAGTACAGCAGGCTCAAGGCATTGCCAGAGTACAACCCATCAAGGAGTTGAGAGAGCTAATACAACACTGTAGTCCTGTACAAATTAAATTAGTATTTAAAAAAAAAAACTTGTTAAAATGACTCATGACTGGAGCACATACAGCGTGTGCTTTCCACAGAACAATTCCGTAGGAATGCAGCAGGTGAAAAAATATACATGTAGGGTGACTTTGCAGTAGAAATGACCTTTAGAAAACTATTAAATATAAAGCCAATGAAACTCCCAGGCAAACTGTAATATAATGTAGCAAAATTGGAGTGGTGAGATTTAAAAAGAAAGAAAATAGCCCCAGAAAAGAATATTGTCCCTGGAATACAATCCAATCTCAAATATACCGTACTCTATATACATATACTGTAGGTAGTACATCATCTAAAAATGAGAAAGAATTGTTAAAACTTCCATCTCATGGCACCCTTATATGCTTTTCACACTGCATTTCCTTAACCCCATACTATCCTTAACCTTGACTATCCTTATAACCCCATACTATCTTCTTTTTTTTATTCCTCACTGTCTTTCTTAACCCCATACACATGTAGCTCCGGTGTTAACGCCCTAACCCTAGACTATGGCACAGCCACAGCTCATGAATATTGATGATTTTGCCACACAGAGCGTGATTAACATGTAATTTTGACTTCTGTGATTGGCTAATGCTTAGCCCCACTTTTCCTTAGCCCGGTTTCGTTTCAAACTGCATCTCTTAGCACCGAAATAAGCCGGCTAACCCTGCGTTTTGCAGGGCCAGATAGTACCGTACTAATAACGTGCTAGCTCACTTTGCTATTTAAACGCAGTGTGAAACCGAAGTGGGCTACATGTTAAAGCTTAACCCCGGGAAATTGGTGGGGCTAAGACCCCTCCCCCTCTCCTCACAACCAATTTCCCGGGGTTAAGGAAAATATTTGCAGTGTGAAAAGCATATTTCGGGGGTAAAACAAGTCTAGCACAAAATGGTAAAGTGTGATATCATTGGGTTTATAATTAGGCCTACAGGTATTTGAGTCATGACTGGATGAGTCATCTGAAGAGTTTATCCAGCATGTATTTGTTGAAGATATCGATAACTACACTAGGATGACAACACTGATAATGAATGATAGACAAAGTGTATTTAGTCGTCTGCCTATTTGTATTACTACCGGTACTTAAATTTATTGGCAATCTTTTATAGTTGTATCTTTGATTGCCTGTATTTTTTTAAGCATTTCATTCCATGTTCTGCTCCAGAATGAAAAAAAATGCATTGGGTTGAAATCATAACTGCTTGAAAATTACAAGATTTTACTTTTTAAGAAAAGGCATTAACTTTCAGCACTGATAAAATGTCTGCTTTAGCGATCTGACAGCATATCCTTTGAACAGAAGGTTTAAGGGCAAACTGATCGTATAAGAAATCTTTCAATTTTTCTAAGCACCACTGCCATCTATGTACATGTACATGTACAGAGATAAAAAGGTGAAAACTTTAAAATTAGAGATAGAAAATGAATCATCTTAATATTAAAATGTGTATTCATAAAATTGAAATGTAAAATGCATTCTGATATTTATAATTGTGCCACTTAAAAGCCAAGTACAGTAGGCCTAAAGTTTGTTATTTAAGACCTCACACACTGAGTGCGTCTATCTATTTGAGCTAGAAAGAAATGAGGCCAAACAAGCACATACTTTTCTCATCATAATGAACATTTAAAAAATGACATTCCAAAATGCCATTTAAATTCCTTTTTTTCTCAGTTTATTTTTCATAGAAATATTCAGATCTATGTTTATTTTAGAATCTTATCACTGAATCACTATCAGGTTAATAATAAATTTGCACGCATACATGTACATGTAGGGTTGGGTTTTTAGTTGTGAGTTCAAATCCCAGCTCTGCCATTGGGCCTACATATCTCCCCTTTAACCCAAAAAAGGAAAGAGAGTACATTAATTTCTGTCCTCTACAAAAAAATGCACACTGTATATTAGGGTCAGCCACTATAATAATCTAGACGTAAATTGTTTCATTGGTGATCAGCTTGGCGTTGATGCAGCAGAAAGCTACTTTGCCGAGTTCCTGAAACAGAAACACACTGAACCAGGCCCACCTACCCCACGTTTTTTTTTTAGTCTGCTTTTCCAGCCGTTTCTTATCAACAGTGAAATTGAATGCATTCATTTTTTTTTTTGGGGGGGGGGGGTATTTTGGCTCTAATTATAATTCTCCTCACATTTTTTTTAAATCTCAATGTTGTTTTGTTTTTTCATTATTTTGGTTTGATATGAAGTTATTGTATTTTTAAGAACACCCTGGCAATGGGTATTATTCAGCTCTGACATCCTGTCAAATACCGTAATGACAGTTATTATTACATTCATCAATAATCCTCAATTGATTGACTGCCAAAGGCAAAAAGAATTTATGCTACATTTTTTCAAACTCATCAGGCACAGTGCACTGTAGACAGCTGGCAAAATTTGGCAGGTCTAGCTCAAAAGGGAAGTCTACATATGTACAGTACATGTATTATGCTTTTCACACTGCACTTTTTTCCTTAACCCCGGGAAATTGGTGGGGCTATGGGGGGGTCTTAGCCCCACCAATTTCCCGGGGTTCTTAGCCCCACCAATTTCCCGGGGTTAAGCTTTAGCCCACTTCGTTTTCACACTACGTTTTATAGCAAAGTGGGCTAGCACGGTAAATACATGTAGTACGGTATTATCTGGCCCTGCAAAAAAGTAGGGTTGTCGGCTTATTGTGGTGCTAGCGGTGCTAATAGATGCAGTGTGAAACGAAACAAGGCTAAGGAAAAGTGGGACTAAACATAGCCAATCACAGAAGTCGAAATTGCATATTAATCGCACTCTGTCTGGTAAAATCATCAATATTCATGAGCTGTGTGATAGTCCGGGGTTAAGGCGTTAACCCCGGCTAAATAAAGCAAATAGTATGGGGTTAAGAAAGACAGAGTGAATCGAAAAATAGATAGTATGGGATTAAGTCCGGGGTTAAGGATAGTATGGGGTTAAGGAATGCAGTGTGAAAAGCATTCAATATGTATACCCACATGTATATGCCCACTCAAACTGCATCGATACAGGCTCAATGGATCAGGTTCACAATGTGTACCTACACCGTTCTCATTACTTTCTAAAACTAGTTCACTGGAATCAGTTCAGGAAACCAGTTTGGAAGATTGCTTCATGCTAGCATTCCCATAATTTGATCACACGAGAGTGGTTTTCAAAACCACTTCACGTAAAGCGGTCTTGTTGCCATGGGAACACTCTCAGTGGGGTGACATGTTTCGCGGGAAACTTGTAACCGCAGTGTAGGCATTCCACATACAGTGTGTGGAGTAGCGCGCTCAAAATGTGCGAAGATCGCTTCCCGAAGAACGGTTGTTTCCTCAGTATGCTAAAAACCAGTTTAACAAGGCAAAGCGATCTTCAAAACTACAAGTACATGTATATGTACCTCGCGAGGTGATATTCGGAACCGTTTTGGAAGATCGCTTCCAAGACCACTTCGACCGTTCTCATAAAACGTTAAACTCGCTTCCACTATTAAACTAGTTTCCAGTAAACTAGTTCCATTAAGCCTGTATTAATGCTTCACATCCACATCAACTTGTATTAGGATGCCAAGGACAGTCACTCCAAATGGATATACATACAGCAGCGCGCGTCATTGGCACTGGTCCGACGGTCCCAGACCAGTAAAAATTGCTGTCGGGCCAGGAACTTTTCAGAAATAGCCAGATTTACTGATCTGACATGACCAGTAAAAAATATATCAAACTATTAATATAAATGATATCTCCTCTAATAGATCTTAAAAAATGGCTTTCCAAAATTGAGAAATGGTTCTCATGAATTATGTTGTGTGTGTGTACTGTTATAAAGTTGGGGGGGGGGGGTTTGGGGGGGGGGCAATAAAAGCAATAAAAGACAGCAAAATAAATAAAGTCTTTATTTAAGTTGAATTTTAGGTTTGGACCAGTAAAAAATGGAAAAACTGGGTATCTACTGGTCGGACATGAACAGGTTGGACCAGTAGAAAAAAAAGGGTAAGTGTGGAGCCCTGCATACAGTATATATGTAGTAAAATAATCTGTACAAAAAAAGGTATTCATACGAATGTTCAATAAACTCACAATATTTTAGAGCATTTGTGCCTGGATAGATCCATGCTACATGTACCTCCATGGTCCATGGTGGGGGTGTGATAGGACTGAGTGACATGATCAACTCTTAACTGAAACTACATTATGTGAATGTTTACTATATTAATATTTTACATCCCATTTTGATGAATTTTTCCAATGTTAAGCCTTTTTTCCTCCCTCTCTTTTTATTCAAATCAATTTTTCACTGCTTGTGATATCAATCCACCAATTCATGTACCGGTATTTATTCATTTAAAAATCCATTCATTATTTTCATACATATTTCATGTAATTTACTGTATCTTCATACAGAAGTTATTCAATCATTTCCATTAATAATTAACAATTCGAAAATAAAAATTTCTTCTGAATAAACTTTTTTGGAAGAGGAGGAAATGTATAGGTGGCAAATGATAATGAAAAATGTTACATCTCAATTAATCCCCATTATACAGGCATGTGTTGAGTGATTGGGTGTGGTCTAAATAAAAAATGAAACCTAGTGTCATACATGTACATGACATTAAGTTTGTCCATTATTCTCATCCTGACCAGCTCACGCTCACTTTCAAACATCAAACCAAGAATTTGTTAAATTGTGTGATTGATCAATTTGTCATTCTGAACTACATGTAGGCATTTAACAAAAAAAAACCTCTCCCTCCCCTCATGTATTTCGAATTGAGAAAGGAACAATTTTTTTCATGATTTGTAATTAATGTATTCCAACCATAATGCATATATATTGGCAGTGATATCATCTTGTATATTTTTGGTACAGTATACATGTATGAACATTTATGAATTTTAATATTTTAGGCCTAATTTTCTCCAACTATTCCATATACTCACTGTAGCAATTTCACTTTCAGTGTAAAAAAGAGCAGATATTTTTCAAACAAGAAACTGAAACTGAGGCCTCTCTTCAATGTCAACAATTATTTAGGTGGGAATGACATGATGAAACAAAGGGCTGCCAATTCTATTTCCATTTTGAGCTTATTCCAATTTAAGGTACTTGTAGCCTAGTGACTGGTGACAAAGCAACAAGTGAAGGCCTTCCATTTTTTTAGGTAAATTTGTTTAAGGCCTGGTTTTCCTTTTGATCTGCCAGACACATTTATTCAAACAAAAAAAAACTTTCCTCAATATCCTGTTTGCCCCCATTCAATTCACAAAGTCTGAATGATGTAATTAATGTAGACCTAAACTGTAATTTCTGTATACTACCTACGGTGAAGGCGTAGGGGGGGGGCATTTGACTTTGTCGCTGTACATAAAAGTCGCACAGCAACTTCCAGCAGTTATCAATGCAGGGGCTGTTGAAAATTGTCCTTTTGTCTGATTTTCCAAACCATGTACAAGTATGTACTGTATCTAATGATCTGAACGTGTATTAAAACCAGGCTTCGGCAATGAACAGTGAATTACATGTATGTGTGACCAGAAATGGAATTGGAATCAAAACCTGTATTTAGGTGAATAGTCATCATGACAACAAGAAGGTTTAAACAGTACACTGTACAGAAACAGTATTTAATACCAAATCCACCACTTCACAGCACACAGGAGGCATATGCATGTCTAAATTACAATGTAAATGTGGGGGGGGGGCACTTCCATTGATGAGTGGATACCATGCGCGACCATTGGGTTCCGAAAAGCACCCTAAACAAGTATTTTCCATATTCTGAAAATGCACCCCTTAACAACTATTGGCGTGTGAAATCCTACCTTAACAAGTATTGGAAACAAAACAATACCCTTGGCAAGTCATTCCCTGAATTGAACCCCTGAACAAGTACAGCAATATTTCAAAGGATCTACTCTTGGAGCAAGTTAGCTTTTGTGAAAGCAGAAAAATCAAACAATAAGATCAACAAAAGTTTGAGTAAAATAGGACTAGCAATAGAAGAGTTATGAGCATTTGAATGTCGAGATCACTAATGCTATGGAGATCCTCCCATTGGCAATGCGACCAAGATCTATGATGTCACTGATGAACAACTCTCCCCTTTTGGACACTGAAAATATACCCCAAAACATCTCTTTTTGCTCATTCTAATCATATGACAAACGATTCATCAATGATATAATGTTGTGAAACCTCTATACTTGTCCTCTCATAAAGAGAACACCTCACCTTGTGATAGACTCTATAAAAGTGAGAATATAAGTGAAATAAGTACAAAAGTAATGAGGGAGTTGTACGTGTGTGACATCACAGATCTTGGTCGCATTGCCAATGGGAGGATCTACATGGCATTAGTGATCTCAATATTCAAATGCTCATAACTTTCTTATTATAAAGTCAAAAAGGGGCCTAAGCTTTCGATCCTAGCAGAATCTTCGTCGGAGGCAAAATGACAAACATATAAAGTGGAACAACCATAATATAGACCACAAACAAGCTACAGCAACACTAGAAACAAGGAGACAAAAGGGGCATTAGTGAGTAGAGAAGACCAATCAGGTTAGTGAAGGGGATGAAAGAAAAGGAGTAGGCAGACACAAAGGGAAGTTAGTGTAAGTAAGGCCAAGAGGGATTAAGATAATGAGGCAGGCAACATCAAACAGGATCTGGAACAAAACAGTGATAAAGGGATGAATAACTAGAGAATTAGTGAGAGGTGGGTCAAACAGGTTACAAAGAAAGGCTTAATAAACTGGTGCATAAGAGTGGGGGGAAAAAGAAGAAAAAGAATGGGGAACAACTGATAATGTGCAAAAGACATATAAGTATATATGATAAAGCATTAAACAAACTAAGAGAAGAAGGTAAGTGTAAATATGTATCTATAAGTGATATGTATATAAATATATCCAAAAAAGAAATGTATATGAAAAAATATATAAATATATACACATATGGTGTAACTGATATGGTAATCCGCTAGGTGTGACGGGAAAAAACATAAGACTATATAGTAGGAAAGAAAAAAAATCTGTATATGTGAAAAAGAGGAAGTAAATTGCCTAAAAAGGTAAAAGCAAATATAGAAGAGAGGGGGTGTATTATGAAGAAACCATAGTATACATGTAAATAAGCAAATGTGGTAAATCTAAAAGAGGTGAGTGGAGAAAAAACAAATATATATATATATATATATATAATAATTATTATATCGCCTGAATAAGGAAGGAAAAATTGGAGCTGAGCTTGTATGAGATATGGGAGGAGAGTAGAGTAAGAAACTATAATGTAACTATTCAAAAGAGCTGAGGGGAAAAAATATATATGTATATATAAATTGAAAGTGGATAGGAAAGAAAAATCAGTCGTTCCCCTCTTGGATGTTCAGGCCATGAGGTTGGGTGGTGCGAAGTCGTCTCATCCAGAGCTTCTCCCTGCTAGTACGGACTGAGTCAGGACGGGTACCTAAAGATTCGATGCCCTGTAGCATCATGTCAGTGATGGAGTGGTTGGGGAGGTTAAAATGGCGGCCAACTGGAGTGTCCAGCTTTGCTGTGTTGACGGTGGATCTGTGCCCGTAGAATCGTTTCTTGAGTGTGGTCTTGGTTTCCCCTATGTATTGTACCCTACAAACTCTGCAAGTGATGAGATATACAACATTAGTGGTAGTGCATGTGATGTTGCCCTTGATTTGGTGAGACAGGCTGGTAGAGTTGCTGGTGAAAGTATCGCCCTCGTGAAGGTGTATTTCACATATGATGCACCTGTTGCTGGTGCATTTGAAGGTGCCATGCTGTATGGGAGAAGAATGGTTAGTGAGGGAGGGCACTTCAGCACGAACAATGAGGTCCCTGAGATTCGGTGGGCGTCGGTATGCTAGAAGGGGAGTATCGGGAACGGCCTGTTGGAGACGATCAGAAGTGTGTAAAATGTGGTGGTTATCAAACAGGATTTTGCGGAGAGGGGGTAGATTGGGATGGAAGGTGGTCACAAGCGGTATTCTGTCGGTGTTCTCCTTGTCACTTTTTGGTTTGAGAACTTCAGATCTGGGGAGAGAACGAACTTTGTTAATTGCCAGTTGGACTGCCCTGGCCCCGTGGCCCCTAGCACAGAGATGTTTCTGCAGATTCCTGGCATGGAAGGAAAAATCAGGGTCCTCGGAGCAGATACGGCGAAGTCTGAGGGCTTGACTGTAAGCGATGCCGGTTTTGCAGTGACGGGGGTGGCAGCTGGATGAGTGGAGGTACTGGTGGGTATCTGTGGGTTTAGAGTATAGGGTAGTGGTGATACAATTAGACTTTTTCTGGACTGTAACATCAAGGAAGTGGGTTTCCTGTTGGGAGAAATCAGAAGTGAATTGGATGGTCCTGTGGAAGGAATTGATGTGGTCAATGAATGTATGGAGGCTGTCTTCATCCCTGGTCCAGATGAAGAAAATGTCGTCTATGTAACGCCACCAAATCCATGGGCGACAGGGGGCTGAATCTAACATCTGCTGTTCCAGCTTCGTCATGAAGAGACAGGCGAATGAAGGAGCCATCCGGGTGCCCATTGCTGTACCGAATATCTGTAGGTAGTGCTTGCCCATGAATGTGAAGTTGTTTTTTGTTAGTACATGAGACATCAGAGATTTGATATCGGATCGGATTTCTTATTATTCATTCAATCTTCCTCAAACTTTCAACAATATGTTTCTTTGATTTTTCTCTTTGATATGGATTCAGCTGGTTTCAATGGTTTCATTCTCCTTTAATATGTCACGGACGTCGGTTTTACCTTAACCTACATCATTTGGTTTTACATGTACGGCCCCACCTCCCACACCTCACGCAAATCGGACTCTAAACAAGTACTGTAGTGATGACTGTTGGGGCAAAAAGTCCATCCTACATATAACATTTTAGTCTTTTCACCCTCGCAAATTTGACCCTAACACATAAATTTTCCTAGCGAAATAGATACCCTTTTTTCACTATTTTAGTGTTTTGACACCCTTATTTCGTTACGTACGTAATTTGCCCTATCTCAAAAAAGACATCCTTTTTACATGTTTTTTTGGTCGCGCATGGTATCCACTCGTTAATGTAAATTATACTGGGGATCACAATTCTGTATTCAAAGTAATTTCATTATAATTGAGCAAAATCCAACATTGTAATGTAATATGTCAGTGTGTATTTGTGAGATGCTATGCAACAAAACCCTTTGCATTGTAATAAACAGTGAGTATTGACTGAAGGTTTCTTAAATTGAAAAGAAGACATTGACAATGAGTATATAAAGTACTCACAGTATTTGAATGTATACACAGGGCTCGACACTAGCGCCGGTCCACGGTCCCAGACCGGTAAAAATCACTGTCGGGCCAGTAGATTTTCAGAAATAGCAAGATTTACTGGTCCGACATGACCAGTAAAAAATATCATTGTCGGGCCAGTAATTTTTCCAAAAATAGCAAGATTTATGGGTCCGACATAAACAGTAATAAAAACTATTGTTGGGCCAGTAACTTTTTCAGAAATGGTCAAATTCGCTAGTCCAACATAAACATGAAAAATATTCCACGACTCAAATTGCGAACCATTTTCCTCCCGTTAAATTCTGGCATTCACACACAGAACACACACAGAATGAATCGCATGCAATTTTTAATAGGGTAACATACAGTGTACATATGGCTAGCCAGCCACACAGCCCACATGGTAAATTTCCTACTGGCTGCACGAACGAAGCTTGGCTAACCTCTGGCAGAAATCTCTCACAGAACTGTCAAAATTCACATTTCACACTAATGAAAAGCTCTTATAATGTCCATATTTCCTAAAAATTTGCCAAAATTGGGGTAACTCTGTCATTTGTAAGCAGTAAAAGGAGAAATTTTCACTTCTGTTTTAGTTCAAAGAGATCGGGTTTCGAGTGATATCGTCTGAATACATGATAGCCCCACATATGCATTTGTGTGTGTGTTGATACACTTGGTTTCTTTCGTAGCTAGTACTAGTATATTTTAATTGAGCCAAAAAGAAACTGATAATTTATTTATGATGATAGTTTTAGCTTTCTTCCTTTGTTTTCTTTCAATCTTTCTTTCCTTCTTTCTTTTTAATCTTTCTTTGTTTCTTCCCTCTCTTCTTTTACTGTCTTTCTTTTTCAATTTTCCCTTTTTCTTTGTCTTTCGTTCTTTCATTCTTTCTGTCCTGTTAATATTTTCTCTATTTCTAATGCTCTTTCTTTTTCTTTCTTTTTTGATTTCCTTCTTTCTTTAATTCTTGAGTCCATCCATCCTATATTTATCTCTTCTTTCTTTCTTCATTTCCTTCCTTCTTTTCCCCTTTCTTTCCTTCATTCTTTGTAACTTTCTTTCTTTCCTCATTTCATCCATCCTTTCTTTACCCTTTCTTGTTTTTATTCCTTCTTTCAGCCCTTTCTCTCTTTCATTCTTTCATTCCTTCCTTTCTTCTTTGTCTTTTGTTCTTTCTTTTTCCCCTTTGTTCCATCTATCCTTTTACCATTTCTTTCTTCCTTTTATTTACTGCTTGCTTCCTTTCCTTTCTTTCTTTGAAGTTTGGTCTTTCTTTTTTGTTCTTCCTTTCATTTATTCTTTTACATTTTCTTTCTTTTTTTATATTGCTTGCTTGCTTCCTTCCTTCTTTATTCCTTCCCAACATTCTTTTTTTCCTTCTATCATTTTCCCTTTTCTTGATTTCTTCCTTCTTTCAATCCTTTCTTTCTGTTTTCCTTCTTTCCATCTCTCCTTTTATCCTTTCTTTCTTTTTTTTATTCCTTCTTTCCTTCTTTCTTTCATTACTTTGTCTTTTGTTCTTTCTTTCTATATTGCTTGCTTCATTTCTTTCATTCTTTTTTTCTTTTGTTCTTTCTTTCCTTCCTTTCCTTCTTTGGTTTTTTTTTCCTTCCTTCACATTTTTTCTTTACTTTTTTCTTCCTTCGTTTCTTTTATTCTTTCTTTTTTCCTTCTTTCCATCTCTCCTTTTACCCTTTCTTTCTTGTTTTATTGCTTCTTTCCTTCTTTCTTTTTCTTTTTTCATTACTTTCTGTCTTTTTTCTTTCTTTATTGCTTGCATCATTTCTTTCCTTCTTTTTTTTTTCTTTCTTTCTTTCTTTCCTTCCTTTTTTTCTTTAGTTCTTTCTTTCTTATTTTTGTTCTTTCTTTCCTTCCTTTCCTTCTTTCTTTCTTTAGTTCTTTCTTTTTTTCCTTCCTTCACATCTATCCTTTCTTTACCTTTGCTTTTTTCTTCCTTCCTTCCTTTCTTTTATTCTTTCTTCCTTTCTTTCTTTTTGTCTTTCATTCATTCATTCCTTCATTTTTTTTTTTTTTTTGGGGGGGGGGGGGGTAACAAGAAAGGAAAGCAAAATAAACTCATGCCTTTTTTTAATGTTTTCTTTATTTTTTGGGACCAGTAGATTTTAGGTTCGGACCAGTAAAAAATTGAAAAACTGGGTATCTACTGGTCCGACATGAATAGGTTGGACCAGTAGAAAAAAAGGGTTAGTGTGGAGCCCTGGTATACAATAAAAACAACTAGAAAATATCTTATTTCACCAACATCAATGAGTCCTGAGCAGCACACCAGGGGCCCCGTCTTACAAAGAGTTGCGATTGATCCGATCAATCGCAACTATGGAAAGCCAGCAAAGTCAACATATGAAATGCATCTTTGTTTAAAAAAATTCTATATGAATTTACATGTATATCCAATAGTCATTGACTTCTTGACAATTTGGTGTGTTTTCCTTTGTTTACAAGGACATTTTACAAATTTCCTGTAGAAAAAATCATGACACTGATGGATTTCCATGGAGTTGATTGGATCAATCGTAACTCTTTGTAAGACAGGGCCCAGCAATCATCAGTGTTTCAGCCAGTCATGAACACATCTCAGCCATAACTCTTTAAAAGGGTTTGAAAATTTCCTATTGCAGATAGGTATAGAGTCAGTTGCGAGATCTAATCATTTCAATCAAAATCAATTTAATCTACTTTTGAAAATAAACCTCTCTGACTCCTCATTTTATTTTTTTTTAATAATAAAATGAAGAACCTCTCTGACTCTTCATTTTATTAAAAAACAACATGTTTTTTTTTTAATCAAATGAAGAGTCAGGGAGGTTTATTTTCAAAAGTAGATTAAATTGATTTTAATTGAAATAGATCTCGCAACTGACTCTTTATACCCCTATAAAGCATGTTAGCATTTTCTGTTTATCATAAACTGATAATGCTAACACGAACGTGATTGGCTAGCGCATTCGTTGGCTCAAGCTGCAAAAGAAACATGATGACGATCGATCATTGGAAACTAACACGCACACCAACTCTTTCGAATTAAAAGTTTGGATATTAAATCGCAAAGACTCTATATTTCAAGAAGCTGGTATTAGTTGATTACATTATTCATTTAAAACAACTTTGCTTTTTTGCGCTCTGTTTCCCCCACCAAAAGGGGGAATTAAGCAGTGATGGGGGAGGGTGCGTCATGTGTGTGCAGTACCTCACCCATTTCTCCATAGATGCCGAAGTGTAGACTGTAGTTAAGCGTTGCGCAAAGCACCGGCACGAGTCGTATGGGAGACTTCGGTCTATAGTATATTTGAAGGAGAGGGTGCTGCAGAGCCAAACAAAGTCTCAGCAGGGCATATCCCTGACAGAAATAGACTGATTTTTCGGTCTAACGTTAGGAGCCTCCTGGCTAGTATAGATCTAGTACTGCATCTGCACCAGTGAGCAGCTGCTTTAGACTTCTTTAGAGTCTACTTTTTCCACCCTGAAACTCATGAACCACTCATTCAATGAACAAGATTATGATATGCCCTTGTTTTCTGTTTAATACATGTACTACTCCCTGTGTGGTGAAATAAGGTTGGCAATGTTTGGCTTGTTTTCTCTTTATCTTTGGGACAAATGCTTGATTTTTTGACACTGTCAGTTTCCATTAAAGCTATTCATCATATAACTGGGCTCTTATAAAGTAAATTTGAATCTTTTAATTATTTTTTCTAAATTAAAAATAGAGATTGAAAAATGAAAATTTTCTTGACATTTTACTCAAAATATGCTCAAAATTCAAGTTTTTAGCGCTCTAATGAAAAAGAAATTGCAACTGTACGGAAATTGGTCTTTTTGGAATACAAATGTGATATTTTAATGAACTTTTTAAGTGTGTGCTGTGTACTGCATTTGGCATACCACATGACATAAAACTAGTTAGACATACGGTACCGGTACATTATATTCCCCGCACAGCCACAGGCAGGGTGGTTCTGGTTCCTCTTTTTGCCAAATGAAGGTGATCATGATAGATAATTTATATAATTTAGTTGACATCAAAACAGCATCATGTGGTAGATAATGAATTTGTTTGAAGTATTGTTTTTGTAATTTCTAATGTATTTCTTTGTTTTTCTTATATAAATTACAAGCTTTTTTCAACTTTAAATAGTATTGTATACATGTATGTACAGGGTCTTTTTTGATGTATGAAATTATCATTCCTTTTGTACTTTGTATGGTATAAAAATACAAGTGTGCTATTTTCTGATGTATTTGATTGTTTCACCAATTCCTTAAATGTATTTTATTGTTCAACAATTTGTTATACTGTACATATAATATGTAGCTTTTGATTTTAGAGACCCTGGGCATTTGATTACAATTTTTTTAGGAGGGATGAGCAGCTGAGTGTTAAATATGTATGTAGCATTGCATTGTATGCAATTCATTCCCGGGGGGGGGGGGGGGCCACTTACATTGATGAGTGGATACCATGCGCGACCAAAGAACACCTAAAAAGGATGTCTTTTTCAAGATAGGGCACGTTACGTACGTAACGTAATAAGGGTGTCAAAAACACTAAAATAATGAAAAAAGGGTATCTATTTTCCCCAGGAAAGCTACGTATTTAGGGTAAAATTTGCGAGGGTATAAAAAATCCTTCCGCTGCGCTGTTGTTATTGTAAAGTAAAAGATCCTCCCCCACCCAAAACGGTCCCGTGCTACAATAGCAGCAGTGCTGACTTTGAAAACTACTATAACTCGCACAAGATGTTCAGTGATACTTGGTTACTCTTATGTCCACGTTTTATGAACTAGACCAATATCACTTACAGAGATATGATGGTAATTCAACAAATACCCCCAACATGGCCAAAGTTCATTGACCTTACATGACCTTTGACCTTGAACATGTGACCTAAAACTCGCACAGGATGTTCAGTGATACTTGATTACTCTTATGTCCAAGTTTCATGAGTCAGATCCATAAACTTTCAAACTTATGATGGTAATTCAACAGATACCCCCATTATGGCCAAAGTTCATTGACCTTTGACCTTGGTCATGTGACCTGAAATGCGCACAGGATGTTCAGTGATACTTGATTACTCTTATGTCCAAGATTTATGAACTAGACCAATAAACTTTCAAAGTTATGATGGTAATTCAACAAATACCCCCAATTTAGCCAAAGTTCAATGACCCTAAATGACCTTTGACCTTAATCATGTGACCTAAAACTTGCACAGGATGTTCAGTGATACTTGATTACTATTATGTCCAAGTTTCATGAATCAGATCCATAAACTTTCAAAGTTATGATGGTAATTCAACAGATAACCCTAATTCGGCCAAAGTTCATTGACCCTAAATGACCTTTAACCTTGATCATGTGACGTGAAACTTATGCAGGATGTTCAGTGATGCTTGATTAACCTTATGTCCAAATTTCATGAACTAGGTCCATATATTTTCTAAGTTATGATGACATTTCAAAAACTTAACCTTAGGTTAAGATTTTGATGTTGATTCCCCCAACATGGTCTAAGTTCATTGACCCTAAATGACCTTTGACCTTGTTCATGTGACATGAAACTCAGGCAGGATATTCAGTAATACTTGATTAACCTTATGGCCAAGTATCATGAACTAGGTCCATATACTTTCTAAGTTATGCTGTCATTTCAAAAACTTAACCTTCGGTTTATAAGATTTGGTGTTGACGCCGCCGCCGCCGTCGGAAAAGCGGCGCCTTTAGTCTCACTCTGCTACGCAGGTATTAAAAAGACAAAAATTAGGATTTAATATATTTGTATAACTTTTCAATGCATTTCTTAGATTTGTATACATATTATGAAAGCCCTGTTTGAGCTCTCTTTTTTTAAATAAATTCAGATTCTCGAGTAAAATCACTGCACATATACTTTGATATTATTATGAAACAAAACAACAAAATTAGCAAGATTTCGTGGAAAAGAACTTCACAATCGAAACTCACCAATCTCCCCATTGATAAACTTAAAGGCACCAAAGTATTAATTGAAGACAAAAGAAAAGGAAAAGAGTGGTCTGTATCTTTCAAAACAAAACAAAAAACCAGAAAAAAAACAGATATCGAGGCTCTAAACAACAACAAAAACAGACATCAAAGCTCAAAAAAAAAGAAGGAAAAGTTAGACCTCTGTCGCGTTCGTTCTCGGTATCGTTCGGCCATTTTGTTTTCAATTTTGAAAGGAAAACAAACTTTTCCTTTTTTTGAGGGTCCAGTTTGTGCCTTGATGTCACTTGTCAGGATTCTGTGTCACGATAGTCCTTCATCCATGTAATCGAGGTAAGCGCATAATTTATTTTTTCCTATTTTATTTGGGGTGCTATTTTGGAAAGTATGGTTGGAACTACCCCTTATCGACCACCTAATTTTCTAAGCATCGTATCTGCGAAAATATTAATCAGTTTTACCTAGTTTTTGTCTCATTTGTGCAGAAATTTGAGCAAATCAGATTCCCATGTTTCAATCGGCGACTCCGATTCAATTCCCGTATATATCAGCGAACAACGAATACGACGATTTTACATTTGCACCCTTCTTTTGAAACCGACCACCCACGATACACTAAGTTAATACGGTCGATTCTTGTCGCGATGGCGAAATATTTTGACTCTTCCAAATGAGTTCCATGATGTCAACATGCTATAAAATGATCGTCTCACTACTTCCACTGCGAGCTCAGGCACATGATTCGACGATTGACGACGGATATTTGTTCTAAAGCAGTTTCCTATAGAATTTCTTTATATGAACAACTGCTTTTCGGCAGGGTTCGGGTCTAGATCTAGTCAAAACAATTTCAATAAATTCTACTAAATTTTTACCTTTTTCCCCTTCTTTTTCTTATATTCTTACCGTTCCTATCAACACTGCGCCTACTCTCCTGCGCGTATCGTTTGTAATACACAATAATTTTAATGCGCGCAAGGTGGTCGGTTTCAAAAGAGGTGGTCTCACTTTACTCTCTGCCTAATATAATAATCACGAACGAGTCCAGGGGCGGTATTCTGAGGTCATTTTATCTTTAAAACATTTTATTTTATCTCTTAAAATGAAATTGGTATTCTGAGATTACATTTTATCTCTCAGATAAAATTTTAAATGTTATCTTGCGTATCAGATGATACGCAACAGAGCAGTGCCTGCGTAGACATACCCATCGCGTATCTGGCCATTGCAACGCGGATGATGTGCTTGCGCCCATATTACTTTAAAGTCAGATAAAATAAACTTAAAGAGGGTAGGGGCTATTTTATATCCGCGACGTTGATTTCATCATTATTTTCTAGGTGAATTAACTCCAAATGTTGACATGAACATGAAGAAAAATTATATATTTATTGAGAATAACACCTTAACGTTATTCCTGTACAATCAGGACATAAGACTTTTCTTGACTAATATTGTCTTTGAAATGATGCTTGAAAAGATGCGATATAGACTTCAAAAAAAGATTAGAGTAATATTGTCATTTCTTTTAAAAGAAATCTCTGTAAAGACGCGCAAGCGTATAGTGCAAGCGTATTTGAAATCAATAAATTGACGCAATCTCACTCCTTTGCCACACCTCCTGGCGGAATGGATTTCTATTGGTTGAGTGATATGTTGTTACGACTCTTAGTCTTACGAGAGAGCTATTTTTAAAAGTGCATTTCTAATTGGATATTGATTAAAAAATAGGTGTGTCTTCATGGTCTTACATAACCAAGGGAGCTCCCGCCCGCAGCGGGCGGGAGCCCAGGGGCTTACCGTGTATATTACCATACTCACGGGACTAGGGTGAATTATGGTCTAAATATTTCTCCAAATGAATTGTGAAAACAGAAATTGTGCACTTACCATGATTATATGGATGAAGGTCTAATGAGTGGCAGTTTCCTGACATCTGGGCACAGACTGGAACCTCAAAAAACGAAAAGTTCTCTCCTACCCCCGTCTCGATCGGCCATTTTTGTTATGAATTGTAACAAAATGGCCGATCGAGACTGGGGTAGGAGAGAACTTTTCGGTTTTTTTGAGGTTCCAGTTTGTGCCCAGCTGTCAGGAAACTGCCACTCGTTAGACCTTCATCCATATAATCGTGGTAAGTGCATAATTTCTGTTTTCATAACTCATTTGGAGAAATATTTAGACCATAAATCACCCTAGTCCCGTGAGTATGGTAAAATACACGGTAAGCCCCGGCCCTGGGTTCCCGCCCGCTGCGCGGGCAGGAGCTCCCTGGCCTGGGTTAGGTCTTACAGAGATAAAATTGTTCTCAGAATACCAATTCGGAGAGATTTTAAGGATATTTTATCTCACTGATTTTAACGGAGATAAAACATTTTATTTATCTGAGATAAAATGGATCTCAGAATACCACCCCTGGGCCTGGGATCCGGCCCGCTTCGCCTTCGCGGGCCGGAGCTCCCTGGGTTACTTCGGCGGGAGAGGTCCTCCACCACTCGAGTTCGTGTTGATATAACCCAGAGAGCTCCCGCCCGCTGCGCGGGCGGGAGCTCTCTGGGTTAGTGTTGATACTGCCATGGCATGGTCGGAGTAAAAAGCAAAGACTCGGTCTCAGATGCATCTAATTAACATAATCTAATCTACTGGATTGAATGATGAATTATTTCTCACCTCACTGGCATCACTCACATAAAATAGCACAAGATGATCGACAAATCATAACGGCAGTCGAAATCAAAACATCTTCGTTTCGTGACTTTGCACAAGAAAGAAAATCATTATCAGTCTCGATATAAGATCTCTCCAGCTGTTTTCGGTGATGTAGCTGCGCCCTCTAACGTTATATCTGAGGAGTTCTGAAATGCTGTTTGTCAGATGGGACAGCAAAAATACTTGCGAATCCGCAGGCAGTTCATTGATTGATTGATTGATTGATTGATTGATTGATTGATTGATTGATTGATTGATTGATTGATTGATTGATTGATTGATTGATTGACTGACTGACTGACTGACTGACTGACTGACTGACTGATTGATTGATTGATTGATTGATTGATTGATTGATTGATTGATTGATTGATTGATTGATTGATTGATTGATTGATTGATTGATTGAAAAAGAAGAAAAACAGGGGAATAGGAGGAGGAGAAGAAGAAGGGGGAGGAGGAGGAGAAGAAATTGAAGAAGAAGCCGAGAAGAAGAAGGAGAAGAAAAATTGAAGAAGAAAAAATTAAAGAAGAAGACGGAGAAGAGAAGAAGAAGGGGGAAGAAGGAGAGGAGAAACTTGGAGAAAACTGGTGAAGAAAAAGAATTAAGAAGGAGAAGGCCATGCAAGCCAGAAGAAAGAGGAGAAGAAGAGGAAAAAGAAGAAGAAGAAATCAGGATCAGAAGGAAAAAATACCTTCCAACCTATTCTTACAAAAAACAGCCTCATTTGAGCACATATATACCCCGGCAAAAACGTGTGAATCTGCAAATTACCATTGATACAACAAAACTCTTTTTTACTGGTCCCCCCCCCCCCAAAAAAAAAAAACAGTTCTACGACCTTTTTGATCGACATATTGCGCCACATCTCTTTCCTATTTACTATTCTTTATTTCATCGTTTGGAGAAGAGGGGGAAGACTGAAGAGAGGGAATATATATATAGATACAAGCATATATATATATATATTTCAAAGATTTTGTGAGATAATGGTCAAAATCACTTTTTTTACCTATCATTTTAATATTTTGTTGTGTTTGCCTATAGTAACCTACGCTATAATAATTATTTTCAGTTGGCTTATGGGGTAAAAAAAATGCTCTAAGCATAAAAACACCCAAAATGACGGACATCTCCAAAAATATTAAAAGGTATTAGCTGTGTCCTTCAAGATAATGATCAAGGGGTAGGGGCGAGCAACATGCCACCGTCCTATGTCATGTAAATGGCGTTGATTTTTTTTCTCTATGGGGAAGATTTTACTGTTACTTTAATTATTGAGTACACGGTCCAGACATCTATTTCCTTTTCTTCACCGTATTCTTCCCTATCCCTTTCCTTCTTTTCTTCGGCCTATTCTTTTAATAACTTGAAAAATCATGGCGGTCCCCGTGGGACGTGTGTAGGCCTCAAACGTTTTCTTTTTTGTCCGGCGTCTTTCCATTAAAAACGAATGGTGCCCTCTGTTCTAAAAAACCTTATATTAAAGATCAAGTCCACCCCAGAAAAATGTTAATTTGAATAAATAGAGAAAAATCAAATTTTCAGCATAATGCTGAAAATTTCATCCAAATCGGATGTAAAATAAGAAAGTTATGACATTTTAAAGTTTTGATTATTTTTCACAAAACAGTTATATGCATAACTCTAACTCAGTGACATGCAAATGAAACGGTTGATGAGGTCCCTCACTCACAATTTATTTTGTTTTTTATTGTTTGAATTATACAATATTTCACTTTTTACAGATTTGACAATAAGGACCAACTTGACTGAACCATATAGTATTAAACAATACTGATTTCAAATGTTCAGGGAGGAATTAATCGTTGTTTCACTTAATTGACAATGACGAGAAAATCAAAATATTTCATATTTCATATAATAATATACGAAATAAATAGTGAGTGGATGACGTCATTAGTATCCTCATTTGCATACCGACCAGGATGTGCATATAACTGTTTTGTGAAATTAAGCGAAACTTTAAAACGTCATAACTTTCTTATTTTACATCCGATTTTCATTAAATCTTCGGTGTTATGCTTGTTTGATTTTTTTCTCATTTTATTCAAATCAACTTTTTGTTGGATGGGGTGGACTTGTCCTTTAAAATCTAAATTCACAATGGCATGGTCGTTGTATAGTGGATGCATACCGAATTTCCTCCTAAGTCAATGGTGGATAAATATCGGCATATTCAGGTGTAGGGCTTTCATATTAAAATAATTCTGGTCATTTATCATAATATTCTGTTTTGTTATTATCAGTTATAACACTTATTCCACTAATACACAAACAATAAAATGTAGGCCTACGGAGCAATACTGTTATGTAGTATGTATTTAACTTCCTGTTATCCTTTCAGTCATTCACCTTCACTTGTTTACAAACTCCCCCAATGTCATCTAAGAATTCCTAAACCCCCAATACCATTTAACTTTTAAACCCTGACCATAAAAAGACCAACCCTCAGTGACGTCAGCTAACTTCAAGGAAGAAGTATGACTCACACTTCCAGCCCCAGTCACTTGCATAGAGCATCACCACACCCGTTATACCAGAGAAAGTTTGATAGACAGTTACCTGTAGACCAATCAGATCAAGTTTAGAGATCACTCCCACCTTAAATTGTTACACCCCCAAAACTAATGATATCAATAAGACTTCTTGATTATTTGAGGTTAGAGAATACCAACCAAATCCTGACTGACTGACTTCAAGACTTAGATGTCCATCCAGTATTAATTTAACTTCACTTCGAATCTCAACCTGATACTTCTAAATTATTTTATATTCATCGTCTCCTGAATCCTGATATACTCTGAATCTTCATGTACTTCGAACTGTAGCTGAATATTGATGATTAAATACCCAGTGATTTGAACTGTATAACTTTCTCCAAAGTTTCTTCATTACGCTTCCCTAATTACCGATCCCAACACGACAATACAATCAAATTCATATAAGAGGGGAGTAACGGTTATCCATTGGCCATGGCTCAGTTGCCCAGAGGCATTTAAGACTATTTTTCCCCCATGCATTATTTTCTTTTTGTTTCCTCCTAATTTTCCAGAAATGGCACATTGCGTGTACACTGTTAAAAATAATTCAAACAACGCTGTTTACTATGTGAATCGCACAGTAGTTGTTTAAGCATTTTAAACAATGGTTAGTGTTTAAAATCTTAAACAACAAAGTTTAAATTCAAATGTTAAATTATTAATAATATAAGCATATAATGGTTGTTTAAAATTTCAAAGACTTGTTTGAACTGTTAAAACAACTACTGTGCGATTCACATAGTAAATAGTGTTGTTTAAATTATTTCTAACAGTGTATACACTCTAAAAAAGGTTTACCCAATATTGGATAAAATGGGAACATGCATGTTGGTTGGGTAAAAAGATACCCAATATTTTGTAAATTTTACGCAATGTTGCGTTGAATAGCCCAATATGGGGTAAAAAGATACCCAGCAAACATGCATGTTCCCTTTCTACCTAATATTGGGTAGAATTTTACTCAGTGTTTTTAGAGTGAAAGAGATTCGTGTATCTTTCAATAGGCTCTATTGAGGTCATGCACAGAAAAAAACATGGTTTAAGCCTGTCACTCTAACAACAAGTTGTTTAAACGTTTGTAATTGTTCAAACTTTTAAACAACTTGTTAAACGTGTTTAAACAGTTGTTTAAAACGTTTAAACAATAGTTATTAGAGTGATAGGCTCAAACAACATGCTTAAAAAAATTTAAAAGCGTTATGTGTGCAGAAGTATATGGATAGAATATTAAACTATTTCATATCGTAAAAAGCGTCTACTTATCAATTTTGCTGCTCCAAATTTGAAGCATTTCATGTTGATTGCAAGGCATATCCTGATACACGGCCATCATCCAACATGATATAAATACCAGGGCCCCGTTGTACAAAGAGTTACGATTGATCCGATCAATCGTAAGGCAAGCCAGCAAAGTCAACATACGAAATGCATGTTTGTTCAAAAAAAAATCTAGATATGAATGCATATCCATAAATTCATTGATTTCTTGACAATTTGGGGTGTTCTCCTTTGATTACAAAGGACATTTTGCAAATTTCCTGTAGAAAAAATTATGACACTGATGGATTTCCATAGAGTTACGATTGATCGGATCAATCGTAACTCTTTGTACAACGGGGCCCAGCAGGGCCCTTTCTTTAAAGAGTTACGATTGATCCAATCGACCACAACTATGGAAAGCCAGTGACGTCAACATCTAAAGTACGTGTTTGTTCAAAATATTTCCTAGATTGTATATTCATACATTCATAGTTTTCTTGAAACTTCACTGTGCTCCTCTTTGTTTAATCAAGACATTGAGCAAATTTCCTGAAGAAAAAATTATGGTGTTGATCATGTTGATGGATCGATGTCCATATACTTGAGGTTGATCGGATCAATCATAGGCCCATGAAAACTGTTCTTTTTGTAAATAATATACGCCTTGGTATATAGTCGCTATTGTCAAAGCACCTCATTAGGCATGTTAGGCGGCGGATCTCGTTCGATCAAAGAGAGAATCGGGTTAAACAGTTGAATGTCCAGACTTAGTCCATGCCCTGATTTAGGCCTACTAATGATCATTAAAGGGGAATGAAACCTTTGGAAAAAGTAGGCTTGTGTCGAAACAGAAAAATCAAAGAATATAAGAACAAAGAAAGTTTGAGAAAAATCGGACAAAAAATGAAAAAGTAGTTTGAGCATTTCAATATTGCAATCACTAATGCCATGGAGATCCTCATATTCATTGACAATGCGACAAAGATGTTTGATGTCACATGAGAACAACTTTTCCTTTGATGGACTATAAAATACCCCCAAAATGTATCTTTTTGCTTTTTCTCATGGTGATACAAACTCTTTATCCATGATGTATTCTTTAAAAATCTGTATTACATGCCCTCCTATAGTCTACTGATAGATGTGATAAAAGAGGCAGTTTAAGGACGTTCCACAGTTATGTTTGTGCGCATTATGATCTGCGCATAGTTTACACTCTGCGCGCTGACGTCACAATGGATGAACAGGTGATTAATTAGCTGCGGGTATGAGCTGATTTTTCTCATCTTCTGCACTTTAACTACAGATCCGATGCGTTATTTCATGAAGCTAAAAAATTGAATTATTCCATGGACCATTCAAAAAAATATTCTCTACAATTTCAAAATACTTTACTTTGCAGTGCTGCCAAGAATCACGAATATTACCCCGAGTTTGAATAAATGGTAGAGTGGTTTTGATTTTTTCTTCACATAGATACTAAGCATTTGGCGCATTTTTGGTGTTTTAAAAAGCACATTTGCTCTAATAAAAATGCTGATAGTTTAAAAACAAGCACATGAACCCCTTTTTTTTAATGTTTGTACCTCTTAGGTATACCTTCCTCTACAACTCTGCAAATTTTGGTGAAAATGACATGGATTTTGAATAAAGTGCAGCATTTATTGTACGTTTGTAGTTTGTTACTGAAATTTTACATTTTGTAGATTGGGATTTTGTATGGCTTTTACGCCATTTTTAAGAACTAACAGTGCTGTTAAACTTAAAATTGCGAACAAATAGCACTACAAATAGATTCTCCATTCTAACGATACAATTATTAACTCTCTTGCGAAGTTTGATGACTTTTTCATGTATTTTGACTGAGTAATAGAGGTTTAAACTCATTGTAGTAATCTTGGGCGGTCTAAAAATGCCAAATTCTTTTGAATGCGCAATTCTTAAGAACATCAATTTGGGTGAACTTTGAAGCTCTATAGCAAAAAATCAAGCACATGGACTTATGTTAATTTTTGCATATTTCGAATATTAAGGTTCTAAAGTATCTATGTGCAAAGTTTGGTGAAAATGACATGGATTTCACTTTAACTGTGGAACGTCCTTAAAGCTAAACATCTCGTTTACCTTTGATAGACCAGTTCGTAGTTACTTCATGGACAATTTTGGTCAAATGACCTTTCATTTAATTCTTTCATTATGATAGGCAGATTTCAAAGCAAGATATTATGTAAGCATGCCTTAAGGATGTTCCACAGTTATGTTTGTGCGCATCATGATCTGCGCATATTTTACACTCTGCGCGCTGACGTCACAATGGATGAACCCCGGTGATTAATCAGCTGTAGGTAATAATTATGAGCTGATTTTTCTCCTTATCTGCACTAACTACAGATCCGATGTATTATTTTTGAAGCTAATAAACTTGAATTTTTCCATGGACCATTTTTTTATTCCTCTACAATTTCAAAATAGTTTCTCTGTAGTGCCGCAAAGTATGATGAATATGACCCTGAGTTTGAATAAATGGAAAAGTGGTTCGGAATTTTTCCTCACATAGATACAAAGCTTTTGGCGCGTTTTCGGTTGTTTTAAGAAGCAAATTTGCTCTAATAAGAGTGTTGATAGTTTGAAAACAAGCACATGAACCCATATATTTTAATGTTTGCACCTCTTAGGTATACCTTCCTCTACAACTTTGCAAAGTTTGGTGAAAATGACATGGGTTATGACTAAAGTGCAGCGTTTCTTTTACTTCTAAAGTTTGTTATTGAAATTTGAAATTTTTGAGGTTGAGTATCTTTCCCACAATTTCTAAGAACTGAGAGTGTTGTTAGACTTCAATGAGCAAACAACTGACAGCAATATAAATCAATTATCCATCTTACGGATACTATTATTAATCATATTGCAAAATTTGATGAAATCTTTATAGATTTTGACTGATTAATAGAGCTTTAAACTCATTGTTGTGATCTTGTGAGGTCTAAAAATGCCAAATTCTTTTGGATGCGCAATTCTTAAGAACATCATCCATTTTGGGTTACCTTTGAAGCTCTATAGCAAAAAATCAAGCACATGGGCCCATGTAAATTTTTGTATATTTGAAATATTCAGGTGCTAAAGTATCTATGTGCAAAGTATGATAAAAATGACATGGATTTTCAATGTTTGGGAGCAAAACTACGGAACCATTCGCATTTTAGACGGTATTTACAGACTTTTGCTTGTTTTCGGCGCATTTTGGGCTGTTTCAAACCAACCCGCAATGCTTTGGACACTGATAATTTGAAAATGAGCACATGGACCCCATAGTTTAAATGTCTTAATGTCTTTAGAATATATTCCTATACAAATCTAGAGAGTATGATGAAAATGAAAGGGATTTTGAATGTTAGGGAGCAAAACTACGGAACCATTTGCATTTTAGACGATATTATTAGACTTTTGCACGTTTTCGGCGCATTTTAGGCGATTTTCAAGCCAACTTGCAACAATTTGGACACCGATAGTTTAAAAACGAGCACATGGACCCCATATTTTTAATATTCTAATGTCTTTAGAATATATTCCTCTAAAAATCTAGAGAGTATGATGAAAATGACATGGATTTTGAATGTTAGGGAGCAAAACTACGGAACCATTTGCATTTTGGAGGGTATAGACTTCTGCACATTTTCGGCGAATTTTAGGTGCATTTCAATATTTTCAAGCCAACTTGCAACACTTTGGACACTGATAGTTTAAAAACGAGCACATGGACCCCATATTTTTTTATATTTCAATGCCTTTAAAATATATTCCTCTACAAATCTAGAGAGTATGGTGAAAATGAAAGGGATTTTGAATGTTAGGGAGCAAAATTACGGAACCATTTGCATTTTAGAGGGTATATAGACTTCTGCACGTTTTCGGCGCATTTTAGGTGGATTTCAATATTTTCAAGTCAACTCGCAACGCTTTGGACACTGATAGTTTAAAAAGGAGCACATGGACCCCATATATTTAATATTTTAATGCCTTTAGAATATATTCCTCTAAAAATCTAGAGAGTATGATGAAAATGACATGGATTTTCAATGTTTGGGAGCAAAACTACGGAACCATTCGCATTTTAGACGGTATTTACAGACTTTTGCTTGTTTTCGGCGCATTTTGGGCTGTTTCAAACCAACCCGCAATGCTTTGGACACTGATAATTTGAAAATGAGCACATGGACCCCATAGTTTAAATATCTTAATGTCTTTAGAATATATTCCTCTAAAAATCTAGAGAGTATGATGAAAATGAAAGGGATTTTGAATGTTAGGGAGCAAAATTACGGAACCATTTGCATTTTAGAGGGTATATAGACTTCTGCACGTTTTCGGCGCATTTTAGGTGGATTTCAATATTTTCAAGTCAACTCGCAACGCTTTGGACACTGATAGTTTAAAAAGGAGCACATGGACCCCATATTTTTTGATATTTCAATGCCTTTAAAATATATTCCTCTACAAATCTAGAGAGTATGGTGAAAATGACATGGATTTTGAATGTTAGGGAGCAAAATTACGGAACCATTTGCATTTTAGAGGGTATATAGACTTCTGCACGTTTTCGGCGCATTTTAGGTGGATTTCAATATTTTCAAGTCAACTCGCAACGCTTTGGACACTGATAGTTTAAAAAGGAGCACATGGACCCCATATATTTAATATTCTAATGCCTTTAGAATATATTCCTCTACAAATCTAGAGAGTATGATGAAAATGACATGGATTTTGAATGTTAGGGAGCAAAACTACGGAATCATTTGCATTTTAGAGGGTATAGACTTTTGCACGTTTTCGGTGCATTTTAGGTGGATTTCATATTTTCAAGCCAACTTGCAACACTTTGGACACTGATAGTTTAAAAACGAGCATATGAACCCCATATTTTTAATATTTTAATGCCTTTAGAATATATTCCTCTACAAATCTAGAGAGTATGATGAATATGACATGGATTTTGAATGTTTGGGAGCGAAATATGGAACCATTTGCATTTTAGAGGGTATTAAGAGACTTTTGCATGCATGCTTTCGGCGCTTTTTAGGCGATTTTCAAGCCAACTTGCAACATTTGGGACACCGATAGTTAAAAAACGAGCACATGGACCCCATATTTTTAATACTTTAATGTCTCTAGAATATATTCTTCTACAAATCTAGAGTGTATGATAAAAAATGACATGGATTTTGAATGTTCGGGGGCAAAACTACGGTTCATTCGCATTTTAGACGATTAGACTTTTGCACGTTTTGGGCGCATTTTCGGCGATTTTCATGCCAACTCGCATCACTTTGGACACTCATAGTTAAAAAACGAGCACATGGACCCCATATTTTTAACTTCCCTACAACTTCGATATGCATTCCTCTACAAATTAGCAGAATTTGATGAAAATGACATGGATTTTGAAAAAAGTGCATCTTACAAAATACTTTTTTAATTTTTGAGTAGATTCACGTCTTTGAAGATTTGCTTTTTCCGAGTTTTTGCACCATTCTTGCCAAATGAGGGCGCTGCTGACTCCAAATAGATATAGTTTTACTGATTAAAAGGCTTTCTTTTACTTTGGTATACACTTTGTTATATATCTTGAAAATTTGATGAAGCTTGATGCGATATCCACTGAGTAAAGATGATTTAAACTCATTTGGCGAATTCGTGAGGTCTAAGAGAGGCAAAATTCTTTTGATTGCGGAAGATTGCATATCATTCAAATACGGCAACTTTGAAGACCCGTATAAAAAAAATAAGCACATGAAGCTATATTATTTTTTGCATTTTCATAATGCATAGATACCAAAGTAACTCTCTGCAAAATTTGGTGAAAATGACATGGACTTCATTTCAACTGTGGAACGTCCTTAAGTGGAATATACACTAAAGTAGAGTTGTTCACAAGTGACATCACACATCTTTGTCGCATTGCCAATAGGAGGATCTCCATACCATTAGTGATCGCAATATTCAAAAGCTCATAACTTTCTCATTTTATTTGTCCGATTTTTCTCAAACTTTCGTTGATTTGTTTCTTTGATTTTTCTGTTTTCACACAAGCTATCTTGTTCCAAAGGTTTGATTTTCCTTTAATTCTTTCTGGACATGCATGTCTGCAAATAAGTTAAAACAATGACATCGGCATATGTTATTTGACCGATAAACTTAATAGGCAAACTAGAACAATATTAAAGGGATGGTCCGGGCTGAAACTATTTATATCTTAATAAATAGAGTAGAATTCACTGAGCAAAATGTCGAAAAATTTCATCAAAATCGGATAACAAATAACAAAGTTATTGAATTTTAAAGTTTAGCAATATTTTGTGAAAACAGTCGTCATGAATATTAATTAGGTGGGCTGAGGATGTCACATCTCCACTTGTTCTTTTGTATTTCATTATATGAAATTAGGTTTATTCAAATTTTTTCCTCCAAGAACTAGAAAAATTGGATTGACAACTGATTTAGTGCATTGGATATTTATTGCTGCAACTTATTTCATTATAAGGGAGACATATTATTCACACGAGTATGAAATAATAAAAAAACATGATTTTATGTAATAACATAAGAAAACGGAAAGTGGAGATGTGACATCATCAGCCCACCTAATGAATATACATGGCGACTGTTTTCACAAAATATTGCCAAACTTTAAACTTTTATAATTTTATAATTTGTTATCCGATTTTGATGAAATTTTTGGCATTTTGCTCAGTGAATTCTACTTTATGTATTAAGATATAAATATTTTCAGCCCGGACCATCCCTTTAACAACATCGAAACCAGATCAGATCCTTTGGGATCCATAGAACTGAAAGGTATACGTTTTGTATTCTTGGCCGCAACTTATCATTGTGTTCTATATCATAAAACGTATTCTTCCTCTCGAGACATTAAAAAATTAATCAATCTAATTTTTCATGACATTTTGAAATAAACTTTGACAAAAATATAGGAATATACATGGGAATGCTTTAATAAAATTGAAAAAAAATAATGGACGGGCCGTTTACTGCGCAAAGTCTGCCACGCACGTGACTTAATCCATGGTGATTGTAATTACTATAGTACACTTCATTTTTTTAAGTGCATGAAACATTCATGGTGTTATAGATTCAACTCAGCAGCGACAGGGATCCGCTCTGGGGCTACACAGACAGAAAATTAATTTTAACATGTACTGTCATATGTTGTAACAATATCTACAGAATGGATGGCCATCGACAAAGGGTAAGATAATCATGCTTTTTTACTCTTACTCCCACATCCTTTTATAAATTATTCATAATTATGTTCATAGGCTATACCAAGTGCAATACACATGTAATTCTTGTATGTTTTTTTTTTCTCTTTCGTTTTTTTTTACAAAAGAATATACAAAAGTTCTAGGCCTGGTTAGGGATCAACTATAAGGATCGCCCCACCAATGAAAATATTGGGGGGGGGGGGGGAAGCAAACATATCGTTTCCCCCCCCCCCCCCCCAATAATTCCGCATGTGCAAAAATAAAATAAGATTGTAATGTTACACAGAAATCAGCAAGCGAGATTGAAATACACAACTCGTTCTTTATTTAAAATCTTTTAACTCGCGCTTCGCGCTCGCATCATTTCTGTAGCAAAAACCCATACTTTTCACGATTAAATAGGTGAATATAATGTCCCGTTTTCAGTTCTAAACCTCAAAAGAAATCCCGCTGCGATTTGCAATAAACTTTTTATATATCTTGTTCTTTATTAAAAAGTCCATTAAACTCAAAAATTTTCAGACCGAAATATCAAATTTTCAGCTCGCGCTTCGCGCTGGCATCTGTTGTTCTTTTAAATACCCATCTTAACCATTGGTACCAAAAATGCTTAAAATATCAAGCTTTCAGGTCAGAACATAATGAAATTTCAGCTCGCTCTCGGCACTCGCATTATCTGTGTAGTGGGATATGTATCCTCCTCATGAGTTACTACAAACAATTAACAGCTACTTTTTCCTGCTTTCAGGTCAGTATACAAAAAAAATTCAGCTCGGTTGATGAACGATTGTAGTATATATCAATACTGATATTTGCCAAGTTGGAAAGAATTAGCTTCAATAATTTTGGTGATATTCGCGAGCATTTTTCAGATATTTTGTCAGCAGTAAGGTATATATTTTTTAATGGCTTGAAAGGGCATATCTTGAAGTACCTAAATCCAAGAAAGGGTACGGATTTGACCATCTATAACGCAATGACGACTAATCAAATAAATATTAGAGGGCGCTATCTCAATAACGGAAAATCATTGATGCGTAAAAACTGACTAGCATGTATGATAATGCAATGAACAATTCCTGTAAATATGAGATCGAAATGAATAAACACATGAAATTTATGGCCATTTTACGTTTTTCTGACTTTACATTTCAATAAATATGAAGTTTTTGAAGGAAAACTATTTCGGATTTGAATTTAGGGCATGAATTTGCCTGTCTATAGCAATTTGTTAGAAGTCTGTAGCATGCAGGATAACGGAGATATGAAAGAATAAAAAATGGTAAGCAAATGGACTTGAAATGGACAAAACGGCGCCTGCACGGTCATGCATGAGTGATTTTGGAAAATGAAATAAGAGGTGCACTACAATCGGTCATGGACAACATGTGTACCAAATTTGGGAGAATTTAGATAAGGGACGGAGCCTGGGCATGACTCACACCACGTGTTAAACGAAATGGGAATTTGTGGAAGAAGAAGAAGAAGACGACGGAATGGGAATACGGAACAACAAGCATGACAAGGCATTGTCGCCATTGATGGCGTCAATGCAAAGAAAAAGAAGAAAAAGAAGAAGACGGAGTAGAAGAAAATAAAAAGAAGAAGAAGAAGAGGAAAAAAAAAAGAAGAAGAAGAAGAAGAAGAAAGAGAAGAAGAAGAAGAAAAGAAGAAGAAGAAGAAAAAGAAGAAGACGGAGTAGAAGACAAAGAAGAAGAAGAAAATGAAAAAAAAAAGAAGAAGAGGAGAAAAAAAAAGAAGAAGGAGAAGAAGAAAGAGAAGAAGAAGAAGAAAAGAAGAAGAAGAAGAAAAAAAAGAAGAAGAAGAAGAAAAAGAAGAAGAAAATGATGATGAAGAAGAAGTAGAAGTAGAAGAAGAAGGAGAAGAAGAAGAAAAAGAAGAATGATAATGATGATGATTTTCGATTCGTCTCATGGAAATAGAAAATGCCAATTTTTGTTATCTACAAAACCCATATTCGTGCACTTTTGATTTACAAAATAAAGTTTTATAAAATTACTTTCCCCAGTCATGCCAAGGAAGTGAAAAAGACATGCAATCACTATGAGAAATATAAACAGTCTAAAGACATTGCAATCGATAATAATGGTCGAAGAATAATATCAGATTTATGTTGAAATTCAATTTGTGCTTAAATTATTAATGACTGGTGAGATCTTTCTCTTATATAATGGTCCATGAAAATAACTTATCTTACATAAACATGATAATGTACATACATCAAGTAGTTCATATCAGCTCGTTTATAATGTTTATGATCTATTACTAGCATTGTTTTTTTTTTGTCTCGCATGTTTTTTCTGCAGATGTTTTTCTATATCATTGTGTTCATCTGCAGCACGCCACATGTAACAGGTAGGGTGTAATAATATATATAAATGTATGAAAATATGGTGATGATGATGATAATGATGGTGGTGTTGGTGCTGGGGATACCAAAATGATAACATTGAAGATGATGATAATGATGTTGATTATGATGATGGTGGTGATAAGTTCGGAATTTCCTCCCTTCTTTGCTCCGTGAAATTGACAGCATTGAACTCTTTAAACATTCCCTCAAATCTCATTTATTCCAGCAGGTGGGAATTGCATTCAGGTGCTCGTAAGTTGTGAGCGAACTTAACGAACGACATGGTTATCCTATACACCAAACTTTATTGATGTTGATTTAGCGCCAAAGAAAGGATCACTAGTTGTACGTAAAGTCGCTCATAACTTGCTAAAAGCTTCCTGAAACACCCACGAGATGGGTAGTAATTAACTTAATATTGGATGAGCCTATTAATATTTTAGCAGAAATATGGCGCAATATAACTACTGTGGATCATCATCATAATGATCATGATGCTAATCGCCTGTGTGATAAAAGTCATAAAGGTGATCATATATGGTCTTGATGAAAACAATTGCTCTCCAAAGTTACATATCGTTTGTAAACTGTCTCAATAACAAGAATAAATCATCAGCAAGAGAAAGATAAAGTACGAATCTAATGCACTTAATATATATGATAGCAAGGCAATTCAATAACAAAAAATGGGAAATAACATAGAAATATACTACACAAAAGTACACATAATATATAACATCATAATGAAACATTTTTTAACGTACATTTACCCTCGTTTGCATAATTATTCCTCTTTAATTGGCTCAAAAGGAGAGAGTAGAGTTTTGTATTCGATAAAAGTTACCAAACGTTTTTTTTTAATTAATTTGTTTATCATTTAGTGATGTTTTTATTTATTTATTTATTTAATCACGACAGGTGCATCGGAGAGACTAGGGTCATGCCCGCACCTAACACCGTCCTGCCCAAGTGTTGAAGTCAATGGCAACGTCATACAGTACGTCGCGAAATTGACCACCTTCGTCCCTGAGATGCTGGCAAATTTTGTTGTTCCCGAAGGGGCAGGGGGAGGGACATATTATGCTTGTACCAGACCAGGTAAGTCACGTGATTTAGAGTAAAATTGATAACTGCTATCAATTTCACTGTTTAAACAATCAAAGCAGTAGGCGATTTTCGCTTCAAGGACGCCTCAGAGAACATAGAATATGTATTGCCAATTCCCTTCATGATAAAGCACCACCAATAAGCCTTTGTCGAAAATTGGTGAAACAGCAATTTCATCCTGAACTCTGACGTATTTGCAATTTTTCGTCAGCTCCGAAATTTAGGACGGAAGTGTTGTTCTGTTTTATAAATTTTCGACAAAGTCCTCACAGCTGTTCATTGAATTTTGAGAGCATTTTCAATACATTTACTGTGTTCTTGAATCCGTCTCCGTTACAGTTGCGAAAAATCGCTATTGATGCAGTCACACCAACGAATCCAAGCTGCTATGAAACAACCGAACCGCCATTCAAATGTACATAATTGTAATTTATGAAATAGAGGTGACAGTATATGTGTCTTGCCAATAACACATTTTATTGATCTCAAATTTTCGACATAGTAGAAACTCCTTTTTGCTTCAATGGGGGCTTCAAAATGGTGAATTTTCCAATACATGTAAAGGCTATGCTTCTACTTCAGGATATCGTAATAAACCTATCCTGACAAAGAAGTAGGACGTCGAAAATTAGAGATTAATGAGTGTTTTATTGGCAAAGACGCAGTAACTGTCACCACTATTTTGTACTCATTGATGCCAATACCTGAAGTTGTGAAATAATTGTAGATATTATAGATATAGACATGTTAATTAATTCAAAGACTTTAAAAAAAATAACATAAAGAAGATCATTTTTTTTATAATAATTCTTTATTCATATAGACCTACTGCCCATCATTTGAATATCACCGTATTTCAAAAATAATCGAATCTTTAAAATGCAATAATTTTCTTATACTACATCTTATTTTGAGAAAAATGACAATGTTATGCTTGTTTAAACTCAACTGCAAAATGTCATTGTGGACTGATAGCAATATTCTATTGTTGTTTGAATCATCCCTTTTTCATATAAAATAGACAGTTGAGATTAATGGCATTGTGTTCAAGGTGCCTTGCGGTGTTCTGGTGTTATAGCCGCATACCGACCTTCTATCATACACATGCATTATGAAATTTTCGGAGTGTAAAATAGTAATTGCAGAGAGTTATTCATAATTTAATTTGTTTGCATGTATGTACAATTTTCAGTATTATGATATACTGTATTTTTTAATCTTTATGTATACTTATTATTAAAGCAACTGGAAAACAAATGCATTTGTATGTATACATTGACCAATAAAAGAATCTTGAACCTTAACATTCCCCCGCCATATTAAAAAAAATAAGTTTCAGTGTTTTCGTCATATGTGTTTTATGACAAACTATTCAATTTTACCTTCGTGTTTTATACTCTCATTTTATACACATAATCTGTAGAGTTATAAGCTTCAGCCATCCGTTAACCTCTCATTATCATTACGAGCCTCGACATCGCCTTGAAATATAATCAAGAATATACAGATGAAAATATAAAGCTGCGAAAATATCACGCTGTCCAACAACAACAAAAAATTGAATTAACAGGAGTGCTCCGAGTTTGTTTATTAATTAATAATAACAAAGCTGGATGCCCTTAAGGATTCCAGCCCTTTCTTCTGCAGTCAACGGTAGCAATCGTTACAATGTTGGAGGAAATGTCACACACAGTGGCGGATACAGGGGGAGGGGCACAGCCGGCTCGTGCCCCCCTTAAGAGGCACAATTAAAATTTGTAATGTAAAAATGCCGTTAAAACAGAAGTGTGCCCCCTCCCCTTCTGAATATGAGTGTGAAAACTTTTTTTTTGCTTGTCCAATTTTTCCTCGGGTAAATGTGCCCTCTATTGGAAAATCCTGGATCCGCCCCTGGTCCTACAAGTATTTTGATTCGTAATACAATATTGGCGACGTTTATTGTTAACGCTACTCCAGGTTAAAGTAAGGCAATCTAACTTCCATGTTTTTTAATAGTTCCATCAAAACAAAATAATACAAAATTGGGTAATTGTGACTCCCTTTACACATGGCCTTTCGTTATTGGTGGGACATATTGATAATGGTGAATAATTTTTTTTAAACACTCAATTATCAGTGTTTGAGCTCAGGAAAGTGTTCATATTTAAGGTGATTGAAATTAATTGAACGCTATTTCAACTTGCTTGTCTGGGTACTGATCACACATATTGTTGATTTGTTATGTGTATGATCTTTGTTTTGATTTGTTTGTTGTGAATTCGGTAATAGACCAGTTCGTAGTTACTCATGGACAATTTTGGTCAAATGACCTTTCATTTCTTGCTTATGATAGGCAGATTTCAAAGCAAGATATTACGTAAGCATGTCTTACATAGCAGGATGAAGAAATTGAATAGACCAGGTGACTAGAATAGCACACCAATGAACACTTTAAGAAGGTATTTGTTGCATTCCTACTCTGAATGCATATCATATAGCATGTTGCACAATGTACTCGGCAAACTGTGAAATACCAGTATTTCGTGGACGCATTGTTGTTTTTTGTGAATGTAAATGAAAAACACAATTCAAAAGAATATATGAATAATCAAGACATCAAAGTTGGTTCTTATCTCATTAGATTTTAAACCACCATGTCACTTTAGTACAAATGACCTTCCTCTGATCATGCGCAGAATCTTTTGATCATGCGCACAAAGGAACTACGAACTGGCTTATTCACAACAAACAAGTATTATTGAACTAACAATTGGCTCAATGAAGAATTTTGAGTTGGAAATCATATCCAATATGTATCCACATGATCTGGAAAAGACCCATTCTGCTTCAAATTATCAAGATGTGGATATACAATTCACTATTCTCGCATATGGGGCTCAAAATTACCCATCTGGACAGACTTTCAACGAAAGTTGATCATGAAAGATATTTGTAAGATCTTTGTTTGCTGTCGCGTTTGTCAGCTCAAGATTTTCCATTTCAACGTTCAAAGGAAATTAATATGCATTTGATAATTACGCCACACCTTGAATATGTATTAGGCAATTTGTTTTCATCGCCCCATTGGCTCTGAAGATAAATGAATATTGGTTATTACACGTATTTGTATATGTTACCCCAACCTTGCGCAGTAGAGAGGTGCCCCCCCTCCAGATGTCCACAAATACGACCCTGAGTACCCATAATTAGGATGAAAGTTTCCAACGACCATGGACATGCAAGAGGAAATGCCACGTAGACCTTTTGTAGCCTATCCTTTAAATATTGCATGATTCGATTGTCTGTTTTGGCCGTGGAATATGTTTAATCAATTTAATTTGATTAACTTTTTGTTGAAATAGTGAAATTAAATAGTCACAATGTTGATAAAGAAAACGAGCCATCAATGATCATCATTACATGTCAATTTTTACGAAGGACGCTTTCTTAATTATTTTTCGAGAAAATTAATGACGATTTGAAGAATGCTATCAACAATAATGCCGCATCATCATCAAATGTCTTGCAGATAGGATGCATAATGTTCAACAGACACGCAAATTAAGCTGTTCATTGTGAAAAGGAGTGTTACAAAGATACTAAACATGCTTTCACGGCAAATTTAACAAAAAAATGACATATACCCTGATTGAATAGAACTGTAAATGTATCGAGACTGAAAATCGAACAAAATAAAAAAAAATAAAAGGATTTTTGAGTGAAGGGTGGTTAGAGGAAACTTGTTTTGACAATAAGAAAAGGTAATCACTCCAGTCATTCTTTAACTTTTTATCCAAACTAAAGGCCCCCAAACAGAAAAACAAAATAAGGTTTTCACCTCAAAATTTTGGGATATTTTCATCATCACTTAAAAAACAGTACATGTCGCACAACACATCGCAGGGCAATAGTATTCTTTGCAAATTCGGGTAAGAGGGGGGGGGGGCGGTCGTATGGCCAGTGTTGCCTCTGCACATTCGCCTGGTACAATAATCCATGCAATAGGAGGGGGTTGATTTGTTCCCAGTTTTGACTATTAAAAAACCCCAATTTCCATAAGAGAAAAACGAAATAAAAGAAATCTATACAAATGTCTTTTTTCCATCTTTTGCCAATTTTCCCCCCATTTATATTGGGCGAATTTTCTGCCCCTTCAAAATGGAGCATAAAGCTTCACCTACCCCTCTATATTTGCGGTCTTAGATGTGCCAGTGCTGTATTAACCCGCATGTGATTCCGCCGTCTCCTGCTATTTCCAGGCAGGTTTACCAGACATAATGATATTATGAACGCTGGCGCATCAGTGTGATTAAAACAGAATGTGGTGTATTATCATGATTTGAATCATGCATAATTTAATTTAATTTGTAAGAGCTTTTGTTGCTATTCTTTACCCTTTTTGCAGCATGTCTTTCTAATCCGTGTCCGCCTGATGAAATATGCGACGAAACGATGAATGGATTCAGTTGTCAGATCAACGAAACAGGTAACTGTGCTCATTGTTACTCACTTCACAGTCACGTCCATGCGGCAGTAGCGGGGATGAGCAAGAAACAGAAGATGAAAAGAAAGAAAGAAAGAAAGAAAGAAAGAAAGAAAGAAAGAAAGAAAGAAAGAAAGAAAGAAAGAAAGAAAGAAAGAAAGAAAGAAAGAAAGAAAGAAAGAAAGAAAGAAAGAAAAGAAAAGAAAAGAAAGAAAGAAAGAAAGAAAGAAAGAAAGAAAGAAAGAAAGAAAGAAAGAAAGAAAGAAAGAAAGAAAGAAAGAAAGGAAGAAAGGAAGGAAGGAAGGGAGGGAGGAAGGAAGGAAGGAAGGGAGAAAGAAAGAAATAAAGAAGGAAATAAAGAAGGAAAGAATATAATTATGTAAAACGTCAAGGGTAAAGTGAACGACAAATGGGCATTGAGAGGTCACAAGTAACACCATCCAACAAAAGAGCATGGGTGGGGGGGGGGGGGAGTGGGATAACATTATATTTGCTCGTTAAGTAAAACTTGAATTCAATTGGGATGTTTTTACCGCCGTGTAAGGTAGACTATGATTGTGCTAATTGTCATCACATTGTAGACGTATTATACATGTATCATACTATATTTTACTATTTCATTATGTGATATTATAGTATATTAGATACATCTATATTGTAAATAAAAAATATTTAAAAATCTATGTGTAGGCATTAAATTATTAACGTGAACATGTGCGTTTCATCTGTTAGTGATAAGTCATTATATGCCAGGGCCCTGGGGAAAAAAAGGTTTTCACTACTAAATGGAGGTCGACTTCGTTCCGAGCAATTTGAAAAGCAAAAAAAAAAAGGGGGGGGGGGTTCACTGCAAAATTAATGCCATTTTCGTAACATTTTTAAATTTTACACATCTTTCGGAATACCTGGGGGTGCTGCCTATGGAACATAGGCATAATACACGCAGTACTAGGATTTTTTTTCTTTTGCATCCCCGCTTCCCAAGTCCATGCATTATGCTCCTGTGACATTTGCGCCCGTCTCAATATCTCATAGGGTAGTTAAGATTCTAATAGTTTTTAGTTCAGAAAAATGTAACGAAAAGGGGTCTAGGTTTTCGGCTTAACGTGCAGAATTTGCATCGGGACAATTATTGCTGGAGCATGCAAAATTTCTTGAAACCCATCTGTTAACGACCACTAATACGCACGGCATGGTTGAATGCCTTCCCTGTCAGAACAGGTTCATATCTACTGATGATTGTGTACATTTTGCCATCCAAAGAACCTTTGTCCTCTTTACAGCGTAGTAAGTAGGGGGTTCTCACTTCGCGGAGCACGACGGATTCAAGAAAACAGTAAATGTTTTGAAAAAGGTCCATCAAATGACAAAGCACAGCCGGTAGGCCTTTGTCGAAAATAGGTGAACCGGAACAGCAGTTTCGGAGCTGACGAAAACAAAATTGCAATAATGTCTCTTATGTTAAACCCGGGACGAAACAGCTGTTTTTATTCTCTAATTTTCGACGAAGAATTCTTTGTTATTTATTGTCATGAAGGACATTTAACAATACATTTTCTATGTTCTTGAACCATTCGCTAGTCATGTTAGTCGTGGAGCGAAACTGTCTAATATTGAATTTAAAGGGGAATCTAACCTTGGTCTTATAATAATGTTTGGTCTTATAATGATGTATTATAGAGAGGGGGAATAGAAGAAGAAAAAAAAAACAGAATGGTGAAAGCTTGCGAAAATCCGACAAGATATAAGAAAAGTTATAGATGTTTTAAAATTGAGTTCACTAAGACTATTTAAATTTCAAATGATCAATTCAAATGATCAAGTATCGTAAATAATGAAAAGTAATAGGGACAACTTTCCCATTTCTCGCAAGTATCCTCTGGGGTTGTGATAGAAAATATAAGACAGATAACATGTTGTTATATGGAACAGTTTTATGATCAAAGTTATTGCGCATTCTTTCCCATTCAGCATGTTCAGTCCGAGCTCCCACCGTTCATGTTTTCATCATTTTGATTCGAAAGGTAATGGATTTTCTTTTCACTTGTGCTATTGCACTTTTTCTCCCCTATTCTCTGGAATGAAAAGCATGTAGCTCAAATCCATGTGAACAGGGTGGTACATGTACTGTGACGGCAGATGGATATCTCTGCGATTGTCCAGATGGATTTAGCGGCAATCAATGTCAGAAAGGTATTTGTTTCCTTCTCCGTCAGATTACTTAAACTTATTTATTTATTCATTTATTTATTTATATATCTATTTATTTACTTGTTTTCTGTATTTAAAACTTTCTAAAATATACTGATTATCAATCATGTCTGTTTGGGGGTATTTTATTCTATCATTGATACATAAATGCTGACATGGGTATACACTGAGATGTATATTCTAGAATAAGAACAGATTTTGGAAGATCTCCGAGGACGGGCGTAGTGTAAGTGTGTGTGTGCGTGTGAGAGAGAGAGAGGGCGGTAAGTGCGTTGTGCGTGCTTAAGCGTGTTTGCGTATTTCATAGGAGAATGGAATGCTTCATTGGGGCGAGGTGCTGTGGTCGAGTGGTCTAAAGCGCCCGATTACATCAAGGAAATCCGGGGTTCGATTCTCACCACTGGCCTTGAGCAAGGCATTTTACTTCTCGCATCAAGTAAATTAAAAATGTCATATTACATTATTGATACCAACGTGTGCGCGTGTTACGTGAGTTACATTGAGAGGTCACAGGTAACACCATCCAACAAAAGAGCATGGGTGGGGGGGGGGGGAGTGGGATAGCATTATATTTGCTCGTTAAGTAAAACTTGAATTCAATTGGAATGTTTTTACCGCCGTGTAAGGTAGACTATGATTGTGCTAATTGTCATCACATTGTAGACGTATTATACATGTATCATACTATATTTTACTATTTCATTATATTCTAGTATATTAAATACATGTATATTGTAAATAAAAAATATTTAAAAATCTATGTGTAGGCATTAAATTATTAACGTGAACATGTGTATTTCATCTGTTAGTGATAAGGCATTATATGCCAGGGCCCTGGGGAAAAAAAGGTTTTCACTACTAGATGGAGGTCAACTTCGTACCGAGGAATTTGAAAAGAAAAAAAAAGGGGTGGGTTCACTGCAAAATTAATGCCATTTTCGTTACATTTGTCAATGTTTACATATCTTTCGGAATACCTGGGGGTGCTGCCTATGGAAAATAGGATTAATACACGCAGTACACCCTAAGATTTTTTTTTTGCATCCCCGCTTCCCAAGTCCATGCATTATGCTCCTGCGACATTCTCGCCCGTCTCAATATCTCATAGGGTAGTTAAGATTCTAATAAAGTTTTTAGTTCAGAAAAATGTAACGATATAAAGGGAGTTAGGTTTTCGGCTTAACGTGCAGAATTTGCATCGTGACAATTATTGCCGGAGAATGCAAAATTTCTTGAAACCCATCTGTTAACGACCACTAATACGCACGGCATGCATGGCTGAATGCCTTCCCTGTCAGAACAGGTTCATATCTACTGATGATTGTGTACATTATCCCATCCAAAGAACCTTTGTCCTCTTTACAGCGTAGTAAGTAGGGGGTTCTTACTCCGCGGAGCACGACGGATTCAAGAAAACAGTAAATGTTTTGAAAAAGGTCCGTCAAATGACAAAGCACAGCTGGTAGGCCTTTGTCGAAAATAGGTGAACCGGAACAGCCGTTTCGGAGCTGATGAAAAATAAAATTGCAACAATGTCTCTTATGTTAAACCCAGGACGAAAAAGTTGTTTTTATTCTCTAATTTTCGACAAAGAATTCTTTGTTATTTATTTTCATGAAGGACATTTAACAATACATTTTCTATGTTCTTGAACCATTCGCTAGTCATGTTAGTCGTGGAGCGAAACTGTCTAATATAGGATTTAAAGGGGAATCTAACCTTGGTCTTATAATGATGTTTGGTCTTATAATGATGTATTATAGAGAGGGGGAATAGAAGAAGAAAAAAAAACAGAATGGTGAAAACAAGATATAAGAAAAGTTATAGATGTTTTGAAATTGAGTTCACTAAGACTATTTAAATTTCAAATGATCAATTCAAATGATCAAGTATCGTAAATAATGAAAAGTAATAGGGAAAACTTTCCCATTTCTCGCAAGTATCCTCTGGGGTTGTGCTAGAAAATATAAGACAGATAACGTGTTGTTATATGGAACAGTTCTATAATCAAAGTTATTACGCATTCTTTTCCATTCAGCATGTTCAGTCCGAGCTCCCACCGTTCATGATTTGATCATTTCGATTCGATAGGTAATGGATTTTCTTTTCACTTGTGCTATTGCACTTTTTCTCCCCTATTCTCTGGAATGAAAAGCATGTAGCTCAAATCCATGTGAACAGGGTGGTACATGCACTGTGACGGCAGATGGATATCTTTGCGATTGTCCAGATGGATTTAGCGGCAATCAATGTCAGAAAGGTATTTGTTTCCTTCTCCGTCAGATTACTTAAACTTATTTATTTATTCATTTATTTATTTATATATCTATTTATTTACTTGTTTTCTGTATTTAAAACTTTCTAAAATATACTGATTATCAATCATGTCTGTTTTGGGGTATTTTATTCTATCATTGATACATAAATGCTGACATGGGTATACACTGAGATGTATATTCTAGAATAAGAACAGATTTTGGAAGATCTCCGAGGACGGGCGTAGTGTAAGTGTGTGTGTGCGTGTGAGAGAGAGAGAGGGCGGTGTGTAAGTGCGTTGTGCGTGCTTAAGCGTGTTTGCGTATTTCATAGGAGAATGGAATGCTTCATTGGGGCGAGGGAGGTGCTGTGGTCGAGTGGTCTAAAGCGCCCGATTACATCATGGAAATCCGGGGTTCGATTCTCACCACTGGCCTTGAGCAAGGCATTTTACTTCTCGCATCAAGTAAATTGAAAATGTCATATTACATTATTGATACCAACGTGTGCGCGTGTTACGTGAGTAAACAAATAATTGTTGGTGTTTGCATGGCGTATTTGCTTACGTTTTAGTTTAAAGTTCACCTTACGAACATTTCCATCATTTTTTTTACTTATGCATTTATAAAGACAGACACCTGAGGAATATAAGTCTACTAGGAGACAGGGATGCCTCGGAAGGCAGAGTTGGGTTCACAGCGGGCATCACCTTAGATGAAACTATACATATGAGTAGGTATTCATGGACAATGCAGCTATCACATAAAGTGTGCCAACAATTGGGTTTCACTGGTGCCGCTGCGACGCTAAGTGGGAACATCTTCCCTGGGTCTTACGCCGAGGTGGAGGACCCTACAGTTGGGGAGATCCATTGTCCAACAGATAACACAAACCTGTCAGATTGTTGGTTCACCAAAGTATATAATCGGAACACCAGTCTAGAGTTTCATGTAGCCGTGAAGTGTTGCACACGTGAGTGTTGTATTTTTTAAATTAATTATCCGTTCACAAAATAAAAGCAAAGAAGCGTCACGATACAAAATCAAAAACATTACATGCATATAAATCATAATTATTCATAACAAAATGTAGGGAAGGATAAACTGGAACTTGGCTAAAATATAAGTGACTTTGTCAAATGTAAGTTACAAAGAACATACATAACAAAGGGACTTGCTTGTTGGATAGTCATCATCCATTTTCTCTTTTTCTTTGGGTATTGAAATAAAAAGGAGGTTTTGGTTGTGCTAATTATATTATTTTTTTAACTTAAAAAATCCCTCTAGATTTACAATATTATTATGTTGCCTTTCAATTATTCTACGTCACCGAACTCAGTAAAATTGGAAAGTATAATATATTTTTCCTCCGAATTAAAACTAATTATGTATCACGTGGAAGAAGGTGTCATTCGTCGGGCGGCGATTCAATGGGAAAATATCTTGCCAAGTCTAATGTTGACAGGACGCTTTTAAGTCGACTTCGCAAGATAGGTCATCATCTCGACAGGTCAATGGCACTTAAAGGCTTCGGTACTAACGTTAACGGACCGTTTTCTTGCCTTCTTTCAAATTAACATCTATAGACGGGAAATGCTCGCCTCCTGGTGTCGCCCTTGGGATCGAGGCTGGTGATATTGCCGTTGACGACATCGCAACGTCATCATGTTCAGACGGGTCCGTAGGGTGCAGTGAAGGCGTGCGTCTTAACTCGATACTGGCATGGAAAGCAGCTCCAGACGATCAAACAAATGCATTTATCCAGGTGCATCTTTGGATGTATCACATGATCACTGCTATAACCACGCAGGGTGGAGCTAACGGATCGGTGACTTCGTTCAAGATTTCATATGGTCCTAAGGAAACTGAATTGATATTTTATGAAGATGCGGTTGATGGCATTGAAATGGTGAGTCAAGAAAATTTGATTTTTTTCTTGTGATAATCCTGTGACTTTACCGATGTACACGTGTCGATGAAATAATTCAGATCTCTGAAAAGATAGCAAACGTCCTCATTCTAAATTCTGCCCTCCTCTCATCTCAATGATCCGCCACCACTGGGCCCAGCTTACCCGAGTTTGTCCCGACTAGCTGTATCAGAACTCCGAACATGTGATCGAGTAAGTGCAAACAATTCCCTCGGACCAGGTCGCAGAAGCAGTGCACAGAGGTCATAGCAAGTGGCAAGTGCTGCAAACTGTTGCAGGATTTGATTCAAGAATCCACATTGACTAAGCAGTCGCAAGTGTGCTAGATATTTCATGCCTCACGGGACCAGTCTTGCAACCTAGGTATTACTCTCATTATCGCAGCAAATATTTGGACGACATACCACTCTATTAAAAAAACATGCTACTCGTCTTTCCCCATTGAAGGTATAAATTTTACTAATGAGGTTTTGGTTTTCCATTTTCATAATATTCTTCGTTTCTGTGACGAAGAGAATTATTACTTTCCGTCGTTTACCATGCGACCAAATTAATGTAAAAGGACGTCAAGATCAGCTTTAAAACAGTTTCCGCTAGCAATAGTTTTCTGATGAAGTTGCAAGGTTGATGCGCTCTCTGCTAACAACATGTTTAAAGTCGGTGGCTCGAACCGAAGAAAGTGGTTATTTCGCTTAGACCTACGGTTCGACAAAGGCTGTAAACATGCATGTTCCCCCTCTTTACGTGCCAAGAATTAATATCATCTAATGCATATAACTCATTACTTCTATTCCTTTGAAGGTTTTTCCGGGAAATTACGATTATCATACACCAGTTACAACTTCTTTTACCCCATATATCCTGGCCAAGTACTTTCGAATACACCCCAAATCAAGTGTGACTTCTGTAAGCATGCGATTTGAGCTCATAGGATATGGGCCACTGCCCGACGACATTGGTAAGTTAAAATCACAGTTCTACCGTGTGTATATAAAAAAAAAAGCAGGCACTAAAAAAAAATCCCTTAATTTATACGAAGTATTATGAGAGTGATTTTTTCACGATTTGTTGATTTTTAGGATCTACTTGATGAGATTGTATCACTAGTGGTATGAGTATTTCATGCATGACTGGGCATGAGCAACCTTTGTGGAATGTGTAAAAATTGACTTGCGCACAGAATACTCTCTGACACTGGAGGTTAAAAACGACAAGGCACTTTTATGCTATCACATGAAATGTTTCATTCTTCTTTTCATGATTCTTTCATGTAGCGTATTGTTCTTTTGGTTATTTCAGATAAATTAATTATTCAACATAAATATATTATACATATGCAAATATTTACATTGAACTGGAAAAGGAATGAAATTATCTGAAAGTGCATTTGAGGCAAATAAAATAATTAAAAAGTTTCAGCTCCATTTTGAGAAAGTCTTTCTGTCCGATCTCAGTTTTGAAAGTTCCTCCTTAATCCCCCGCGAGTCATCCACGTCTTTCAATGCACAACGTCGCTCTCCTCATCATGCCGTCGACGGCGCGCCGAATGTTGGCCCTGTCCTGCCTGAGGGTGTCCACCTCTGTCACAATTCTCTGATGAAGCTCTTGCAGATTCGCAGGTGGAGTGGCGAAGACCTTCGACTTGAGATGTCTCCCGAAGAAAAGGTCAAGTGGGGTCAGGTCGGATGATCTCAGTGGTTCAGGACGATTTCACGTTCCCCAGCTCAGTCAGCGCTCTGTGACGACTCTCCTTCTGTGTGCTGGGGCACCATCCTGTGCCCACCAGACACGATGGAACTGTCTATTCCTAGCTCGAGGTGACCTTGTCATCTGCTCAATGACCGGAACAACGTCATCGTCAATCATTCTTAGGCCGTGTTTATGCTTCCACTTTTCAGGCCAGAATCAGCGTTTCCAAACGTGATTAGTCCAAAACACGGTTGCGTCCATGCTTACTTTCATTTAAACGCTGTTTCAAAACACCGATCGTAAACTCACAAAAAGGTGCGTTTGTAAACGTCGTTTGACCAGTGCAGGCTTTCTGGGGAAGTATAAACAGAACCACGATCGTAAACGTGTTTAAATGACGTCATTTGGTACATGCTTCCGGTGAGATGAAAATCCGCGGGCAAATACAGTCGCATTGCTCCATGGTCGCATGGTACCTCAATTACCTCTCATCTCCCTTGTTTTGCATTAGTATTATTACCAGTATTACTCTTCCAATTTGTCATCACGATGAACGTTGAGGGATTTACACCCAAAAAAAGCTGGAACATGAGTTATAATGAGGAGACATCGCAAGATGCCCCAGTAGCATAAACAAATAGATATTTTATTATTTTGTATACTTAATATTCTTTGGGTTTTTTACTATTATCCTCACCATGGTGGAAATTATATGGCTATATCACGAAGCTCCATGCAATGACTAAAATATCGGAAATTGTTCGATGTTTATATAACAGTCGACGTACCTTCCCCATAACAACACTCGGAAAAAAAAACTTTCGACAAAGGGCGCGCCCAATTTGACCTCGCTTTCCTGCTCAACGAAAATTACGATGCGAAGCCAGCTGGAGATCGTGATTTCGCCTCTGAAAAGTTAAGCATAAACAGCACTCCCAGAACCACGTTTACGATCGGCGTTTTAGATCGACGTTTGAAAACGCTGATTCTGTCCTCGCAATGGAAGCATAAACACACCCTTAGATACTCATCTCCATTCATGTTGTTCTCAAAGAAGAACTTACCGATGACGGCCCCAATACCATAGACACTCCACACAGTCACCTTGCCTCTGTTGTCATTCACGTTGTAGGCAAAGTCAAGCGGTTGCTCTCCGCGGGTCGATATGCCCTGACGTTGTTGGTATTAACCCGTGCGTTCAAGGCAAACCTGCTTCATCTCCTATCAGCAGATCTTCTAGGACATGTAGGAAGCGCTGAAGACGGGCAGGAAGCCACTGGCAATATTCCTAAGCGTAGTTCTCGATCCAGTGGTAGCAGCTGCTGAAGCTTGATCATCTGATATAGATGAAACCACAGATCTAGGCGTGTGATCCTGTTGCGCGTTGAAGAAGAGAGTCTCAGTCCATTGCGCCGGCTTGATACTCCTCCTGCTGGATAATTCTGCAGGGCGTTGTGAAATGCCTGGATATTTGCAGGAGTCCTGCTCATTCTCCTCCCTGAATTTCCCCGGTTTTTGTTCTGGCTTGTTCCCATTTCTGCAATTTTTTTTAAAAACATTTTTGTGCACGGTATCTCTTGAGGGGAATCGTTGGGGGTAAACCTCACGATATCGTTTAAGAGCAGCGGCAACACTGTTGGTACGATGATACTCCCTCACCAAGAAGGAGCTCTGCTGGGGTGAGAATTGTGGCCTATCCTTCTTAATACATGACTACCAAGTAACTTAAGCACTACGGTCATGACGGTATGAGCAAGCTGTGAAAGTGTCGGCATTGTCATTAAGATCTGAAAAATGAAGTGTGTTTTACTTAAAGGGAATTAACAATAACTATGTTAATATATAAGTTCAACCTACATTGTCAAAGTCAAACAGGCCTTAAAGGGATGGTCTGGGCTGAACATATTTATATCTACAAAAATAGAGTTAAATTCACAAAGCAAAATGCTGAAAATTTCATCAAAATCGGATATACAAATAACGAAGTTATTGAGTTTAAAAGTTTATCGATATTTTGTGAAAAAATTCATGTGCACATTGTTATGACTATTCATGAGGTGGGCTGATGATGTCATTTCCCCACTTTCCTTTTTTTATGTTATTACATGAAATCATAATTGTTTCATTTTTTCATACATGTGTAAATGATGTGTCTCCATGATGAATAAAATTGCGGCAATAAATATCTAATGAACTTAATCAGTTGTCTATCCAATTGTTTTGGTTCTTGATAGAAAATTTTGAATAAACCTAATTTCATATAAATATAATAAAAAAAGAACAGTGGGGATATTACACCATCAGCCCACGTAATGAATATTCATAAAGACATGCCTAGAACTGTTTCACCAGAATAATGCAAATCTTTAAAAATCAATAACTTTGTAATTTTTCATCCGATTTTGATCAAATTTTCAGCATTTTGCTCTGTGAATTTTACTCTATTTATTGAGATATAATTATTTCCAACCTGGACCATACCTTTAAGGGCATGGGCAGCAATTAGAATCCAATTACATTCCATTTTCATTCAAATTACATTCCCAATTTCATTTCAAGCTTTACTGAGTGAGAGGAGTCTCTGAATAGTCTGCAATTAACGTTGCAATAATTAAACCTTGGCAAGGCTTGTAATCATCATAACAATAACCATACTGACATTGCGTTGCTCTGGCTATCACTGACTGTGGACCGTCATTGGAATGTAATTGAATATACCGTATTTAGGAATGCAGTTGCTGTCCGTCCCATGTGCTCCTGAAATTTTGTGGAATATCATCATGTTTGAATTATTGCTCTTCAGTATTTGCAAGATGACTTGCAAATTGAAAAAAAAACATTATTAATATTATCTCTTTCTTTTTTCGGGGGGGGGGGGGATCTGAATTAATGCTTCATTTTTGCCATTGTCACCAAATAAATTGATATAACTCTAGGTACTGTGAGCATGTTGAAGATTAAATACTTGTTTACATCGGTTCAGAGCTTATGCAGCACCACTCTGCGAAGGATTCAACTTTGACTATGAAAGAACACAATTCTGTACGCAAATGCATTTCTGGCCAATTGTAAAAAGGTGGGCTGTGCTCACTCACTCATTCATGAAATATTTTCAATAGCAACAGTGTCATCATAAAGGTTAGGTCCATTGTAAAATATCTATAGTAATAAAAAATTAAAAATTCTTGAAATTTTTGTGTATTATATATATTCTAAGTGCCTGCTTTTTTATACACACGGGTATAGTATCATTGATCACTCATGGATTCTAGTGAGATGAAAAAAAAATATAAAAATAAAGGTTTGAACATTTTAGCCCCATAATTTACACAAACAGTTTCATTCATTCATTGTTTAAATAATGTATTGGAAATCATCAATTAATTCACTAAAATATAACTTCACACAAAACCTCAAGTTTTGCTCCCGATTGTATATATTGAGGTTACTTAATTATATTGTCCTGAATGACTACTTATTAAAAGACTTTTCATTAAAAAGGTAGAATTTAGGGGCAATGCTCCCCTTCTGATTGATAAAAGTTCATTGTTTTATTTAGACTGCCCAGTACAACACCCAAGTGCCTGTACAACACACTAGTGTCCCGTACGACACACAAGTGTCCCGTACGACACACAAGTTTCCTGTACGACACACAAGTGTCCCGTACGACACATTATTTTGTTTATGATATATTAACAGAAATATTCAGCCAATTGCGGTTTCTAACATAATGAATGTCTTTAGTTTGATAGGACTATCATTATCATCAGCCAAATAAATTGATTGAAGAAGTCAAAGAGACATAAAGTAAGAAAGTTTGGCTTCAATTTAGAGATGTCCCGTACGACACATTTTGAGTGTCCCGTACGCCACAATGTTCTCGAAAATTGTAATTTGCTTTATTTATTCATGAATGTTTATTTTGCTTTCTTTCATAGATGTGTTTGTTCTTGGGTAATTGAATATCAAATTGAGTTCAGTTTCTATGAAAATTATCTGTCCAACTCACAGACTTTAGAGTACAAACTTGAGGTTTCGAAAAAAGCCAATTTTTCTGCGTCCGTACGACACATTACTATTTTAAATCTGTATTATACAGGATGTGAATTCAAGTCATGTTAAGTCTTGGTTTTTCTAACACTCTGGTAGTACTTGATGATCACCTTTAGTTACTGGAATATTTTTTGTTTTTCTTGTAAAAAAACTGTCAAATGTTTTCTAAATGTCCCGTACGACACGTATGGAATCACCCTAAAGTGGTTTTTTTAAGTCTTAGAACGACCGTTACTGGTTATGTCAGTAATTTTGGATTGATCAAATTAATGTCAATTGTCTATGATCTTGAGCCAATGTTGAATCCTTAACATTAATCTCATCTGGAATGTTATCATAAGACCTCAATAGTTCCTTAGGTGATTTGACCTTGGAACCAATTGACATTGCATTTAGTATTCAGAACAATTAAATACAAGCATTATGCCTACCTGGTGCCCGTTTCATAAAGCTGTTCGTAAAGGCCAGGTGGGTGTTTCATAAAGCTGTTCGTAAAGGCCAGGTGGGTGTTTCATAAAGCTGTTCGTAAAGTTACGCACAACTTTACGCACGACTGGAACATGTTCTTGGGTCATAACTCAATTGCATAGGGATATCACATACCACAAGAAAGGATCACCAGTCGTGCGTAAAGTCATTCGTATCTTACGAACAGCTTTATGAAACACCCACCTGGTCACACCGCCCGAGCGTTGTTGGAGCGGTCGTGGAGCGGTAGGGAGAGAGGGTCGAATTTCGCTCACAAATTTGGAGAAAAATCGAAAACAATTAAAAGTCGAAAAAAAAAATCGACAATGGTGAACGGTAGCGAGCGGTGATGATTTTTTTCTCTCCGCTCCACGACCGCTCGAACAACGCTCGGGCAGTGTGACCAGGCTTTTAGTTAAGAGCGACTTTAAAGGTATTGTTTAACTTTGTGAGCAGCCGATTTAAAAAATTCTCAAACCAAGATGAATCATGTGTACAAGTGCGTGTATTAGAACTTATAAACCCTGAAAACAACCATTATTGAGAATGAAAAGCTAAAACTACAAGGCAAACCCCGATTTTGTAAATAGGCGTCTTATAGACGCCTAAATAGTACACATAAGTGTATGGGATGAAATTAAGATGGTGTTTTCGGTCACTTTATATTTCAATTTTTGAAGCACTAAATAATTATTTTCGAACGCAATTTTTTCTGGGCTTCATTTTTTAAACATATCACAGACACAGGTGACAAGTGTGACCTTCTAGCTCAATGTTAACCAATCACTTTAAGAACGACTGGTGATCCTTTCTTATGCGCTAAACCATCGTCAATGAACATTTTGGTGCATACCATTCGCCACGAGAAAGGGTCACCTGTCGTTCTTAGCTTACGAACAGCGCTCTTAGCTTACGAACAGCTCTATAAAACACCCACCTGGTTTTTACCTCAGATGTAGATCACGAACAGGATAACTCGTGCCTGCAGGATAGAGGGGTGCCTTTGGGGATGGAGAACAGGGACATTCCCGACGAATCACTGGCAGCATCCACCTACGGTCAAAGTAACCACGCTCCCTGGCTGGCCAGGCTTAACCTTGACACTGCGTACGGATGGATACCTACGCTAGAAGATGCAAATCCCTTTCTTGAGGTAAATGGTTTCTTTTATGACCTGTTTGAAGAACTGCCAAATAAAAGGGCATGTATATTTATGAAAATGTGAAGTATATCAGTGACTTAAAAAGAAGGAATGTAGCCTACCGTAAAATCCAGATTCAAGTTACAATATCTTCTGTTGTGATCTACCAACAGTGGGAATTACGCAGAAACGTCATACAGTATGTCTGAATGTAATCATGAGTGTTTCATACTACTAAATATTTGGGTTACAATTTTTTTGTAAGAGTCATTGAATTGAACAAGGTGCATCATTTTGTTTTCCTTCTGGCTGTGCTTACTGAAGCATGACATGGCTTACATTCCCGGAGGGGCCACTTCCATTGACGAATGGATACCATGCGCGACCACGGGATCTTGAAAAACACCCTAAACACGTATTTTTCATATTCTGAAAATGCACCCCTTAACAAGTATTTGCGTGTGAAACCCTACCCTTTACAAGTATTGGAAACAAATACTTTTGGCAAGTATTCCCAGAATTGAGCCCCTAAACAATACAGCGATGTATTTTCATATTCTGAAAATGCACCCCTAACAAGTATTGGAAACAAACGATACTCTTGGCAAGTATTCCCTGAAATGAACCCCTAAACAAGTACAGCGATATTTTATTGTTATGTCACGCGTCCGTCGGTCGTCGGTTTTACCTTTACACACCATTATTTTGGTTTAGTACGGCCCGACCTTCCACACCTCGCGCAAATCGGACTCTAAACACGTAGTGTTTGGGCAAAAAGGACATCCTTTGTAAAACATTTTGATTTTGTTTTAATCATCCACGCATATTTGACCCTAAACACGTATATTTTTCCGAGCGAAATAGATACCCTTTTTTCAATATTTTTGTGTTTTTGACACCTTTATCACGTTACGTACGTAACGTGCCCTATCTTGAAAAAGACATAATTTTTACGTTTTTTTGTAAGTCCCCCCCCCCCCCGGGCTCTGTAGCTAACTGTCGACTTCCCCTTTCGAATTACTCCCGACCTTTCGTTGGAGAACGCAAACGCTTATTTGCGACGATAGTTGATTTTGGAAGAGACTTTTGGGCCCGTCGTCATGGTCGTAAAACTCTGTCCTGCAATGCAAATTGTGTGATATGAGATTTTTTTTCGTTTCGCATCTGGAACAGAAACATTCAATCTGCGTTTCGTGTGCAAAATTATGGTTCCTACACTGTAAAAACTGTGGTGTTAAAACTGACACCAGTTGGTGTTAATAGAGGACCACACCCTGAGGTGTTAAAACTACACCCTATAGATTGAACATAACACAAAAGAGTGTAAATGTAACAACCAAAGGTGTTGTAATAACACCTATGGGTGTAAAACTAACACCACTAATTTAACACCGGTGTAGAACAACTGGTGTGGTCCTATATGTACACCGGTTAACACCACAGTTTTTGCTGTGTACTATGGTAAAAGCGATATCCGATTTAGGACGACTTTCCAAAGCCACCGTAGTTCCTCCCAGAGCTCGAGAGGCCGCCCGGGGGGCCCATCCATTGAAGAGTGGATACCAGGCGCGACCACGCGTAAAAAGGGAAAGAGTGGGCAAGTATGTTACGTATAGGCCTATGTAACGTTATAAGGGTGTCAAAAACGATGTTTAAAATACTGAAAAGGAGGATATGTTTTCAATACTTGTAGGGTTTCACAAGCTAAATACTTGTTAAGAGATGCATTTTCATAATCTGGAAAAGCCTTGCTTCCCTTGTTTAGGGTGCTTTTCGAAACCGCATGGTCGTGCCTGGTATCCACTCATCAATGGAAGTGGTCCCCCGGGAATTCGAATCTAATCCCCCATTTCTGGGGAAAGTAAAACATAATGCCCATTACATTGTGTGCTTGAGGCATATCGTTTGTGTAGGAGTAAACAAAAGAAAAACCCGCAAATTCGGCTGGTACGCATGCGAAATGGTTTCGGCTGGAGAGGTGATTTGACCCATGGAATCAATTGCAAGAGGTCCACCAATAATCCACATTAAATGCAATATCGATTCGATGGACTGTGAATATTTAAGAGGCAGAGGCGTCGATCCTGGGGGGGGGGGGGGCAGGGGGGCAATCGCTCCACCAATGAAGATAATATAAGATAAGATTGATTTTATTTATACACGGTTAAAAAGCCCAAACAGTTCACAGACTGATTTCCATTGGGGCCGTGTGGAACATGATATACAATTGACATAGTAAACATTTTAAAACCAGTGTTTAACGTACAATATATATGAAAATAATATTTTAACCTAAACAGAAGCATCAATGAAATATTACAAAGGAATCATTGAAAGGTGAAGAGGAGGAGAGGAGAAGAAAAAAGGAAGAAGAAGGGAAAAGTGAGAAGGAGAAGAAAAGGACAACGGAGAAGATAACATAAGGAGAAAAGAAGAAGAAAATGATAATAAGAAGAAGGCGAAGAAATTATGTACCGTTCTCAAAAACATCAATAACATACAACATGAAATGTCTATCGGTAATTCGAAAATATTGGGGGGGGGGGCAAACATATCGTTTTGCCCCCCCCCCCAATAATTCCGCATGTGCAAAAAATAAAATAAGATTGTAATGTAACACAGAAATCAGCAAGCGAGATTGAGATACACAACTTGCTCTTTATCTAAAATCGTGCTCAAATGTCCACTTTTCACATTGGAATATAAAAAAATTCAGCTCGCAGTTCACGCTCGCATCATTTATGTAGCAAACCCCATACCTTTCATGATTAAATAGGTGAATAGAATGTCCCATTTTCAGCTCTAAACCTCAAAAGAACTCCCACTTCGATTTGCAATAATCTTTTGTTGGATATATATCTTGTTCTTTATTAAAAATGTCCATTCAACTCAATTTTTTTCAGATCGAAATATCAAAATTTTCAGCTTGCGCTTCGCGCTCGCATCTATTTTTAATTTTTAGATACCCATCTCAATCATTGGTACCAACAGAATATCAAGTTTCAGGTCAGAATATAAAGAAATTTCAGCTCGCGCTTCGCGCTCGGATTAATTTGTCGGTAAGATATGTGTCTCTATCTCATGAGTCATATATATATATAGGCATATGTGTGTGTGTGTGTGTGTGTGAGTTTGTTTGTTTTGTATGATCGAGCGCCTTTGGAAAGTTGATTCATGATTTTGCCCCCCCCCCCCCCAATCTGAAAAATGGATCAAAATAATGATACAAATGTGAATGGTAAAAACAAACAAGATTGATTACGATTAAATCATGCACCTTTAAACATGCATGTATAGAAGTATAAGGTAACCTAAAGGGGAATGAAACCTTTGGAACAAGTAGGCTTCTGTCGCAACAGGAAAATCAAAGAATAAAATCAAAGAAAGTTTGAGAAAAATCGGACAAATAATGAGATTGAAAACGTCAAAACGTTTGAAAGTATACTACAAATTACTCATTAAAGGTCAAGTCCACCTCAGAAAAATGTTGATTTGAATCAATAGAGAAAAATCAGACAAGCACAATGCTGAAAATTTCATTAAAATCGGATGTAAAATAAGAAAGTTATGTCATTTCGCTTATTTTCAACAAAATAGTTATATGAACGAGCCATTTACATCCAAATGAGAGAGTCCATGATGTCACTCACTCACTCTTTCTTTTGTTTTTTATTGTTTGAATAATAAAATATTTCAATTTTTACGAATTTGATGATTAGGACCTCCTTGCCCAAAATGTTAAAACAGTGGAATTCCACGTGTTCAGGATGGAATGAAACTTCATTTCACATGACACTGACGAGAAAATCAAAATATTTTATATTTCATAAAATAAAATACAAAAGAAATAGTGAGTGAGTGATGTCATCAGTTCCCTCATTTGCATACCGACCGAGATGTGCATATTACTGTTTTGTGAAATGAAGCGAAACTTTAAAATGTCATAACTTTCTTATTTTACATCCGATTTTGATGAAATTTGCAGTGTTATGCTAGTTGAATTTTTCTCTTTTTATTCAAATCAAATTTTTGTTGGGGTGGACTTGTCCTTTAATCGCGACTTAATTTTAGAAACAAGAATTTATATCAATGAACAATCAGACCGCAATAGGCCAGATTCATCCAAATCATCTCGTGGCCGAATGCTCTTCCTTGTGATCTCGTGATTCATGAGATTGTCTCATGAATACTTAACCTTACTAACCTTAAGTCAAATTAAATATCATTGCACCATCAGATAGAGTACATATTACTCTTTCATATTGGTCATTTGATTTTGTATAAAATATTTTTATAAATAAGTTAATTTCTGGCCTGAAAATGTGCCTCAAAACTGAATTTTCTTCCTCTATTTTCTTTTGCAAATTGTGCAAAACTTTCCGTTAGATTAAAAATATACAGTTTTACAAATAAAAATGTACAGTATATACAAGCAATATACAATTACGGCTGGTAACCCATATAATTCAGCTGCAACTGTAATTGTTTCTGCTGTTCTTCCTTGGGGCAAGTGCAGTGTAAGACAATATGACAAATCATAACATGAAATAAAGTTTCATTGATAATGATATAACGAATTACAGAACAAAACTATAAAGCCTCAATGATATCTATATCTCCATAAAGCTGAAATTTGGTACTTTCTTACTATGTCACTCTTGATATATAGCACTTTTTAAACGGGTCAAGATCACACTTTTTCCACCAAGTTACAAGACGAGATTTATAAAATTTTGGAGTAGCATGAAATCCATACTTCTGATTGGCTGGATAAGGTTCACAAAACAACAGGCGCGGGTAATTTGAAGAGATTGCCACGTGGTGAGTGTGACCTTGGAGGGCTCAGTGTGGGAATGGTTGGGATTTAAGTTGGTGTGCAATCTCTCTGAACAATCAAAGTGCAGTATTCTTGTTTTTAATCTGCTAAATGTTAAAAATGTTTTAAAGCATACATATTCAGCTTCATCATGACCTAAAATCATTTGGGCTCAAACAATATGAAGTGTAAAATCAACATCTTTTGACAGGTGAAAATAATTATTTTGTAGCATGCTTTAGATCAAAATTTTCACATACATTACAAAATTGTTATATAAATTTAAACACATGACATGAAAGAAGGATTCTTCTTCTTCTTCTTCTTTACAATGATACCAGAATCATGAAATTTGATATAAGTTTAGAACATCAATGGCCGCATAAAAAGAGGTGTTTTGGTTTGCACCCAGCTCATTAAATATTCTAAACCTCTCTAGTCTCTAATATCATGAGGACCTTTACTACTGACTGTGAAAGATTTTGCAGCACGTCTGTCTAAATTGCCGGTAGGTGAATAAATATACAAACACATTGGCGATGTTGTTAATATATTTCATTTGATAGAATGTATAGATGATGACTTGTTTTTTCACTATGTTGAGCTGATGAAAAGGAACCTGGTCGAGGATGACATTAGGTAGCCAGAGGATGAAGAATATGACAGTAATGATGATGACGACCTTAGTGGTCCTATGGTCGGATTGAGTGTTCTGAAGCTTGCTCGATGATGGTTTCGTTTTATTATTGGCAGGGTGATGTGGAGCTTTTCCAGTGTCTTTGATTGACTTCGTGTCAATCGTCAATGGTTGGCTTTTCTTCTTACTGATGGCAAAAAGTCTTCTCGTATTTGAGATTGCAGGTAGTGGTACGGACTCATTTTCTTGAAAGGAAGTCTGGTCATTTCTCGATTCTGCATCAATGTTAATGTTTGACGCAGATTTCTTGAGTATTCTTATCTCGATAGCATCTTCAGCATTTGATGTCGTTTTCATAACGGGCTTTTGTTGGTTGTCACAAATGTCATATCCTAGTTCGTTATTGTATGACAAAGAATAATTGGCCGTCATCTGCCTGTTGGTATCATCAAGTTCTGATATACTCGCGACAGTTGCACAAGAAGCTGGTGATTTTGGCAGTGTCTTGTCATTCACAGTTTTAGCTAGATCTCGACCAACGAAGACAGATCCGATCGTCAATTGCTGACGAATTATCTGATGAGCACGTATGATCTTGTAGATCCGAACGTACAAGACTGAAATGGCCAATGCAGAAACACAAAATACAATGGCCTGTGTTTTGGCGTAAACATCCCGGCCCCAGGGAATGTTGCCGTAGACATGGCATCCGTACTCACTGCCGAGTTTGACTGAGGTGGTGATGAAAAAGAATGGGATATGGAGCACGAAAGCGACTACGGCACACCCGATGGCGATCAAGGTAGCAGTTCGCCTTCCGATTCGCTTATTGAACGGCCGGCCTACACACTGCTTGATACCTATACACGGCCATCCAGATTGTGAGAAACAGTCCAGCATAGAGGGCCGATCTCGCTCCAACGATTTCGACTAAGCACGCCCATGGATGCTCATCGTGGTAAAACACCATGACGATCTTCATCCCGTTGATGATACTGGCGATGAGGTCGACGACGGCAAGGGCGATGAAGGTGATATCTGTGGCATTTTTGATACCCTGACGCGTAAAGACGCCTACAATTACCAGGTTACCAGGCATCCCAAAGACAATCGCCAAACAACCAACAGTCATTCTGAGGATGATAAAATCGGTGAACATGGTGCAGAAAGAGTGTCATCCAACGTCAATCCAAATTTGAAAACAGTGTTGTGTTCAACTCTTATATTCTTCAGAAAGACAAAGATGTTACGTGTCAACAGGTGGCAAAGGGGTTGTGTCCTAAAAACCAAAAGCTGCAATGGTAACTTCTGTCTGCTCGTCTCCGCTGCCTCAACGATCTCGCCAATATATAATGAGAATGAAGAAAACCAAATTTCCATTCAAGTGTGAATCCATCAAATACATAATAGAAGTAGATTTGTGACCTAACGGTAAAATATCTCGTCAATATTTGTTTCATTGTCGATTATAGTATGTCATAGGGTTATTGCCGTCAATCAAGTTTTAATTGGTTCCGTATAAATCAAGATATTGTGTGCAGATGTCATCGGATCATTGCTAAATGCATTAATTTGATACGAGCATTTCATGAACACAACTTGATAATCATAAATGTCATCGGATGTAGTTTTTTTTCTATCGAAAGCTTTGCCAACTAGTCACTTTATATGAAGTTCTACTTTTTATTGAACTCTGGCAAAACTTCGCTTATCAGAGAAACCTCGTCACCCTTAAACTGCTTTTCTTTTTTTCTTTTTTTACCCATTATCAACATCATCAACATCAGTCGCATCAGTGACAGGATGAGTAACCTTTTTTTGAAAGTGAATGCATTTTGTGATTAATCCTTTACCATGTAAATAGTGGAAGAAAGGGGAAGGCCGCAGTTTCATTTCAAGTTATATTTTTTTTATAATTACTTTTGAAGAAAATAAAAATAGATAAAAACCCCTATATTTTAGACTATTAATGGATCAATCATTGTGATCGAAAGCACGATTCCATTTACTAAGCATTTTCAAAGCTTTAGTATTCGTCATTAGATGAAAGAGCATCATTTCAACGAAGTTCTGATGAATAGGATTCAATCAGAATATCCTTGAATAAACTGAGCCTGATTTTCAGTTAAGAAAAATGATATTTCAAATTAAAAAAAATATGCTGAAAGGATCAGCACAATATCAAGAGAAAGTTGCTAAAAGAATCTTAGACACACCATCGCAGTCTGACAAACAAAAACGATTGTGACCGATGTAAGCTTTGTTACATTATTTTGAATGGTATATTATCGGTCGGTTTTGGAGTTGGTTTCGTTGGTATGACTGTATCATAAACTATTCTCTTTTCTATGGCCTTTTAGATTCAATCTCATATCATTGGGAATCGATATTAGGCATTTGCTTTCAGATCAAATTATCAGCAGGTAGGCTATAGAGATTATTGAGGTCAGGTTTGACTGAACCAGATATAACTATAGACGTGACCAACTAGACAGTCAAGAATAAATTATTGTATGGCGCTAGCATCTTCCACTTTTTTAAAGAAGTCTTTCAGAAATAATATAAATATCATAATTAAATGAGAGAGTTACACAAAATTGTAATGGTGAAAAAAGTGATATTCCCTATAAACCCCCAAAAATACAATATATATGTTGACGTAATCAAGGGAGAAGAAAAGAAGGAAAGAGGAAAAGAGGAATAAGAAGGAAAGAGGAAGAAAAGAAGGAGGAGAAAAAGAAGAAGGAAGAAGAAGAAGAATGAGAAGAAGGAGGAGGAGAAGAAGAAGAAGAAGGAGGAGGAGGAGAAGAAGAAGGAGGAGTTGAAGAAGAAAATAAAGAAGAAAAAGAAGAGGGAGAAAAGAAGAATAAGCTGAAGAAGAAGAAGCAGGAGGAGGAGGAAAAGAAGAAGAAGGAGGACGAGAAGAATAAGAAGACAAAGAAGAAGAAGAAGAGGGGGAAGAAGAAGAAGACTGAGGAGGGGGAGAATAAGAAGAATAATCAGGGGAAGGAGAATGAGGAGGAGAAGAAGAGGGAGGAGGGGGGGGGGAAGTAGTAGTAGTACTAGTAGTAGTAGTAGTAGTAGTAGTAGTAGTAGAAGTAGTAGTAGTAGCAGCAGTAGTAGTAGTAGTAGTAGTAGTAGAAGTAGTAGTAGTAGTAGTAGTAGTAGTAGTAGTAGTAGTAGTAGTAGTAGTAGTAGTAGTAGAAGAAGAAGAAGTAGTAGTAGTAGTATAGTAGTAGAAATAGTAGTAGTAGTAGTAGTAGTAGTAGTAGTAGTAGTGGTGGTGGTAGTAAGAGTAGTAGTAGTAGTAGTAGTAGTAGTAGTAGTAGTAGTAGTAGTAGTAGTAATAGTGGTAGTATAGAAGTGGTAGTAGCAGCAGTAGAGGAAGTAGAAGTAGTAGTAGTAGTAGTAGTAGAAGAAGTAGTAGTAGTAGTAGTAGTAGTAGTAGTAGTAGTAGTAGTAGTAGTAAAAGTAGAAGGAGGGGAGGAGAAGACTGGGTAAGCAGACAGCCAAAAACAGATGAGAAAGTGATAAGAAATTGAGAGAAGGGAAATTTTAATAGGATGACATACAAGCCGACATTTGGAAGGTGGGTTTGTAGACCAGGTCAACTTGTGTATAATGGGGGAGCGAACATTTTGAGGAATTATTATATTAATACAAGAAAGAGATGTCTGCATTGAAGTGTAAATTAGATTATCATTGTTATCAATCTAATATAACCCCAGACTCTCCGTAATCACCATACCAACTTAGAATGTTGTACAGTTCAGTTTAACTGTAATTCGTCGGTAAGGGCAAATACAAAGTGGCAATTCGAGAAAACACTAAACTGATTATTTATCTGTTCGTACAGAGATTTCAGCCGTAATAAATTCGAATTTCTAGTATGCATATCAGATTCAAAATTTATTTTTTCATAAATCTCGTTTTCAAAGTCATTTAACCGCGTTATATAAATACCTGGTCCCACTGGCCGACGGGTACATAACGTATTCATGAAGGACACAGCGGATGAGCAAAATTTCGCGGGTGGCTCCATCCGTTTTCATCAGCTCCAGAAAATGACAAAATTAGCAACAACAACAAAAATTGCAAAACAAAACAGACGTGAGTTGTATGTAGCGCGGATGTTAAACGGTTGTCCATCGCAAACCTTGCGGATGAAAATGGATGGAAATGGATGACAGCTCCGAAGTGGTAAGCGGGGGTTTTATTTACGACATGCGTATGCTTATATCCATTTTATTTCCGTGCTACTAACGATGTATAGACGTTCCATGTACGATGTCTTTCCTCCCTCTTTCTGCTGTTCAGCTTCAGTGGATTTGAGTAGCGAGGATGTCCAGAGGATCATGGGCGGAAATCCCAGGGGGGACAGGGGGACGCGCCCCCCTACTCAAAATAGAAGGGGGGCACAATATCAAATGCCCCCCCCTACTATTTTTGCTCTTTTGTGATGAAAAGAAATACATCAATCAATAAAAATCGCGGGCTTACATTCAGCTTCTCGCATTGCATTTTGAGATTCTGTGTGTGGTAGAGTTTGGAGGGGTGCATGAATCGGAATATTCTAAATGTTGCTATCAATCTTTCATCTATATAAAAACTTTCCTTTTGGTTCAATTAAGCCACTGAATATTTCTCCAATGGAGCGTTTCAAGAAACATTAAATGCATGTCCAAAAAAATCAAGGGCAAATTATTTCATTTACTACGGTTTAAAGTTGATTTGCATTCAACGCGACGGTTCAATTGCAACTCAACTTTCTTGCATCACCCAATGCACTCGATATGGAAACTTGCGCTTCATTTTCAAATGAACGATTCTTGCAACACTCTCATTAGTTCTCTCTTGCTTTCGTTTTGAATTAGGTAGATCTCCAGACAAAGCATTTGGTGACTGGCGTGATAACTCAAGGACATCGCGATCTGCAGTGGTGGACTACATCGACTTGGCTAGAGTTCTTTGATGGTCAGTTATGGAAATACATTTACGAGGATGACTGCGGCACCAGAACGGTAAGACGCTACTGAACGGATGGTAATTATGGGGATGGCAAATTTGGGGTTGGGAGGTCTTCCATCATGTCCATCGTGCTCTACCGAAATATGGTGTCAAGGAAAGTGATAAATTCAAAATGATGGCGTCACACCTCAGAATTATACTTCAAACTAACCTTTCAATGAATCTTACATGCAAATTGTTTAGTAAGCAGTTTTAGTATAAAAAAATTCCACCTAGCTAAAAAGGTAATACGTGTATCCATCTTTAAAGATAATTTTCATAACAATTGCGATTATCGTTGTGACTATCATTATTATTGTTGTTGTTTTTTACTCTTATGTTTAAAAGCATTGGTTGACGTGTGATTTGACCCTTACTAAAACCTAATCTGCAAGGCCCCACTTGTCACCTGTTTCTGTGAAAATCAATATCATGAATAAAGTGCTCCAAAAATGTGATCAAATATGGTGAATATAAACTCCATACCTACTTCATCGATCGTATTCATTCCATATACTACAATTGTTATCCCCGAAAAAAGTTAATCATGGTATTTTTTTTGTTACAGATGTTTTAAAGATTCTGCTCCGATTTTTTGTTGTTTCTAATACAACCTACACCTACTTTGAAAATCAATATCATGAATAAAGTGCTCCAAAAATGTGATCAAATATGGTGAAGATAAACTCCATACCTACTTCATCGATCGTATTCATTCCATATACTACAATTGTTATCCCCGAAAAAAGTTAATCATGGTGTTTTTTTTGTTACAGATGTTTTAAAGATTCTGCTCCGATTTTTTTTTGTGCTAATACAACCTACACCTACTTTGAAAATCAATATAATGAATAAAGTGCTCCAAAAATGTGATCAAATATGGTGAAGATAAACTCCATACCTACTTCATCGATCGTATTCATTCCATCTACTACAATTGTTATCCCCGAAATAAGTTAATCATGGTATTTTTTGTTACAGATGTTTTAAAGATTCTGCTCCGATTTTTTGTTGTTGCTAATACAACCTACATCAACATTCAGATTTTTTTAACGAGATCTTTGTAATGTAAAAGAATGTCCTTATTCAAACTCATAATTTTGTGATTATCAATCGCGCATTTTTGTGATTTTTTTTCTGCTTTTTGCTCTCGCCAGATTTTCCCAACCAACTATGACAACAACTCACCTGTCACCATTCTGTTGCCTGTGCCTGTTATTGCAGTGAAAGTCCGCATAGACCCCAAATCCTGGTCTACCCGGATTACCCTTCGCTGTGAAATACTTGGTCGCGAGATAACTAACATGACTGACTTTTTGTAGCCTTGATAACTAAGGCACGTTTAAGAGCATGGAAAACAAATGGGGGCGGGGAGACGAGTCCCCCGCCCTCCCAAGGGACTAAACATCCCACGACACCATTGCTCGTGTCTGTAGGTTATAAATAGACAAGGATTGTGCTGAGATAACACTTCAGTCTGTTCAAGTATACTTTAGATGAAGAATATATAGACAGCAAAAAGTATTTAAAAATGTCGTGTGGCAACTTCTGCTCTCTTACATTTTCATTTTGTAGATGTACTTATAAATATTATACGATTATTCTATGGTGACGTCATAAGCAGATAAGCGTAATTGCCTAGAAAGAGGCGGGGGTAAAAATTTGGAAGGATGAAATCTGCTAGCCAAGAAGGCATCGAGAATTTAAATCTGTTAATTGATTATTCATAACTATTATTGGTTTAAATAAATTATTTCGTATGCTGCAAGTGAGCAGCATACAATCGATCGGTGAGCTGTCAATTAGCAACCAATACTATCTTTTTGGGGGGGTTTCACACCGTCTTTCTTAACCCCATAGCTCCGGGGTTAACACCTTAACCCGGACTATCGCACAGCCACAGCTCATGAATATTGATGAAATTGCCACACAGAGCGTGATTAACATACAGCTTCTGCGATTGGCTAATGCTTAGCCCCAATTTTCCTTAGCTTAGGGGTTCACACTGCATCTCTTAACACCGAAATAAGCCAGCTAACCCTGCCTTGTTGCAGTACCGTACTAATAACGTGCTAGCCCACTTTGCTAAAATCTCGTGTGAAACCAAAGTGGGCTACATGTAAGCTTAAACCCGGGGAAATTGGTGGGGCTAACACCCCCCCCCCCACCCCTTAGCCCCACTAATTTCCCGGGGTTAAGAAAAATATGTGGTGTGAAGAGCATATTTCTGGAGTAAAACAAGTCTAGCACAAACACATCCTAAATTGTAAAGTGTGATTTCATTGGGTTTATAATTAGGCCTACAGGTATTTGAGTCATGACTGGATGAGTCATCTGACGAGTTTATCCAGCATATATTTGTTGAAGACAGTGATAACTACACCAGGATGAAAACAACACTGATAATGAATGGTAGACAAAGTGTAATAGTCGTCTGCCTATTTGTATTCTTGAATTTATTGGCAATCTTAAGTTGTATCACTGATTGCCTGTATTTTTGTAAGCATTTCATTCCATGATCTGCACCTCTACAGTATAAATGTTCTGCTCCAAAATGCCATGTTTTTCATTATTTTGGTTTGATATGAAATCATTTTATTTTTAAGAGAACCCTGGCAATGGGTATTATTCAGCTCTGACAAACTGTCAAATACCGTAATGACAGTAATTATTACAATCATCAATAATCCTCAATTGATTGACTGCCAAAGGCAAAAAGAAGTTATGCTGTGATTTTTTTCACACTCATCAGGCAAAGTGCACTGTAGACAGCTGGCAATTTTTGGCAGGTCTAGCTCAAAAGGGAAGTCTACACGTACAGTACATGTATTACATGTATGCTTTCCACACTGCACTTTATTTCCTCAACCCCGGGAAATTGGTGGGGCTAGGGTGGGAGGGTCTTAGCCCCACCGATTTCCTGGGGTTAAGCTTAATAGCCGACTTCGTTTTCACACTACGTTTTATAGCAAAGTGGGCTAGCACGGTAAATACATGTATGTAGTATGGTATTATCTGGCCCTGCAAAATAGTAGGGTTGTCGGCCAGTGCTATCGGTGCTAAGAGATGCAGTGTGAAACGAAGTAGGGAAAGGAAAAGTGGGACTAAACATAGCCAATCACAGAAGTCGAAATTGCACATTAATCGTGCACTGTCTGGTAAAATCATGAGCTGTGTGATACAGGTAGTCCAGGGTTATTAAATAAAAGGCGTTAACCCCAGCTAAGCAAATAGTATGGGGTTAAGAAAGACAGTGTGAATAAAAAAAGATAGTATGGGGTTAAGGAAAGTCCGGGGTTAAGGATAGTATTAAAAGGAAATGCAGTGTGAAAAGCATATACCTACATGCCCCCCTCAAACTACAGATACAGGCTCAATGGATCAGGTTCACATTGTACACCATTCTCATACTTTCTAAAACTACCTGTAATACTGGAATCGGTTCAAGAAACCAGTTTGGAAGATCGCTTTGCTACCGTTCCCATTTGATCACCCGAGAGTGGTTTTCAAAACCACTTCACGTACAGCGGTCTTGTTGCCATGGGAACACTCTCAGTGGGGTGACATGTTTCACAGGAAATTTGAAACAGTGTAGGCATTCCACAAATGTGCAAAGATTGCTTCCCGAAGAACGGTTGTGTCCTCACAGTACGCTAAAACCAGTTAAACAAGGCAAAGCGATCTTAAAAACTACATGTACCTCGTGAGGTGATATTCTGAACTGGTTTGAAAGATTGCTTCCAAGACCGCTTCGACCGTTCTCATTACAAGTTATTCTAGTTCCATTGAGCCTGCATTAATGGTCACATTCACATCAACTTGCTTTAGGATGCCAAGGTCAGGGACAGTCACTCCAAATGGAATAATCTGTACAAAAAGGGATACAAATTTTCAATAAACTCACAATATTATGGAGCATTTGTGCCTAATATAATGAAACCTAGTGTCATTATCTGTCATACATGACAGTTTGTCAATTTTTCTTATCCTGACCAGCTCACACTCATTTCCATACATCCAAACCAAGAATTTGAGTGATTGATCAATTTGCCATTCTGAACTACATGTAGGCATTTAACAAAAAAAACTCTCCCTCCCCTCATATTTCAAATAGAGAAAGGAACATTTTTTTTTCATGTTGATATGTTTATAATTTATATATTCCGACCATAATGCATGTATATTAGAAGTGATATAATCTTGTATATTTTTTGTACAGTATACATGTATGATCATTTATGATTTTATAATGAATAGGCCTAATTATCTCCAACTATTCCACACACAGCAATTTCACTTTCAGTGTAAAAAAGAGCAGATATTTTTCAAACAAAAACTGAAACTGTGGCCTCTCTTCAATGTCAACAATTATTTTGTTGGGAATGACATGATGAAACAAAGGGCTGTCAATTCTATTTTCATTTTGAGCTTATTCCAATTTAAGATACTTGTAGCCTAGTGACTGGTGACAAAGCAACAAGTGAAGGCCTCCCATTTTTTTAAGGGAAATTTTCTTAAGGCCTGTTTTTCCTTTTGACCAGCCAAACAGCCAGACACATTTATAAAAAATAAAAAATTCCTCAATATACTGTTTGCCCCCATACAATTCACAAAGTCTGAATGATGTGATTTAATGTAGACCTACATGTAAACTGTAATCTCTGCAAATTACCATAGTTACTGAGATACTAGAAGAAAACTAAAAATCCCTGATCTACGGAGAAGGCGGGGGATGGGGGGCATTTGACTTTGTCGCTGTACATAAAAGTCGCACAGCAACTTCCAGCAGTTAAAATAATAATAATAACGGTATATTTACCCAGGGTAGCCACTTCAGTTCCGAAAACTGTTCTCCCAGATCGGGCCCTGCTAATATTATTATTACCCGGCTATTAAAGCTAGGCTACCTATTCAGGTGTGTACACAGCTTTTTAATAGAGGAATTACTTCCTGCTGGTACCCATTTACCTCACCTGGGTCGAGTGCAGCACACTGTTGTTGAATTCCTTGCTGTAGGAAATTACGCCATGGCTGGGATTTGAACCCATGACATGTTTTGAAGTACTAAGAATAATCCACTGGGCCAAGACGCTCCACTTATCAATAAAGGGGCTGTTAAAATTGTCCTTTTGTCCGAATTAGAAACCACGTACTTGTAAGTATGATATGAACGTGTAAACCAGGCTTTAATTGGCAATAAACGGTGAACTTTGTGTCACCAGAAATGGAATTGGAAAACTGTAATGTGGGTGAATCATCATGCTGACAAGAGAGTTTAAACATACACTGTACATGTACAGTATTTAATACCAAATTCATCAATTCAAAGCAAACAGGAGGCGTGTGCATGTCTATTAAAAGTACAGTGTAAAATGTAAATTATACTGGGGATCACAATTCTGTATTAAAGTAATTCATATTGAGCAAAATCCCACATGGAACATGTCAACTGTGTATTTGTGAGAAGCTATGTAAACCCTTAACATTGTAATAAACAGTGAGTATTGACTAAATGTTTCTTAAAATGAAATGAACACATTGACAATGAGTATATAAAGTACTCATGTGCAGTATTTTAAAGGACAAGTCCACCCCATCAAAAAGTAGTGATTTGAATAAAAAGACAAAAATTCAACAAGAATAAGAATGAAAATTTCATCAAAATCGGATGTAAAATAAGAAATTTATGACATTTTAAAGTTTTGCTTAATTTGACAAAACAGTTTTATGTAGGATGATCCTGTTGTGTATGCAAATGAGGAGACTGAGGACATCATCCACTCACTAACTTTCTTTTGTACTTTATTATATAAAATAGGGAATATCCCATTTTTCTCCTCATTGTCAAGTGAAGCAAAGATTAATTCCTCCCTGAACAATTGGAATACTACATAGTATATGATTCTGACAGTCAAGTTGGTCCTTATTGTCAAATCTATAAAAAATGAAATATTGTTTATTTCAAACAATAAAAAACAAGAGGTAATGAGAGACATTGACTGTCTCATTTGAGTTGTGCATATCACTGTTTTGTGAAAAATATTAAAGCAAAACTTTAAAATGTCATAACTTTCTTATTTTACATCCGATTTTGATGAAATTTTCAGCATTTTGCAAGTTTGATTTTTCTCTATTTATTCAAATCAAGATTTTTGTGAGGTGGACTTGACCTTTTATGTATAAAAACAACTAGAAAATATCTTATTTCACCAACATCAATGAGTCCTGAGCAGCACACCAGCAATCATCAGTGTTTCTTAATATGTGTACAATAATTTCTTCTACTTAATTTTCATTAATTATGCAAATTACGCAAAATAACAATTACTTGCCTCTTTTTTTGCCAAATGAAGGTGATCATGATAGATAATTTATATAATTTAGTTGGCATCAAAACAGCATCATGTGGTAGATAATTTTCTTAATGACATTGTTTAAAGTATTGTTTTTGTAATTTCTAATGTATTTCTTTGTTTTTCTGATATAAATTACAAGCTTTTTTCAAGTTTAGTATTGTATGTACAGGGTCTTTTTTGATGTACATAATAAAAATTATCATTCCTTTTGTACTTTGTATGGTATAAAAATACAAGTGTGTTATTTTCTGATGTATTTGATTGTTTCACCAATTCCTTAAAATGTTTCAAAAGAGGTGGTCGATATGTGGTGGTCTCACTTTACTCTGCAATCACTGACGAGTCCTGGGGCCTGTTGCATGAAATGGTCTTTCGTAGAACCATTCTACGTAAGAACGAGATATCGCTCAACTGTTTCACAAAGCCGATTTGGGCGATACGAAGAAGGGTCCTTGGAAAGACACCTCCAGACATGTCCTACGTAGGCATGATCTTCTTTGCACACCGCCCGCCAGCGAATTTTTTTTCCGCACTCGGCATAGCAAATACTCCATGTGCGCATGTGCGTGGAAAACTCAACAAATTATTTATAAATAAAGAAATGTGCACTGGCATTGTTAATAAATAATTATTATTTATAAATAATAGAAAACTTATTTATAAATAATGGAAAAACGAATTGCAATTGTTTATAAATAATGAAGTGTGTAGTGTTATTATTTATAAATAATGAAAAACGAAAATCATTATTTATAAATAATGAAAAACAAATAATCATTATTCATAAATAATGAAAAACAAATAAAAATTATTTATAAATAATGAAAAACAAATAATCATTATTTATAAATAATGAAAAACAAATAAAAATTATTCATAAATAATGAAAAACAAATAATCATTATTTATAAATAATGAAAAACAAATAATCATTATTTATGAATAATGAAAAACAAATAATCATTATTCATAAATAATGAAAAACAAATAAAAATTATTTATAAATAATAAAAAACAAATAATCATTATTTATAAATAATGAAAAACAAATAAAAATTATTCATAAATAATGAAAAACAAATAATCATTATTTATAAATAATGAAAAACAAATAATCATTATTTATAAATAATGAAAAACAAATAATCATTATTTATAAATAATGAAAAACAAATAAAAATTATTTATAAATAATGAAAAACAAATAATGATTATTTATAAATAATAAAAAACAAATAAAAATTATTCTTAAATAATGAAAAACAAATAATCATTATTCATAAATAATGAAAAACAAATAATCATTATTTATAAATAATGAAAAACAAATAATCATTATTTATAAATAATGAAAAACAAATAATCATTATTTATTAATAATGGAATGTCGAACTATTATTATTTGCAAATAATGAAGTATTACTTGGAATTATATATAAATAATTAGAAATGTTATTTTATATAATAGCAATTATTTACAAATAAAATGTAAATTATATATAAATAATAGTTATCATTTTAATAAATAATGATTATATAACAAATAATTGTTCTATATAATATTGGTACAATCGGCGCCTCATGGCGCTCAGCTCCTCCCGACACAATTTTGTCGAACTGTTCAATCAGAGTCTGCGCTTGAAGACTATTGAGCCATCGTGCTGAAGTAGCACATTCATAGTGTACGTATGCGTACATTTTCTATGGCAGAGACATGGGCAGAGACCGGCGAGCAAGTCCACGCACATGCGCACATGGAGTATTTGCTATGCCGAGTGCGGAAAAAAAATTCGCCGCCCGCCACTGTCGGCACTGAGAGAAAATGCGTTTACGGCAAGCCACACTGACATATCACCTTTAAACATATTTTTTAGGGGGTTGATGATGCAACAAAAATATGCAGTAACAAAATAGCTACCGGTAATTGAATTTAAGATACAGATTAGGCCTATAGCTTACGAATCCATCACAATCATTACAAATGAAGATAAGTTCATCAAAGAAAAGATCATGGAAAGTCCATATGAAGAGGCGAGAGGCGCATTTTAAATCGTAGGCCCCTTTCAGCTCCTATGTCATGTTTAAGCAATCGCGGTAGTCTCTACTCCTAAACTTTGAAATGTTGAACATAATAATATATATATATATATATATATTTATATATTCATATATATTTTTTATATTCTCAAACCTTATATTCTTATATAAACTTCCAAAAATTAAGTGATCAACTAGTTTAAATATGACCAACGTTTATGATCATTGTAATTGTTAGCATTATTTCTGTTAATAGTATTTTTTCATTGCGGATTGCACAACTTTTTATATGTTTTAATTATTATTGCAAAGCACTACTTTATTCACTTGGACATGTTTGCAGCAATGTTTATATTTTCTCCGTCTTCTGTTACTCGTCATGCAACTGAGGTACATTGTATGTTTATACTCTAAACACTCAAATTTGTATTTCTTGCGTTATATCTGACAAATAAGATCAATAAATTAGATTTTTCACACGCAGCCTCTCATATTTTCCTTTTTAGCCTCATACAATCAGACACTGTTGATTTTGTTTACTCCATTCAAACCCTATTTTTACCTCAACAAATAACATATTAACGCAAAATTTGCTAAATTATCATTATATAAGTATTCTATATAAATACTGAACTAGGCCTAATAAAATGTCGAAATTACTTAGTTAAATCAATTTTTATATCGGACAAGGGTCTCTTTCGTTGAAATATCAATGAAAGGTGTCTCTAAAACTTAAACTTAAAGGACACCGCGCCGTGTTTAAATAAGGGAAATAATGACAATTTTGATTTTATTCAGTCTTTAGAGTTTTTTCTCTTTTTACCTCATAAAGTAATCTCCATACATCAATTCTACAATCAGTAATGAATAAAATATCATTTGATTTCCTTTTAATGAAATAAATGATTTTAATTTTCATGAAAAGTCGTCATTCGGAAATAAAATTTAAAGGTTCAGGTGACGATGAAGACTAAATTTTTTCCGATACTATCGATATCAAACGATGTCGCGGACTTGGAAGACAAAACTGCCTTCGTGAAACGGTAAGCACTGATTTGTCGCCAATCTTCCTATCGGAAGAATGGTCCTACTCCTAGACCTAGGACGTTTTTACGTATCGCTCATCTCGTCATGTAACAGGCCCCTGGCCTGGGCTCCGGCCCGGGTTACTTCGGCGGCAGAGGTCCTCCACCACTCGAGTTCGTGATACTGCCAATGCCATGGTCGGAGTACAAAGCAAAGACTCGGTCTCAGATGCATCTAATTAACATAATCTAATCTACTGGATTGAATGATGAATTATTTCTCACCTTACTCTCACTGGCATCACTCACATAAAATAGCACAAGATGATCGATAAGTCATAACGGCAGTCAAAATCAAAACATCTTCTAACGTTCATTTTATGACTTCGCACAAGGAAGAAAATCAGTCTCCAGCCTAGCCGGGGCCGTTTCGGTGGATTCTAGGACATCTACCCCCTGGACATCCACCCCCCGGACATCTACCACCCGGGCATCCACCCCCCGGACATTTACCCCCGGACATCTACCCCCCGGACATTTACCCTCCGGACATTTACCCCCGGACATTTACCCCCCGGACAAGTACCCCCCGGACATTTCCCCCCCGGACAAGTACCCCCCGGACATCTACCCCCCGGACATTTACCCCCCGTATCCAAAATATCCGTGAGTAGATGCCCGGGGGTAGCCTGTCTGGGGGGGGGGGTAAATGTCCGGGGGGTGGATGTCCAGGGGGTAGATGTCCGGGGGGTAAATATCCGGGGGTACTTGTCCGGGGGGTAAATGTCCTAGGGGTAGATGTCCGGGGGGTGGATGTCCGGGTGGTGGATGTCCGGGGGGTGGATGTCCAGGGGGTAGATGTCCGGGAGTAGATGTCCGGGGGTAAATGTCCGGGGGGTAAATGTCCGGGGGTAGATGTCCGAGGGGTAGATGTCCGGGGGTAGATGTCCGGGGGGTAGATGTCCGGGGGGTACTTGTCCGGGGGGTAAATGTCCTAGGGGGTACTTGTCCTAGGGGGTAGATGTCCTAAGGGGGTGGATGTCCGGGGGGTGGATGTCTGGGTGGTGGATGTCCGGGGGGTGGATGTCCAGGGGGTAGATGTCCGGATACGGTTTCGGTGATGTAGCTGCGCCCTCTAACGTTATATCTGAGGAGTTCTGAAATACAGCTGTTTGTCAGATGGGACAGCAAAAATACTTGCGAATTCGCAGGCAGTTCATAAAATTGATTGTCTGACTGACTGACTGACTGACTGACTGACTGATTGATTGATTGATTGATAGATAGACTGATTGATTGATTGACCTGGGTTGATTGACCTGGGTTGATTGACTGATTGATTGATTGTTCGCCGATTGATTGATTGATTGATTGAAAAAATGAGAAGAAAAACGCCGGGAAGGAGGAGGAGAAGAAGAAATTAAAGAATAAGCCGAGAAGAAGAAGAAGAAGGGGGATTTATCGATCGAGGAGGAAAAGAAGGAGAAAAAAATGAAGAAGAAGAAAATTAAAGAAGAAGGATAGGAGAAACTGAGGGAAGACTGGTGAAGAATTAAGGAAGAGAATGCCATGCAAGCCAGAAGAAAAAGAAGAAGAAGAAGGAAAAATACCATTCAACCTATTCATACAAGAAACAGCCTCATTCGAGCACATAGTACATACTTTGGCAAAAACGTGAGAATCTGCAGATTACCAGTGATACAACAAAACTCTTTTTTTAGAGTTCCCCCCCCCCCAAAAAAAAAAAAAGGACGACCTTTTTATTGACTTATTACGCCACATCTACTTCCTATATATCATTCTTTATGTCATCGTTCGGAGAAGAGACTCAGACGGAAGACTGAATATATATTTCGACGATTTTGTGAGATAATGGTCAAAATCACTTTTTTTACCTTTTTCGACGATTTTGTTGTTTGCCTATATAGTAACCTACGCTATAATAATTATTTTCAGTTGGCTTATGGGGTAAAAATGCTCCAAGCATAAAAAAACCCAGAAAATATTGAAAGGTATAAAGGCCAAGGAGCCATGTCTTTCAAGATAATTAATGATCAAGGGGTAGGCCAGAGCAACATGCCACCTATATGGCGTTGATTTTTTTTTTCTTTATGGGGAAGATTTTACTGTCACTTTAATTATTGAGTACACGGTCCAGAAATCTTCTTTCCTTTTCTTCACCGTATTCTTCCCTCTCTCTTCCCTTTACTTCTTTTCTTCTGCCTCTTTTTCAATCGTGTGTAGGTCTCGAACGTTTTCTTTTTGGTCCCGCGTCTTTCAATTAAAAACGAATGGTGCCCTATTTTCTATAAAAAAAAACCTTATATTAAAGCTCAAGTCCTGAAGAAAAAATCATGGTGTTGATCATGTTGATGGATCGATGTCCATATTTGAGGTTGATCGGATCAATCGAAGGCCCAAGAAAATTGTTCTTTTGTAAATAATATACGCCTTGGTATAGTTGCTATTGTCAAAGCACCTCATTAGGCGGCTGATCTCGTTCGATCAAAGAGAGAATCGGGTTGAACAGTTGAATGTCCATACTTGGTCCATGCCCTGATTTAGGCCTACTAATGATCATCAAAGGGAACGAGGAGGCTTGTGTCGAAACAGAAAAATCAAAGAATAAGAACAAAGAGAATTTGAGAAATATCGGACAAAATATGAGAAAGTATTGTAGTGATCGCAATATTGAAATGCTCATATATGAGCATTTCAATATTGCGATCACTAATGCCATGGAGATCTTCCTATTTGCAATGCAACAAAGATGTTTGATGTCACGTGAGAACAAGTTTCCATGATGAATTCTTTAAAAATCTGTATTACATGCCCTCCTATAGTCTACTGATAGATGTGATAAAAGAGGCAGTTTAAGTGAATATACACTAAAGTAGATTTTGTTCACAAGTGACATCAAACATTTTTGTCGCATTGCCAATAGAAGGATTTCCATAGGCCTACCAATAGTGATCGCAATATTCAAAAGCTCAGAACTTTTTCATTTTATTTGCCCGATTTTTCTCAAACTTTCGTTGATCTGTTTCTTTGATTTTTCTGTTTTCACACAAGCTAACTTGTTCCAAAGGTTTGATTCTCCTTTAATTCTTTCTGGACATGCATCAGTGGCGTACCCAGAGTTATCAATAGACAGAGTGGCGAAACCGGAAATGTGCTCTGATTGGTCCGATATTTCATGGAGCCCCAATTAGTTCCCTCTGCATATTTTCTGCGCTTGTGATCTTCTGATTGGTGCATGCCTCCGGAAATTTCAATAAACTACACGTTTTCTCACATTTAGTGATTAAATACCTCGACACTTTCAACTCATGGATACATTTTCTAGACGCTAATATTCAATATAAAGTGACCTTTTTGTAGATACATCTGGTGTTATTTTGCATAAATCGGCTTCCAAAATAATGTCGAAAAAGTGTTTGGTAAGAGAGAAAAATTGCATTTTTTCAAGTTTTGTGTAATCACGTGTTGCACAAATTACCTCAACGTGTTGAAATTAGTGTTTTACAATGACTGCCAAGGTTGAATGATCTTTTAACAAGTTGTTTCATATTATTTTGGGGGAAATCCATTTATTTTCTACCAAAAACAGTTCATAAAATTTAGCATATGGGACTACCCTTCATAAGACCCTAGCCAAAGATAAGGAGCTGCGCCGCCGGAGCTTTCGGCGGCGGAAACCTTAGCCCACCCTATATGCCGTAGGCGGTTAATTGCAGGGATAGCGCCACCAACTCAACGGGTGAAGGCACTTTTCAACTTAGTCTAATTAAGTATCATTAAAGGAGAATGAAACTCTTGGAGCAAGTTAGCTTTTGTGAAAGCAGAAAAATCAAAGAATAAGATCAACAAAACTTTGAGTAAAATAGGACTAGCAATAAAAGAGTTATGAGCATTTGAATGTCGAGATCACTAATGCTATGGAGATCCTCCCATTGGCAATGCGACCAAGATCTGTGAGTGTCACACACGTACAACTCTCCCATTTGGACACTGAAAATATACCCCAAAACATCTCTTTTTGCTCATTCTAATCATATGACAAACGATTCATCAATGATATAATGTTGTGAAACCTCTGTACTTGTCATCTCATACAGAGAACACCTCACCTTGTGATAGACTCTATAAAAGTGAGAATATAAGTGAAATAAGTACTAAAGTAATGAGGGAGTTGTACGTGTGTGATATCACGGATCTTGGTCGCATTGCCGATGGGAGGATCTACATGGCACTAGTGATCTCAATATTCAAATGCTCATAACTTTCTTATTATTCATTTAATCTTCCTCAAACTTTCGACAATATGTTTCTTTGATTTTTCTCTTTGATATGGATTCAGCTGGTTTCAAGGGTTTCATTCTCCTTTAAACAGGAATAACCGTCGTTTCTGGGGATTTATTCAACGATTCCTGACATTTTACTATAATCCCCATTTAAATATGTATTGGTGAGTGAGCCAACACAGTTCAGCGGAACAACCAAAATACAGAGAGAGACTGAACGTCTGATGCTTTTGGTCTAGACTAAAGTTAGATCTAATACTAGTCTTAATCTGAATTTTTATATAGATGGAAATATCCCATTAGAAAGGAAAGTATCCCTATATATATTTAGACTCTATTTTGTTATTAAGGCCAAAGTGTAAAAACTCCTGATTTTAGAAAACCTGTATGCCTAGGTCTAATTTAGACCCTAAGACTAGAGATTAAGACTGAAGGCAGCACTGCATGCAGTGCAGTTGAGACGTTACATTAAAATTTTTAATCTAACAAAGGAACTGCAGTGCTCGAGTCTATTTACTCTGGACTAGGGTCTAGTGAAGATCTATAGTAGATGTAGACCTAGTCTAGGCCTAGTAGATTAAAAAAATCCAAGTCCAAGACCAGAGCTTACCTATATCAAGACAGCAGTGATTCAATTAAGATTACTTTATTTATGCAAACAGAAGAAATGATGATTCAAAGTGCTTTGACCTGTGTCCTCACAAGCAATAATGGATCTACATCTACATGTACAAATATCAGATTGATTGCTGCCTGTAACCCATCTGTGTTTGGTGTGTGGTGATTGTCACGAGTTCATCTAGCTATTACTATGTTAGTACGAGTTCAGGGCCTATACTGACAGTACTCACTACTGTACCTTTATTCACTCATAGAGTACGTTAGCTTCGTGTGATTAATTCAATATGTGTTAACGTATGTATATGATTTGACCTCATAACTGTGACAACAACACTTACTTGGACTGATGACGAAAATGGCACAGGTCTAATAGTCACATTATGGATTATCTGCTGGTGATTGTACTTGCTCACTAATTTTGTTATCATAATGGCATGTGCTTTCAAAGATCATGCAATTAAGGTAATGACTTCAGTGACTACAAGTTTTAAGCATCAACTTTGGAAACGACCAGCTGAACAGAGTCCCGGGAACAGAGTTTATTCATTTAAAGGTCATAGACTGTAATCAATAATTATCATTGTTTTCTGGGGTTGCCACGCAGTCAAGATTAGCTTAAAGTGGCAACCCCTGCAATCTTCTAAAAATCATATTTGGTTTATTTGAAGATTTATGTCATTTATATTTTCTGATGTTATGTTTTATTTATTGTAATTATTGTATTATAATTTTTTTGGGGGGAAAAATGAATAAATAAATATATGAAATGAAATAAATGAAATAAAAAATATCAATATGCATTAATATAAAATGCAATTTGTTCAATGTTTTGATCGTCAGTTATCCGTATATTATTATTGTGTTTTCTATGTTAATGTGTTTATGAAAAAGTGTTGCAGAAACCAATATGAAATGAAATGAAATATCTCAGCTGATAATGTTTTAAAACAATTTATCAAGGAATGAATGTTAACACAATCAGAACCTAATGCAAGATCGAACTTAATTAAAATATATGTTCATTCCCCTTTGTAATAATTGTGCAATTTTGAAAGAATGAACAACTTTATATTGATATCAATTTTATGTATAATTGGTTTTTTATTTTCATAAATTGTATTTTCCTTTTTTTCCACAAGTGCATCATGTCATTGGGACTATTGTATGTATTACATTTTCAATAAAATTTCCTTGTCATCACCTTATGTTGTAGGATGTATATTTTTATTTCCATATACCCATATTTTTTTAGGTTATATCAAAATGCATTTCCATACAGTGCCTGTTATTCAAATTTTAAATTCATTAATAAAAATATAGTTTAGTTAAAATCGATTCAACAGTCTGAATGTCTAATTCACTGCATGTGATAATGTAAATGGGAAAATTGAAAAAAAAATTGTTCACCCTTATTCTTTTCACCAAGATATGATTTTCCAATGGAAATTTATTTTCATTTTTATTGTCATTCTAAATAGGCTTATATATAGGATGTGCACGCGCAAATCAAAGTTATTTATGATTATAATCAGTTGAGCTTTAGTGGATGTGAAGGAGGGAGTGGCATAACACAATATTAGTTATTACAAAACAAAGTATTGTTTGGATCCACCTTCTTGTGCATAGAGAAATGTATTTCTTACATGGAAATCACTTATGATATCTTATTTTTTTCTCTTTAAGATAAATCCTATCAGGTTATGCAGTCTAGTTATTTTGTCTCTGATTTTCAATATTCGTCCTTGATCCTGTTAAAGCTATAAGCTTTCCATCTTAAATATGCATTACAAGCGTTTAATTAGTTGAGACTCTGTTTTTCTTTTTTTCTTCTTTTTTTTCATTACACAGTGTTACACCACACAATAGAAAGGAAGAGGGAAATCCATTCGGAGAACGGAAGAGAGAGAGAGAGAGACCCAGAGATGAGAGAGGCAAAGAGAGTGATAGATAAAGGGAGGGGTATATTCACAACTAAAAGATTATTGACAGTTTCCACCATTTGCCAGAATTGTCAGATTAAATCAATCAGAGAAAATGGAAAAAACATTTTTGTTATGTGACAACTATTGCCAATCAGCAAATTCATAATCAAGTGAAATCACGTTTACTAGGAAAATCTAAAAGTGCCGAAAATACACTGTAAAAAATAATGAGTAAAATTTTACCACCATGATGGTGATTATGTGTCCAACCAATTTTGGACAGTATTATTTCTACCATGTTTACCCAATGCGGGAAGCAGATTGTCCAGTGAGGTTAAAAAATAATCAGAAATTACTTTAGAATGGACAAAAAATCATCACACTGGATAAATAAAAATGCCCCAAAGAAATGCCGAATGTAATAGGTCCATGGATGGGCACATAATTACCCTCCCACGTGGCTTACTTTTCACCAAATTTTTATATAGAGTGTTAGAAATGTTTGAGTTTATTATATAGATAATAATTTCAGAATGAGCCAAGATGATTTCACTTAGAATAAAAACATGGCAGCCGCTGATGAAAGGTAGGATATGAACAACTATAGTTTACATTTCTTCAGATATTTACAAGATATTAGGATAATGATGATCGGGCGCCACTGGTTGATCGCCCCTACTTTTTATTAAAATAGTTCAAACAAAGAAGAGAAATTTAGTAATAATACCCCTTATTTTTCGTTTGATAAAAAGTTGATATAACGCTTGGGTCCTTTGTCCCCTATTAAAAAGATAATAGTTTCAAGTTTCAAAATTTATTGATTAGAATCCCCACATATTGGATCATTCTCAATATTACAAATAATACTTTTGATAGTGATGATTGGGTGGGGGCAACAACTGCCTCAACTTTTTTTACTTACAAAAGAAGAGAGAGAAAGAAAGCAGGATATTCACCGCCCTGATGATGATGGTAATTATAACGATGACAATGATCATAACAAAAAAGATTGATTTCAATGATAATAATTAATAGTGACAATATTGATCGTCATATTAATAGTAATAGTAATGAAAACAACAATAAAAAAAAAATAATAATTTACCAGTAACATTCCCCTGTTCGTTATACAAAACAAAGATAAATGGTTAATTTTAATGTGACATAAAAAAGGGTAAGGTTGGTTTAATTTTTGCATAAAAATATTCGGACTGTTGAAATTATTCGAGATCATGAAATTCGATCTGAGTACAATGGTGCTATTTCCATTATTGATTGACAATCAGTGCAGTGAAAAAAGTGTAAGCTAGGAGTTGCCACCTGGGCCCGTCCCCCTAAATCACCACGGATCAATAGCCAATTTTGTCAGGGGACTATATTAAATTATGCTCTAACTTTTAATAAAACATATCATTTGAAAAGTCAAAATATATGCTTTTCCTTTATATTTTGTGATCACTGTACTTTTTTTTCTCTCCTTAATTGTTTATTTTCCACGTACGATATCGGTGGTATGATTGCAAAATTTCAATGCAGTGATTCAGAAGAAGAAAACTGCCCCCAGGCCGGGTGACCAGACGTACGTCCCGTATTTCCCGGGATGGTCCCATTATTTTGCTCCTTTGTCCGACAAACCCTTCCCGGGACGTCTATTTGTCCCGTATTTCAGTATATTGAACAAAATATAGTTAATACATCTAAAAGTGACGAATTTTCATCAAATAACCAACAGATAATCGATTACTAAACTCTTGCAAATTTTTTTTAGTTTTTAAAATTTTAAAATATATTAAAAACAAACCAAATATAATTATTATTTTTGTCAGATGATTGTTTTTGTTCGCTGGAAGTTTGAATTTTTTCCTCTTTCTTTCTTTTATATCCTTCTTTCTTCATCATTCTATCCTTTGCGCTGCTGACACTTTTTTGTTCCATCTATCTTTATTTCCTATCTTTCTTTCCTGATCCTTTCTCTCTGGGCGTTGTGGCGTGCGCCTGTAATCCAAGCTGTGGGGAAGTTACAAATTGATGCAGAGGTTCGAGGTTCGAGCCCTGGTCACGTCTTTCGGATGGTGACGTTAAAGGTCGGTCCCAGACGTAAATAATCATATCTGACAAAACTCAAATAGACACACATACACACTTTCTCTCGCTGTGTGTTCATTTTTCTTTCGTTCCTGCTTTCTTTTATTTGCATTCTTTATTAAATTTCCTTTTTATTATTTCCTTCCTTCTTTCTTTCTTTAAACTGTTCTTTGCTTCCTTCCCATTTCTCTCCTTTTTTCTTTTCGTAATTTTTCTCCTTCCATTATTTTTTCTTTTTTTCATTCTTTCCTCCCTTCATTATTTCCTCCCTCTCTTTTCTCCCTAATTATTTCATTCTTTCATTTTTTCCCTTCTAATTCATTTCCCTTCCATCCTTCTTCCTTCCTTTCTTTTTACCTTCCTTCCCTAGCTTCCCGATGCCTTCTTGTTTTTCTTTTATTGTTTCTTTCAAAGAATGAAAGAAACATTTCTCTTTCCGTCATTTTTTCTTTCCGCTCCTTTTTCTTACTTTCTTTTTTCTTTCTCTCCTTTATTTCGCCTTTCACACATTTGTTCATCTTTCCTTCCTTTCCTTTTCTTTCTTTCTTTCTATATTCATTTCAAAGAATGACGGAAACCTTTTTCTCTCTTATCCTTTTTTATCCTTCTTTTATTCTAACTTTTTTTCCGTTTTCCTTCATTTTTTATTTCTTTATTCTCAATTAATATATATTCCTTCTTTTGTATTTTCTTTCTCTCCTTCTTTCTTTCGTTCACCCTTCCTTCCCATTCTTCATATTTTTTCACTGTTTAGCCTTCTATGTTGATTTTTTTGTCGATTGTCCCATATTTCATTTTGTGAAATCTGGTCACCCTGCTGCCCCCTTCCCCCGAGTTTTCCAGTCCATTATGTCTTCAGCATCACCTTGTTAATTTTTCGTGTACCCATATTCCTTATTTGCCTATTTTCCTCTGTTTCCATTTTTCATTTATTGATCGAGTTAATAAAGTCTCTATAATTCATCACATTAATTTTCAATAAAAAAAGTGGAATTCATCTTGAATCATATTAATGATAATGCCAGACTGTCACAAGTGGATATTCAAAATTAACATTTTGTAATTTATTTTCCTCATTTAGTCTAGGGAGCTTATAATAATTTTCAAGGATTGGATTATTTTAGATAAGCTGTGAAATAGAGTTCTTTGCAGCGAGCGATCTGTTGTAAATATGCTTGATAGGTGATCACTGGTGTAGAACTCTATTCTTTATGACCGCTTGCCCGTGGTAGCATAAATTACGCAAATGAATTTGGGGTAAAGGTCACGAGCCACACCCGTCGCATTAGGTCGGGCAAGGCTACGTGCGTTTGGTTGGGAACCCGTCATTACGTTTCTTGTGTTGATTCGAAAATGTTCTGTTTCAGTTCCTGCCTGCAAGCTTAAGGAAAGCTGAGATGTTTTTTTGTTTTGTTTGAAGCCAGTGTTTGGTAATTTCTGTTGTCGAAGATGACACAGCTAAACCTACACTTCAGTTTCAATACATTCTTCTTTTTTTTTGGAAAACTCACGTGCGGTGGTAAGCCTTCATTTAAATCTTTATTCATTGCTTATCAGGAAATAATTTGTATTTTGAGGTTCTGATGCATTAATCTATTATTACTTATTATACAAGCATGATAGAAGGTATCGCTTATGGTTTAATAGCTTTTTTGGAAATGTTATAGTGTGAAAAATGATCAATTATGACTCAGGCAATAATTGAATTTCATTGCATTCCTCTTATCAACATTTTCATTTGTTTTCTAATCAGATATAGGATTGGTGTGTATGTGTATGAATGCGAGTGGTTGTGCTCAGAGGGCATTCGGTAAATCATAATGGTTTTCAGATGAGATTTCTAGATGAAATTTTGAATTATTCTTTAACAGAGTTTTCGTTGGGGTTTAAAGCTGCTGATAATATGACGTCAAAAGGACAGTCGAAGCATTCACCGATACATACAACGTAGACGTCAGAGGGCGCTGTCTCCGGTGGGGCGCAGGGGGGTGAAACTCCGCTTCTGCATCCGGTTAGACATGGGGAAATTTTGGAAGGTCAAAAGTGCACACTGCTCCCATTTTTCGTGTACAAGCCTATGGACACCACAACTTCATGGCACACCAGCGAAACGGAGGCGTGGTCATAATTGGCCTGCGCGCACAGCATAAAGATATGCAAATAAGTATATTGTTACTAATTAGCATAATGCGCGATGTGATTGATTATGAAATGAATTCATATAGTTGCGTCTTTGGTAAATAATATTAATAAGGTAGATTATGTCATTCATTCCCCCGTTCACCACCCGGTATTCAGTTGTTAATTCATCTTTCCTTGTTTACATATTTTCCTGTCGCGATTATTACTACATCAATTAATAAAATTATTTATTTGCTACAGCTATTTCCCTTGAAGACTGATGTGGAATCTTACAAGGATTTCATTAATAGGATTGAACTTAGGGATCTGCTTGCTCGATCTATTCATGCAGTCATCACTGCATATTATTTCATTACACATCATTAATAGCCATAATTATTTTTATGTTTGGGGGTTTTTTTAGGGGGGGGGTAAATACTTAAAATGATCAGAGAAATCTGAGCAAGAGAGCAAAGCAATTTAGAAGGCCATTTTGTCTTTATTTTGAAATTGAAATGAACAATCTGGAGCAAATCTTATAAAGATTTAAAAAAAAAAAAAATCTGAGTTTGGGATGGGAGCAAAATTAAGACAGCCCAGTACCTCCCCCCTTCCCCCCGCATGAATTCACTCTCATCAAGGCTATCTTAAAAAGGTCACTTCCAAGCAAGATGAAATTATATATTTGTACCTGCCCGCCCCAAAATCTATCCATCGATCCCACCCTTCCCCCCTCTCTCTTCCACACACACACATGCATGTACCACATAATCATGCGAGCAAACAATTATTCTCATATCATTTTTATCCCACTCTTAAATCAAACTCATTTATCTCTTTAGGAAGAATATCTAAATGTCACTGTATGCCATATTTTTATGGGCTATCTTGCCATGCATGCATGGTATTTTGATACTTTATGTTATACTCTTACCTGTTGTCCTAGTATTATACCCATAGATACCTGACAAATAAAATCAATCAATCAATCAGTAGCACCATCATATTACAGTCATATAGAAGTATTCTTCATTATCATCATTACCTACATCACAACACAGTTTGGTAGCAATAACATCATTATCACATATCTTTCACGCAATGTGAATAAATAAATCACGAATATCAAGATTAGAAAGTATATTTCAAATTAAAATATTTATTAAGGAATCAATTTCTGAATATGTGATCAAAATATTCCTATCCTCTTTTTCTCGCCAAAGCATCACATTACATCAGCAAAATGCATATAATGAATGCAACAGAAATTGCAAGGCTGTTACAAGGGAGGGGATGTAATTTTTTTGGTAAAATCTAGAGAAAACAAATTTAAAAAAATCACTTTCATAGGTATTGATAAGCCTTATATAGTCAATATAAGGGGACATCAAGGATGTCATTAAAAAAATTAACGATATACCTCTCTCTCAAAGTCGGTTACTCAAATATCAAGTAATTTTTTTTCAGCATTTGCTGACAAGAAATAGCATGCTAATCTAACCGAGGGCACTTCACAAAAAAGGGAGCACATTGCCACATTTCTCTGAAGTGTACCTTCCCAAATCTGCACATTAGTAAATTAGTAACAAAATTGCTTATTGTCTATTGTTGTGAAGTGCTGCTAGAGCTGTGTTCTATTTCCAACAATTTTTTTTTTTAATTTGAAGAGCTAATTTAGATCATAATACGGGACATGAACAATACAGTGCTACAAGAACAAAAAGAGATTAAAAACGAACAAAACAGTGCAACTTTTCACTTCCCCAAAAAATAAATTCAACAGCTTAATGTCCAGCACTACAGATCCTTGTTTCATAAAGACGTCAATTATGGTAAATTTGCCCCAATTGTAACTAGGAACTAGCATGGGAACCTCAATGTTGATCTGTTACTTTAATATTTCCATGGTAATTACCAGAATGGCAAAGAGTTAGAGTAGTGGTTAGACTTAATGAAATGGGGTCTAGGAGTGAGAGTGATTTCTTAATCCTTTGTTCTGTCACCTTGTTTTTTTTAGTATGCACATTTTCAATGAAAATCCATTATTTCTTATTGTCTTATGTATGTCTGTAGGCATGTACATAGCACAGAACTCAGTAAAGACCCATTCTGAATTGATTATATTACCAGAATACAACTTATCCCTTTCAAACTACTTATATCATTAACAGTTATTTCACTACTACTACATGTAGATGATTAGAACATTAATAAAGGGTGGGTAGGTGTGCCCTTTGGGAAAATATTTCAATCTTGTGTGAAACCTATGGACCTAAATATCAATACTCCAATTTTTTTTCTACAGATGTGTAGTTCAAGCAACATTCTATATGTATTGACATGTTTATTCAAATTCGTTCAATTTTTAAAATGTGTACTTGTGATGAAGTAGCTACTTGTTATGAACTTGGCCTCCATATTTCTTCTTATAATCTGCCCTGGTGATACTCAAACTGCCTGCGGAACCTGCATGGTAAACACAAAAAAGAAAAGAACAAAATGAGCTGCTGATATAAATTATTCTTACTCATCTAGTTCAGTTTATTAACAAGTTTTAAACTTTTAATTAGGCCCTAATCTTCCATGCAATATTGTTTAGATAATGCACATGTAGTAATCTATATAGCCAGATAAAAATCATAGATCACTATTTATAAAGCATTATTCATAGAACTTTTTTGATTAAGTGTGTAAACTCATTCAAATATATATCATAAAATTACTCTCAATATTTTGTCCTTTTTTATTTCTGTCTACAAAGTAACTGAGTTTTAAAGTGATATCACATATGACTCATGTAGATAAGATAAGAGACATGGACAATAAGTATGCATTGATGAGAATGGAAATACTGGTGAATCTGAATCCAAATAAATATTTACTCACAACGGAGCTTTACTTGCTATAGCCCTCCCCCCCCCCCCCCAATAAAAAAGAAATAGGAGGCCTTTTTTTAACGAAAACAAGCATACCTTACAAGTTTTCAGTTCAAATATCCTGTTCCTCATCAGATTGTAACTCTTGGTGATGTGTAAATGGTAGTTGACTTTGTACCTCTGACTGGGCTGGGACTGCTAAGAACTTGATCCCATTGGATCTGCAATTCAAAATACACACAATACATGTACTTTAGTTTAGAATTTTAGAGGTGATAAACAAAATTCCTCTTTTAAAACAATATTTTCAAAATTTCCAGCTAGTCCTATCCTAAGCCTATGAATATTCCCAACTAGAAAAAAGCTGGTCTTGACCGAAAACTTCCTTCTCTATGTATTATGCTCCACTGACGAAATAGGCATAGGCCTACCTGGCTCTGTTTCCACTGACCATCTTCATTGTCAATAAGAGTCAGTAAATGGTTCAAGCATATACGTGGCCTACTATAGCGAGGCCTTTTGTCAATCTTATACACCAAGCCAGCTTTGACAGATGTAGGATAATTATTATTTGTGTGATAAATTGGCTCTCGCTCATTCGTTGTTTTGTTTTTTTAATCGTCTAGATCTATAAACATGTGAATCTCTACATCTAAGTGAGTTCCTCTTTAAGTTTGATTTTGATTTTAAAAAAAAGTTAGCTTGCTTGCAAGTTTAAATGACCCTTTGCCTTTCACCATAAATATGGTCAAGTGAGGAGGACAATAAAGATAAATCAATTGGATCAGCCCTCTCTCTACTTATAGTATACTTATAAAATTCAGAATAGGGCACTTTAAATTTTGTCACCCCTTCCCATAAGAAAATTGCACTCATGGTATACGATAACTGAGCAGTTTGAAACCTGACAAAGAAATGTTGTCCCCAAAAAATAAGAATCATTTAACTTCGTTATATAATTTTAGTCCAACGGTCCAGGCAGGGACTAGAATAAAGTTAATTTAAATCTTCGTAGAAAAAGTCAAACCAGACAGATCTAGAATTTCATTTTTAGAAATCAAGATCTAAGTTAGACCTATCCTAGGGCCTTACTTTTTAGTAAAAAAAGACTAATGTTAAAATCTGTCTCGTGGCAAATCTACCGATATCAATATCATTCCAAATAGATCTAGGCCCTAGTTCATTTAAATAATTGATTTAAAATTAATTTCTTTTTAAATGCAGAGAATTATATTGATTCATATAAAGATGGAATAGCGGTGTCAAAAAATCAGTAGGCTCAGGCCCAACTTTAAACTTCAACTCAAGCTTGTCAGTGACATTAATTCCCAACACCTATTGACCTAGCCTACATCGCCATCGGCAATTTCGCAGCCGGCTGGCACCGGCGGTATCAATGCCCATTTCCCGCTCTGAGTCTGACTATATTATTTGGCTTAGATTTAATGCAGCTTTGCCGTTACTGAACAAGTCCACATCTACCCCTGATATATGACAATGTACTGAAATACAGATTTAATAAGGACGGACATGAAGCATTCTAATTAACCAACTTAGTTCTACGAAAAACTATTATTTTCTGAGAAAATATGTCAGTCAGATCCGGAGTCAGATCTCAGTAACTTAATGGAAATATGGAAATTGTGGTTTCCGTAGTAAACTACACAAAGTACATAAGGCCCTGACTGCGACGCCGAACCAATTAACCAACCCCAGCAGCAAACACATTACAATTACAACCGAGATCAAAGCACGAAATTGAACTTAACTTACTTTTATTTGTATGGAATGCCATTACTTTGATGTAGATGTTCCCTCATAATTTTCTGCTCAACTGAATTTCACTCAGAAATCATGATTCCGGATACTAATTCTATAAACAGATAATTAGTCTTGCTATTGTATTTCAAATGTTGAATTTCGCAGAGTAAAAAAGAACGACACCTCCCACAGATATCGTAGGGAATTGTGGGAAGGAAAAATGTTTAATGCATAAGGACATGAATAAAACATTAGCGTTTTATCCAATCATACAAGTGCATTATGCGTATTTTGACGTCATTACTCATGAATTAAACATTGACCTTCCAAAATCAACCTTCAAATTGGCCAAATGGCAGCCATGTTTGTTATGTACAAAACCTATGGAAAATCAAAAACGCGCGAAAAGAGTTCCCTCTCTAGCTCCCTTCGGGAGCTTACGTATACGTAAGATCGTATCTCTGTGGTGGGGCGCTACGGAATCGTCGAGGAGTCGTCGGTGGATCAGGACATTGCACATGCGTGACATCGATATCGTAGGACTGTTGTGTTTTGGCATGCCACATGTACATCGAGCCCATTCTCGAACTTTTTCAGGTTTTCCCCTTGTATGAATGTGTTTGATTGAGTGAGTGTTTGGGTGATTTATTTAGATGTCATTTCAGATCAACTTGGCCAAAAAGAAATTCATTGTTTAATTTGATATTACTTTATTGATAATGGAATTTCACTGATTGTGTGATATCAGAGAATTGAATTCTATTTGAACTAAATGTACTCAAAATAAATTCAAAGTCTTAAAAGTCTATTATTTGGTCTCTTGTCCTAAGATCTCCTTCTCTTATTTACTGGTTCCTTAACAGGGCCGTGACATTTGGGGGCTTGTCCGGGAGGCGAAATTATTTTTCCCACCGAGTTCTGGACCAACATATGAATATTCATGACTTGCGTCTTCGGATTGAGAGTACGCATGCGCGTGGACTTTGCCTCGACCAGTGCCGATCGTAAGCATTCACGTTGCTCAGAATGAATTAACATGGTCAAATTACCGGTACCCTTACATAGTTACATAGGTCTTATAGGCTTAGATCTATATATATATATATATATATATATCCAATTCTTAAACACTTAATAAACTAGCTGCCATTAATGGCAAGACATGTGCTAGGGTAGGGCTAGCTTAGGCTAGCGCATTAACTTTACCTCAAATCTGGACCTGTCTAATTAATGCCTAGTACTAATCAGTGTTATAATTTCTGAAGGTTTCCATGGCGAAGAAGAATAGTGTAGTAGGTTTCACGGTACACCATGTATCTTTCTTGGGCAGATGTTGGTCCTGAAAAGGACCACCCAATATCGACGTTTCGACAAGTGTGTTCTTGTCTTTTTCTCCTGAGGACGACAAGAACACACTTGTCGAAACGTCGAGATTGGGTGGTCCTTTTCAGGACCAACATCTGCCCAAGAAAGATACATGGTGTACCGTGAAACCTACTACACTAATCAGTGTTGTAGTGCCTTGATGCTCGGCCTTGGCCTTAAGGCGCCTTAATGCCTAGCTACTTTTTCAAAGCCTTGGCCTCGAGAGGGCCTTGGACTTGAGGATTTTGAGCCTTGATTTGTTTTTAAAGGCATTTTCAAGGCATTTTGTATTTTGTACTTTCATTTGTTTTAATAAGTAATTATAAATGTTTCAATTGTTTTTTTAAATATATATTTAATAACACTAATGGTCAATACTACCAATCACCAGTAACAGTAGCAGCAGCAGTAGTAAGTGTACTAGCAGTGTCATCAATTGTAATTGTCACCATTATCAAGAAATTCAAACAAAGAATACATCAGTTATGAAAAATAGCATTATGTATTGGTAATGTGTTGTAATCATATGATGATAATGACAGTAAATAATAATGGTCATGATCAAGATAATAGTGCTTTGATGACAAGAATAATTTTTACATCTGACTGCAATTTTGACAACAATTTTCATACTTTAAACATAGCTAACTCTAAAGAACGATAACAAGGTTGATTTCTATTCCATTAGGATTTTCCTTGTATTATTTTCTTTGGCCAACAAGAAAAGATTTGGTAAACTTGAACACAGTCTCCAATTGTGTCATATCCAAATGGGTTATGTCAATGGCATGATGAGCCAGAAACTTTGAGGGGCCAAGCATGGCATATATAGAGCAAAATTTCTGTCAAAAAAGAAGAAGAAAGCGATTGAAGCGAGCGAGTGAACAAAATTTGTCCCCCTCTTTCTATAAGAAAAGCTAATTCTGCAATAGATTGTTCAAAAAATAATATCACATTTACTCCATCTTTTCCTTTCCCTCCCCCCCCCCTTGTCTAAGTTTATTCTTGGTGGTGGGACTTCTTCTTCTATCTATCTCTCTTTTAAATTTTATATTTGTTTTGGGTCAGATTGACAAAACAAAGGGGAAAAAATGTTTACTTCTTTTTAATCATATATCGTTCAACATTGAATCTCATTTCTCTACAGTTTCAAGGAAATAAACAACGTATCTGTTTTTGTGTCAATATGGTTTCAAGAAATAATAATAAAAAAAAAATAATTTGATAATTAATAATTATTAATATTATCAATAAGTATTAATAATTAATGATTAATTAACTGTTTAAAAAAAGTGGTTGTAAGCAGAAAAAAATATGAAAACTGACAAGAGTCCTAAAAATGACTCATTTTCAGTTTAAGCATTTGAAAATTTGAGCTTGCGCTTTGTGCTCTCTTGCCCCCCCCCAAAAAAAAAATCCCTGTAGGATTTTTTTTTCCAAATGAAATATGCCCTTTTTAAAAAAGAAATACCTTCTTTAATAATAAAACATAATACATTTTAAGGTTCGAAAATCGCAGATTTTGAATCGTGCTTGCATCAATTATTGTTTAGTACAGTACTGCTAATGGTTACAAAAATGTATAGAATGTTGCTTTATGGTTGAAATATCCCAACTATTTGGCTCGCTTCCTGCACTCGCATCAATTATTGTACTCGTTCTCTTCCCGTTCACAAAAAAATGCTTAGAATGTCCAGTTTTCAGGTTGGAATATCACACATTTTTTAGCTCGCGCTTTGCGCTCGCATTATTTTTTATTGGTGAGTTATGTATCTTATTTAAAATGCAGTAATTAACTGCTTAATTAACTGCTTCCTTTACTGGTCAGTATATAAAAAGAATTAGCGAGCGCAAAGTTATTTTTTAGTTAGATACACATCTTTTTCATGATTACAAAACCAGCTCAGAATAAAATAATTTCCATGTCTTATTACACAACATCAGAATTTATTTTTTTTTCAAAACCGCTTGCTCGCTATGCTTTCTCGCTGAGAAGTAAAACCTAAAGCAAAATATCTATCTTATAATTAAAAATCATTTTAGAAGGCCTTTGCTCAACTTAATTTCTTTAAAACACACAATTACTTCACGCAGTTCATAATCTCATTTTGAAAATACATGTATCTGTTTGCACAAAAAAACTCATTTTGATAAATGGGTGCCTTTTTGGCGTTGACCCCCCCCCCATGATAATTTTCTGCTGCCCCTGTCCCAGGAAGTGCATGGAGAAAAACATACGTTGAGAATGCCAGGATCATATGACCGTGGTAATAATAATTATTGCAATGTAAATCGCCTATACAAAAATTATGGATTATGTGTACACAGGTAACTATATCATTATTTTAATAGGTCTCTATCATGAAATTATTTTTGTTTTAAATGTACAAAGGTTAATTTTTTTCTCGCTCAGTCCCCTCGCTCACATACATTTTACCATGTGTGATGTCTGCCGCCTAAGTATTGTTAGTTCATTGTTCTGTATATTGTAAGTTTGAAATGCCTTGGCCTTGAGGTTTTCAGGCCTCGGCCTTGGGTTTCCATGCCTTGGCCTTGGCCTTTGGTATTGAAGCCTTGACCTTGGGTATTAAAGCCTTGGCCTTGGAGGTTTGAGCCTTGACTACAACACTTAATAGCCGACTAATGTCATGGTTAACTTCGAACTGGTTAATTCCGAACTTCACGTTTAATTAGGTTTAGACAAATATCAGCTTATTTGCCATGGTTTAATATGTCTAGTCCGTGTACAAAACCAGTCCTAGATCTAATTTTTTAAAATCTTAGTTCTAGTCTATAGTCTCTATATCTAGACTCTGATCTACGCTGTATCAGCATGGAACCACTAGTGTACCAAGGGGGGAGGGGGGGGGGAAGACTGTCCCTCTGACGAGTCACAACTGATTCAGGGGACGTGCTCCCTTTGAGAAGCCAAATTAATAATTTGGAATGTAAAAATGCAATGAAAAAGACGTATGTCCCCTTTTTTTAACGTGAAGATCTTTTTTTTTTTCAGCTAAGAAATCCATAATTAATTTGGGGTGAATATCCTTTTTTTTTTTTGGGGGGGGGGGGGCTTGTCACATTTTTTCGCGGACGAAATATCCTCTAAAAAATTTGCCCCCCTTTTGGAAAATCCTAGGTACACCAGTGCGTGCATGGAACGTATTCTAACGTCAGGCACAAATTAACGTCAGTGATCTTGATCCCCGTCTTCACCCAAAATTAAGGATTTCGTAGGTGAAAAAAATTTGAAAAGAAAAAAAAGAAAGATTTTTTTCACGTTCAAAAGGGGGGACATACGTCTTTTTTCGTTGCATTTTGACATTACAAATTATTAATTTGGCTTCTCAAGGGGGGGGGGGGGCACGTCCCCTGGATCAGTTGTGACTCGTCAGGGGGGCAGTCTGCCCCCCCCCCCCTTTGGTACACTAGTGGTTCCATGCTGATAGCGCGTAGATCAGAGTCTAGATCTAGAGACTAGACTAGAACTAAGATATTTATTTTAGATCTAGGACTGGTTCTGTATACGGACTAGACATATTAAACCATGGTAAATAAGCTAATATTGGTCCAAACCTAATCAAACGTAAAGTTCGGAATTAACAAGTTCGAAGTTAACCATGGCATTAGTCGGCTATTCATATTAGTATTTTGGCATTAGACAGGTCCAGATTTGAGGTAAAGTTAATGCGCTAGCCTAAGCTAGCCCTACCCTAGCACATGTCTTGCCATTAATGGCAGCTAGTTTGATAAGTGTTTAAGAATTGGATGTATATATAGATCTAAGCCTATAAGGCCTAACTATGTAAGGGTACCGGTAATTTGACGATGCTAATTCATTCTGAGCAGCGTGAATGTACGATCGGCACTGGTCGAGGCCAAGTCCACGCGCATGCGTACTCTCAATCCGAAGACGCAAGTCATGAATATTCATATGTCGGTCCAGAACTCGGTGGGAAAAATAATTTCGCGTCCGGGAGAAGGTGATTTTTGTAGGATAGAGAATAGAACAGACAGGCTTTGACTTTATTCTAGTTTGGCGTTTGTAGGTTTACTGAGTTTATCACTGACTAATCTTTCAATTGTTTATATCTGTTATTGACCTCTCGCAAATATGGAAATTGAGGCATTTATGAAGTTGGGTCAGAAATGTGGCCTTGAAGGTAAAGAATTATTAGATTATGTAGAGTCCAAAGAAAAACAACTAAAGGAAGAAACACGTCAGCAACAAAATGCTGAGCGTGAGGAACGGATGAGGGAAAGACAAGAACGTGAAAAGGAAAGAGAACATGAAATAGAATTAGCTCAATTAAGAGAAAAACAGAATGTTATCAAGGGTCTTTCAGGGAATGTGCCGAGCATGCCAGTGTTCAGAGCAGACTCTGATGAATTAGATGCTTATATTCTAAGGTTCGAGCGTCATGCAAATTTGCAGAAATGGCCGACGGAATATTGGGCATGCGCATTAGGTAATCTGCTGACAGGTCAGGCTTTGGAAGTCTATACTCGGATGCCCACTGAAGACGCAAGCAATTATAGAGCTTTGAAATCTACGCTGCTGCAGCATTTTGCTTTAACAAGCGAGGGATTTCGCCAACGATTTCGGGATGCGAAACGTGGCAGTTCTGAGACGTTTAAGCAATACGCTGCTAGATTAAACAATTACGCGAAGCGCTGGGTAGAGTTAAGCGGGAAAGATGCATCTTATGATTCATTACTTGAACTATTGGTTATGGATCAAGTTCTTGAAAGTTGTGATCGCTCAACCGCAGTTTTCATTAGGGAGCGTAGCCCTAAAAGCTTATCGGAATTGATTGATATTGCAGAGAAATATAGTGCAGCCCATGGAACTACACCACGTGGTTCCAGTAGGAACGCGCAGAGTGGTGAGAAGGCGCGTAAAAGTGTCAACGGAAATGAACGACACGAAAAGAGTCAAAACACTAAAGGCCCTTGTTATGCCTGTGGAAAGCAGGGACACTTAGCGAACAGGTGTCCAGATCGCAAGCGAGATATCAAGGGTAAGCAACCAGACTCATTTCAGTCAGGGGCGCGCAAGCAAATTGTTGGTGCTTGTATCGCTGGATTCTGTCCGGGTTCTGACACTAAGGAATGTGGTCATCGTAGTATGGGTTTTAGTGATGAATCGCAGGCTGTAACCCTACAATGTGGGCATAAACTTCCGGTTATTAGTGCTGGATGCACGGTAGGTACTGATATGCCAGTATATAAAGGCATGCTGGATGGTAAGCCAGCAAGTGTACTGCGGGATTCTGGAAGTAGTATTGTGATTGTCCGTTCTGGGTTAGTAGATGAGGAAAACTTCACTGGTGAAAAACAGTTATGCCTTCTCATAGATAGAACGGTAAGATATGTGCCAATTGCAACAGTGGAGGTAAGAAGTCCTGTATTTACAGGTAAGGTAAATGCCCTTTGCATGACTAACCCACTCTACGATGTTATAATTGGTAATATTCCAGGAGCAAAGAAACTACAGGATCACACTGAGGAACTGACTTTGGAGGCGGGCGAGAAGTTAGAAGTCAACGATAATGGTCAACACTATGTTCCACCCGAGGTTGCTAACGAGTCATCCATCAGCGCAGAGACGACGGAACCGGATGTAACCATTCAGGGAGCAGGAGTAAAGACTCGTGGAATGAAGCAACGTGAGAAGGAGCCATGGAGGCCAATTGGATCTGCAGGAGAGCCTGAGATCGCAGCTACTAGAAAGGACATAATCACCTCCCAGCAGGAAGACAAGTCTCTTGAGAAACTTCGGAAAATTGCTGCCGAAGGAGGTGAGGCTAAAACTGTTGGGAAAGGCAGTAAAGTGCGTTATTTCTATAAAAATGGTCTCCTTTTCCGTGAATATCAGTCATTCCCACAGGTCAACAGACAGGTGTACACCCAGTTGGTAGTTCCAAAGCCTTACAGAAGCCAGGTTATGCGGCTTGCTCACGACTCCGCGCTGGCAGGACATCTCAAGGCGAAGAAGACTACTGAACGGATAATGTCCCATTTCTACTGGCCTGGATTGCAGTCGGACGTCAGACGGTACTGTGCGGCTTGTGACCCTTGTCAACGCACTACTCCTAAAGGAAAGGTCGGTAAAGTACCTTTAGTTATGCCACCCCTGATTGATACATGTTTCAGGAGAATAGCAGTAGATTTTGTAGGTCCCCTTCAACCTATAACAGATCGAGGCAATCGCTACATCCTAACGATCGTTGATTTAGCTACGCGATATCCTGAAGCTGTGGCGCTGCCGAGTATTGAGGCAGAGAGGGTAGCTGAGGCTTTAATGGAAGTCTTTTCTAGGTTAGGAATTCCAAACGAAATTCTTTCTGATAATGGTACCCAATTTGTGTCAGGAGTAATGAGGGAAGTGTCACGCTTACTTGGGGTTAAGCAGTTTCACACAACTCCATATCACCCTATGGCAAATGGTGCCTGTGAAAGGTTCAACGGTACATTGAAGCAAATGCTTAGGAGAATGTGCCAGGAATGTCCTAGGGATTGGGACAGGTATTTACCAGCTCTCTTATTTGCATACCGCGAAGTTCCTCACGAGAGTTTAGGGTATTCACCCTTCGAGTTAATGTATGGAAGGGCAGTTAGGGGTCCTCTAACGATCTTGAAGGAATTATGGTCCGAAGAAATAGCCGAAGAGGATGTGAAATCTACTTACCAATATGTTCTTGACTTACAGGACAGACTGGAGATGACTTGTAAAGTGGCAAAGACTGAGCTTGAGAAGTCGTCGAGGAAATACAAGAAGCATTTCGATGTGAAGGCTAGAGAGCGGAGATTTGAGTGCGACGATCGGGTGCTGTTACTTCTCCCTACTAGTTCGAACAAGCTCTTGATGCAGTGGAAGGGTCCGTTTGACGTAGTAAGCAAGGCTGCTCGCCACAACTATGTGCTGCAGATCGGCAAGAAGAGGAAGACCTTCCACGCTAACCTCATGAAGCTGTATGTAGAGAGATTGCAGGAAGAGCGAGTCGACGACCTCGAGGAGAATATCGATAACGTCGAGGATGTTCACCATGATGTCAAGGAGGATGACGACAATATCGATAAGAATGACCACGACGTTGAGGAAGATGTCCATCACGTAGGAGATGATGTACCTCTGGAAATAGGTAATGCAATTCAAGTCATTGTTGATGACGACGATAACGAGTATGGTGATGGTGTATTAGGGCTTTCCTTCCCGTCAATGGAGCAGACTGAAGGAGTTGATGATGTGAGATTTGGTGAAGGAATTGATGAACCACAGCGAGCGAAAATGGAGAAGCTGATTCGAGAGTTCGCAGATATTATGACAGATGTACCTGGTCAGACGGACATCGTCAGTCACAGCGTGAACCTGAGCACTCAATCCTATATACGTTCAAGACCTTACCAAGTCCCACAAGCGATCCGAAACACAATCAAGGAAGAGGTCGACATGATGTTGAAGATGGGAATCATCGAGAAGTCTACCTCTCCATTCGCGTCACCCGTCGTCATTGTACAGAAGAAGGACGGTAAGAATCGTTTTTGTGTAGACTATCGGAAGATAAACGCCGTAACCGTGGTGGACAATGAGCCCATACCAAACATGGAGGAGATACTTGCAGATGTAGGAGGGGCAAAGTTCTTTTCAAAGATTGATCTGTGCAAAGGATATTGGCAAATATCTGTCCAGGCAAAGGACAGGGAGAAAACTTCCTTTGTAACTCCGGATGGCCAGTATCAATTCAGAGTCCTCCCATTTGGCATGGTTAATGCCCCAGCTCTCTTCACGAGGATGATGAGAATTCTACTTCACGGGATACCACACGTCGTCAACTACATAGACGATATCCTGATCTACAGTTCTACGTGGAATGAACATGTCGATGATGTCAAGAGAGTACTTGCAGCTCTTCGTGCCGCTAATCTCACAGCAAGGCCAACCAAGTGCCACTTCGGTTGTACCACAATCGAATTCCTAGGACACATGGTTGGTAAAGGTGAAGTTACACCCACTCAGGAAGGAGTCGACAAGATGCTCAAGGCGACGAGGCCGACGACTAAGAAGGAGGTAAGAGCTTTGATAGGCCTAGCGAGTTATTATAGAAAGTTCATTCCAAACATGGCGGTAATAGCTGCACCCTTGACAGACCTAACAAAGGACAAGGCATCAAACAAGGTAAGTTGGGGTGAGGCACAAGAGACAGCCTTTCGGGTTCTGAAGGAACGTATAGGCAAGTTTCCAATTCTTCATCTACCAGACTTCGCGAAGGAATTTGTACTCCGTACGGATGCTTCGGATGTAGGTATTGGTGCGGTATTGTTGCAACCACATGAAGAGGTGCTATACCCAATCCAGTTCGCAAGTCGTAAGTTGAACGCTCGAGAACGCGCATATCCAATCATCGAGCGTGAGTGTCTTGCGCTAGTTTGGGCGATCAAGAAATTTGCATATTTCTTGCTAGGACGAAAATTCAGGCTGCAAACCGACCATTTTCCGTTAGCCAATCTTTTTTTTTTTTTTTTTTTTTTTTTTTGGCAGGAGTTTCTGCATTTATTGTAAAGTCAATAATAAAATTTACAATACATAAACATAATCGTTGAAAATACATTGTAAAGTGACAAATTTATAGCAGTGTTATAACAAAATTACGACATGAATACAATTTAAAGATAAGACAAAGCAGTGAAATAAACAAATGCAGTGGCAAACTATATAAGCAAAAAAATGCTTGAGTAATAGCAGCCAAAGTGGGATCAGGGGCTACATGGAAACCAAATATTCTATATGTGTAGGTCTGAAAGAAAATCTTACGTCACAAATCATCAGAAAAGGAGAAAGAAGAAAACGAGAAAGAAGAAATGAAGTGTGCGTGTGTGTGCAAGTGGGTGAATGTGCAGGTGTGATATTTAAGAATACTTCGATAAAAGATATTTCTTTAATGAAGCTTTAAAAGAAAAGATAGATGCAGTAAGTTTAATATCATTTGGCAAATCATTCCAGATGTCTGGGCCATGATGTCTGATCGTTTTGTGTGCTAATATTGTTATCGGGTTTGTGAGGTGGATGTTGGATTGAGTGGCGTGTAGGATATGAATGAATGTTGCTGTTGTAAACAAAAATATCTTGAAAGGGTGTAGGTATAGATTTAGTTGAGAACTTGTACATGAAAATGGCAGTTTGGAAAGTATGAATGTCATGAATTTTTAACGTTTTAAGGTTCCAAAAAATAGGATCAGTATGTGCTAAAAATTGCGAGTGGGAGGAAATGCGGAGTGCTTTCTTTTGAAGGCGTAGAATTGAGTCTATTTTCGTTTTGTTGCAATTACCCCACAGTATGTTGCAATATGATATATGTGACAAAATAAAAGAATTGTACAGCATAAATAGTGATCTTTTGGAAAGACAATATTTCAGTTTGAATATTATGCCAATACCTCTGGCAACAAGTGTGCTAATGTAACGAATGTGGCTATTCCAAGTTAAATTAGAGTCAATTAATACACATAAGAATTTCGATTCTTGTTTTTCAGCAAGATGGATGTTATCGATGTTAATGGAGCCACGAAATATATGATTAGAATTGATGTGTTTAAAGTACATGAAATTTGTTTTGTTAATGTTTAAGGAGAGTTTATTTGATTTAAACCACATGGACAATTTATTTAATTCAATATTTAGTACTGCTACAAGCGTGTCTAAGTTACTGTGTGAAAAAAATACGTTAGTATCATCAGCAAAAAGAACATAAGTAAGTAAGGGTGAAGCATTGATTGTATCATTCATATAAATTAAAAATAACAAAGGGCCTAAGATAGAACCCTGTGGTACTCCACACTTAACATTACAAACTTCAGAAGATTTAGAGTTAAAATTAACATATTGATATCTATTGTATAGATAATCTTTAAACAATGATAAAACAATTCCTCTAATCCCATATGTTTTTAATTTACTCAATAGTATATGATGATCGATAGTATCGAATGCTTTCGATAGGTCCATGAAAACCCCGACAGTGTGCTCTTTTTTTGAAAGTGAATCTGTTATTTTGTCGTATAATTGTAAAATTGCATAGGCAGTTGAGTGATGTGTCCTGAAACCGTATTGATTAGGAATTAATAGTTCATTTGTGTCCAAAAAAGAATATAGTCGTTTGTAAATTATTTTTTCAAGTATTTTAGATATGCTTGGTCATAATGAAATAGGGCGGTAGTTGGCGATTTGGCAAGGGTCTTCTTTTTTGTATATGGGAATTATTTTTGCAATTTTAAGTTGATCCGGGAAAATTCCATTTGTGAGAGATAAATTGAATATATGTGAAAGTGGAGAAGCCACAAAATGAATTATTTGTTTAAGTAAATGTACACTGATACCGTCATGACCACTAGATTTAGTAGGTTTAAATGATCGAACTATTTCTATAATTTCATAAATATTAGTGGGGTTGAAAAATAAGGAATGTTCAGTATGGTTATCTAAATATTTTGTAAAGTCGTTAGCATTAGTTACTATTTTAGATGAAAGATTAGGGCCAACATTGGTGAAAAAAGAATTGAATGCATTAGCAATTTCGGAAGGATCTTGCGTTTTATGCCCGTTTAGAAGGAAATCAACATTATTAAGACCATGCATTTTTTTACCTAACATTTCATTGACTGTGTTCCACAATGTTTTGTTATTATCTTTGTTGTTTTCTATTTTGTTAGAAAAATATGATTTACGGGCTTGACGGATTATTGATGTTAATTTATTTCGATATTTTTTGTATTTGTGTATATGTTCTTGAGTGGGAGATTTAAGCGATATCTTATATAATCGATTACGAGTGAATATTGATTTAATTATACCTTGGGTGATCCATGGTTGTTTATTCTTCTTTTTATTTGGGTTAATTCTCGTCAGAGGTATATTTTTGTCATAGTATTGAAGAAGTTTATTAAGAAATATATCATATGATTTGTTAACATTATCTTCTCTAAAAACATCTTGCCAGCCCTCTGCACTCAAATCAGTTTTGAGAGCATCTATGTTATGTTTAGTTTCTTTTCGCCGGGTGACTTTTCCTTTATTGTGTGGTTTATGTAAATGTTTATAATCTCGGCATATCGTAAAGATTGGTAGATGGTCAGAAATGTCGTAGTAAATTATTCCGTTGTTGTTGTTATTATTATCTAATAAATTTGCATTGCAAAATATGTTATCTATTATTGTGTGTGATGTACTTGTTATCCGCGTTGGTTTATTTATGAGAGGTTTAAAGGAAAATGATGAAAACAAATTAATTAACTGTTGGCCAAGAGGAGAGTAAGGCATTGATATGTCTATGTTAAAATCTCCCATGAGATAAATGTCCTTGTTTTCGTGTGATATTGTTTCAAGACAGGATTCCAATTTATCGAAAAATATGTTAGCGATGTTATTTGGTGGTCTATAGACTACACCGACTAATTTGTTTTTATTGTTATTGTAGCATAATGAGTTATACCTTTAAGTTATATGTCATAATTTGATCGTAGAGGGCGATATGTTTATGTTGTGATACTGGTATGGAAAAGTACGTCAGTTCGCTCGGAGCTGTGATGACGTGCAGTTGTGAATAGTAGCTCCCGATATTAAACTAAGACTTACACCGTACATTAGATCTTTCCACTGTGCTTTCTTTATAAGGTGAGTGTTAGTGCTTGATGCTACATGTATTTCAGAGAGGTCTGAGAGGAAGAGAGTGTACCACGTTGCACAATAGACTTTTGTGAGAGAATCTGCCCCCCAAAACAATTGAATGAGTGAAGAACAGCGTGGACCGGGTTCTAGAGACTGCGAGACGGCAGAACGCTACCCCAACAGAGCTCGGTTACGCCACACTAGTGGCCGCGGTGGGATTGAACAACGTGGTATTGGAAGCTCAGACAACTTAGGCGCCTGTATTACAGGGAGCGCCACGTATATCTCCTATGAAGATCGCCAGGAGAGAGGGGTAAAGAGAGCCGAGGAAGGGTGCCTGGAGAGAGGCAAGAAGAGAGCGCCTATGCCCGTTGGTGAATAGCACCACGAGTGTGTGTGTTGGCGACAGCGTGGATAGCGCAGAGGAAGGGAGCCTGGAGAGAGGCAAGAAGAGAGCGCCGATGCACATGGTGAATAGCACCCGGAGTGTGTGTGTTGGCGACAGCGTGGATAGCGCAGAGGAAGGGAGCCTGGAGAGAGGCAAGAAGAGATAGTGCCTACACACGTTGGTGAATAGCGCCCTGGGTGTGTGTGGCGGAGATAGTGCCTACACACGTTGGTGAATAGCGCCCTGGATGTGTGTGGCGGAGATAGTGCCTACACACGTTGGTGAATAGCGCCCTGGATGTGTGTGGCGGAGATAGTGCCTACACACGTTGGTGAATAGCGCCCTGGATGTGTGTGGCGGAGATAGTGCCTACACACGTTGGTGAATAGCGCCCTGGATGTGTGTGGCGGAGACAGTGCCTACACACGTTGGTGAATGGCGCACTGGATGTGTGTGGCGGAGATAGTGCCTACACACGTTGGTGAATAGCGCCCTGGATGTGTGTGGCGGAGATAGTGCCTACACACGTTGGTGAATAGCGCCCTGGATATTGGGGCGGAGATAGTGCCTACACACGTTGGTGAATAGCGCCCTGGGTGTGTGTGGCGGAGATAGTGCCTACACACGTTGGTGAATAGCGCCCTGGATGTGTGTGGCGGAGATAGTGCCTACACACGTTGGTGAATAGCGCCCTGGATGTGTGTGGCGGAGATAGTGCCTACACACGTTGGTGAATAGCGCCCTGGGTGTGTGTGGCGGAGATAGTGCCTACACACGTTGGTGAATAGCGCCCTGGGTGTGTGTGGCGGAGATAGTGCCTACACACGTTGGTGAATAGCGCCCTGGGTGTGTGTGGCGGAGATAGTGCCTACACACGTTGGTGAATAGCGCCCTGGATGTGTGTGGCGGAGATAGTGCCTACACACGTTGGTGAATAGCGCCCTGGATGTGTGTGGCGGAGATAGTGCCTACACACGTTGGTGAATAGCGCCCTGGGTGTGTGTGGCGGAGATAGTGCCTACACACGTTGGTGAATAGCGCCCTGGGTGTGTGTGGCGGAGATAGTGCCTACATACGTTGGTGAATAGCGCCCTGAGTGTGTGTGGCTGTAAATGCTACTGCATACATTTTAGGCTGAAAATATATAGTGCCTGATTGGAGTTTTGTTGTATACATAACATATAGTGCTGAAATGGACAACCAACAAGTGGCTATGGAGGAGGAAATTGACATTCTTGCAGCAGAAGTGCAGCGGGGAGATGAGGATCTCCGAAAGTCAAAGACTGAGAATGAACATCTCCTCGAGCAGAATAGGCTACTGATGAGGGAACTGGATAGATTGCGTAGAAGTCAATCTCCAGTAAGTTTCCCCAACCGTTTTCAGGGTGAAAGACCATCTATGGCAGTCCGCCAAGGATGTGAGTCGATGGAGACTCATCCGGGGACCACAAGAATGTCAGTTTCACCTGCCAATTACGGTGCCAGCCGTATTGATAAAGGCGCAACTATGAGGATTGGGCATGAGGAGACATTAGAAGATAGAATGGACAATTTCCATTCTACAATGCTACCTTCCAGCAGCACACCAGCAGCTGGTCCAGTACGAGATATTGGAACGCCTGTGGCAAGCTTCCTGCACAGGCGTGACTTGGACAATCCAGATGCAGTCATACCAATGAGGGGACCAGTGGATCATGGGATGCGTAGGCTTGATCTGCCTACAGAACAGGTGGCAGTCCAGCGCCAGCCTATGGTGACTTTAAGTAAGCCTAATATAACTCCCGACAGATTCGATGGGAAGACTCCCTGGAGGGATTATGTTAGCCATTTTGATGCCTGTAGGATGGCAAATAACTGGAGTGATAGCCAGGCAAAGGTTTTCCTCGCAGCGAGTCTAAGGGGGTCAGCACTCAAGATTTTGGGCAACAAGACTGTAGATACGGCCCAGATTACGTATCGAGAACTTGTGAGTCTCTTGGGTAAGAGATTTGGCCCTGGTCAGCTAGCGGAGAACTACCTCCTTGAGCTGCGGCATAGACGTCAAGGGCCAAGGGAAACAATTCAGGAGCTTGGGCAGGCCATCAGGGAGTTGGCAACCTTGGCATACCCTGAGCTCAGTGAGGATGCCCAGGATCGATTGGCTAGGACACATTTCTCTGAGGCAATAGAAGACTAGTCCATCAGAGAAGGGGTGTTCAGATCTAAGCCAGAAACGATGGATGAGGCCATTCAAGCGGCCCTTGCCACGGACAATTTCTTCAGGCTGGAAGAACAGCGGTCTGGTAGAAGGCATCGGCAATCCAGATCAGTAGATGTTGATCCAATGGCCACAATCAGTGAGATCTGGAAAGAACTCAAAAGGATTGAACGAAAAATTCCGAAGCAGGAATCATCCAGTAGGGCTGGACAAATGAGGCCCAGTTCATACCGGCGGAGGAAAGCAGCCGAGTCGGATGAATGTTACAGGTGTCATGAACAGGGACACTTTTAACGGGACTGCCCTCAGGGAAGGGAAGGTCAGGGTTCTTCGGGAAACGATATTCAGCCAACTCAGATGCCCGGGAGAAGGCTGGAGGAGAACAAGGGCCCAGGAGAGACACAGGATCTCTAGATAGAATGCCTTCTGTAGAACAAGTGACTGTAAACTATAGACCAGATAAGGCAAGAAGTGGACTATTTGTTGAAGTGGAGGTTCGGGGAGTGAAGGCCAGACTTTTGGCAGATTCAGGAGCGACCGATACAATTTTGTCGTCATCCCTGTATCACAGAATTTCTTCAACAAATAGACCAAGCCTCAGGAAAGTGGGTGTTAGGAATGCCGACGGTAGCACAATGGATACCCTAGGTAGTGCTTGGCTGGAGCTTGGGGTTGGAAAATGCATTTTTCCTCTTCAAGTTGTTTTTGGTAATACTGACCAGATAGATGGACTTTTGGGATTAGATTTTCTAATTCCTAATGAGGCAACTCTGGATTTCAAGACCATGGAACTTCGGATCAGGGGAGCAAGAATCAAATGCACTGATGGACGAGGAGGTGCATTTTGCTCAAGGGTCGTTGTTGGGTCTAACGTCAGTGTACCACCTGGTCAGGAAGTGGTGCTTCCAGGTCATGCAACAGGGGTCCCGATAGGGATGGGTCTTGCTCTTATAGAACCCGCGGAAGATGGTGAACTTCTCCACAAGGGGATTGCCGTTGCACGGGTAGTTGTAGGAACCGGGAAGGCAACCCTACCTGTTCGAGTGTTCAATCCTGGCACCAAGGCATGCATGATTCGCAAGGGTACCTTGGCGGGACACCTGTCTCTCATCAGTGAGGAAGATATAGAAGAGTGTGAATCCAACGCACAGCCCATGGCTGGTACCTATGAAGTTCCTGAACATCTGAAAGATCTCTTTGAAAGGAGCAAAGAAGGAACTGACAAGGTGTACCATGGGAGAATTGCCAAGCTGTTGTGTGAGAACCAAGACATTTTTGCAAAGTCCGACGCGGACATAGGAAAAACATGTCTTGTGAAACATCAGATCAACACCGGAAATAGCCCTCCAATCCGTGAGAGGCCTCGAAGATTCCCTCCTAAGGAACAGGAAGAAATTGATCGGCAGATCAAGGACATGCTGGCGAATGGCAGGATAGAGCCATCATCCAGTCCATGGGCTTCCAATGTTGTTCTTGTAAAGAAGAAGGACGGTTCAAAGAGGTTCTGTGAAGACTATCGCAAGTTAAACAACTTGACGATCAAGGATGGATACCCGATTCCCCGCATTGGTGATTCGCTGGATGCACTTGGAGGTGCAAAATGGTTTTCGACTCTTGACCTGGCCTCTGGGTATTGGCAGGTGGAGTTGGATGAAGAAGTGAAGAAGAAATCAGCTTTTGTTGTGAGGGGAGGACTCTACAGTTGGAAGGTGATGCCTTTCGGCTTGTGTAATGCCCCCTCGACATTTGAAAGATTGATGGAACGGGTCCTTGGAGGTCTACATTGGGAAGTGCTCTTGGTGTATCTAGATGATGTGATTGTATTTGCAAAGACAATCGAGGAAGAATTGACTCGACTTGACATGGTCTTCCAGAGATTACGACAGGCAGGTCTGAAACTGAAACCGAAGAAATGCCATTTGTTTCGGGAGAGTGTCTTGTACTTGGGGCATGTAGTGTCTGGTGAAGGCATTTCAACAGATCCAGAGAAGATTAGAGTGGTGAGGGAGTGGCCAGTCCCTAGAAGTGTCAAGGACGTACAGAGTTTCCTTGGACTTGCCTCTTACTATCGCAGATTTATAGCTGGATTCGCTGATATTGCCCGTCCATTACATAACCTAACCAAGAAAGGTCAGACGTTCTCCTGGACGGCAGAGTGCGAAGCTGCCTTCCAAGAACTCAAGAAGCGATTGCAGGAGTCACCCATTTTGGCGTACCCTGACCCAAAAGATGAGTACATATTGGATACAGATGCTAGCAATGAGGGGATTGGAGCTGTCCTGTCTCAAGTGGTGGACGGGAAGGAACGTGTCATATCCTATGCTAGCAGGGCGCTGCATAAGGCAGAAAAGAACTACTGCGTGACTCGGAAAGAGTTACTGGCCGTGGTAGTATTTCTGAAGCAGTTCCGACAGTACTTATACGGGCAGAGGTTTACGGTCAGAACGGATCATGGGGCACTTCGTTGGCTCTTGAACTTCCGAGATCCGCAAGGTCAGATGGCTCGTTGGCTGCAAGTGATAGCAGAGTACGACCTCAAAATCGTACATCGTGCAGGGAAATCACATGCCAACGCTGATAGCCTTTCAAGACGACCTTGTCCTCAGTGCAAGCGGGACTTTGAGGACCGAGAAGATTCAGAGGCAGAGATAACTGAAGATAACTTTGCAGAGGCCAAGGCAGTAACAGTGACACCGGGCATTAGCAATGAACAGATGAGGGAATACCAACAGCAAGATCCTTCGCTGAGGTGGATCATGGAAGCAAAGCAGGAGTCATTAGACTGATTGGTCAACGGTGGCTTCCAAGTCTAGTGTGGAGAAGTCCTATTGGAGGATGTGGGCACAGCTAGACATGAAGCAGGAAATACTCCACAGGAAGTGGGAGTGTGACCAAGGTCAGAATGTGACCTGGCATGTGGTGCTTCCAACTGTACTTCGGACAGATATTGTGAAGGAATTGCATGGTGGCAAATCAAGTGGGCACCTTGGCCAGAACAAGACAAGAGAAAAGGTCAGGATGAGGTTCTATTGGGTGGGAATGGATGCCGACATCCGGTCGATGGTACGGCAATGTAATGTCTGTGCCTCAAAGAAGTCTCCAGTGAAGAGACGGAGAGCCCCCTTGCAACAGGATTCTGTTGGGATGCCAATGGAAAGGGTTGCGCTCGATATTGTTGGTCCCCTCCCAGAGACGGAAAGAGGAAACAAGTACATCCTGGTGGTGGGTGACTACTTTACCAAGTGGATGGAAGCCTACCCAATACCGGATCAGACAGCTGAGACAGTTGCCAACAAATTTGTCAATGAGTTCGTCTGACGGTTTGGTGTCCCTACAGTCCTACATTCAGACCAGGGCCGGAATTTCGAGTCATGTGTCTTCCGGGAAATGTGCCATATCCTTGGCATTCGCAAAACCCGCACTACCCCCTACAATCCGAAATCCGATGGCCTCATTGAGAAGTTCAATGGCACTTTGTTGAACATGATTTCAATGATGATCGAACCACATAAGCGGCAACGAGATTGGGATGAGAAGCTGGCAGTGGCAGTATTTGCCTACCGCAGTGCCCCCCAGGACTCCACAAAAGAGACGCCAAACATGCTCATGTTAGGGCGGGAGATCCATCTTCCTATTGATCTCACGACGGAGGTATTGAGGAGTGGGGAGGAAGAGGAGACTGATGTGGAGACGGATTACGCATTTGTTTTGAGGAAACGAATGCAAGAAGCGCACCAAAGAGCCCGAGACAACTTTGCAGAGAGTGCCCGCCGGCAAAAGAAGACCTATGATGCGAAAGCGGAGGGAAGCCCTTTGGTGGTTGGGAAGTTTGCCTGGCTCCATAACAAAGCGAAGACTAAAGGCTTGTCCCCAAAGCTACAGAGAAAGTGGGAAGGTCCATACTTAATCATTCAACAATTGTCGGATGTTACTTGCCGGATTCAGGAGAAGAAGAATGGCAAGAAGAAGGTAGTACATGTGGACAGGTTGAAGCCCTACGAGGGAGTGCCGCTTCAGTCCTGGTTAGAGGCTCATGAAAATGAGCATGGAGTTCTCGATAAGAGTGAGGGACTCCAGGTAGGAGAGGAGGGAATATACCCAATTGTGAGGGAAGGTTCAGGAGTTGAGGAGCCTCCCGTACCAGCTCCGCGAAAGGCTCCTGTTCCGGCAATAAGAAGGAATCCCCCAAGAGCTAGAAATCCGCCAGCTAGATATGTGATTTAATGTGTAGCATGTAACCTGTGACAGATGTGATATATTCTGACATTTTGAGACAGAATTCAATCAATTTTGTTTTGTTTGTGTTCTTCTGATTACAGTGATTCAAGATGAGGCACCGGGTGGCGTCTGACTTTGAATGCTTCGACTGTGGAGCGAGGTTCTCACATAAACGGAGTCTGCACCGACACATCGACGAGAGTCATCGACGTCAAAGGCTGTATACTTGTGACATTTGTGAGATGGGGTATTCCCGCAGAGATAACCTTAGGGCCCACATGGTGAGTCATGAGAGACGTTCAAAAGTGAGGTCGGAAGTCCACTTGAGCGACAAAGGAGGAAGAGAACGTGAACGTGAAAAAGGTCGGGAAACTCGAGAACATGAGGAGAAGACAACAACTCGGATCTGCAGTGAGGTACAAGAGCCAACCATTGCTGAAGCAGAGATTCAAGTCGACGTCTCTCCTGGCACTGTGGAAGCGGTAAATTCTTGGAAAATGGGCCCAGGACTCAGTGGGAAACCACTTAGCCTCCTGCGTCAACAGGTGCAGGATGAGCAGTCTGAGGAGTCTGAGTCCGATCTTGAAGATGAAGAGGAGGGGGGCATGGACTTGCCTGAGAAAGTGAAGTTGGGAAAGCCTATCGGTGACCAGAAACCGACCAGGATTTTAGCAGGGAACTTAGTCCGAGTAGCCGAACATAGTTCGGCATACGTGTTTTCCGGAGGATCGAAATCTATTTACGAGGAAAAGGCACGGACCTACCACATGGTGGTGGTAAAAGCTGTCGAGTCGGTCCCTGAAGCTTCATACACCAAGATTAATCATGTACGTGAGGGGCATGTGGGTCCGGCTATGTCCGTAGAGGATTTGGAGCGTGGACTTATCGGAAACCTAAAAACTATCACCGAAAAAACCACGCGCCGAGTGTTCCGAAATGGAGAATTAGTATCGGAGGACGAAGTCATAAAGGAGTTTACGGTGGATATGATGGTGGGAACAACCAAGGCCGAAACAGATTGATCAGCTAAAGATCTCATCATCCAGAACACTTTTAAGAACTTTTGTTATATATAAAAAACAGTATCTCTTCCGTGAGAAACATTCCGTCTTGTTGTTTTGTATTCCGATTTATTGCCTTGATGTATGTTATACCCTATGTCTTCCTTGCCTTTCTTCTTATCTTTTCTATATCCTCCTCATCTTGACATTTTTCCTCTCTACAACTCTCTTCGCTTTTTCTATATATTTCTGTACATATATCATTTTGTTCTTGTTTTGTGAGGACAGTGCTTGATTAAAGTTATATTTTGATGTCATCGATCATGCAGTTGAAAAAAAAGATCAGTATCTACTTTTTATACAAAACATTTGATACCTCATGTTTGGACATGAAACTCAAAATGTTATTTGGTTTTCTTTAGAGATGTCTTAGAGATGTCTTCAAACTCATAAGTGTGTTAAGAAGAGTGCTTTCTTTTTATTCTATACCTGTATATACCTGTATATTCTTAACGATATTTTTTTTTTTAATTTTTTTTTTGTACTTATTGTTTCTGCCAAAGATGTTTCACTCTTGAAGGGTGAGTTGAGTTTTGAAAGGATTTATTTTAGGTCTTTTTAGTTTTATACCTGGTCCGAGGACAGCCCAGACTTCGCTCGGAGCTGTGATGACGTGCAGTTGTGAATAGTAGCTCCCGATATTAAACTAAGACTTACACCGTACATTAGATCTTTCCACTGTGCTTTCTTTATAAGGTGAGTGTTAGTGCTTGATGCTACATGTATTTCAGAGAGGTCTGAGAGGAAGAGAGTGTACCACGTTGCACAATAGACTTTTGTGAGAGAATCTGCTCCCCAAAACAATTGAATGAGTGAAGAACAGCGTGGACCGGGTTCTAGAGACTGCGAGACGGCAGAACGCTACCCCAACATAGCTCGGTTACGCCACATTATCATCAATAATTTCTATGAATAAAGATTCTATACCTTCAAATTGAATGTCATGTCTTATTTTGAAATGTAAATCATTGTGAATATAAAAAGCGACACCCCCTCCCATTCCACGTTTACGATCACTATGTTTAAATGTATAATTGTCAATATTGAAAATGGTTGGTGAAGTTGAATGTAACCAGGTTTCTGATATGGCGATTAAGGAAAAAGGAAATGTATTCAATATAGATAAAAACTCACTGAAAGTATCAACATTTCTTTGCAAGCTTCTGATATGTATGTGCATAAGGCTAAAGTCGGTTGGTTTATCAATTTTGGCTGTATTGAAAGCTGAATTAAATTCGTTTGCAGTGTAGTATTTACATTGGGGTGTAAAGACTTCATTATTCATGAATACGTCGTTTATATTCATAAAAGGTTGAATAAACTTCGGTTTGAAATAAGGAGTAGTGAATTTGGGGTGAAAGGTGCGTGCAGGTGAGAGTGAAAGTGATATATGTACATAATAATAAGGGTGTGTCGGATGTTTTGAGCGTACATGATTGTATGACGAACAGACTCCGGGCTGCACAGTAACAAACACGAGAAAAAAAGGGGGGGGTCCTCCGGAATATTGTTAACCTGTACAAGTACATGTATTTGGTTTAGATAAAATTCAAAGATTCATTAGTCTTAGGACAATATAAAAAAGGTGAAATCTAAGTTGGCATAATACAATGAGTACTAACAATGTTCTATATAACCTCATGGATAGGATCGTTAACCGAAAAAAAAATTCCAATTTACCAGTCATTCAAGCGTATTATGGAATGTAAGAGCGAGGAAATAAAATTGTTTGCAAAAGTGAAGTATGTTGACGATGAGGATATTCATTTACATAAGAATTGTGTCCATGTCATTAATCTACAATATAGGCCTATACTGTCAAGTATGTTAACATGCATGTAGCCTACATAGACATTGACAAATCACAGTGAAAGCGAGATACTAAATGGAACAAGGTGCAACAGGGTAGCATGAATAGGCAAACGTTGACATGGAATACAAAAGGTATGCAAACGATTAATACAAGCAGGGAGATAATATAGCAAAGGCATAGATACTATAGAAATTACATTCGACAAGGGATCTCATTTGCATAATGATTGTGAGAAAATTCCAGTAAGAGTAATATGCACATGTACCACACTTTAGATACTAGTATTCAAACTGGATAGAGCTTCATGGAATCTTGCATGTAATAAGCTTTTACATGTATATAAAGAAAACTTAGATTTGCACACTTTGTGCAGCGAGTTCAAGCGAAACCAAAAGATTAGATATGTTTAGCATAATAGAATTGAAATAGACCCCTAATGTGGAAAAAACAGAATTAATAAAAAAATGTTTTTAGACAATTCAACAGATAACAAAATGACCATTTGAGAATATTGCAATAAAAGAATCGCTTAGTGTTATAGAGTCCTTTTCATAAATAAATTCGAGATACCAGGGGTTACATATCGTAACAACAGAAAATTTTTATGGAGAATGAGAAAAAAAAATGTGGTCCTGTATTGAGAATTGAAAAGTGTCATCAATTTTAGAATGTCAGTTATGTTCAAGAACGTTTTTTTTTTAAATAAAGAAATGAGCGTAATACACGAGGAAGACTAACTCTGATTCAATGAAATCCTAATTTTATTATGAATGTGTTGAAAAGGTCAACTGTTTCGGAAATCGTCACAACAGAAAAAAAAATCAAATTCTTTTTTTCCTACTTGGTTACAGATTTTGCAGAAAGAGCAACGTTTCAGATGCAAAAATGATTTTTTTTTTTTTACCATATACCTTTACCAAATAAAAAAATCTCAATATTTCAAAATAAGAGAATGTGTCATTTATAATTCATGTTCATGTAATATTGATCTGACATAGATAAACTGTCAACCTATCACAATATAACTATTTTTACTAATATTACATCGACCGTATCAGAGAGATTCTGAAGATCTTGATTGAAATAGACAGAGATAGACCCTGTGAAAGGAAGAATATCTAAATGGGTTTTCATTTCAGTTACAAACAAGCTAGACAATTCTGAAAGTAGGATAATAAAGAGATACTATTAGATTGGTTTAATTTTGGTTTGAATGTGGTGAAATGTTTAGATTAAACTAGCTGACATAATAATGTAAACTGTCATATTATCACTAACAAATTGAGTCATGATACATAAGATTCAAAGGTGTACATATATAGACAAAATTATATGTAGACTATTCTGACAGCATAATAATATCTCGGTTATATTGAAAAAAAATATTTAAAAAAGTCAAGAAATAAAAAGGGAAATGTCTTTCCCTGACTACAGTTGTTTTAAGAAACAGCTTGACTAGTTAATAGTGAAGGCTATTGAAATAACCAAAGATTTCAAATATGACTTATTCTGGCTACATAAACATATATCAGTGTATATACATCTGATCATTTTAATATGATAGAAAATTCCAAAAGTATATACTCAGAGTGAAGAACAAAATAGTATATTAAGCTGGTTAAGTGTTGAATGTAAGTATCAACCGTTTTCAATGTGTTTGACCACTTGTCCGGTACGCGAAATTATTTTTCCCACCGAGTTCTGGACCGACATATGAATATTCATGACTTGCGTCTTCGGATTGAGAGTACGCATGCGCGTGGACTTGGCCTCGACCAGTGCCGATCGTACATTCACGCTGCTCAGAATGAATTAGCATCGTCAAATTACCGGTACCCTTACATAGTTAGGCCTTATAGGCTTAGATCTATATATACATCCAATTCTTAAACACTTATCAAACTAGCTGCCATTAATGGCAAGACATGTGCTAGGGTAGGGCTAGCTTAGGCTAGCGCATTAACTTTACCTCAAATCTGGACCTGTCTAATGCCAAAATACTAATATGAATAGCCGACTAATGCCATGGTTAACTTCGAACTTGTTAATTCCGAACTTTACGTTTGATTAGGTTTGGACCAATATTAGCTTATTTACCATGGTTTAATATGTCTAGTCCGTATACAGAACCAGTCCTAGATCTAAAATAAATATCTTAGTTCTAGTCTAGTCTCTAGATCTAGACTCTGATCTACGCGCTATCAGCATGGAACCACTAGTGTACCAAAGGGGGGGGGGGGCAGACTGCCCCCCTGACGAGTCACAACTGATCCAGGGGACGTGCCCCCCCCCCCCCTTGAGAAGCCAAATTAATAATTTGTAATGTCAAAATGCAACGAAAAAAGACGTATGTCCCCCCTTTTGAACGTGAAAAAAATCTTTCTTTTTTTTCTTTTCAAATTTTTTTCACCTACGAAATCCTTAATTTTGGGTGAAGACGGGGATCAAGATCACTGACGTTAATTTGTGCCTGACGTTAGAATACGTTCCATGCACGCACTGGTGTACCTAGGATTTTCCAAAAGGGGGGCAAATTTTTTAGAGGATATTTCGTCCGCGAAAAAATGTGACAAGCCCCCCCCCCCCCAAAAAAAAAAAAGGATATTCACCCCAAATTAATTATGGATTTCTTAGCTGAAAAAAAAAAAGATCTTCACGTTAAAAAAAGGGGACATACGTCTTTTTCATTGCATTTTTACATTCCAAATTATTAATTTGGCTTCTCAAAGGGAGCACGTCCCCTGAATCAGTTGTGACTCGTCAGAGGGACAGTCTTCCCCCCCCCCTCCCCCCTTGGTACACTAGTGGTTCCATGCTGATACAGCGTAGATCAGAGTCTAGATATAGAGACTATAGACTAGAACTAAGATTTTAAAAAATTAGATCTAGGACTGGTTTTGTACACGGACTAGACATATTAAACCATGGCAAATAAGCTGATATTTGTCTAAACCTAATTAAACGTGAAGTTCGGAATTAACCAGTTCGAAGTTAACCATGACATTAGTCGGCTATTAAGTGTTGTAGTCAAGGCTCAAACCTCCAAGGCCAAGGCTTTAATACCCAAGGTCAAGGCTTCAATACCAAAGGCCAAGGCCAAGGCATGGAAACCCAAGGCCGAGGCCTGAAAACCTCAAGGCCAAGGCATTTCAAACTTACAATATACAGAACAATGAACTAACAATACTTAGGCGGCAGACATCACACATGGTAAAATGTATGTGAGCGAGGGGACTGAGCGAGAAAAAAATTAACCTTTGTACATTTAAAACAAAAATAATTTCATGATAGAGACCTATTAAAATAATGATATAGTTACCTGTGTACACATAATCCATAATTTTTGTATAGGCGATTTACATTGCAATAATTATTATTACCACGGTCATATGATCCTGGCATTCTCAACGTATGTTTTTCTCCATGCACTTCCTGGGACAGGGGCAGCAGAAAATTATCATGGGGGGGGGGTCAACGCCAAAAAGGCACCCATTTATCAAAATGAGTTTTTTTGTGCAAACAGATACATGTATTTTCAAAATGAGATTATGAACTGCGTGAAGTAATTGTGTGTTTTAAAGAAATTAAGTTGAGCAAAGGCCTTCTAAAATGATTTTTAATTATAAGATAGATATTTTGCTTTAGGTTTTACTTCTCAGCGAGAAAGCATAGCGAGCAAGCGGTTTTGAAAAAAAAATAAATTCTGATGTTGTGTAATAAGACATGGAAATTATTTTATTCTGAGCTGGTTTTGTAATCATGAAAAAGATGTGTATCTAACTAAAAAATAACTTTGCGCTCGCTAATTCTTTTTATATACTGACCAGTAAAGGAAGCAGTTAATTAAGCAGTTAATTACTGCATTTTAAATAAGATACATAACTCACCAATAAAAAATAATGCGAGCGCAAAGCGCGAGCTAAAAAATGTGTGATATTCCAACCTGAAAACTGGACATTCTAAGCATTTTTTTGTGAACGGGAAGAGAACGAGTACAATAATTGATGCGAGTGCAGGAAGCGAGCCAAATAGTTGGGATATTTCAACCATAAAGCAACATTCTATACATTTTTGTAACCATTAGCAGTACTGTACTAAACAATAATTGATGCAAGCACGATTCAAAATCTGCGATTTTCGAACCTTAAAATGTATTATGTTTTATTATTAAAGAAGGTATTTCTTTTTTAAAAAGGGCATATTTCATTTGGAAAAAAAAATCCTACAGGGATTTTTTTTTTGGGGGGGGGCAAGAGAGCACAAAGCGCAAGCTCAAATTTTCAAATGCTTAAACTGAAAATGAGTCATTTTTAGGACTCTTGTCAGTTTTCATATTTTTTTCTGCTTACAACCACTTTTTTTAAACAGTTAATTAATCATTAATTATTAATACTTATTGATAATATTAATAATTATTAATTATCAAATTATTTTTTTTTTATTATTATTTCTTGAAACCATATTGACACAAAAACAGATACGTTGTTTATTTCCTTGAAACTGTAGAGAAATGAGATTCAATGTTGAACGATATATGATTAAAAAGAAGTAAACATTTTTTCCCCTTTGTTTTGTCAATCTGACCCAAAACAAATATAAAATTTAAAAGAGAGATAGATAGAAGAAGAAGTCCCACCACCAAGAATAAACTTAGACAAGGGGGGGGGAGGGAAAGGAAAAGATGGAGTAAATGTGATATTATTTTTTGAACAATCTATTGCAGAATTAGCTTTTCTTATAGAAAGAGGGGGACAAATTTTGTTCACTCGCTCGCTTCAATCGCTTTCTTCTTCTTTTTTGACAGAAATTTTGCTCTATATATGCCATGCTTGGCCCCTCAAAGTTTCTGGCTCATCATGCCATTGACATAACCCATTTGGATATGACACAATTGGAGACTGTGTTCAAGTTTACCAAATCTTTTCTTGTTGGCCAAAGAAAATAATACAAGGAAAATCCTAATGGAATAGAAATCAACCTTGTTATCGTTCTTTAGAGTTAGCTATGTTTAAAGTATGAAAATTGTTGTCAAAATTGCAGTCAGATGTAAAAATTATTCTTGTCATCAAAGCACTATTATCTTGATCATGACCATTATTATTTACTGTCATTATCATCATATGATTACAACACATTACCAATACATAATGCTATTTTTCATAACTGATGTATTCTTTGTTTGAATTTCTTGATAATGGTGACAATTACAATTGATGACACTGCTAGTACACTTACTACTGCTGCTGCTACTGTTACTGGTGATTGGTAGTATTGACCATTAGTGTTATTAAATATATATTTAAAAAAACAATTGAAACATTTATAATTACTTATTAAAACAAATGAAAGTACAAAATACAAAATGCCTTGAAAATGCCTTTAAAAACAAATCAAGGCTCAAAATCCTCAAGTCCAAGGCCCTCTCGAGGCCAAGGCTTTGAAAAAGTAGCTAGGCATTAAGGCGCCTTAAGGCCAAGGCCGAGCATCAAGGCACTACAACACTGATTAGTGTAGTAGGTTTCACGGTACACCATGTATCTTTCTTGGGCAGATGTTGGTCCTGAAAAGGACCACCCAATCTCGACGTTTCGACAAGTGTGTTCTTGTCGTCCTCAGGAGAAAAAGACAAGAACACACTTGTCGAAACGTCGATATTGGGTGGTCCTTTTCAGGACCAACATCTGCCCAAGAAAGATACATGGTGTACCGTGAAACCTACTACACTATTCTTCTTCGCCATGGAAACCTTCAGAAATTATAACACTGATTAGTACTAGGCATTAATTAGACAGGTCCAGATTTGAGGTAAAGTTAATGCGCTAGCCTAAGCTAGCCCTACCCTAGCACATGTCTTGCCATTAATGGCAGCTAGTTTATTAAGTGTTTAAGAATTGGATATATATATATATATATATATATAGATCTAAGCCTATAAGACCTATGTAACTATGTAAGGGTACCGGTAATTTGACCATGTTAATTCATTCTGAGCAACGTGAATGCTTACGATCGGCACTGGTCGAGGCAAAGTCCACGCGCATGCGTACTCTCAATCCGAAGACGCAAGTCATGAATATTCATATGTTGGTCCAGAACTCGGTGGGAAAAATAATTTCGCGTCCGGTACAGCATATTCAAAACGTCTTAGTGCCTGATGGGCGTCTATGACGATTTGTTTTCGGTTTCATTTTTCCAAAAGTAAGAATATGTACATAAGGGATAACTTCCAAAATCAGATAAATCTACGTATATTATTGAACTGACGTGAATAAATGTCAGTTTGACGCACAGAAAATGAAATAAATCACAAATCATTCAGAATAGGGTTATAGGCAAAAAAGGCAGAATATCTCGATTACATCAACGAGAGAGACTCCAGTGAAAACATCAAAAAGGTATATACTCCAATGTGTGACCAAAAGGAGTTTGAAATACCCATACAATAGTTAGACTGTATAAATTGTTGCTGTTTTTAAATAAATTTTTAAACAAATAAAATAAAGGAAACTTGGAACTTTAGACAAACATCTGCTATTTCAGAAAATGGAATAACCAAAGTATTTGGCATATATACCCAACTGTATATTCTATTCATGATAAATACAGGCATGGATAAAAAAAAATTGCATGGAATGTAAGCAAAATCAGCCTTTTCAGGAAGTTGAGTAACCAAACTAACTGACAGATTCGATTATGTATGTCGTGATGAATTACATGTATATTTTATCGTATATGTAAGGACAAACGTCAACAACAAAATAGCAACGAATTAAGAAAAAGTTTAAGCAAAACATTAGCAATGTGGGAATATCTCGTAACATCAACGAGGTGGATTCCAATAAATTAGAATAATTGAAAAAAGGCTTGAATAACCCCCAAAGAAGTCAAATGCTTTATAAAAGTAGACAATTTTTGGCAAATTATAACAAAACAAACACATTTAGGAAATGGAGTAACCAAGTTTAGTCATGATAAATGAAGGTATATGTTTTCAGTTGGTGCATCTTGAGTCTGAAGAGTATGAAATACCACTTGGGAAGTAAGATGCTACAATTTTATTTCCATTTTTTTATATTGTAAACAAGAGCAGCCATTTGTGCATGGTGGAGTAACCACAGCAACTGAGGGGTTAAACAACAAAAGTATGATAAATATCGGTATCTTCAGTGAATACATCTTAAGTCTGAAGAGTATGAAATACCACTTGAAGATGCTACCGCATTTTTAAAGTATAAATTGTAACCTAACATGACTAAAACAACCATTTCTGGAAATGGAGTAACCAAAGCAACTAAGGGGTTAGACAGTACATAAAGAAACATAGGTTTACTGTTCGTACGTCTTTTAAGAGTCTGAAGAGTACGGAATGCCCCCTAAAGAAGATGCTACAAAGTTGATTTATTTTTTCTGTATGAATTGTAAACCAAAGCATCATTTCTAGAAGCATGGGAAGTGATGTAACCATAGTATCTGAGTGGTTGAACTGTATGCAAGTAAGTACATGTAGTTACTAGTCATAAAAATACATGTATTTGTTTTCCGCTCATATTTCATAAATATAGAAAATCGATTTATGAGAATGGAGAAATATCTGTCAAAAACTTGCTTGAATATCTTAAGGTAAACAGCAAATCATTGTTAGATTCCTTTTTCTTGCTTGATAACAGATTTCTTTTTTTTTCAAACATACATGAAAATAATCATGAAGAAGAATTTCATTTACTCATCCTGGTGCTGATAGTCATTCCAAGCGGATGCTCCTTTGGGTTTCCATTGAAGACAAACCTTAGTGTTCTTAAGAAATATCTTGGTCGACACGCCATCCTTTTTTCTCATGTCATATGCAACTTTTGCGAGATGACCGCGTCTGGCCTTGAGGGCAGGGGGGAGGTCGGTGCGGATCGAGATGCGTTTTGGAGTAGGACTACCAGGTATGGGTTGCGCGTTGACTCGTGGTCGTCGATCTCTATTCTCGAAGGCGGATAGAACTTTATTTCGGTCGGTCATATACACAAATTTGACAATTATTGGGTTGGGCGCTGTGGGTTGAAAGCTTGCGTCATTAGTCTGTCAAAGATGCAGTCTGTCATGAATCTGTCAAAGATGCAAACAAAAAATCCACGAGTGATGCGCTAAGCATTGGCAATGCAGGCACATCAGTATGTTGTGGAAATAATCAAAGGCTCAGAAAACATTGGGCCAGACTACTTGAGTCGATGCCCTGAGTAAATCAGTGTATGGTAACTTTTCTTGTGGCTATTTTGTTTTTTTCAGTTTAAGGTTACTGGAAAATAAATCAAAATGACAATTTTAGGTTGAGGGGCAAATGTCACTCAAGTGGATATTCAAAATTAACATTTTGTAATTTATTTTCCTCATTTAGTATAGGGAGCTTATAATAATTTTCAAGGATTGGATTATTTTAGATAAGCTGTGAAATAGAGTTCTTTGCAGCGAGCGATCTGTTGTAAATATGCTTGATAGGTGATCACTGGTGTAGAACTCTATTCTTTATGACCGCATGCCCGTGGTAGCATAAATTACGCAAATGAATTTGGGGTAAAGGTCACGAGCCACACCCGTCGCATTAGGTCGGGCAAGGCTACGTGCGTTTGGTTGGGAACCCGTCATTACGTTTCTTGTGTTGATTCGAAAATGTTCTGTTTCAGTTCCTGCCTGCAAGCTTAAGGAAAGCTGAGATGTTTTTTTGTTTTGTTTGAAGCCAGTGTTTGGTAATTTCTGTTGTCGAAGATGACACAGCTAAACCTACACTTCAGTTCCAATACATTCTTTTTTTTTTGGAAAACTCACGTGCGGTGGTAAGCGTTCATTTAAATCTTTATTCATTGCTTATCAGGAAATAATTTGTATTTTGAGGTTCTGAAGCATTAATCTATTATTACTTATTATACAAGCATGATAGAAGGTATCGCTTATGGTTTAATAGCTTTTTTGGAAATGTTATAGTGTGAAAAATGATCAATTATGACTCAAGCAATAATTGAATTTCATTGCATTCCTCTTATCAACATTTCCATTTGTTTTCTAATCAGATATAGGATTGGTGTGTATGTGTATGAATGCGAGTGGTTGTGCTCAGAGGGCATTCGGTAAATCATAATGGTTTTCAGATGAGATTTCTAGATGAAATTTTGAATTATTCTTTAACAGAGTTTCCGTTGGGGTTTAAAGCTGCTGATAATATGACGTCAAAAGGACAGTCGAAGCATTTACCGATACATACAACGTAGACGTCAGAGGGCGCTGTCTCCGGTGGGGCGCTACGGAATCGTCGAGGAGTCGTCGGTGGATCAGGACATTGCACATGCGTGACATCGATATCGTAGGACTGTTGTGTTTTGGCATGCCACATGTACATCGAGCCCATTCTCGAACTTTTTCAGGTTTTCCCCTTGTATGAATGTGTTTGATTGAGTGAGTGTTTGGGTGATTTATTTAGATGTCATTTCAGATCAACTTGGCCAAAAAGAAATTCATTGTTTAATTTGATATTACTTTATTGATAATGGAATTTCACTGATTGTGTGATATCAGAGAATTGAATTCTATTTGAACTAAATGTACTCAAAATAAATTCAAAGTCTTAAAAGTCTATTATTTGGTCTCTTGTCCTAAGATCTCCTTCTCTTATTTACTGGTTCCTTAACAGGGCCGTGACACAGACAAACCTAAATGGGGGATCCATCATGAAGCTCTAAACCAAAGAGAAGAAATTACATTATATTCATTATTATTTCTTCCGGACCTAGGCTAGTTTGTCGAAAATCAATTATATTAATCAGGAATGATAATAGCGATGATTGCCTAATCATTGCATGAACTAATCAGCCCCCCATGTCTGACCTTTGACCGCGCTTATCCTGTTTTCAGTGCGCGTGTCGCCACTCTGTCTATTGATAACTCTGGGCGTACCTATATAGGATTTTCCACAGGGGGGGGGGGGCAAATTCGTCCGCCAAAAAAAATGACAAGCAAAAAAAAGGTCTTCAACCACAAATAAAGGATTTCGTACGAGACAACAATTTGACAAGCATGACATCGGCATATATTATTTGACCGATAAACTGATCGGGCAATTAAATTAGAACAATATTTCTGTTTCTGTTTGTGGTAACTCCCGTAGGAACTCGGCAGGACAGCATATTTGCTGGTAAACGCCAAGCTGGTATATAACCAATTACCTATGAAACATTTTACGTCTAGGTTTATCAGTCATAGTGGCTGACGTTATAGACGACAGATATCACTCTCGGGCCTTTTTATCAAAGTGGAGACAATGGCAGAGTTGGGGTTCGAATTAACTCACAACCTTGCGATTATGAGTCCGATGCTCTAACCACTGGACCACACGACCCGGAACAACACCGGAACCAGATCAGATCCTTTGGGATCCATAGCACTGAAAGGTACGTTTTATATTCTTGGTCGCAACTTATCATTACGTTCTATATCATAAAACGTATTCTTCCACTCGAGACGCATTCAAAATTAATACAGTAAATCTAATTTTTTAATGACATTTTGAAATAAACTTTGACAAAAATATAGGAATATACATGGGAATGCTTTAAAAAAAACATAGTAAAAAGATGATGGACGGGGTTACTACGCAATGTCTGCCACGCACGTGACTTAATCCATGGTGATTGTAATTACTAGTACACTTACTTTGCAAAGTGCATGAAACATTTATGGCGTTATACAGGGTGTATCAAAAAAAAAGTTTACACTTGGAAAAAATCCTGTAAAATCATACATTTGTCATATTCTGAAGATTTTTCCACATTTTAATATTGGTACAGATCCATTTAAGCAAATGACGATATAACTGTCGAAAAAATATTTCCACTTGAGTGAGCACCACTTACTTTCGAAAAGTTGGTGAAAAATGATTTGCGCAGAACTGTGAAATAGTTATGCGAATAAAAGTAGACCATAATCATGAAGAAAACATGGAATTTTGCTAGTAAAATTGATTTGAAGATATATTTTACCTTTTTTTTTTACTTGTTTCCTTGTCAAAAACACTTCGAAGAGTGCTTTGCACCCCACTCCCTCACACACCGAGGCCATCGTGACGATATTTGCTTTACACTGAGCTGTGATGTACATGAAATGGCTTAGGCTTGATTCTCATTTTGTTAATCATTGTCAAGCATGTAAAAGTGTGGAGAAACAAGTATTAAATGAAAAATGAAATGTAAACCCACTTTAATTTATAAAAACATTGTGAAAAATGCTGGAGATGTCTGATATAAAATTTTGTTCAGATTCAGTTGCCCTCATATCCAGCTGGCACAAAAAGGGTGAAGGTTGTGCTCATTGGCGGCGGAAGCCAAACAAATTAAGGGGGTTCCACCTGAAATTTTGTGGCGGACACATGTAAAAAAAATTGACATGCAAAAAAAAAAAAGGTTATCAACTAAAAATTCAGGGGGGGACCACCTGAAATTTGTGATGGACACATGTAAAAAAAAAATTGACAAGCAAAAAAAAAAAGGTTATCAACTAAAAAATTCCCCCCTCCCCCCACCCACTAGCGTACCTACGGGGAGGGGCAGAGGGGCAGTCTGCCCCCCTGACGAGCCACCACCCATGCATGTATCACTGCACCCCCTGACGAGCTTGAAAGACCTTTTTGCCCCCCCCTGACGAAAATCCTGGAAAATCCTAGGTACGCCACTGCCCCCACCTCAAATTGAGGGGGGCATTCCCCCCGTCCCCCCCCCCCCCCCCCCGCCGGAAGCGAAATTATTTTTCCCACCGAGTTCTGGACCAACATATGAATATTCATGACTTGCGTCTTCGGATTGAGAGTACGCATGCGCGTGGACTTTGCCTCGACCAGTGCCGATCGTAAGCATTCACGTTGCTCAGAATGAATTAACATGGTCAAATTACCGGTACCCTTACATAGTTACATAGGTCTTATAGGCTTAGATCTATATATATATATATATATATATATCCAATTCTTAAACACTTAATAAACTAGCTGCCATTAATGGCAAGACATGTGCTAGGGTAGGGCTAGCTTAGGCTAGCGCATTAACTTTACCTCAAATCTGGACCTGTCTAATTAATGCCTAGTACTAATCAGTGTTATAATTTCTGAAGGTTTCCATGGCGAAGAAGAATAGTGTAGTAGGTTTCACGGTACACCATGTATCTTTCTTGGGCAGATGTTGGTCCTGAAAAGGACCACCCAATATCGACGTTTCGACAAGTGTGTTCTTGTCTTTTTCTCCTGAGGACGACAAGAACACACTTGTCGAAACGTCGAGATTGGGTGGTCCTTTTCAGGACCAACATCTGCCCAAGAAAGATACATGGTGTACCGTGAAACCTACTACACTAATCAGTGTTGTAGTGCCTTGATGCTCGGCCTTGGCCTTAAGGCGCCTTAATGCCTAGCTACTTTTTCAAAGCCTTGGCCTCGAGAGGGCCTTGGACTTGAGGATTTTGAGCCTTGATTTGTTTTTAAAGGCATTTTCAAGGCATTTTGTATTTTGTACTTTCATTTGTTTTAATAAGTAATTATAAATGTTTCAATTGTTTTTTTAAATATATATTTAATAACACTAATGGTCAATACTACCAATCACCAGTAACAGTAGCAGCAGCAGTAGTAAGTGTACTAGCAGTGTCATCAATTGTAATTGTCACCATTATCAAGAAATTCAAACAAAGAATACATCAGTTATGAAAAATAGCATTATGTATTGGTAATGTGTTGTAATCATATGATGATAATGACAGTAAATAATAATGGTCATGATCAAGATAATAGTGCTTTGATGACAAGAATAATTTTTACATCTGACTGCAATTTTGACAACAATTTTCATACTTTAAACATAGCTAACTCTAAAGAACGATAACAAGGTTGATTTCTATTCCATTAGGATTTTCCTTGTATTATTTTCTTTGGCCAACAAGAAAAGATTTGGTAAACTTGAACACAGTCTCCAATTGTGTCATATCCAAATGGGTTATGTCAATGGCATGATGAGCCAGAAACTTTGAGGGGCCAAGCATGGCATATATAGAGCAAAATTTCTGTCAAAAAAGAAGAAGAAAGCGATTGAAGCGAGCGAGTGAACAAAATTTGTCCCCCTCTTTCTATAAGAAAAGCTAATTCTGCAATAGATTGTTCAAAAAATAATATCACATTTACTCCATCTTTTCCTTTCCCTTCCCCCCCTTGTCTAAGTTTATTCTTGGTGGTGGGACTTCTTCTTCTATCTATCTCTCTTTTAAATTTTATATTTGTTTTGGGTCAGATTGACAAAACAAAGGGGAAAAAATGTTTACTTCTTTTTAATCATATATCGTTCAACATTGAATCTCATTTCTCTACAGTTTCAAGGAAATAAACAACGTATCTGTTTTTGTGTCAATATGGTTTCAAGAAATAATAATAAAAAAAAAATAATTTGATAATTAATAATTATTAATATTATCAATAAGTATTAATAATTAATGATTAATTAACTGTTTAAAAAAAGTGGTTGTAAGCAGAAAAAAATATGAAAACTGACAAGAGTCCTAAAAATGACTCATTTTCAGTTTAAGCATTTGAAAATTTGAGCTTGCGCTTTGTGCTCTCTTGCCCCCCCCCCAAAAAAAAAAATCCCTGTAGGATTTTTTTTTCCAAATGAAATATGCCCTTTTTAAAAAAGAAATACCTTCTTTAATAATAAAACATAATACATTTTAAGGTTCGAAAATCGCAGATTTTGAATCGTGCTTGCATCAATTATTGTTTAGTACAGTACTGCTAATGGTTACAAAAATGTATAGAATGTTGCTTTATGGTTGAAATATCCCAACTATTTGGCTCGCTTCCTGCACTCGCATCAATTATTGTACTCGTTCTCTTCCCGTTCACAAAAAAATGCTTAGAATGTCCAGTTTTCAGGTTGGAATATCACACATTTTTTAGCTCGCGCTTTGCGCTCGCATTATTTTTTATTGGTGAGTTATGTATCTTATTTAAAATGCAGTAATTAACTGCTTAATTAACTGCTTCCTTTACTGGTCAGTATATAAAAAGAATTAGCGAGCGCAAAGTTATTTTTTAGTTAGATACACATCTTTTTCATGATTACAAAACCAGCTCAGAATAAAATAATTTCCATGTCTTATTACACAACATCAGAATTTATTTTTTTTTCAAAACCGCTTGCTCGCTATGCTTTCTCGCTGAGAAGTAAAACCTAAAGCAAAATATCTATCTTATAATTAAAAATCATTTTAGAAGGCCTTTGCTCAACTTAATTTCTTTAAAACACACAATTACTTCACGCAGTTCATAATCTCATTTTGAAAATACATGTATCTGTTTGCACAAAAAAACTCATTTTGATAAATGGGTGCCTTTTTGGCGTTGACCCCCCCCCCCATGATAATTTTCTGCTGCCCCTGTCCCAGGAAGTGCATGGAGAAAAACATACGTTGAGAATGCCAGGATCATATGACCGTGGTAATAATAATTATTGCAATGTAAATCGCCTATACAAAAATTATGGATTATGTGTACACAGGTAACTATATCATTATTTTAATAGGTCTCTATCATGAAATTATTTTTGTTTTAAATGTACAAAGGTTAATTTTTTTCTCGCTCAGTCCCCTCGCTCACATACATTTTACCATGTGTGATGTCTGCCGCCTAAGTATTGTTAGTTCATTGTTCTGTATATTGTAAGTTTGAAATGCCTTGGCCTTGAGGTTTTCAGGCCTCGGCCTTGGGTTTCCATGCCTTGGCCTTGGCCTTTGGTATTGAAGCCTTGACCTTGGGTATTAAAGCCTTGGCCTTGGAGGTTTGAGCCTTGACTACAACACTTAATAGCCGACTAATGTCATGGTTAACTTCGAACTGGTTAATTCCGAACTTCACGTTTAATTAGGTTTAGACAAATATCAGCTTATTTGCCATGGTTTAATATGTCTAGTCCGTGTACAAAACCAGTCCTAGATCTAATTTTTTAAAATCTTAGTTCTAGTCTATAGTCTCTATATCTAGACTCTGATCTACGCTGTATCAGCATGGAACCACTAGTGTACCAAGGGGGAGGGGGGGGGAAGACTGTCCCTCTGACGAGTCACAACTGATTCAGGGGACGTGCTCCCTTTGAGAAGCCAAATTAATAATTTGGAATGTAAAAATGCAATGAAAAAGACGTATGTCCCCTTTTTTTAACGTGAAGATCTTTTTTTTTTCAGCTAAGAAATCCATAATTAATTTGGGGTGAATATCCTTTTTTTTTTTTGGGGGGGGGGGGCTTGTCACATTTTTTCGCGGACGAAATATCCTCTAAAAAATTTGCCCCCCTTTTGGAAAATCCTAGGTACACCAGTGCGTGCATGGAACGTATTCTAACGTCAGGCACAAATTAACGTCAGTGATCTTGATCCCCGTCTTCACCCAAAATTAAGGATTTCGTAGGTGAAAAAAATTTGAAAAGAAAAAAAAGAAAGATTTTTTTCACGTTCAAAAGGGGGAACATTCGTTGCATTTTGACATTACAAATTATTAATTTGGCTTCTCAAGGGGGGGGGGGCACGTCCCCTGGATCAGTTGTGACTCGTCAGGGGGGCAGTCTGCCCCCCCCCCCCCTTTGGTACACTAGTGGTTCCATGCTGATAGCGCGTAGATCAGAGTCTAGATCTAGAGACTAGACTAGAACTAAGATATTTATTTTAGATCTAGGACTGGTTCTGTATACGGACTAGACATATTAAACCATGGTAAATAAGCTAATATTGGTCCAAACCTAATCAAACGTAAAGTTCGGAATTAACAAGTTCGAAGTTAACCATGGCATTAGTCGGCTATTCATATTAGTATTTTGGCATTAGACAGGTCCAGATTTGAGGTAAAGTTAATGCGCTAGCCTAAGCTAGCCCTACCCTAGCACATGTCTTGCCATTAATGGCAGCTAGTTTGATAAGTGTTTAAGAATTGGATGTATATATAGATCTAAGCCTATAAGGCCTAACTATGTAAGGGTACCGGTAATTTGACGATGCTAATTCATTCTGAGCAGCGTGAATGTACGATCGGCACTGGTCGAGGCCAAGTCCACGCGCATGCGTACTCTCAATCCGAAGACGCAAGTCATGAATATTCATATGTCGGTCCAGAACTCGGTGGGAAAAATAATTTCGCCCCCCGGAAGCGGGGGGGGGGGGATTGTGCTTACTAAGTGTTGAAATTTCATTTTGGGTGGAAAATTTTTTACAAAATGCTTGAATGTTTCTGTTTTATTTCAGTTGACTAAAATTGCAAGGGAAATGTATGAGAAATGTTGTGCAGGGTAAGTTTGATTTCGCCCTTACCCCTTGACACAGCATGAAAACAAGCATTTCTGCGCAAACAGATTTCTGCGAGCTTCACAAAAACGGATAGTGCTCACTCAAGTGTAACATTCTGTCAAAACTTTTTAATTTCACTGGATAGATGAGACCCAAACCCAAGATTGTATGTGAGAAAATTACCCACATGTTGAATATTTATTAATTTCAAGGGCTTTTTCAAAATGTAAACTTTTTTTGATACGCACTGTAGATTCAACTCAGCAGTGACATGGATCTGCTCTGGGGGCTACACAGACAGAAAATTAAGTTTAACACGTACTGTCATTTGTTGTAACAATATCGACAGGATGGATGGCAATCGACAAAGGGTAAGATAATCATGTTTTTTATTGTTTTTACTCCAACATCATTTTATAAATTATTTATAATTATGTTCATAGGCTATACTAAGTGCAATACACATATAATTCTTTTATGTTTTTTTTTTCTTTTTCGTTTTATTTTTACAAAATAATATACAAAAGTTGTTGGCCTGGTTAGGAATTAACTATAAGAGCTTTAAACCAATAATATTGATTTATTTTTAAAAATAACTTATCTTACATGAATGTACATCAGCTCGTTTATCATGTTTATGATCTATTACTAGCATGGGTTTTTTTGTCTCGCCTGTTTTTTTCTGCAGACGTTTTTCTATATCATTGTGTTCATCTGCAGCACGCCACATGTAACAGGTAGGGTGTAATATATATATATATATATATATATATATATATATATATATATATATATATATATATATATATATATATATATATATGCATAATATAATATAATATAACATAATATAATATAAATATGTGAAAATATGATGGTGATGATGATGATAATGATGGTAGTGTTGGTGCTGAGGATACCAAACTTGATAACATTGAAGATGATGACAGGGCCGTAGCCAGAAGCATTTTGTTGGGGGGGGGGTGTACCAGCTAAATTTGCCAACTAAATTTGGCGTGACAGCGCCAACGTGAGCACAGGGGGGGGGGTCTGATGGGGGATGTGCCCCCCCCCCTACAATAATCACATGCTAAAATATTTTGAATTTTTAGAATTGAATTAGTGGCATTTGGTGAATACTTTAAATATACAAAGACATTTGCACTGTAAAAATAAACATTTATGATCAAAATAGAAAGGCTAGTGTGCCGTAGTTACTAACTTGCAGTATAATGATATACCCTATGCATTAATAATATCAAAATAAAAGATTTGTTAATTTTTAATTGACCTTCTGTGCAATATGTCTCAACTAAAATTTCAAGAGTGCTACTGCTGACAGTGGCGTACCGTGGGTCACAGCATTGTGAGGGGGCACCAGCAAAAATGTTGAGTCATTAAGTGGGCGCGCGAAGAGCGCTCAATTGCCAGGTATACTGACCTAATAGAGACATTTTAAGGATTGTGCCATTAAACGGATATGTATCTTAGTGATCAAATAATGCGAGCGCGAAGCGCGAGCTGAAAATGTTTCATATTCAGTCCTAAAAAGGGACATTATAAGCAAAGTTTTGTAATCATGATACGTACCTGTCTCACAAAGAAACAATGCCACACCCCCATACCCCCCCCCCCCCTCTAGCTACGGCCCTGTATGATGATGATGATGTTGATTATGATGAAGGTGATGATAAGTTCGGAATTCCCCCCTTCTTCGCTCCGTGAAATTTACAGCATTATTTTTTTTTAATATTCCTTCAAATCTCAATTATTCCAGTAGGTGGGAATTTCATAAAGGTGTTTGTAAGTTGTGAGCGAAATTTACAAACGACATGGTTATTCTATGCAACATTCAATGCAAACTACAGACCCATATCATTATTATCAACTTTTTCAAAAATATTAGAAAAGATATTTTTTTCACGTACAATTGACTTTTTGAATAATAACGAAATTCTAACTTGTTGTCAGTTTGGTTTTAGAAAACATCATAATACATCTCATGCTATCTTGTCCCTAATCAACAAAGTAGCTAACTCTTTTGACAAAGGCTCCCATACGATAGGAATGTTTTTAGATTTTTCTAAAGCGTTCGACACAATAGATCACCAAATTCTTTTATATAAACTGTCACATTATGGTATTAGAGGTATTGCGTTAGACTGGTTCCGTAATTATTTACACGAACGCCAACAATATGTTAGCATTGGAAATCATGCGTCACAATTGAGAAATATTAATTGTGGTGTCCCTCAGGGTTCAATACTTGGCCCGCTGCTTTTCATACTTTATATCAACGACTTTAACAGATTCTCGGACTAATTTTCATTTATTATGTATGCAGATGATACCAATCTTTTTTTTCACACACAAACATAGAAACTCTTTATCAGATAGTCAACTCCGAATTAAACTTTGTGTCAACATGGGTTAAGGCCAACAAATTATCCCTAAATCTAGAGAAAACTAATTTCATGCTATTTAGCAACACATTTAATGAACTACCTTATCCAATTCTAATAGATAACATACAAATAAAACAGGCAACTACAACAAAAATTTTAGGAACATTCAGTGATGACAAACTTTCATGGAAATATCACATTAATAATATATGCAAGGTAATATCTAGAAATGTTGGTGTAATAAACAAGCTCAAATGGGTATTCCCCCCTAACATTCTGAAATCTTTATATTCAACATTAGTTTTACCCCCACTTGAATTACGGAATACTCGCCTGGGGAAACAGTGCAACATATATGTTAAATAAAGTATTACTCTTACAAAAAAAAGCTATGCGGATCATAAATCAGGTTGATTTTAGACATCATACAGACGGTCTTTTCCAATCAAACAATATTCTAAAAATTTACGATATTTATCGATTGAATCTTGCGATTCTTATGTATCAGTATAACAACCAAGGGTTACCCTCCATTTTTAACAACATATTTCGAGTCAATAATGAAATTCACCGTTACCCAACTAGACAAATCAATTTGTATCATCTGCCAAGGACTCGTACAGCATTTACACAGAACACTTTTATATTTACTGCCCCCAAATTTTGGAATTCCCTTCCCCTAAATACGAGAGAGAGCTTAAGTATAGGTACATTTAAATTAAAGGTTAAAAATTCACTACTTCCCCCTACTCACAACAAACCTCAATTACTTGATAATCATACAGATCCCACCTCCCCCCGACCCCTTTCCCCCACTCCCTCTTCCTTATTTGTCTTTTCCTTATCGTTTTTTTTTTTTTTCTTATTCTTTCTCCTTGTCCCCCGTCCATCGTTCTGTTTGTTTTGTTTTGTTTTGTTTGTTTGTTTGTTTTTTTGTTTGTTATATCATCCATGGCCATGTATTTATCTTCCATATGTTCAGCGATTTTCCTACTATTGATGAATGATCATTTACCAAGTTTACATTATATTACGTTATTTACATTATTTACGAATTCGAGAGATCAGCGTCCAACGAGCCTAGCTTCTCAGTTGGTCTCTCTTTTTATTTCACCCCTTTCTTTTTTAACAAACACACGAATACTCAAGCTTTTAAGAATGTTAAGTTTTATAAAATGAGGATATATAAGTATCGTATTTTGTTCGTATAATTACCCAATCTTTGCAAATGTATAAGGTCGTTACTTTTGTTCATTTTTGTAATTGTATTTATGTATTTGTATTTATGTATTTTTGACTTGTATGTGAAAAATGGAAAGAAAAGAAATGGAATAAATCAATAAATCTAAATCTAAAAAATCTATACACCAAATTTTATTGATGTTGATTTAGCGCAAAAGAAAGGATCACTAGTCGTACGTAAAGTCGCTCATAACTTGCGAAAAGCTTTCTGAAACACCCACGAGATGTGTAGTTATCAACTTAATATTGGATGAGCCTATTAATATTTTTAGCAGAAATATGGCGCAATATAACTGCTGTGGATCATCATCATAATGATCATGATGCTAAATCGCCTGTATGATAAAAAATCATAATGGTGATCAGAAAATCATGATAATATATGGTCTTGATGAAAACAATTGCTCTCCAATGTTATATATCGTTTGTAAACTGTCTCAATAACAAGAATAAATCATCAGCAATAGAAAGATAACGTACGAATCTTATGCACTTAATTTATATGATATCAATGCAATTCAATAACAAAAATGGGAAATAACATAGAAATGTACTACACAAAAGTACACATGATATATAACATCAAAATGAACATTTTTTAACGTACAATTACCCTCGTTTGCATAATTATTCTTCTTCAATTGGCTCAAAGGATCGTTCTGTAAAAAATGAAGTGCTAATTTAGCACTTTTTCATTTTTACAGTGGAGAGAGTAGAGTTTTGTATTCCATAAAAGTTACCAAACGTTTATTGAAATATTTGTGAATTTATTCGTTTATTCATTCATTTATTTATTTGTTTATCATTTAATGATGTTTTTATTCATTCATCCATCTGTCTATTTATTCATGACAGGTGCATCGGAGAGCCTAGGGTCATGCCCGTACCTAATACCGTCCTGCCCACGTGTTGAAGTCAATGGCAACGTCATTCAGTACGTCGCGAAATTGACCCCCTTCGTCCCTGAGATGCTGGCAAATGTTGTTCCCGAAGGGGCAAGGGGAGGGACATATTATGCTTGTACCAGACCAGGTAAGTCACGTGATTTAGAGTAAACTTGATACATGTAACTGTTATCAATTTCACTATCAATCAAACCAGGGGGTCGTTTCATAAAGCTGTTCATAAATTAAGAGCGACTTTAAGAACGACTGGTGATCCTTTCTTTCGCGCTAAAGCATCTCCAATGAATCTACCATTTACCACAAGAAAGGATCACCAGTCGTTCTTAAAGTCGCTCTTAACTTACGAACAGCTTTATGAAACACCACCCAGGGACCCGTTGCATAAATGGTATTTTGTTTGCCAGAGTTTTTTACGGCAAAAAGTTTTATGCAAGTGGTCCCAGTAGGATTTTTTTCGCTTCAACGACGCCTAAAAGAACATAGAATATGTATTGCCAATGCCCTTTATGACAAAGCACAACCAATAAGCCTTTGTCGAAAATGGGTGAAACAGCCGTTTTGTCCTGGACTCTGGACAAAGGACGGAACTGCTGTTCTGGCTCATAAATCTTCGACAAAGTCCTCACAGCTGTTCATTGAATTTTGAGAGCATTTTTTAGTACATTTACTGTGTTCTTGAATCCGTCCCCGTTACAGTTGCGAAAAGTCGCTATTGATGCAGACACACTCCAACGAACCTACTCTGAACCAACCGAACCGCCATTCAAATGTGCATAATTGTACGTTATGAAATAGGGGTGACAGTATATGCGTCTTGCCAATAACACATTTTATTGATCTCAAATTCTCGATATAGTAGAAAATTCTTTTTGTTTCAATGGGGGCTTCAAAATGGTGCATTTTGCAATTCATGTAAAGGCTGTGCTTCTACTTCAGGACATCGTAATAACCCTATCCTGACAAAGACGTAGGACGTCGAAAATTAGAGGTTAATGAGTGTTTTATTTCCAAAGACGCAGTAACTGTCACCACTATTTTTTACTATCGATGCCAATACCTGAAGTTGTGAAATACTTGTAGATATTACAGATATAGACATGTAAATTCATTCAAAGATTTTGAAAAATAACGTGAAGCAGATCATATTTTTATAATACTTCTTTGTTCATGTAGACCTATTGCCCATCATTTGAATATTACCGTATTTAAAAAAATAAGCGAATCTTTTAAATGCAATAATTTTCTTACACTACATTTTTTTGGAGAAAAATGACAATGTTATGTTTGTTTAAACTCAACTGGGCGTTGTGGCGTGCGCCTGTAATCCAAGCTATGTGGGGAAGTTACAAATTGATGCAGAGGTTCGAGCCCTGGTCACGTCTTTCGGATGGTGACGTTAAAGGTCGGTCCCAGACGTAAATAATCATTTCTGATTGATACACGTCTGACAAAACTCAAATACACACACTGCAAAATGTCATTGTGGACTGATAAACTCTAAAAAATATTGGGTAAAAATGCTCCATGAGGGTAATTGTGTGTCAAACCAACATTGGGCATTTTTATTGATCCAGTGTGATGAGAATTTTGCTCATTCTTAAGTAATTGCTGCTTATTTTTTAACCTTACTGGACAATATACTTCACGCATTAGGTAAAATACTGCCTAAAATTGGTTGGACACATAATTACCCTAGTGTTGGTTAAAATTTTACCCAATATTTTTAAGAGTGTAGCAATATTCTATTGTTGTTTGAATCCTCCCTGTCTCACATAAACTAGACAGTTGAGTTTAATGGCATTGTCTCGCATGTGTTTCTGTTTATGGTAACTCCCGTAGGAACTCGACAGGACAGTACTTTGCTGGTAAACGCCAAGCTGGTATATAACCAATTACCTAGGAAACATTTTACATCTAGTTTATAGTGGATGACCTTATAAACGACAGATATCACTCTCGGGCCTTTTTATCAAAGTGAAAACAATGGCAGAGTTGGGATTCGAACTTACAACCTTGCGATTATGAGTCCAATGCTCTAACCACTGGATCACACGACCCTTGTTCAAGGTGCCTTGCGGTGTTCTGGTGTTATAGCCGCATACCGACCTTCCATCACACACATGCATGCACTATGAAATTTTCGGAGTGTTAAATAGTAATTGCATAGCGTTATTAACAATTTAATTTGTTTGCATGTATGTACAATTTTCAATATTATGATATTATATTTTCCATCTTTATGTATACTTAATATTAAATCAATTGGAAAACAAATTTATTTGTATGCACACGTCGACCAAGAAAAGAATCTTGAACCTTAACCCCAGTTCCAGTGTTTTCGTCATATGTGTTTTATGACAAACTATTCCATTTTACCTTCGTGTCTTATACTCTCATTTCACACACATAATATGTAGAGTTATAAGCTTCAGCCATCCGTTAACATCTCATAATTATTACGAGCTTCGACATCGCCTTGAAATACAATCAAGAATATACAGATGAAAATATAGCTGCGGAATTATCACGCTGTCCAACAACAACAAAGTGAATTAACAAGAGTGCCCCGAGTTTGTTTATTAATTAATAACAACAAATCTTCATATCCTTTAGGATTCCAGCCATTTCTTCTCCAGTCAACGGTAGCAATCGTTACAATGTTGGAGGACATGTCATAGACACTGGCGGATACGGGGGGGGGGGGAACAGCCGGCCCGTGCCCCCCCCCCCCCCCTTGAGATGCACAATTGAAATTTGTAATGTAAAAATGCCGTAAAAACAGAAGTGTGCTCCCTCCCCTTCTGAATATGATAGTGAAAACTTTTTTTGCTTGTCCAATTTTTCTTCGGGAAAATGTGCCCCCCTATTGGAAAATCCTGGATCCGCCCCTGGTCCTACAACTATTTCGATTCGTGATACAATATGGGCGACGTTTATTGTTAACGCTACTCCAGGTTAAAGTAATTAAGGCAATCTAACTTCCATGTTTTTTAAATAGTTTCATCAAATCAAAACAAAACTAAATTGGGTAATTGTTACTGCCTTTTCACATGGCCTTTCTTTATTGGTGAGACATATTGATAATGGTGAATATTTTTTAAACACTCAATATAGAAATTATCAGTGTTTGAGCTCAGGAAAGTGTTCATTAGGTGATCGAAATTAATTGAACACTATGTCAACTAACAATTAAATTGCTCGTCTGGTTACTGATCACACATATTGTTGATTTGCTTTGTGTATGATTTGACAGTTTATATATTTAGTCATTTTATGTCGGGTAATTCACAACAAACAAGCTTTATTGAACAAACAATCGGTCCTGTAAAGAGTTTTGATTAGAAAATATCTGGAAAAGACACTTTCTCTTTCAAATTATTAAGATGTGGATATTCAATTCACTGTTCTCGTATATGGACAGTTTGTCCAATTTGATCGCTGTTATTAAAGATGTTCTTTAAGATTTTTGTTTTTGTTGTGTTTGTCAGCTCAAGATTTTCTATTTCAACGTTCAAAGAATTACGCCTCACCTTGAATTTATGCTGTGGCAATTTTTTGTTCATTGTCCCACTGGCTCCGGAGATAAATGAATATTGGTATATTTGTATATGTTACCCCAACCTTGCGAAGTAGAGAGGTACCCTCCCCCCCCCCCCCCCCCCCGGATGTTCACAAATACGACCCTGAGTACCCATAATGAGGAAGAAAGTTTCCAACGGCCGTGGACATGCAAGAGAAAATGCCAAAAGACCTTTTGTAGCATATCCTTTAAATATTGCATGATTCGATTGTCTGTTTTGGCCATGGAATTTGTTTAATTAATTCAATTTAATTAACCTTTGGTTGTAATAGAAAAGTGAAATAGTCAAAATTTAAAAAACGACAACGAGCCATCAATGATCATCATTTCGTGTCAATTTCACGAAGGACGCTTTTTTAATTATTTTTCGAGAAAATTAATGACGATTTGAAGAATGCTTTGCAACCATAATGCCGCATCATCATCAAATGTCTTTCAGATAGGATGCAGTATGGGCATGCATTTTATTCATTTATCTATTTATTTCAGTCTTATTTAAAAAATCTTTTCAGAACCAAGAGGCTTGCTTTTCAAAAGAGCCCTGTTACATGAATATTTCAATACAAATGAGAACTTATAATGTACAAAACCATACAGATAGAACTACACAAAATAACACAACACATATGTAATTAAACTTAATTGAACTAAAATAAACTAAACTGAACTAAACTAAACTAGACTAAAAACTTAACTAAAAACATAACAAAACAAGACATAAAAAGGGAAAAGGAAACCGGTAACCAGCACGACATCAAAAGTATTGGCTTCTATTATTATAATAAAAATGAACCAGAAAATGTCCTGCATTATTTTAACAATGATGACAGGTTGATTGTGCGTATTTGGGTCTTAAAATAATTGAGTGTAGTTGCTGTACGAATATAGGTTGGTAGTTTGTTGTAGATACTTGGGGCTACAAATCAAAATGATCTTTTTCAAATTCAGTACGGGGTTTTGGTATGAACAGTGGATTTAATGTAGAATGGCGGGTGACGTTTTGTGGCAAGACCATTCAAGTAATAGGGTGCTAAGTCATTAAGTATTTTAAAGACTGAGATACAATACTGATAGTTAATTCTACTGTCAACGCTTTGCCATCCGAGACTGTTTAGTAAAGTTTCTTTGGTGTGTTGTCTGCGTTAAGAACTAGTCTTGCATATCTGTTCTGGGTGCGTTGCAGTTTTATCAAGTCCGTTTTGTTACATTTTCCCCAAACCACCGAACAATAGTCTATGTGGGGTAGAATAAACGAGTAATATAGCTGTGCAAGGATTTTCTCTGTTAAAAATGACTTTATCCTCCTAATGCACGCTATTGCTCTATTTATCTTTCTAATTGTATTCGATATATGTAATGACCAGTGGGGACATCCCGATAGACCGCGGGTCCGATAGACCGCGGGTCCGTTAGACCGCGGGTCCGATAGACCGCGGGTCCGATAGACCGCGGGTCCGTTAGACCGCGGGTCCGATAGACCGCGGGTCCGATAGTCCGCTGGTCCGATAGACCGCGGTGTGTGTAAAATTATGATCAGGATCTAGTGAATTCCAATGTCATCAAGAGGTCAAATGATACGAGGCCATGGGGTTCTATCAGGTGCGGATCCATGGGGGGCCGAGGGGGAACTGCCTCACCCCCAGCTCAAAAAAGAGGGGGTAGAGGGGAAAAGGGAGAGAATAAAAAAGAAAGAGGAAGATGGGAAAAGAAGAGAATAGAAAAGAGAGTAAGGAGAAAGGAAGAGAAGAAAAAAAAGAGAAGAAAAAGGGGAAAGGAAAGACATAGAAAAAGGGAGAAGAAAAGGGCAAAGAAGAGAAAAAAGAGAGGAGGGAAAAGGAAGAGAAGAAAAGAAAGGAGAAAGGAAAAGGAGGAAAAAGAAAAAAAGAGGAAGGAAGAGAAGAATATTTAAATAGAGAGGAAGATGGGAAGAAAGATAAGAAAAAAGAGAGAGAGAGGAAGAGGCCGGGGAAAAGAAGAGAAGAAAGAGAGAGAGGGAGGAAGGGGTGGGAGAGAAGAAAAAAAATATTAAAAGAGAAAAAGGGGAAAAGGAAAGAAAAAAAGGGAGAAGTAAAGGGGGAAAGAGAAAAAAAGTGGAAGAGGGAAAAGAAAGAAAAGAAAAGAACGGAGTAAGGAAAAGGGGGAAAAGAAGAAAAAAAGAGGGAGGAAGCGAATATTATTTAAAGAGAGAGGAAGATGGGAAGAAAGATAAGAAAAGAGAGAGAGAGAGGAAAAGAGGGAAAGAAAAGACAGAAAAAAGAGAAGAAAAGGGGGAAAGAAAAGAGGGGGAAAAAGAGAAGAAAAGGGGGAAAGGAAGAGGGGGAAAGAAAGAGAGAAAGAATGAGGATAAGAGAAAGAAAAAAGAAAGAAAAGGAGATGGGAAACGGAAGAGGGAGATGTTGACCTGGACGTCGATTTGATGGCTCCAAAATGACGTTCGAACTATGGGGCGCCGAACTGATGTTTGAACTGGGAGGGGGCGCCAAATTGATGTTCGAACTATGGGAGCGCTAATTTGAATTTTGACCATAATGCGACAAATACATGTTTCAGAGAGGGGAGGGAGGGCAAAGTTATATTTCACATGGGGGCGCCAAGTTTATGTTCAACCGAGGGCGCCAAATTGACCTTGAACTTAGAGGGCTTCATGGAAATTCATTTTCGACCGGGGCTCAACATTGCTCGTATTGCCTGTTTATACTGAAATATAATATGTCCTGCCCAAAAAACTTAAATTAATGCAGCTGAATTAAAATATCCCGTTTTTACGATAACAGACAAAAACAATGTTTTCGAGTTTTTAGTCTGTTTAGCGAGATAGATACCCTGTTCAGGCTCACAAAAAAGGGTTATTATCAAATTCAGCTCGCGCTACGCGCTCGCAATATTTGATTAATGAGGTATGCATCCTCTGCTTCAATCCCACATGTAAGTGTTAGTGTTTTTCAAGTCAACATACATAGGCCGATCCAGGGGGCAAAGATTTCCCCCCCCCCCCCATGGTGGCGCAAAAAAGGGGTAAGAAACAGAAAAAAAGAAGAGAAAAGGGACAGGCAATTAGAATAGGAATTATACCTTAGTCCTTCTTAAGTCAGTATATAAAAAATTTGAGCTCGCGCTTCGCGCTGGCATCAATAAAATTGTTTAGTTATATACGCATCCCGACCTTACAGATTTTTATGCTAACGAGAAGCACAAGCTGAAAATATTTGATATTCTACCTGACAACTGAAAATGTATTTTTCATTTGATCATTATAAAAGTTTTCAGCTAGCGCTTCGCGGTCGCATTCATTTCTTAATAGATATGCATCGTGTTCATCATAACAACTACTAACATAGGCGGATCGAGGCGGCCCGAGGCCAACCTCCCCCCTATTGACAGAGCAAATAAATTGGGAAAAACGGTAAAAGAAAAAAAAGGGGAAAGAAAGGAGAAAAAAGAAGACGAAACATAAAAGGAGGAAGACGAGTGAATAAAATAAGGTCAGGAGTAGACTTGGAAAACAATTTTTGAAAATATTTAATGTCACTATATTAAAGTTTCGCTCGCGCATCGCGCTCGCAATGCCTGCTCGATGAGATACATATCTTGCTCAATAGGCTGATATGTAGTTATCAAGTTTTTATATCAATATACAAAACATAATTCAGCTCGGACATCGATCTTTCATTTTGTTTTATTTACCAATTTATGTTTTTAAGTGCTCTGGAAAATGTCCGTTTTATGGTTTGAATCAACAATTGCAACATTTTGTGCGCTCGCACTATTTGCCAAGTAGGCCTACCTATTGTATTTTTGTTTTTCATATAAGATTCTCTAAATATACCTTTTCAGGTGTCTCGATCGTAAACAAATAATAAAGGCCTATGAGCTAGCGCTGCCTATATATTAATTCTATAACAAACTACTCAAATCCCCTCATTAAAAAATTCCGGATCGCGATTTGCGCTCGCATTATTTGCTACAATTATATCAACCAAAGAATCCTATTCATGATTACAAAAATACTTAAAATATCCAGTTTTCAGGCCTCATGCACTGTCAACATATTTCACACACTCATTAGGCTTAACAGATTAATAAATGTGAAATAAAATGTCTATGAATTCATAACAACTAAATTGTCCCTTTTCAGAAATAGATATTAACAAGTTTTAGGAAAAGAAATAGAAGATAGTCATCATTCTTATATGATGACAAAATGTCCTTAGGCCTAAAATGTCTCGATCCTAGGTCAAAATAATAATAACATATCAGCTCGCGCTTCGCGCTCGCATTATTTATATAGTGCTATCAAATTTCCCTATATACACAGTGCTGTAAACAGTGCTTAAATTGACCCTTTTCATATCGGAGTTTCAAATATTATTTTCAGCTCGGGCTCTGCGCTCGCATTATTGATTTTTATGATGAAAAATGAAATGTATTCAGATTGCCAGGATTCTGTCTAACTTTAAAACACGCACACGCATGTTTTTTGAGATACAAAGCTGGATCTTATTCAAAACGTGCTAAAATTATCCAGTTTCGAATCAGAATATCAAAAATTTTCAGCTCGCGCTTTGCGCTCGCATTATTATTGTAGGAAGATACCAAAAATTACCCATCCTTTTTCATGATTGACAAACATGAATCGAATGTCCCATTGGGGGATTTGAAATCTCATCTTTTTAGGTTGGAATATCAAAAATGTTCAGCTCGCGCTTCGCGCTCGCATTATGTTGCTTATAAAGTAAATCTAGGAAATGACTGTTAGGACATGGGCGTTTTGCCCTCCCAAAAAAAGAGAGAATCAAGACTGAGAAAAAATAGAGAGAAAAGGAAAGGGACTAGGATGAAATATAATATTGTTTTCCAAATATTATGTCAAAATCTATCACAACCTTGTATTCTTGTAATAGAAATGTCAACATATTTGCTTGCTCGCTTCGCTCACTGGCAACTTCTTATCAATTTTATGCGATACGCCATATCGAGCCCCCTCGAAATTGTTGGCTCATTACGGCACTGGGACAACCCCTCTCAAAGAAAAAAAAATCAACTTTGAGCGGCCGATCGGGGAAAATATGGGTGAAAAAAATGGCCCCTTCCCCCTATAGGCGGAAGCTGGGTCCGCCCCTGACTTAGGCTTTCAGGAAAAATAAAAAAAAATCAGATCGCGCTTCGCGTTCTCATTATTTATTTAGGCCTTGTGAGATACCTCAGTGTGTTTTTAGGAATAAAATCTCAGATTTTCTTTAACGTCTACCCCCTTTCCATTTCATTTATTTTTTTTATCTTGGTGCCCTCGCCCCCCCCCCCCCCCCCCGTGCACCTATGCTAAATAAATACGCCACTGATGAGGAGAATTAGTCGAGATTGCATTATTCCCAAGAGGTTATCATTAATATTATTGAAGGGTATACTAAAACAACAGTACAGAAACTATACAGCTCCCGTTCACACAATATTCTAGTAGTGCCTACATTGGTGAGTAGTTAAACCAAATTGAAAGCCCCCAAAATCGCTCGTGCTTCGCGCTCCCATTGATATTACATTATATATTCATGGATTTTTTTTTTCAAGAACGCAGTTAAAAGTGGTCTTTATTTTTTTTTAAATGTGATTATAAGATAATTCAAAATCCATTTAAGGCACTTAGGATAGCCTGGCCGGGAGGGAGTGGGCGCCATTTTTCGAAAAGTACACATGGACGCCAAACATCAGGTAAAATTTGCCCCCCCCCCCCCCACGAAATCCTGGATCCGCGCCTGGGTTCTATAACAATAACCCAATTAGGTCAATCACCCCCTGACAACTACTTCAAGGAAAATTTCATCCCCATATTTTTACCGCCGGGGACTGTTACCCCCCCCCCCCCGGAAATTTACCCTCCAGACAATTACCCCGGATAATTACCCCTAGTACGGAGCCGTGAAAATGCCATCAACGTGACGACATGGCGTGGTACTTTGTCTTACCATGTCTTAATTAATCATTGGTGGCGGAAGGCAAAACATTTACGGGGTCCACCTGAAATTTTGGGATGGACACAGGTAAAAATTTGACAAGCAAATCAACCAAACTTTTAGTAGGGACCACCAAATTTTTTTGACAAGAAAAAAAAGGTTATCAACCAAAATTAGGGGGACAAAAATATTTTAGGGGGGTCTACCTCAATTTAGGGGGGGGACGTAGAAAAAAAATGACAAGCAAAAAAAAAAGGTTCTCAACTAAAAATTTAGGGGGGACCGTCCCCCACCTCAAATTTAGGGGGAAATGTCTCCCCCCGCTTCCGCCGCCTAAGTAATTAATAAGCTTATTATTTCGACACAGCGATATATTCAATCTTGTCAAGTCGATATGTCCGCATGGCGAGATGTGTACAAGTCCCGGCAAGAAACCCGATATATCGCCATGTGACATGTAACTTATTTAAGTCGACTTGGCAACATAAAATATCTCACCATGATGACATATAACTTTCTATAAGAGGACTGACTTGGCAGGATAATGTATCTCGCCATGCGGACATAATATGCTTATTTAGTCGACATGGCAAGATAAAGTATCTCGCCATGTCGTCAAGTCGATGGCATTTTAGAGGCTTCGTATGGCGTCTAGAGGGTAAATTTCCGGGGGGGGGTAACAATCCCCGACGATAAAAATATGGGGATGATATTTTCCTTGAAGTAGATGTCAGGGGGCGATTGTCCTGTGGGTCATCGTTATAGAACCCCATGGACTCGTATCATCGACCTTTTGACCTCTTGATGACACTGGAATTCAATAGATCCTGATCATAATTTTACACACACCGCGGTCTATCGGACCCGCGGACTATCGGACCCGCGGTCTATCGGACCCGCGGTCTAACGGACCCGCGGTCTATCGGACCCGCGGTCTATCGGGCTGTAACCTGACCAGTTTAGACTCTGGTCAAGAGTAGGTAGTTAGTATGCGTTACGTTACATACATGCGTATTCCAGGGCCCCACGGGAGACCAGTTTATTGCTGAGTGGGCTACCCTGGTTAAATATATTGAAATAAAAAAAAAATAAAAAAAAATACATTCTCGAGGTAATCTTCCCCGTGAGAAATTCTGAGAATCTGATTTTTTACTTTACGTTTGGTGCCAAATACCATGACTTTTGTTTTAGTAGCATTTATTTCCATTAGATTAATTTTGAACCATTGACGCAATAAATCGTATTCCTTTTGCATGATGTGCATTTTAAACAGACGCGCAAATTAAGCTGTTTATTGTGATAAGGAGTCGTTACAAAGATACTAATCATGCTTTCAAGGGAAATTTAACTAAAAAGTGATATATACCCTGATTGAATAGAACCGCAAATGTATCGAGACTGAAAATGGAACAAATTAATAATGAAATAAAAGGATTTTAGAGTGAAGGGTGGTTAGAGGAAACTTGTTTTGACAATATAAAAAAGGTAATCACTCCAGTCTTTCTTTAACTTTATATCCAAACTAAAGGCCCCCAAACAGAAAAACAAAATTAGGTTTTCACTTCAAAATTTGGTATATTATCATCATCACTTAAAAAATAGAACATGTCGCACAACACATCGCAGGGCAAAAGTATTCTTTGCAAATTCAGATGAGGGGGGGGGCGGTCGTATGGCCAGTGCCGCCTCTGCACATTCGCCTGGTACAATAATCCATGCAATCGTATAGGGGCGTTGATTTGTTCCCAGTTTTGACTATTGAAAACCACAATTTCTACAAGCCACTTGAGTAAGAGAAAAACGAAATGAAAGAAATATATACAAATGTCTTTTTTCCATCTTTTGCCAATTTGTTCCCCCATTTCTATTGGGCGAGTTTTCTGCCCCTTCTAAATGGAGCATAAAGCTTCACCTACCCCCCTATTTGCCGTCTTAGATGTTAGAGGTCTCACATGCCTAATTCATTCCCCATAGACTCGTGTGTTAAATTGGCACTTTAAAAAATTCATAAAAAATAAGGATGAAATTCGGGGGTCGAATGTTTACTACCAGTGGATAGGATATATACCTGGCAATCCATATCTGACCAGAAAAGGGTCCCTCGACCGGCTCATTTTAAAAATAAATTGGCGTGTTTGAAGACACCGTCGGGGGGAGCAGATTCATCACCTCAAACAGCAAAATAGCCCTAATCCTTCCGCCAGTCAAAATATAGTCCAAAGTTGGTGATATTTCTTCCCAATTTGGGAAAAGGAAGTTCAATAATTACCAAAAATAGAATCAGTGTTACAGTGCCGGCCGCAGGAAACGTCACGCCCGAGCACGCAAACACCCGAGGGGGCTTTCGCGTCTAACCGAGGGTATTCAAGGGGAGCAGACTAGGGCGTTTAGACGCGCCCGCAGTTTCCTGCGTGCTATATAATATTGGCCGTGCCCGCACTTATCCTCGGGTACCCTAGGGTACATTGCATTATGTTTACATGTGCATGTACTTTGGTTATCTTGTGATAGACCATTATGTTTTTAAACTAGCGTGATCGGAATCTATTGTAGATTATTATTTTTTTTTTTTGATGTTATTTTTATTTTATTTTTTTTATTCTGTTTTCCCTTTTAATTCTTTTCCCTTATTCCCTCTTTCCCTTTCTTCCTTCATGTTTTCTTCTGTCTCTGTTTCTTTCAAATAATGAATGAATTCTTTTTCTTTCCTTCTTTCTCTTTTCCTCCATTTTTCTTACTTTTCTCTTTTCTCCCCTTATGTTTTTTCTTTCACACATTTATTCATCTTCCCTTCCTTTATTTTATTTTTTCTTTCTTTATTCATTACAATTAATAACGGAAACCGTTCTCTCTTTTATTCAAACTTTTTTCCTTTTAATTTTTCCTTTTTTTCTTTCCTCTAAATTCATTTCTTGTTTCCTCATTATTTTTCTCTTTTCTTTCTTCCGCTCACCCTCCCTTCCCCTTTCTTAATATATTTTGTTAACAAGTCTAACATTGTGTAGCCTTTTTGTTGATTTTTTGGCCTGGCTCGGTCGATCCGATGGTACATAGTGCTTTGTCGATTGTCCCGTATTTAATTTTGTGTAATCTGGTCACCCTGCCTGGAGCATCGAAATTATTGTTTTTCATTTACCGCAATGATTCTAATCAATTAATCTAATTTGATGCCTTATGTAAACTTTTTTCCTTACGCCTTGCGTGGGAGGCATACATGTATCGTACAAACTTGTTTATAAAAATATAACACAATGGAGATCAATTCTCTATCTTTTGGGATAATTTTTTTCCATACGTACCCATTCCTCTCCTTTCAGCGTAAACTATACACCTAATCCCATCTCCTTATTATGAACAGTGTAATAACTAGAAAACATTTGAAACATTCTTCCTTGAGTTTGATGGGGTGCACAGGGTGGAATCAGGAAAGAAGAAAGAAAGGCATATCAACAAAAAATAATTGAAATAGATAAAAAGCATTAATAAGCAGACTTGATTTTTTTGTTAATCAAAATTGACAAGTTATTAACAGAGTGAATGTTAACAAACATTAATGACAAACTTAAAATAAAACAGAATTATGAATATCAAGGGCATTTGCGAATTCTCATTACGTTAAAACAAACGTGCGGTCAATATTGGGATCGTCAATTCGTTGACATGGTTGATAAAACCCTAATAGAGGGAATGAAAGGTACGTGAAAACGAATACTAGTATGACGAAGATCATATAAAGTAGACGTGCAAAAAGCAAACACCAGCAAAACTGGTTGTGCTCATCGATTTTTTATTTGGTTCTTTTGTTATTGTCAACAGTCTGGTAGAGTCTTGCTCCCCGCCCACACATTTGATCTCCTTTGATCACATCCGCTTCCCAATTTATGACAGGATGTTCATAGAAATGAGGGGGGGGGGATTAATTTGTTGATGCGCTAACAACAATAAATGAGGATGTTCTTTTCATTTCGGTTCAAATCGGGTCTCTAAAACCGTCACCTTATAAAAAATATAAATTTACCTAAATGTAATAGATGTAACAGATTTATCTTTTTGCTAAAACATCTGATTACATTACCTGCTCTCTATTGCGGTTTTTAAGTTACATTGGTAGATATTCGAATTGGGAAGAGATGAAAGTGGAGGAAATAATAAAGGAGAAGAAGGAAGAGGAGGATGAAAAAAGTGAAGAGGGGTTCCAGCTTCATAGTGAGAACAACGCATAAATTTCGCGCAATTTTATACAAAATTATAGATGGGATTAAAACGAATATTAATATCCCTGATACACCTACATGATGATAATAACACGAATAATTGACGTCGAAGTAAAGATTTAATTATCATATTTACGAACTGCGGTTTTATATTGATAGATTTGTCGGACATCAATTAAAGTTATAAACATTATTTATATATTTATTTTATTTCAGTAAAGCAAGATTTTCCTTCGAAATATATTTTGTCATGAATTGGAAATTATAAAACCAAGTCACAACTTGGTATAATACAGAATTCAGTGTTATATGGCAGCTAAAAATAATAATACATGACATTTGTAAAGTGCACTTTCCATCTTGATTGCTCAATGCGCTTCAGAGCAAATCAGCAAAAGCTATTTACATAATGTAACTATTTAAAAAAAATCTAGCACATTTAGCTTCAATGTTTAAACACATACCCAAGTAAAAGTATGTTTTCGAAAGCTACTATGACGTAGTGTGTGCAATGGGTACTTAACGAATTAATTATCACTTGCCGACAAAGCAAGAATGGAGCTATACAAACCATTCTTTTCTTTTAAGAGTTTTGGTGGGTGCTCACGCAAACGCTAACTATCAAACCTAACAATTCTTTTCGGGGAACAAAGGAGTTAGTCAAGCCAAGTTAAAGAATGAAAGCCCCGTCCCGGTTCACCTCTATATAGTCGAAAACCCTTTTAATCATCACGCGTGAGCATTACTGGGTAAAACAAGTTTCATAACTAAGTACTGCAGAACTATAGGGTATCCATATTACAAATGAAACAATAAGCCCCCTCTGTTTTCTCTTTCTCCCCTTTCCCCTTCTTTTCTTCGCTCCCTTCTCCTTCTCTCACTTTTTCTATTTTCCTTCTCATTTTCCTTCGATCCCTTCCTTTTTGCCTTTTTCTTTCATTTGTCTTTCTTCTTTCTTGAATGAGTGGATGTTAATTCGGGACAAGTTTTTAATTGATGCAACGAGAGCAGGAAATTGTGAGCATGGTGAGAGAAAATAATTACAAGATTGAGCGCAACAATGTTCAATACTTGTCATCAGCGTAAAAATTGGCAGATGCAAGTTACTAAAGTATTTTCTGACATGAAAAACTGGACAATATCCCAAAATTTTCTTCCCGCTTTCTCTCTTTTCCTCTACTTCCCACTTCTTTTGTCCCATGTACTTCTTACCTTTTCCTGCACCCTTCCTTCTCTTCCCTCCTCCGTTTATTTACTCCATTTTATTATGTCTCCCTTCTTCATTTTATTAAATTTTCCCCTCCTTATCCTTCTCTCTTTTTCATTCTGTCCTTCTTCCTTTTCTTCCTCTGTCTCTTCTTTTCCCCTTCGATTTTCAATCTATTTTCCTTTTCTCCTTTTCCCTCTTTTCTTTCTTTCTCACCATCCCTTCTGTTTTCTTCTCCATTTCACCTTTTCCTTATTTCTTTTCTTTACCCCCTCTCTCTCTTTCTCCTCTTCGCCCCCCCCCCCCCACCACCTTTTTTTTTCTTCTCTTTCTCCCCTTTTTCCCCTTCTCTCACTTTTTCTATTTCTCTTATCTCTTTCCTTCTCATCTTCCTTTTCGCATTTTCTTTCATTTTTGCTTTCTTCTTCTCCCTTTTATCTGCATCTCGTAGATCCGCACCTGAAAGGCATGTCAGGGTATATAAAAAAAAAAAAGGATGACCATGCAGGGAAAGAAGAGTAAATAGTTCTAGGACGACCTCCGGAATGTAGGGTCAACATCGACAAATACCTGCTCCTTTGTCAGAAACTCATTTACGATCACGACTAACCATGTCAGTGAATGAAATAACGGACACCACGGAATAATATTCATAGGAAAGGACCCTTTACGCTGGTGCCAGTGTGTAATCGAACACAATAAGTCATTCGATGAAAAAGCCTAAAATCCCAGTTATCAACCCAAAACTTTGTAATTTTCTTAACAGATTTTATCCACGATAAATGATCAAAAACTTATGCTTGATATGAGATAAAAATCACATGCAGTCTTGAACGAATGTGTCAAATCAGACCTCCTATTTCGACCAAGAATGCACGGCCGAACATCCTAGGGAAACACCCAAGGATAGACGCCCGGCGCTCCCCTAGGGCACTCATGTCCTAGGGGAGTGGACGCGGGCGTCTTCCCTCGTCCGCTCCCCTCAAATGTCCGCTACGGGCTACCTCGTTCGCCCTAGCGGGCACTGTGACGTTTCCCACGGCCGGCACTGTAGATGGACAATCATATGCATACACTTTGTCAATCAGCCATATCAAAATAAAAAAAATAGCAATGGGTTGGCTCGAATGAATTTCTATGGCCTGCCACTAGTGATTAGGCCCGTGTAGCCGCAAGTGTTGTATTAACTCGCATGTAATTCCGTCGCCTCCTGCTATTACCGGGCAGGTTTACCAGACATAATGATATTAGCGAGTTTTCGATTTGCACGTCGACTAGTGGACTGCGACAAAAGTGCGTCATAATAGTCTGCTTTACGGTATACAGAACGCTGGAGTAAATCACCACGTGGCTTCAATCAATGGGCAAGGATTTGATTGCTCGTTTACTACATATCGAACGAGCGTGATCTGAGCGAAATCCACGTTCGTCATCATGAAGTTGACGTGTCAGGAATGGCTTGCACATGCTCAGTGTCTTCCAATCATGTGCTCGACTGACTTTGTATACCATCAACACAAAGCAGACTCTTATGACGTACTTTCGTCGCAATCCACTAGTCGACGTGCATATCGAAAACTCCCTATTATCATCGCTGGAGCATCAGTGTGATTAAAACAGAATGTGGTGTATTATCATGATTTGAATCGTGCATAATTTAATTCAATTTTTATGGGAGCTTTTGTTGCTATTCTTTACGCTTTTTGCAGCGTGTCTTTCTAACCCGTGTCCGCCTGATGAAGTTTGCGAGGAAACGACGACTGGATTCAGCTGTCAGATCAACGAAACAGGTAACTGTGCTCATTGTTTATTCAGTAGCGGGGATGAGCAAGAAACATAAGACGAAGAGAAAGCACAGCAAGGAAAAAGATGAAAACAGATTAAAAAAAGAAAGAAAGAAAGGAACAAAGGAAGGAAAATAAAATGAAAGAAAGAAAAGAAGGGAGGGAGGAAGGAATGAAGGAAGAAAGGGAGAAAGAAAGAAGGAAAGAAAGAAAGAAAAAAAGAAAGAAAGGAAGAAAGAAAGAAAAGAAGAGAGGAAGGAAGGAAGGGAGAAAGAAAGAAAGAAAGAAAGAAAGAAAGAAAGAAAGAAAGGGAGAAAGAAAGAAAGAAAGAAAGGAAAGGGAAAGAAAGAAGGAATGGAGAGAGAAAGAAAGAAAGAAATGAAAGGAGAAAGGAAGGAGGGAGGAAAGATTGAAAGAAATAAGGAAGGAAAGAAAGAAAGAATATAATTATGTAAAACGTCAAGGGTAAAGTGAACGACAAATGGGCCTTGAGGGGTCACAGGTAACACCAAACAAAAGAGCATGGGGGGACAGCATATGATTTGCTAAACTTCAATTAGAATGTTTTTACCGCCGTATATTATAAGGTCGACTATGACTGTAGTTTTCATCACATGGTAGACGTATTATATCATACTATATTTTACTATTCTAATATGTGATATTAGAGTATATTAAATAGATGTATCTTGTCAATAAAAAATAATCTAAAAGCTATGCGTGGGCATTGATGGGGTTTCACAATCGCTCTTGCGATCGTTTGCGATCATTTGGTTACAATAAGTTGTACACAATCGCAACGGTTGTAAGCAGTCGCACCACCAATTGTGAAAGGGGCTTTAATTATTAACGTGGAGACATGTGCAATTTTTCTGTAAGTGACAGGGCATTATGCCAGGGCCCTGAAGAAAACAGGTTTTTCACTACTACATGGAGGTCAACTTCGAAAAGGGGGTCCACTGCAAAATTAATGCAATTTTCGTTACATTTTTTGCAATTTTTACACATCTTCCGGAATACCTGGGGGTGCTGCCTATGGAGAATAGGCCTAATACACGCAGCATACCTAAGGATTTTTTTTGCATCCCCGCTTCCTAAGGCCATGCTTTATGTATGCTCCTGTGACATTTTCGCCCGTCTCAATATCTCATAGGGCATAGGGTAGTTCGAATTCTAATAGAGTCTTTAGTTCAGAAAAAAAATGTAACGATAAGGGGGTAAGGTTTTCGGCTTAACGTGCAGATTTGCATCGGGACAATTATTGCCGGAGCATGCGAAATTTCTTGAAACCCATCTGTTAACGACCACTAATACGCACGACATGGTTGAATGCCTACCCTGTCAGAACAAGTTCATATCTACTGATGATTGTGTACATTTTCCCATCCAAAGAACCTTTGTCCCCTTTACAGCGTAGACAGTAGGGAGTTGTTGCTCCGCGGAGCACAACGGATTCAAGTAAACAGTAAATATTTTGAAAAATGTCCACCAAATGACAAAGCACAGCTTGGAAGTCTTTGTCGAAGATAGGTGAACCGGAACAGCAGTTTCGGAGCTGAGGGAAAAAAAATGCAAATATGTCGTTTGTCTAGAACCCAGGACAAAACTGTTCTTTTTATTCTCTAACTTTCGACGAAGAATTCTTGGTTCTTATTTATTGACATGAAGAACATTTAACAATACATTTTCTATGTTCTTGTACCATTCGTTAGTCGTGGAGCGAAACTGTCTAATATAGGATTTAAAGGGAAATTAAAGGGATTTGATTGCTCGTTTACTACATTTCGAACGAGCGTGATCTGAACGAAATCCACGTTCGTCATCATGAAGTTGACGTGTCAGGAATGGCTTGCACATGCTCAGTGTCTTCCAATCATGTGCTCGACTGACTTTGTATACCATCAACACAAAGCAGAATATTATGACGTACTTTCGTCGCAGTCCACTAGTCGACGTGCATATCGAAAAATCCCTATTATCATCGCTGGAGCATCAGTGTGATTAAAACAGAATGTGGTGTATTATCATGATTTCAATCGTGCATAATTTAATTCAATTTTTATGGGAGCTTTTGTTGCTATTCTTCACGCTTTTTTCAGCATGTCTTTCTAACCCGTGTCCGCCTGATGAAGTTTGCGAGGAAACAACGACTGGATTCAGCTGTCAGGTCAACGAAACAGGTAACTGTGCTCATTGTTTATTCAGTAGCGGGGATGAGCAAGAAACATAAGACGAAGAGAAAGCACAGCAAGGAAAAAGATGAAAACAGATTAAAAAAAGAAAGAAAGAAAGGAAGAAAGGAAGGAAAATAAAATGAAAGAAAGAAAAGAAGGGAGGGAGGAAGGAATGAAGGAAGAAAGGGAGAAAGAAAGAAGGAAAGAAAGAAAGAAAAGAAAAGAAAGAAAGGAAGAAAGAAAGAAAAGAAGAGAGGAAGGAAGGAAGGGAGAAAGACAGAAAGAAAGGAAGGGAGAAAGAAAGAAAGAAAGAAAGAAAGAAAGAAAGAAAGAAAGAAAGAAAGAAAGAAAGAAAGAAAGAAAGAAAGAAAGAAAGGAAAAGGGAAGGAAAGAAGGAATGGAGAGAGAAAGAAAGAAAGAAATGAAAGGAGAAAGGAAGGAGAGAGGAAAGAAAGAAAGAAATAAAGAAGGAAAGAAAGAAAGAATATAATTATGTAAAACGTCAAGGGTAAAGTGAACGACAAATGGGCCTTGAGGGGTCACAGGTAACACCAAACAAAAGAGCATGGGGGGACAGCATATGATTTGCTAAACTTCAATTAGAATGTTTTTACCGCCGTATATTTAAGGTCGACTATGACTGTAGTTTTCATCACATGGTAGACGTATTATATCATACTATATTTTACTATTCTAATATGTGATATTAGAGTATATTAAATAGATGTATCTTGTCAATAAAAAATAATCTAAAAGCTATGCGTGGGCATTGATGGGGTTTCACAATCGCTCTTGCGATCGTTTGCGATCATTTGGTTACAATATGTTGTACACAATCGCAACGGTTGTAAGCAGTCGCACCACCAATTGTGAAAGGGGCTTTAATTATTAACGTGGAGACATGTGCAATTTTTCTGTAAGTGACAGGGCATTATGCCAGGGCCCTGAAGAAAACAGGTTTTCACTACTACATGGAGGTCAACTTCGTTCGGAGGAATTTGAAAAGCAAAAAAGGGGGTTCACTGCAAAATTAATGCAATTTTCGTTACATTTTTTTTCAATTTCTACACATCTTCCGGAATACCTGGGGGTGCTGCCTATGGAGAATAGGCCTAATACACGCAGCATACCCAAGGATTTTTTTTTGCATCCCCGCTTCCTAAGGCCATGCTTTATGTATGCTCCTGTGACATTTTCGCCCGTCTCAATATCTCATAGGGCATAGGGTAGTTCGAATTCTAATAGAGTCTTTAGTTCAGAAAAAAAATGTAACGATAAGGGGGTAAGGTTTTCGGCTTAACGTGCAGATTTGCATCGGGACAATTATTGCCGGAGCATGCGAAATTTCTTGAAACCCATCTGTTAACGACCACTAATACGCACGACATGGTTGAATGCCTACCCTGTCAGAACAAGTTCATATCTACTGATGATTGTGTACATTTTCCCATCCAAAGAACCTTTGTCCCCTTTACAGCGTAGACAGTAGGGAATTGTCGCTCCGCGGAGCACAACGGATTCAAGTAAACAGTAAATATTTTGAAAAATGTCCACCAAATGACAAAGCACAGCTTGGAAGTCTTTGTCGAAGATAGGTGAACCGGAACAGCAGTTTCGGAGCTGACGAAAAAAATGCAAATATGTCGTTTGTCTAGAACCCAGAACAAAACTGTTCTTTTTATTCTCTAACTTTCGACAAAGAATTCTTGGTTCTTATTTATTGACATGAAGAACATTTAACAATGCATTTTCTATGTTCGTGAACCATTCGTAAGTCGTGGAGCAAAACTGTCTAATATAGGATTTAAAGGGAAATCTTACCATGGTCTTATAATGATGTATTATAGAGAGGGTGAATAGAAGAAGAAAAAAACCAAGAATTATGAAAGCTTACGAAAGTCTGACAAGATATAAGAAAGTTATAGATGTTTTAAAATTGAGTTCACAAAGACTACATGTATGTAAATTCGGTAAGTATCATAAATATTGAAAAGCAATAGGGACAACTTTCCCATTTCTCACAAGTATCCTCTGGGGTTTTGATAAAAAAATATGAGACAGATAACATGTTGTTATATGGAACAGTTCTATGATCAAAGTTATTGCGCATTCTTTTCCATTCAGCATGTTCAGTCCGAGCTCCGACCGTTCATTTTTTGATCATTTCGATTCGAAAGGTATTGGATTTTCTTTTCACTTGTGCCATTGCACTTTTTCTCCCCTATTCTCTGGAATGAAAAGCATGTAGCTCAAATCCATGTGAAGAGGGCGGTACATGTACTGTGACGCAAGATGGATATCTCTGCGATTGTCCGGATGGATTCACCGGCAATGAATGTCAGAAAGGTATTTGTTTCCTTCTCCCGTCAGATTACTTAAATCTATTTATTTATTCAGTTATTCATATATCTATTTATTTATTTGTTTTCTGTATTTAAAAGTCTCTAAAATATACTGATTATCAATCATGTCTGTTTTGGGGTATTTTATTCTATCATTGATACATAAATGCTGACATGGGTATACACTGAGATGTATATTTTAGAATAAGAACAGATTTTGGAAGATCTCCGAGGACGGGCGTGGTGTAAGTGTGTGTATGTGTGTGAGGGAGAGATGGCGGTGTGTAAGTGTGTGTGTGTGTATGTGTGTGAGAGAGAGGGCGGTGTGTAAGTGCGTGTGTGAATGCTTAAGCGTGTGTGCGTATTTCATAGGAGAATGGAATGCTTCATTGGGGGAGGTGCTGTGATCAAATTATCCAAAGAGCCCGACTACAACATGGAAGTCCAGGGTTCGATTCTCACCGCTCGCCTTGAGCAAGGCTTTTTACATCTTCTTGCATCAAACAAGGCATTTTAATTCTTGCATCAAGTAAATTACAAATTTCATATACAGTGCCGGCCGCAGGAAACGTCACGCCCGAGCACGCAAACACCCTAGGGGGCTTTTGCGTCTAACCGAGGGTATTCAAGGGGAGCCCCCTAGGGTGTTTAGCCGCGCCCGCAGTTTCCTGCGTGCTATTAGTCCAGGATAGGCCCCATAGAGAAGGGGTCGAACCTTGTTTTTTTAGATATACAATGTTTTTTAATGGTTTCTTGTCAATTCGAGGGTGCTGATTCCGAATCTGAAGATGCCACTTTTGTAACCTTGAGCATTTTCCGCAAATTGGCAAAATTCAATATGGCCACCAAAATATGCAAATTACCCATGAAAATCATAAAATTGCCCACACATTATTTATAAAATGCATGTAGTTGTTTTGCAGAAGTGAAATACTCGTTGGAAAAATTATATTTGGAAAAATATTTATTTCACTGATATTCAAAATGGCCGCCATAGGCCTCTGTATACGCTATTATGTAGAATATGATTGGGGAAAAATAATTTTAAAACAAGAACACTATAATTGCATGTGATTGTGACCAACGAGTGGACTACTGTCTGAAAACCTGATTATTAACAAAACTATGTCATTTGTATACTATATAATGTGATAAATGCTGTATTATGACATTCAAAATGGCTGTCATTGAAGCCTTACACTGTTACAATATATAAAAGAGGGACAAATAATTTTCACAACATTTGAATTTGCTTGAATATAAAATGCAAATTTTGGTGTAACAATGTCTGACAACATAATTTCTAACGAGACATATCATTTCCCTTGCCATTTCGGTAATAATGCTGTATGTTGACATTCAAAATGGCGGCCATAGGCCCTACCTGTATTATGAATAAAGCGAATGAAGAAACTAATTTTCACAAGAGTAAGAACAATAAAATGAATGTAATTGTAATCTAAGAGTGAAATATTGTTTGAAAACATGTTTTCTAGCGAAACATTTTGTTTGTCGTGCATGAGATAAATGCTGTATTGTGAAATTCAAAATGGCCTCTAAGGGCCCTTACAGCATTTTCTACAATGTAAATGGGGACAAATAATTTTGTAAGAATTAGGATTTGCCTGACTATGAAATCCATATAATTCTGTTGTATGAGGAAAATACTGTTTAAAAAAGCGATTTTTATGAAATATAACATTTCCTCTCCCATGTAGGTGATAAATACTGTATTTTGACTTTCAAAATGGCCGGTACAAGCCCTAACTAAATTATGTAACATGCGTATAGGGAAACTAATTTTCACAATGAGAACCAAAAATGCACGTAACTATGTAATGTATAAGTAAAATATTGTCTTGAACATGATTTCTAACTAAATACATCATATATTGGTCGAGAAGGTGATAAATACCTTACTCTGAAATTTAAAATGGCTGCCATAGGACCCCAAAGTATTATGTACATTCTAACTGGGGACAGATTATTTTGACATAATTTTTACTATAAAAATTGCTTAATTTTTATGTAAGTGTAAAGTATTGTCTAAACCCAATGGTTTCTAACGAAATATATCATAGCTTGTGTCCGAAAGGTGACAAATGCTGCATTTTGAAATTGCAAATGGCCGCCATAGTCCCTTACCGTAATATGTAAAATGGGGAAAGATAATTTCCACAAAAAAGCATATTGCAGCCATTTTCAAATTTCAAAATATAGCATTTATCACCTTAATAAAATAAGAAATGATCTATTTCGTTAGAAATCACATTTTCAGACAATATTTCACTCATACATGCAACACCATTAAGTCAAACAAAGCAAAATTCTGTTAAAATTATTTGTTCTTATTCCCATAGTACATCATATAGGCCTACCCTCAGGTCCTGTAGCGGCCATTTTGACTTTCAAAATACATTATTTATCACCTCCCTGGCAGAATAAATGATATATCTTGTTAGAAATTATGTTTTTAGACAATATTTTACTCTAAGATCACAATTATATGCATTTTATGGTGCTGACTCCTGTGAAAATCGGTTTCCCAGATCGAATGTACATAATACAGTCAATGTCTTTGGCGGCCATTTTGAAAGTCAAAATACAATAATTGACACAAATATGAAACCCGAATAATACATTTCGTTGAAAATTATATGTTAAAGTATATTATTCCACTAATTTACCACAAAAACATGTATTTTAGCGCTTACCTTGTGATTGTTTTTTTCCTCTCTAACATCTTCCATAATACTTCTAGGGACTTTGGCGGCCATTTTAGATATCAAAATACAGGATTTATCATAATTATACATGGCATGTTAAATAATAAATTTCGTTAACAATACGATTTTAGTCAGTATTCCACTCGTTTATCTTAATAAAATGCATTTAGTGCTCACTCTTGTGATTTTTTTGTCCCCATTCATATTGTACATAATAGTGTTAGGGCTTTTGGCGGCCATTTTGAATATCAAAGTACAATGATTTATCACATACATGACATAAAAAAATGAAATATATCTTTAGCAATCATGTTTGCAGACATTACTTCACTCATAGATCATTATTACTAGCAATTTAGTGCTCACTTTTGTGAAAACTAATTTTCCCCATTCATATTGTACAGGGGTCTAAGTCGGCCATTTTGAATATCAAGAAAATAAATATTTTGTCAAAAATCATTTTTTTCAGATAGTATTTCATTCCGGGAGCAAATTGCATGTACTCTATAGCCAATGTGTGGACAATTTTATGATTTTCATGGGTAATTTGAATATTTTGGCGGCCATATTGGATTTTGCCAATTTGCAGAAAATGCTCAAGGTTACATAAGTGGCATCATTCGGATTCGGAATCAGCACCCTCGAATTGACAAGAAACCATAAAAAAACATTGTATATCTAAAAAAACAAGGTTCGACTCCTTCTATCCTGGACTATATACAATATTGGCCGTGCCCGCACTTATCCTCGGGTACCCTAGGGTACGTACATTGCATTATGTTTACATGTGCATGTACTTTGGTTATGTTGTGATAGACCATTATATTTTTAAACTAGCGTGATCAGAATCTATTCTAGATTTTTTTTTTTTTTAGATGTTATGTGTTTTCTTTTCTTTCATTTTTTCATTTCTGTTTTCCCTTTTAATTCTTTTCCCTTATTCCCTCTTTCCTTTCTTCCTTGCTTCATGTTTTCTTCTGTCTTTGTTTCTTTCAAATAATGAAGGAATTCTTTTTCTTTCTTTCTTTCTCTTTTCCTCCATTTTTCTTACTTTTCTCTTTTTTCTCCTTATGTTTTTGCTTTCACACATTTATTCATCTTTCCTTCCTTTATATTAATTCTTTCTTTCTTTATTCATTTCAAGTAATGACGGAAACTGTTATCTGTCTTTTATTCTTTCTTTCATCCTTTTATTCAAACTTTTTTCCTTTTAATTTTTCCTTATTTTTTTCTTTCCTCTCAATTCATTTCTTGTTTCCTCATTTTTTTCTCTTTTGTTTCTTCCGCTCACCCTCCCTTCCCCTTTCTTAATATATTTTGTTAACAAGTCTAACATTGTGTAGCCTTTTTGTTGATTTTTTGGCCTGGCTCGGTCGATCCGATTGTACATAGTGCTTTGTCGATTGTCCCGTATTTAATTTTGTGAAATCTGGTCACCCTTGCTGGAACATCGAATTTATTGTTTTTCATTTACCGCAATGAATCTAATTAATTAATCTAATTTGATGCATTATGTAAACTTATTTTCCTTACGCCTTACGTGGGAGGCATACATGTATCATAAAAACTTGTAAAAAAAAATAGGACACAATTGTGATTTAATGTCATGGAGATCAATTCTTTATCTTTTGTGATAAGTTTTTTTTTCTCTCCAAACGTACCCATTCCTCTCCCTTCAGCGTGAACTTTACACCTAATCCCATCTTCTTATTATGAACAGTGTAAGAACTAGAAAACATTTGAAATATTTTTCCTTGAGTTTTAACGGGGTGCACAGGGTGGAATCAGGAAAGAAGAAAGAAAGGCATATCAACAACAAAAAATAATTAAAATAGACAAAAGACATTAATAAGCAGACATGATTTTTTTTTGTAAATCAAAATTGACAAGTTATTAACAGAGTGAATGTTAACAAACATTAATGACAAACTTAAAATAAAACAGAATTATGAATATCAAGGGCATTTGCGAATTCTCATTATGTTAAAACAAACGTGCGGTCAATATTGGGATCGTCAATTCGTTGACATGGTTGATAAAACCCTAATAAAGGGAATGAAAGGTACGTGAAAACGAGTAGACGTGCAAAAAGCGAACACCAGCAAAACTGGTTGTGCTCATCGATTTGTTATTTGGTTCTTTTGTTATTGTCAACAGTCTGGTAGAGTCTTGCTCCCCGCCCACACCTTTGATCTCCTTTGATCACATCCGCTTCCCAATTTATGACAGGATGTTCGTAGAAATGGGGGGGGGGGTTAATTTGTTGATGCGTTAACAACAATAAATGAGGATGTTCTTTTCATTTCGGTTCAAATCGGGTCTCTAAAACCCTCACCCTATAAAAAGTATAAATTTACCTAAATGGAACAGATTTATCTTTTTGCTAAAACATCTGATTACATTACCTGCACTCTATTGCGGTTTTTAAGTTACATTGGTAGATATTCGAATTGGGAAGAGATGAAAGTGGTGGAAATAATAAATGAGAAGAAGGAAGAAATATACTTTGTTATATGAATTGGAAATGATATAACCAAGTCGCAACTTGGTATAATACAGAATTCAGTGTTATATGGCAGCTAAAAATAATAATACATGGCATTTGTAAAGCGCACTTTCCATCTTGATTGGATGCTCAATGCGCTTCAGAGCAAAGCAACCAAAGCTATTTACATAATGTAACTATTTAAAAAAATTCTAGCGCATTTGGCTTCAATGTTTAAACACATACCCTAGTAAAAGTATGTTTTCGAAAGCTACTATGAAGTAGTGTGTGGAATGGGTACTTAAAGGACAAGTCCACCCCAACAAAAAGTTGATTTGAATAAAAAGAGAAAAATCCAACAAGCAAAACACAGAAAATTTCATCAAAATCGGATGTAAAATAAGAAAGTTATGACATTTTAAAGTTTTGCTTAATTTCACAAAACAGTTATATGCACATCCTGGCTGGTATGCAAATGAGGAGACTGATGATGTCATCCACTCACTATTTCTTTTGTATTTTATTAATTAAAATATGAAATATTCTCATTTTCTCCTCATTGTCAAGTGATACAACAATTGATTCCTCCCTGAACATGTGGAATTAGCATTGTTTAATACTATATGGTTCAGTCAAGTTGGTCTTTATTGTCAAATCTATAAAAAATGAAATATTGTATAATTCAAACAATAAAAAACAAAAGAAATAGTGAGTGAGTGACATCATCGACTCTCTCATTTGGACGTGACTGGCTCGTTCATATAACTATTTTGTTAAAAATAAGCGAAACTTTGAAATGTCATAACTTTCTTATTTTACATCCGATTTTGATGAAATTTTCAGCACTATGCTAGTTTAATTTTTCTCTATTTATTCAAGTCAGCATTTTCTTGGGGTGGACTTGACCTTTAACGAGTTAATTATCACTTGCCGACAAAGCAAGAATGGAGCAGCTATACAAACCATTCTTTTCTTTTCTTAAGAGTTTTGGTGGGTGCTCACGCAAACGCTAACTATCAAACCTAACAATTCTTTTGGGGGAACAAAGGAGTCGGTCAAGCCAAGTTAAAGAATGAAAGCCCCGTCCCGGTTCACCTTTATATAGTCGAAAATCCTTTTAATCATCACGCGTGAGCATTACTGAGTAAAACAAGTTTTATAACTAAGTACTGCAGAACTATATGGTATCCATATTATTATGAAACAATAAGCCCCCTCTATTTTCTCTTTCTCCCCTTTCCCCTTCGTTTCTTCGCTCCCTTCTGCTTCTCTCACTTTTTCTATTTCCTTCTCATTTTCCCTCCATCCCTTCCTATTTGCCTTTTTCTTTCATTTTTCTTTCTTCTTTCTTGAATGAGCGGATGTTAATTCGGGACAAGTTTTTAATTGATGCAACGAGAGCAGGAAATTGTGAGCATGGTGAGAGAAAATAATTACAAGATTGAGCGCAAGAATGTTCAATACTTGTCATCAGCGTAAAAATGGGCATATGCGAGTTACTAACGTATTTTCTGACATGAAAATCTGGACAAATTCCCAAATTTTTCTTCCCACTTTCTCTCTTTTCCTCTACTTTTTCTTAAGTCCCACTTCTATTGTCCCCTGTACTTCTTACCTTTTCCTGCGCCCTTCCTTCTCTTCCCTTTTTCGCTTTTTTACTCCATTTTATTATGTCTCCCTTCTTCATTTTATTTAATTTCCCCCTCCTTATCATTCTCTCTTTCTCATTCTGTCCTTCCTTTTCTTCCTTTGTCTCTTCTTCTCCCCTTCGATTTTCAATCTATTTTCCTTTTCTCCTTCTCCCTCTTTTCTTTCTGCCTCACCTTCCCTTTTTTATCCCCTCTGTTTCTCTTTCTTCCCTTTCCCCTTCTCTCACTTTTTCTATTTCTCTTAACTCTTTCCTTCTCGTCTTCAATCCATCCCTTCATTTTCGCCTTTTCTTTCATTTTTGCTTTCTTCTTCTCCCTTTTATCTGCATCTCGTTGATCCGCGCCTGAAAGGCATGTCAGGGTATATAAAAAAGGATGACCATGTAGGGAAAGAATAGAGTAAATAGTTCTAGGACGACCTCTGGAATGTAGGGTCAACATCGACAAATACCTGCTCCTTCGTCAGAAACTCATTTACGATCACGACTAACCATGTCAGTGAATGAAATAACGGACAACCCAAAATTTGTAATTTTCATAACATATTTTATCCACGATAAATTATCGAAAACTTATGCTTGATATGAGATAAAAATCACATGCAGTCTTGAACGAATGTGTCAAATCAGACCTCCTCTTTCGACCAAGAATGCACGGCTGAACATCCTAGGGAAACACCCTAGGATAGACGCGGGCACTATCCTCGGGCGCTCCCCTAGGGCACTCATGTCCTAGGGGAGCGGACGCGGGCGTCTTCCCTCGTCCGCTCCCCTCAAATGTCCGCTACGGGCTACCGCGTTCGCCCTAGGGGGCACTGTGACGTTTCCCGCGGCCGGCACTGTACATTATTGATATCAACGTGTGCACGTAAATGTTGGTGTTTGCAGCATTACTGGGTAAAACAAGTTTCATAACTAAGTACTGCAGAACTATAGGGTATCCATATTACAAATGAAACAATAAGCCCCCTCTGTTTTCTCTTTCTCCCCTTTCCCCTTCTTTTCTTCGCTCCCTTCTCCTTCTCTCACTTTTTCTATTTTCCTTCTCATTTTCCTTCGATCCCTTCCTTTTTGCCTTTTTCTTTCATTTTTCTTTCTTCTTTCTTGAATGAGTGGATGTTAATTCGGGACAAGTTTTTAATTGATGCAACGAGAGCAGGAAATTGTGAGCATGGTGAGAGAAAATAATTACAAGATTGAGCGCAAGAATGTTCAATACTTGTCATCAGCGTAAAAATTGGCAGATGCAAGTTACTAAAGTATTTTCTGACATGAAAAACTGGACAATATCCCAAAATTTTCTTCCCGCTTTCTCTCTTTTCCTCTACTTCCCACTTCTTTTGTCCCATGTACTTCTTACCTTTTCCTGCACCCTTCCTTCTCTTCCCTCCTCCGTTTATTTACTCCATTTTATTATGTCTCCCTTCTTCATTCTGTCCTTCTTCCTTTTCTTCCTCTGTCTCTTCTTCTCCCCTTCGATTTTCAATCTATTTTCCTTTTCTCCTTTTCCCTCTTTTCTTTCTTTCTCACCATCCCTTCTGTTTTCTTCTCCATTTCACCTTTTCCTTATTTCTTTTCTTTACCCCCTCTCTCTCTTTCTCCTCTTCGCCCCCCCCCCCCCCCCCATCACCTTTTTTTCTTCTCTTTCTCCCCTTTTTCCCCTTCTCTCACTTTTTCTATTTCTCTTATCTCTTTCCTTCTCATCTCCCTTTTCGCATTTTCTTTCATTTTTGCTTTCTTCTTCTCCCTTTTATCTGCATCTCGTAGATCCGCGCCTGAAAGGCATGTCAGGGTATATAAAAAAAGGATGACCATGCAGGGAAAGAAGAGTAAATAGTTCTAGGACGACCTCCGGAATGTAGGGTCAACATCGACAAATACCTGCTCCTTTGTCAGAAACTCATTTACGATCACGACTAACCATGTCAGTGAATGAAATAACGGACACCACGGGAAGAATATTCATAGGAAAAAGACCCTTTACGCTGGTGCCAGTGTGTAATCGAACACAATAAGTCATTCGATGAAAAAGCCTAAAATCCCAGTTATCAACCCAAAACTTTGTAATTTTCTTAACAGATTTTATCCACGATAAATGATCAAAAACTTATGCTTGATATGAGATAAAAATCACATGCAGTCTTGAACGAATGTGTCAAATCAGACCTCCTATTTCGACCAAGAATGCACGGCCGAACATCCTAGGGAAACACCCAAGGATAGACGCCCGGCGCTCCCCTAGGGCACTCATGTCCTAGGGGAGTGGACGCGGGCGTCTTCCCTCGTCCGCTCCCCTCAAATGTCCGCTACGGGCTACCTCGTTCGCCCTAGCGGGCACTGTGACGTTTCCCACGGCCGGCACTGTAGATGGACAATCATATGCATACACTTTGTCAATCAGCCATATCAAAATAAAAAAAATAGCAATGGGTTGGATCGAATGAATTTCTATTGCCTGCCACTACTGATTAGGCCCGTGTAGCCGCAAGTGTTGTATTAACTCGCATGTAATTCCGTCGCCTCCTGCTATTACCGGGCAGGTTTACCAGACATAATGATATTAGCGAGTTTTTGATTTGCACGTCGACTAGTGGACTGCGACAAAAGTGCGTCATAATAGTCTGCTTTAGGGTATACAGAACGCTTGAGTAAATCACCACGTGGCTTCAATCAATGGGCAAGGATTTGATTGCTCGTTTACTTCATATCGAACGAGCGTGATCTGAGCGTAATCCACGTTCGTCATCATTAAGTTGACGTGTCAGGAATGGCTTGCACATGCTCAGTGTCTTCCAATCATGTGCTCGACTGACTTTGTATACCATCAACACAAAGCAGACTCTTATGACGTACTTTCGTCGCAATCCACTAGTCGACGTGCATATCGAAAACTCCCTATTATCATCGCTGGAGCATCAGTGTGATTAAAACAGAATGTGGTGTATTATCATGATTTGAATCGTGCATATTTTAATTCAATTTTTATGGGAGCTTTTGTTGCTATTCTTTACGCTTTTTGCAGCATGTCTTTCTAACCCGTGTCCGCCTGATGAAGTTTGCGAGGAAACGACGACTGGATTCAGCTGTCAGATCAACGAAACAGGTAACTGTGCTCATTGTTTATTCAGTAGCGGGGATGAGCAAGAAACATAAGACGAAGAGAAAGCACAGCAAGGAAAAAGATTAAAACAGATTAAAAAAAGAAAGGAAGAAAGGAAGGAAAATAAAATGAAAGAAAGAAAAGAAGGGAGGGAGGAAGGAATGAAGGAAGAAAGGGAGAAAGAAAGAAGGAAAGAAAGAAAGAAAAAAAGAAAGAAAGGAAGAAAGAAAGAAAAGAAGAGAGGAAGGAAGGAAGGGAGAAAGAAAGAAAGAAAGAAAGGAAGGGAGAAAGAAAGAAAGAAAGAAAGAAAGAAAGAAAGAAAGAAAGAAAGAAAGAAAGAAAGGAAAAGGGAAGGAAAGAAGGAATGGAGAGAGAAAGAAAGAAAGAAATGAAAGGAGAAAGGAAGGAGAGAGGAAAGAAAGAAAGAATATAATTATGTAAAACGTCAAGGGTAAAGTGAACGACAAATGGGCCTTGAGGGGTCACAGGTAACACCAAACAAAAGAGCATGGGGGACAGCATATGATTTGCTAAACTTCAATTAGAATGTTTTTACCGCCGTATATTATAAGGTCGACTATGACTGTAGTTTTCATCACATGGTAGACGTATTATATCATACTATATTTTACTATTCTAATATGTGATATTAGAGTATATTAAATAGATGTATCTTGTCAATAAAAAATAATCTAAAAGCTATGCGTGGGCATTGATGGGGTTTCACAATCGCTCTTGCGATCGTTTGCGATCATTTGGTTACAATATGTTGTACACAATCGCAACGGTTGTAAGCAGTCGCACCACCAATTGTGAAAGGGGCTTTAATTATTAACGTGGAGACATGTGCAATTTTTCTGTAAGTGACAGGGTATTATGCCAGGGCCCTGAAGAAAACAGGTTTTTCACTACTACATGGAGGTCAACTTCGTTCGGGGAATTTGAAAAGCAAAAAAGGGGGTTCACTGCAAAATTAATGCATTTTTCGTTACATTTTTTTTTCAATTTCTACACATCTTCCGGAATACCTGGGGGTGCTGCCTATGGAGAATAGGCCTAATACACGCAGCATACCCAAGGATTTTTTTTGCATCCCCGCTTCCTAAGGCCATGCTTTATGTATGCTCCTGTGACATTTTCGCCCGTCTCAATATCTCATAGGGCATAGGGTAGTTCGAATTCTAATAGAGTCTTTAGTTCAGAAAAAAATGTAACGATAAGGGGGTAAGGTTTTCGGTTTAACGTGCAGATTTGCATCGGGACAATTATTGCCGGAGCATGCGAAATTTCTTGAAACCCATCTGTTAACGACCACTAATACGCACGACATGGTTGGATGCCTACCCTGTCAGAACAAGTTCATATCTACCGATGATTGTGTACATTTTCCCATCCAAAGAACCTTTGTCCCCTTTACAGCGTAGACAGTAGGGAGTTGTCGCTCCGCGGAGCACAACGGATTCAAGTAAACAGTAAATATTTTGAAAAATGTCCACCAAATGACAAAGCACAGCTTGGAAGTCTTTGTCGAAGATAGGTGAACCGGAACAGCAGTTTCGGAGCTGACGAAAAAAATGCAAATATGTCGTTTGTCTAGAACCCAGAACGAAACTGTTTTTTTTTATTCTCTAACTTTCGACAAAGAATTCTTGGTTCTTATTTATTGACATGAAGAACATTTAACAATGCATTTTCTATGTTCGTGAACCATTCGTAAGTCGTGGAGCAAAACTGTCTAATATAGGATTTAAAGGGAAATCTTACCATGGTCTTATAATGATGTATTATAGAGAGGGTGAATAGAAGAAGAAAAAAAACCAAGAATTATGAAAGCTTACGAAAGTCTGACAAGATATAAGAAAGTTATAGATGTTTTAAAATTGAGTTCACAAAGACTACATGTATGTAAATTCGGTAAGTATCATAAATATTGAAAAGCAATAGGGACAACTTTCCCATTTCTCACAAGTATCCTCTGGGGTTTTGATTAAAAAAATATGAGACAGATAACATGTTGTTATATGGAACAGTTCTATGATCAAAGTTATTGCGCATTCTTTTCCATTCAGCATGTTCAGTCCGAGCTCCGACCGTTCACTTTTTGATCATTTCGATTCGAAAGGTATTGGATTTTCTTTTCACTTGTGCCATTGCACTTTTTCTCCCCTATTCTCTGGAATGAAAAGCATGTAGCTCAAATCCATGTGAAGAGGGCGGTACATGTACTGTGACGCCAGATGGATATCTCTGCGATTGTCCGGATGGATTCACCGGCGATGAATGTCAGAAAGGTATTTGTTTCCTTCTCCCGTCAGATTACTTAAATCTATTTATTTATTCAGTTATTCATATATCTATTTATTTATTTGTTTTCTGTATTTAAAAGTCTCTAAAATATACTGATTATCAATCATGTCTGTTTTGGGGTATTTTATTCTATCATTGATACATAAATGCTGACATGGGTATACACTGAGATGTATATTTTAGAATAAGAACAGATTTTGGAAGATCTCCGAGGACGGGCGTGGTGTAAGTGTGTGTATGTGTGTGAGGGAGAGATGGCGGTGTGTAAGTATGTGTGTGTGTATGTGTGTGAGAGAGAGGGCGGTGTGTAAGTGCGTGTGTGAATGCTTAAGCGTGTGTGCGTATTTCATAGGAGAATGGAATGATTCATTGGGGGAGGTGCTGTGATCAAATTATCCAAAGAGCCCGACTACAACATGGAAGTCCAGGGTTCGATTCTCACCGCTCGCCTTGAGCAAGGCTTTTTACATCTTCTTGCATCAAACAAGGCATTTTAATTCTTGCATCAAGTAAATTACAAATTTCATATACATTATTGATATCAACGTGTGCACGTAAATGTTGGTGTTTGCATGGCGTATTTGTTTACATTTTAGTTGAAAGCAAAAGTTCACCTTACGAACATTTCCATCATGTTTTTTTTTACTTATGCATACATAAAGACAGACACCTGAGGAATGTAAGTCTGCTAGGAGGCAGTGATGCCTCGGAAGGCAGAGTTGGGTTTACAGCAGACTTCGCCTTAAATGAAAATATGTATATGAGTAGGTATGCATGGCCAATGCAGTTATCACATAAAGTGTGCCGACATTTTGGATTCACTGGTGCCGCTGCGACGCTAAGTGGGAACATCTTCCATCGGTCTTACGCCGAGATGGAGGACCCTACAGTTGGGGTGATCCATTGTCCAACAGATAACACAAACCTGTCAGATTGTTGGTTCACCAAAGTATTTATGCGGAGCACCAGTCCAGAGTATCATGTAGCCGTGAAGTGTTGCACACGTGAGTTATGTATTTTTCTAAATTCATTTTCCGTTCACAAAATAAAAGCAAAGAAACGTCACCTAACAAAATAATAAACGAGACAAGCATAGAAATCATAATTATTCATAACAAAATGTAGGGAAAGATAAGCTGGAACTTGGCTAAGATTTAAGTGACTTCTCAAATGTAAGTTACAAAGAACAGACATGACAGAGGGGCTTGCTTGTTTGATTGTCATCATCCATTTTCTCATTTTCTTTTAGTAGCTTCTTAATGGATGGTATTTTATGGGTATTGAAATAAAAAGAAGGTTTTGATTGTGCTAAAAAATACCCCTCTACAATATATTATATTGCCTTTCAATTATTCTACGCCACCGAATTCAGTTATATTGGAAAGTATGATGTATTTTTTCCTTCGAATTAAAACTAATTGTGGATCACATGAAAGAAGGTGTCTTTCGTCTGTAAAAATATTTTATATTAGCCAAAATGGGAAAATATTTTGCCAAGTCTAATGTTGACATGACGCTTTTAAGTCGACTTCGCAAGATAGATCCTCTCGTCAGGTCGATGGCACTTTAATGCTTCGGTGATAACGGACCGTTTTCTTACCTTAATTCAAAGTAACATCTATAGACGGGAACTGTTCGCCTCCTGGTGTCGCCCTTGGGATCGAGTCTGGTGATATAGTCGTTGACGACATCACAACGTCATCATGTTCAGATGGGTCCGTAGGGTGCAGTGAAGGCGTGCGTCTTAACTCGATACTGGCATGGAAAGCAGCTCCAGACGATCAAACAAATGCATTTATCCAGGTGCATATTTTGATGTATCACATGATCACTGCTATAATCACACAGGGTGGAGCTAACGGATTGGTGACTTCGTTCAAGATTTCATACGGTCCTAAGGAAACTGAATTGACATTTTATGAAGATGCGGTTGATGGCATTGAAATGGTGAGTCAAGAAAATTTGATTTTTTTTCTTGTGATAATCCTGTGACTTTACCGATGTACATGTGTCGATGAAATAATTCAGATCTCTGAAAAGATAGCAAACGTCCTCATTCTAAATTCTGCCCTCCTCTCATCTCAATGATCCGGCACCATTGGGCTCAGCTTACCCGAGATTGTCCCGACTAGCTGTATCAGAACTCCGAACATGTAATCGAGTATGTGCAAACAATTTCCTCGTACCAGGTTGCAGAAGCAGTGCACAGCAGTCATAGCAAGTGCTGCAAACTGTTACAGGATTTGATTCAAGATTCCACATGGCTAAGCAGTCGCAAGTGTGCATGATATCTCAAAATCATGCCGCACGGGACCAGTCTTGCAACCTAGGTACTACTCTCATTATCGCAGCAAATATTTGGACGACATACCACTCTCTTCAAAAACATGCCCCATGATACGCGTCTTTCCCCAATGAGGTTATACAATAGTGCTCTTACCAATGAAGTTTTCCTTTTCTATTTTCGTAATATTCATGTGACCAAATGTAAAAGGATGTCAAGATCAGCTTTAAAACAGTTTCCGCTAGCAATAGTTTTCTGAGGAAGTCGCAAGTTTGATGCGCTCTCTGCTAATAACATGTTTAAAGTCGGTAGCTCGAACCGAAGAAAGTGGTTATTTCGCTTAGACCTACGGTTCGACAAGGCTCTAAACATGCATGTTCCCCCTCTTTACGTGCCAAGAATTAATATCATCTAATGCATATAACTCATTACTTCTATTCCTTTGAAGGTTTTTCCGGGAAATTACGATTCTCATACACCAGTTACAACTTCTTTTACCCCATATATCCTGGCCAAGTACTTTCGAATACACCCCAAATCAAGTGTGACTTCTGTAAGCATGCGATTTGAGCTCATAGGATATGGGCCACTGCCCGACGACATTGGTGAGTTAAAATTACCGTTCTACCGATAATCAATATCATCTAATGCATATAACTCATTACTTCTATTCCTTTGAAGGTTTTTCCAGGAAATTACGATTCTCATACACCAGTTACAACTTCTTTTACCCCATATATCCTGGCCAAGTGTTCCGTGTTCCCTTCGAATACACCCCAAATCAAGTGTGACTTCTGTAAGCATGCGATTTGAGATCATAGGATATGGGCCACTGCCCGACGACATTCGTGAGTTAAAATTACCGTTCTACCGTGTGTATAAAAAAGCAGGCACTCAAAAAAATTCCTGAATTCATACGAAGTATTATGAGAGTGATATTTTCACGTTTTGTTAATTTTTAGGGTCTACTTGATGAGATTGTATCACCAGTGGTATGAGTATTTCATGCATGACTGGGCATGAGCAACCTTTGTGGAATGTGTAAAAATTGACTTGCGCACAGAATACTCTCTGACACTGGAGGTTAAAAACGACAAGGCACTTTTATGCTATCACATGAAGTGTTTCATTCTTCTTTTCATGATTCTTTCATGTAGCGTATTGTTCTTTTGGTTATTTCAGATAAATTAATTATTCAACATAAATATATTATACATATGCAAATATTTACATTGAACTGGAAAAAGAATGAAATTATCTGAAAGTGCATTTGAGGCAAATAAAATAATTAAAAAGTTTCAGCTCCATTTCGAACTCAGTTTTGAAAGTTCTTTCTTAATCCCCCGCGTGTCATCCACGTCTTTCAATGCACAACGTCGCTCTCCTCATCATGCCGTCGACGGCGCGCCGAATGTTGGCCCTGTCCTGCCTGAGGGTGTCCACCTCTGTCATAATTCTCTGATGAAGCTCTTGCAGATTCGCTGGTGGAGTGGCGAATACCTTCGACTTGAGATGTCTCCCGAAGAAAAGGTCAAGTGGGGTCAGGTCGGATGATCTCACTGGTTCAGGACGATTTCACGTTCCCCAGCTCAGTCAGCGCTCTGTGACGACTCTCCTTCTGTGTGCTGGGGCACCATCCTGTGCCCACCAGACACGATGGAACTGTCTATTCCTAGCTCGAGGTGACCTTGTCATCTGCTCAATGACCGGAACAACGTCATCGTCAATCATTCTTAGATACTCATCTCCATTCAGGTTGTTCTCAAAGAAGAACTTACCGATGACGGCCCCAATACCATAGACACTCCACACAGTCACATTGCCTCTGTTGTCATTCACGTTGTAGGCAAAGTCTAGCGGTTGCTCTCCGCGGGTCGATATGCCCTGACGTTGTTGGTATAAACCCGTGCGTTCAAGGCAAACCTGCTTCATCTGCTATCAGCAGATCTTCTAGGACATGTAGGAAGTGCTGAAGACGGGCAGGAAGCCACTGGCAATATTCCTAAGAGTAGTTCTCGATCCAGTGGTAGCAGCTGCTGAAGCTTGATCATCTGATATAGATGAAACCACAGATCTAGGCGTGTGATCCTGTTGCGCGTTGAAGAAGAGAGTCTCAGTCCATTGCGCCGGCTTGATACTCCTCCTGCTGGATAATTCTGCAGGGCGTTGTGAAATGCCTGGATATTTGCAGGAGTCCTGCTCATTCTCCTCCCTGAATTTCCCCGGTTTTTGTTCTGGCTTGTTCCCATTTCTGCACATTTTTTTAAAAACATTTTTGTGCACGGTATCTCTTGAGGGGAATCGTTGGGGGTAAACCTCACGATATCGTTTAAGAGCAGCGGCAACACTGTTGGTACGATGATACTCCCTCACCAAGAAGGAGCTCTGCTGGGGTGAGAATTGTGGCCTATCCTTCTTAATACATGACTACCAAGTAACTTAAGCACTACGGTCATGACGGTATGAGCAAGCTGTGAAAGTGTCGGCATTGTCATTAAGATCTGAAAAATGAAGTGTGTTTTACTTAAAGGGAATTAACAATAACTATGTTAATTTATAAGTTCAACCTACATTGTCAAAGTCAAACAGGCCTTAAAGGGATGGTCTGGGCTGAAAATATTTATATCTACAAAAATAGAGTTAAATTCACAAAGCAAAATACTGAAAATTTCATCAAAATCGGATATACAAATAACGAAGTTATTGAGTTTAAAAGTTTATCGATATTTTGTGAAAAAAATTCATGTACACATTGTTATGACTATTCATGAGGTGGGCTGATGATGTCATTTCCCCACTTTCCTTTTTTTATGTTATTACATGAAATCATAATTGTTTCATTTTTTCATACATGTGTAAATGATGTGTCTCCATGATGAATAAAATTGCGGCAATAAATATCTAATGAACTTAATCAGTTGTCTATCCAATTGTTTTGGTTCTTGATAGAAAATTTTGAATAAACCTAATTTCATATAAATATAATAAAAAAAGAACAGTGGGGATATTACACCATCAGCCCACGTAATGAATATTCATAAAGACATGCCTAGAACTGTTTCACCAGAATAATGCAAATCTTTAAAAATCAATAACTTTGTAATTTTTCATCCGATTTTGATCAAATTTTCAGCATTTTGCTCTGTGAATTTTACTCTATTTATTGAGATATAATTATTTCCAACCTGGACCATACCTTGAAGGGCATGGGCAGCAATTATAATCCAATTACATTCCATTTTCATTCAAATTACATTCCCAATTTCATTTCAAGCTTTACTGAGTGAGAGGAGTCTCTGAATAGTCTGCAATTAACGTTGCAATAATTAAACCTTGGCAAGGCATGTAATCATCATAACAATAACCATACTGACATTGCGTTGCTCTGGCTATTACTGACTGTGGACTGTCATTGGAATGTAATTGAATATACCGTATTTAGGAATGCAGTTGCTGTCCGTCCCATGTGCTCCTGAAATTTTGTGGAATATCATCATGTTTGAATTATTGCTCTTCAGTATTTGCAAGATGACTTTCAAATTGAAAAAAAAACATTATTAATATTATCTCTTTCTTTTTTCGGGGGGGGGGGATCTGAATTAATGCTTCATTTTTGCCATTGTCACCAAATAAATTGATATAACTCTAGGTACTGTGAGCATGTTGAAGATTAAATACTTGTTTACATCGGTTCAGAGCTTATGCAGCACCACTCTGCGAAGGATTCAACTTTGACTATGAAAGAACACAATTCTGTACGCAAATGCATTTCTGGCCAAGTGTATAAAGGTGGGCTGTGCTCACTCACTCATTCATGAAATATTTTCAATAGCAACAGTGTCATCATAAAGGTTAGGTCCATTGTAAAATATCTATAGTAATAAAAAATAAAAAATTCTTGAAATTTTTGTGTATTATATATATTCTAAGTGCCTGCTTTTTTAAACACACGGGTATAGTATCATTGATCACTCATGGATTCTAGTGAGATGAAAAAAAAAGATAAAAATAAAGGTTTGAACGGAGACGGTGCCGCTGGGGGGGGGGGGTTTCTAGTAGTGGGTTTGACATAGTGAGAAAGCAGGGAAAAGATAATGAATTGGAGAGGTCTGGGTTGTGTATACTGTCTCTAGAATGACCTTATAATTGAATTATTAAGAAGGAAAAACGCGATGTAAGTTCTAGGTCATCCCCTCTCAAAATAACTTGGTGGTGCCCCTGATAAATTCTTTTAAAAATGTCTAGCACAATGTTTCGATTTTTTAGGGTTTCGCATACAATTCCATTTCCATGCGCCTCCTCGTAGACAGGGAATTCAGACTCCTTTCATGTTCGTCATAACCAGGAGTAGGCCTTTAAGGATTGTGTCAAGTTGGAAGGTGATTACTGGCCTCAATATTCAAGCCATTTGTTTATCCAAAATAGAATAAAGTGTTTTTTTAAGTCTTAGAACGACCGTTACTGGTTATGTCAGTAATTTTGGATTGATCAAATTAATGTCAATTGTCTATGATCTTGAGCAAATGTTGAATCCTTAACATTAATCTCATCTGGAATGTTATCATAAGACCTCAATAGTTCCTTAGGTGATTTGACCTCGGAACCAATTGACATTGCATTCAGTATTCAGAACAATTATGCCTACCTGGTGCCCGTTTCATAAAGCTGTTCGTAAAGGCCTGGTCACACCGCCCGAGCGTTGTTGGAGCGGTCGTGGAGCGGTAGGGAGAGAGGGTCGAATTTCGCTCACAAATTTGGGGAAAAATCGAAAACAAAAGTCGAAAAAAAAAATCGATAATGGTGAACGGTAGCGGGCGGTGATGATTTTTTTCTCTCCGCTCCACGACCGCTCGAACAACGCTCGGGCAGTGTGACCAGGCCTTTAGTTAAGAGCGACTTTAAGAACGACTGGTGATCCTTTCTTATGCGCTAAACCATCGTCAATGAACATTTTGGTGCATACCATTCACCACGAGAAAAGGTCACCTGTCGTTCTTAAAAGCGCTCTTAGTACGAACAGCTCTATAAAACACCCACCTGGTTTTTACCTCAGATGGAGATCACGAACAGGATAACTCGTGCCTGCAGGATAGAGGGGTGCCTTTGTGGATGGAGAACAGGGACGTTCCCGATGAATCGCTGGCAGCATCCACCTACGGTCAAAGTAACCACGCTCCCTGGCTGGCCAGGCTTAACCTTGACACTGCGTACGGATGGATACCTACGCTAGAAGATGCAAATCCCTTTCTTGAGGTAAATGGTTTCTTTTATGACCTGTTTGAAGAACTGCCAAATAAAAGGGCATGTATATTTATGAAAATGTGAAGTATATTAGTGACTTAAAAAGAGGGAATGTAGCCTACCGTAAAATCCAGATTCAAGTTACAATATCTTCTGTTGTGATCTATCAACAGTGGGAATTACGCAGAAACGTCATACAGTATGTCTGAATGTAATCATGAGTGTTTCATACTACTAAATATTTGGGTTACAAATTTTTTGTAAGAGTCATTGAATTGAACAAGGTGCATCATTTTGTTTTCCTTCTGGCTGTGCTTACTGAAGCATGACATGGCTTACATTCCCGGAGGGGCCACTTCCATTGACGAATGGATACCATGCGCGACCACGGGATCTTGAAAAACACCCTAAACACGTATTTTCCATATTCTGAAAATGCACCCCTTAACAAGTATTGGCGTGTGAAACCCTACCCTTTACAAGTATTGGAAACAAATACTTTTGGCAAGTATTCCCAGAATTGAGCCCCTAAACAATACAGCGATGTATTTTCCATATTCTGAAAATGCACCCCTTAACAAGTATTGGAAACAAACGATACTCTTGGCAAGTATTCCCTGAAATGAACCCCTAAACAAGTACAGCGATATTTTATTGTTATGTCACGCGTCCGTCGGTCGTCGGTTTTACCTTTACACACCATTATTTTGGTTTAGTACGGCCCGACCTTCCACACCTCGCGCAAATCGGACTCTAAACACGTAGTGTTTGGGCAAAAAGGACATCCTTTGTAAAACATTTTGATTTTGTTTTAATCATCCACGCATATTTGACCCTAAACACGTATATTTTTCCGAGCGAAATAGATACCCTTTTTTCAATATTTTTGTGTTTTTGACACCTTTATCACGTTACTTACTCCCAACCTTTCGTTGGAGAACGCAAACGCTTATTTGCGACGATAGTTGATTTTGGAAGAGACTTTTGGGCCCGTCGTCATGGTCGTAAAACTCTGTCCTGCAATGCAAATTGTGTGACATGAGATTTTTTTTCGTTTCGCATCTGGAACAGAAACATTCAATCTGCGTTTCGTGTGCAAAATTATGGTTCCTACACTGTAAAAACTGTGGTGTTAAAACTGACACCAGTTGGTGTTAATAGAGGACCACACCCTGAGGTGTTAAAACTACACCCTATAGATTGAACATAACACAAAAGAGTGTAAATGTAACAACCAAATGTGTTGTAATAACACCTATGGGTGTAAAACTAACACCACTAATTTAACACCGGTGTAAAACAACTGGTGTGGTCCTATATGTACACCGGTTAACACCACAGTTTTTGCTGTGTACTATGGTAAAAGCGATATCCGATTTAGGACGACTTTCCAAAGCCACCGTAGTTCCTCCCAGAGCTCGAGAGGCCGCCCGGGGGGCCCATCCATTGAAGAGTGGATACCAGGCGCGACCACGCGTAAAAAGGGAAAGAGTGGGCAAGTATGTTACGTATAGGCCTATGTAACGTTATAAGGGTGTCAAAAACGATGTTTAAAATACTGAAAAGGAGGATATGTTTTCAATACTTGTAGGGTTTCACAAGCTAAATACTTGTTAAGAGATGCATTTTCATAATCTGGAAAAGCCTTGCTTCCCTTGTTTAGGGTGCTTTTCGAAACCGCATGGTCGTGCCTGGTATCCACTCATCAATGGAAGTGGTCCCCCGGGAATTCGAATCTAATCCCCCATTTCTGGGGAAAGTAAAACATAATGCCCATTACATTGTGTGCTTGAGGCATATCGTTTGTGTAGGAGTAAACAAAAGAAAAACCCGCAAATTCGGCTGGTACGCATGCGAAATGGTTTCGGCTGGAGAGGTGATTTGACCCATGGAATCAATTGCAAGAGATCCACCAATAATCCACATAAAATGCAATATCGATTCGATGGACTGTGAATATTTAAGAGGCAGAGGCGTCGATCCTGGGGGGGGGGGGGCAGGGGGGCAATCGCTCCACCAATGAAGATAATATAAGATAAGATTGATTTTATTTATACACGGTTAAAAAGCCCAAACAGTTCACAGACTGATTTCCATTGGGGCCGTGTGGAACATAATATACAATTGACATAGTAAACATTTTAAAACCAGTGTTTAACGTACAATATATATAAAAATAATATTTTAACCTAAACAGAAGCATCAATGAAATATTACAAAGGAATCATTGAAAGGTGAAGAGGAGGAGAGGAGAAGAAAAAAGGAAGAAGAAGGGAAAAGTGAGAAGGAGAAGAAAAGGACAACGGAGAAGATAACATAAGGAGAAAAGAAGAAGAAAATGATAATAAGAAGAAGGCGAAGAAATTATGTACCGTTCTCAAAAACATCAATAACATACAACATGAAATGTCTATCGGTAATTCGAAAATATTGGGGGGGGGGGCAAACATATCGTTTTGCCCCCCCCCCCCCCCAATAATTCCGCATGTGCAAAAAATAAAATAAGATTGTAATGTAACACAGAAATCAGCAAGCGAGATTGAGATACACAACTTGCTCTTTATCTAAAATCGTGCTCAAAATGTCCACTTTTCACATTGGAATATAAAAAAATTCAGCTCGCAGTTCGCGCTCGCATCATTTATGTAGCAAAACCCATACCTTTCATGATTAAATAGGTGAATAGAATGTCCCATTTTCAGCTCTAAACCTCAAAAGAACTCCCACTTCGATTTGCAATAATCTTTTGTCGGATATATATCTTGTTCTTTATTAAAAATGTCCATTCAACTCAATTTTTGTCAGATCGAAATATCAAAATTTTCAGCTCGCGCTTCGCGCTCGCATCTATTTTTAATTTTTAGATACCCATCTCAATCATTGGTACCAACAGAATATCAAGTTTCAGGTCAGAATATAAAGAAATTTCAGCTCGCGCTTCGCGCTCGGATTAATTTGTCGGTAAGATATGTGTCTCTATCTCATGAGTCATATATATATATATATATATATATATATATATATGCATATGTGTGTGTGTGTGTGTGTGTGTGTGTGTGTGTGTGTGTGAGTTTGTTTGTTTTGTATGATCGAGCGCCTTTGGAAAGTTGATTCATGATTTTGCCCCCCCCCCCCCAATCTGAAAAATGGATCAAAATAATGATACAAATGTGAATGGTAAAAACAAACAAGATTGATTACGATTAAATCATGCACCTTTAAACATGCATGTATAGAAGTATAAGGTAACCTAAAGGGGAATGAAACCTTTGGAACAAGTAGGCTTCTGTCGCAACAGGAAAATCAAAGAATAAGATCAAAGAAAGTTTGAGAAAAATCGGACAAATAATGAGAAAGTTATGAGCATTTGAATATTGCAATCCAGGCTAATGCTATGGAAATCCTCCCGTTGGCAATGCGACAAGGATGTGTGATGTCACATGTGAACAACTTTCCCTGTGATGGACTAAAAAATACCCCCAAATTGTCTCTTTTTGGCTTTGCTTATGGTGATACAATCACTTTATCCATGATGTATTCTTTAAAAATCTGTAATACATGCCCTCCTATAAAAAGACAAATGACATCACACATATTTGTTGCATTGCCAATGTGAGGATCTCCATAGCATTAGTGATAGCAATAATTAAATGCTCATAACTTTCTCATTATTTGTCCCATTTTTCTCAAACTTTCGTTGATCTGTTTCTTTGATTTTTATGTGTTCACGCAAGCTATCTTGTTCACAAGGTTTCATTCACCTTTAAGTTAAATTTAGGCTATTATGTTATATTCTGTATTTTGTGCTTGCAATCCTGATGAAGATCAGTTATGATTGAAAGCTATAGTAGTAGTAGTAGTAGTAGTAGTAGTAGTAGTAGTAGTAGAAGTAGTAGTAGTAGCAGTAGTAGTAGTAGTAGTAGTAGTAGTAGCAGCAGTAATAGTAGTAGCAGTAGTAGTAGTAGAAGACTAGAAGTAGTAGTAGTAGTAGTAGTAGTAGTAGTAGTAGAAGAAGAAGAAGTAGTAGTAGTAGTATAGTAGTAGAAATAGTAGTAGTAGTAGTAGTAGTAGTAGTAGTAGTAGTAGTAGTAGTGGTGGTGGTAGTAAGAGTAGTAGTAGTAGTAGTAGTAGTAGTAGTAGTAGTAGTAGTGGTAGTATAGAAGTGGTAGTAGCAGCAGTAGCAGTAGAGGAAGTAGTAGTAGTAGTAGTAGTAGTAGTAGTAGTAGTAGTAGTAGTAGAAGAAGTAGTAGTAGTAGTAGTAGTAGTAGTAGTAGTAGTAGTAGTAGTAGTAGTAGTAGAAGAAGTAGTAGTAGTAGTAGTAGTAGTAGTAGTAGTAGTAGTAGTAGTAGTAGTAGTAGTAGTAAAAGTAGAAGGAGGGGAGGAGAAGACTGGGTAAGCAGACAGCCAAAAACAGATGAGAAAGTGATAAGAAATTGAGAGAAGGGAAATTTTAATAGGATGACATACAAGCCGACATTTGGAAGGTGGGTTTGTAGACCAAGTCAACTTGCGTATAATGGGGGAGCGAACATTTTGAGGAATTATTATATTAATACAAGAAAGAGATGTCTGCATTGAAGTGTAAATTAGATTATCATTTTTATCAATCTAATATAACCCAAGACTCTCCGTAATCACCATACCAACTTAGAATGTTGTACAGTTCAGTTTAACTGTAATTCGTCGGTAAGGGCAAATACAAAGTGGCAATTCGAGAAAACACTAAACTGATTATTTATCTGATCGTACAGAGATTTCAGCCGTAATAAATTCGAATTTCTAGTATGCATATCAGATTCAAAATTTATTTTTTCATAAATCTCGTTTTCAAAGTCATTTAACCGCGTTATATAAATACCTGGTCCCACTGGCCGACGGGTACATAACGTATTCATGGAGGACACAGCGGATGAGCAAAATTTCGCGGGTGGCTCCATCCGTTTTCATCAGCTCCAGAAAATGACAAAATTAGCAACAACAACAAAAATTGCAAAACAAAACAGACGTGAGTTGTATGTAGCGCGGATGTTAAACGGTTGTCCATCGCAAACCTTGCGGATGAAAATGGATGGAAATGGATGACAGCTCCGAAGTGGTAAGCGGGGGTTTTATTTACGACATGCGTACGCTTATATCCATTTTATTTCCGTGCTACTAACGATGTATAGACGTTCCATGTACCATGTCTTTCCTCCCTCTTTCTGCTGTTCAGCTTCAGTGGATTTGAGTAGCGAGGATGTCCAGAGGATCATGGGCGGAAATCCCAGGGGGGGACAGGGGGACGCGCCCCCCTACTCAAAATAGTAGGGGGGCACAATATCAAATGTCCCCCTACTATTTTTGCTCTTTTGTGATGAAAAGAAATACATCAATCAATAAAAATCGCGGGCTTACATTCAGCTTCTCGCATTGCATTTTGAGATTCTGTGTGTGGTAGAGTTTGGAGGGGTGCATGAATCGGAATATTCTAAATGTTGCTATCAATCTTTCATCTCTATAAAAACTTTCCTTTTGGTTCAATTAAGCCACTGAATATTTCTCCAATGGAGCGTTTCAAGAAACATTAAATGCATGTCCAAAAAATCAAGGGCGAATTCTTTCATTTACTACGGTTTAAAGTTGATTTGCATTCAACGCGACGGTTCAATTGCAACTCAACTTTCTTGCATCACCCAATGCACTCGATATGGAAACTTGCGCTTCATTTTCAAATGAGCGGTTCTTGCAACACTCTCATTAGTTCTCTCTTGATTTCGTCTTGAATTAGGTAGATCTCCAGACAAAGCATTTGGTGACTGGCGTGATAACTCGAGGACATCGCGATCTGCAGTGGTGGACTACATCGACTTGGCTAGAGTTCTTTGATGGTCAGTTTTGGAAATACATTTACGAGGATGACTGCGGCTCTAGAACGGTAAGACGCTACTTACCCCCGTCGATTCTGTTTTGAAAATGATGATAAAGATGGTGATGGCAAATTGGGGGTTTTGGGAGGTCTTTCATCTTGTCCATCGTGGTATACCGAAATATGGTGTCAAAGAAAATGCTAAATGCAAAATTGGAAAAGTGATGACGTCACACTTCGGAACTCTACTTCAAACTACTCTTTCAATGAATCTTACACGCAAATTGTTTAGTAAGCAGTTTTAGTAAAACTACCTAGCTAAAAAGGTAATACGTGCATCCATCTTTAAAGATAATTTTCATAATAACTGTGATTATCATTATTATTGTTGTTGTTTTTTACTATTATGTTTAAAAGCATTGGTTAACGTGTGATTTGACCCTTACTAAAACCTAATCTGCAAGGTCCCACTTGTCACCTGTTTCAGTGAAAATCAATATCATGAATAAAGTGCTCCAAAAATGTGATCAAATATGGTGAAGATAAACTCCATACCTACTTCATCGTATTCATTCCATATAGTACAATTGTTATCCCCGAAAAAAAGTTAATTATGGTATCTTTTTGTTACAGATGTCTCAAAGATTCTGCTCCGATTTTCTTTTTTGCTAATACAACACACATCAACATTCAGATTTTTTCTTTTACGAGATCTTTGTGATGTAAAATAATGTCCTTATTCAAACTCATAATTTTGTGATTATCAATCGCGCCATTTTATAATTTGTTTCTGCTTGTTGCTCTCACCAGATTTTCCCAACCAATTATGACAACAACTCACCGGTCACCATTCTGTTGCCTGTGCCTGTTATTGCAGTGAAAGTCCGCATATACCCAAAATCCTGGTCTACCCGGATTACACTTCGCTGTGAAATACTTGGTCGCGAGATAACTAACATGACTGACTAATATAGCCTTGATAGCTAAGGCACGTTTAAACTTTGAAAGCATGGACGACAAATGGGGTGGGGAGACGAGCCCCCCCCCCCCCCCACCCCCGTCCTCCCAAGGGACCAAACATCCCACGACACCATTGCTCATGTCTGAAAGTTATAAATAGACAAGGATTATGCTGAGATAACACTTCAGTCTGTTCAAGTATACTTTAGATGAAGAATATATAGACAGCAAGAAGTATTCAAAAATGTCGTGTGGCAACTTTTGCTCTCTTACATTTTCATTTTGTAGATGTACTTATAAATATTCTACGGTTATTCTATGGTGACGTCATAAGCAGATAAGCGTAATTGCCTAGAAAGAGGCGGGGGTAAAAATTGGGAAGGAGGAAATCTGCTAGTCAAGAAGGCATCGAGAATTTAAATCTGTTAATTGATTATTCATAACTATAATTGGTTTAAATAAATTATTTCGTATGCTGCAAGTGAGCAGCATTCAATCGATCGGTGAGCTGTCAATTAGCAACCAATACCTGAGCGAATGGACTATATGCGTGCAAAGCATACTTTCGCCCGCACGAATACTGTGAAACAAAAGCAATTCTTGGTGAGATGATATTTGACGGTTTGCATGGTGATATGGACAATCGCGGGCTATGACATCATCAGCTCACCTAATGAATATTCATGTAGACATACCTAGAACTGTTTCGCCGTAATAATGCATTTTTAGGTGGTATGTCTTTGACAGATCACCTATTAAGGACGTTCCACAGTTATGTTTGTGCGCATTATGATCTGCGCATAGTTTACACTCTGCGCGCTGACGTCACAATGGATGAACAGGTGATTAATTAGCTGCGGGTATGAGCTGATTTTTCTCATCTTCTGCACTTTAACTGCAGATCCGATGTGTTATTTCATGAAGCTAAAAAGTGGAATTATTCCATGGACGATAAAAAAAAAAATTCTCTACAATTTCAAAATACTTTACTCTGCAGTGCTGCCAAGAATCACGAATATTACCCCGAGTTTGAATAAATGGTAGAGTGGTTTTGATTTTTTCTTCACATAGATACAAAGTATTCGGCGCATTTTTTGTGTTTTAAAAAGCACAATTGCTCTAATAAAAATGCTGATAGTTTAAAAACAAGCACATGAACCCCTATTTTTTAATGTTTGTACCTCTTAGGTATACCTTCCTTTACAACTCTGCAAATTTTGGTGAAAATGACATGGATTTTGAATTAAGTGCAGCATTTATTGTACGTTTGTAGTTTGTTACTGAAATTTCACATTTTTTAGATTGGGATTTTGTTATCTTTTACGCCATTTTTAAGAACTGGCAGTGCTGTTAAACTAAAAATTGCAAACAAATATCACTATAGATAAATTCTCCATTTTAACGATCCAATTATTACCTCTCTTGCGAAATTTGATGACTTTTTCATGTATTTTGACTGAGTAATAAAGGTTTAAACTCATTGGCCCGTATTCTGATAGCGTGGTTTAACTTAACCCTAGTCTAAGTGTGGTAATAAACTGCCATATTTAAACCTAGGTTTAAATTTCGTATTCCGATAGCAAGGTTTAAGTTAACCCTGGTCTAAGTGTGGTAATAAATCCTCAAAAAGTTAAACTCGCGCAGGGGGTAGTTTAAGCCTGGTTTAAATCCAACAAATCATGGCCAACAATTTTTTAGAATTTATGCCTATATTGCATTTCGAGCTACTTCCTCAGTTTTTAACAGATTCTCATGAAATTTGGAACACACTTTGGTCTCAAGGTAAGGAGGTGTAAGAATTTTTTGTTCCCTTTTTCGGAAATTGTGTTGCCATGGTAACAGTATATTATGGTTCAAAATTTTGCCGTTTAAAATACTTAATCAGTTTTCTACCAATTCTCAAGAAAGTTGGCTAACACATTGATTTTGAGGTAAAGATGTGCAAGACTCATTTTTGCATGTGTCGGAAATTGTGTTGCCATGGTAACGGTATAGTATGACAAAAACTAAGCATAAATCTTGCTGTTCCAACTACTTCCTCAGTTTTTAACCAATTCTCGTGAAATTTGGCACAAACATTAGTCTTAATGTGAAGATGTGCAAAACATATTCTATGCCTAAAGTATATAAAAAATCGCGTTGCCATGGTAACATATCAAATATCGAAAATTAGGTGAAAAACTTGTGGTTGTAATTACTTTATAATTTTCAAACCATTTCTCATGATATTTGGCACAGACATAAGTCTTGAGGTGAAGATTTGCAAGACACATTTTTGCATGTGTTGGAAATTGTGTTGCCATGGAAACGGTATATTATGGCAAAAACTATGTAAAATCTTGCAATTCCAACTACTTCCTAAGTTTTAACCAATTCTCATGAAATGTGGTACAAACATTAGTCTTGATGTGAAGATGTGCAAAAAATATTTTATGTCTTTATAAAAAAAAATCATGTTGCCATGGTAACAAATCAAATATAAAAAATTAGATGAAAATCTTGTGATTTGAACTGCTTTATCAGTTTCCAACTGGTCAATTCTCTTAAAAATTTGGCACATACATTAATGTTGAGGTGAAGATGTCTGACATATTTTTGCCTGTATCAGAATCGTGTTGCCATGGTAACAACATATTATATAACGAAAATAAGGTGAAAATTTTGTAGTTCGAACTCCTTCATTAGTTTTCATTTTTCAACCAATTCTTATAAAAGTTGGCTCACACATTGGTTTTGAGGTATAGATCTGCAAGACATATATTTGGGTGTATCAGAAATCGTGTTGCCATGGTAACAACATATTACATAATGAAATTAGGTGAAAATCTTGCGGTTTGAACTCCTTCATTAGTTTTCATTTTTCAACCAATTCTTATAAAAGTCGGCTCACACATTGGTTTTGAGGTATAGATCTGCAAGACATATATTTGTGTGTGTTGGAAACTTTGTTGCCATGGTAACATCATATTAAATCAATAAATGTGTAAACACATCTCGTGGATTGAACTTCTTCATTTTATGACATAGGCCTATGCTCATGAGAGTTAGAACACATAGGTTTTGAGGTAAAATAATCTGCAAGACACATTTTCTCATTCATCAAAATATGTGTTTGTATGGTAACTACACACACCAAAATAAGATTAAGACAATAGTCAATGCTAACTGTTGTTTGGCTACATAGAGAACTACATGTAGCTGTAGGCTTAGTTCTAGTTTTAAGGGGGGTGCTAGACCTCTAGATCTCGAACTACAGTCCCTAGCTTTAGATCTAGGCCTAGATCTAGATTCTTTAGATCTAGTAATAATCCGTTAGATCTCTAGCCTACTTCTTTTGTCATGCCTAAGGTTAGATGAGTAGATCTACTGTAGACTAGCCTACATTTACTATTTTTCGATTTAGAATCTAAATTGAGAGTCTACAAATCTCTAGATCTAGACCTATTACATGTAGACCTAGATTGATACAGATCTAGTTCTAGATCTAGATAGGGTCTAAGTTATTTAGTCTAGAACTAGGCCAGCGTTAGAGATTCTAGATCATACAGTAAGTCAGTAGACTAGATAGCACAGACTAACGTAAGGCCTAGATCTAAATTCTTACATAAATCTAGGCCTGGCCTAGTCTAGTCAAGACTAAGCTGTTGTTGGTCTAGGTTTAGGCCTGTTTTTTAGTCCTGGACCTGGAAACCTAAACAAGTCCCCAAAAATATTTAAATAAAATAAAAACTCTTCAAAGAAACAGATATGGACCTAAAACAGGAGTAGAGAGATGTCATTTAGCCAGGCCTAGTTACTTGGCAAGTAATGGCAATGCATACATAGCAATAGTCAGATCTAACACTGTCTGTAGACAGGAATAACCGTCGTTTCTGGGGATTTATTGAAAAAATTCTGACATTTTATTGTCATATCACATTGCCTTGGTGAGAGAGGCCAACGGCAACGTAGACTGTCATACTCATCATAGACTCAGCGGAACAATACAGAGACTGAAGCTCTTTGTCTAAGACAAATCAGATCTATTCTACTAGATTCTAACTAAGACTAAGGTTAGAATATAGATCTATATCTATCCCTGTCCCAAGGCTAAGCCAGCCTAATTCCTGAATGATGTTCTAGGCCTAGACCAATACTATAAATATGTATAATGTAGCCTCAGTCTCGGTTGCTCCACTAGACTACGGTTTGCTTCAGGAAAGTAAAAAAAGTCAAAACAATGTTCAATTCTCCTCCAAACAATTGGGCCTAAGCTAGATCTAACTATACTAGCCTAGGCCTAATGTTAGACCCAAGACTACTCTCAAAAGTTACAAAAATTTCCCCTTACATAAAGTTAGAATAAAGATGTCGACCTCTTAACTTATTGTTTTAGATCTATAGGACTAGAGTCTAGACTCTAGTCTAGAGTGGGTGAGGTGAATCTATTCAATTTAGATTTTGACAAACATGAAAAGCAATCAATGGGACTGATACACACAAAACTATGCAGGTCACTCGGTTTGGGATTGAAATGTTTTAGTAATTAAAAAAATATAAAGATAATCTGAATGAAAATTTCTTACCATATATGGGTGATGAATGCTTTTCTTTCACTACAATAGTTGTAATTAGTTTCCATAAAATTTAAATTTTTAAGAAAAAACAACTTTAGTGACATTTTTTCAACTTTGTTGCAATCATCCCTGCAGCACTAATTTACCAAAAAGGTGCTAGTCTTGGTTAAAAGAGGATTATTATTTCCAAAAAGAATTTAAACCCGGGTTTAACCCAGGTTTAGTTAAACCTGGCTATCAGAATACCAAAATAATTAAACTACACTTAGACCAGAGGTGAGGTTTAGAGGAGGTTTAGTTAAACCAGGGTTAACTTTAGACTAGGGTTAAGTTAAACCTGCTATCAGAATACGGGCCATTGTAGTAATCTTGGGCGGTCTAAAAATGCCAAATTCTTTTGAATGCGCAATTTTTAAGAACATCAATTTAGGTGAACTTTGAAGCTCTATAGCAAAAAATCAAGCACATGGACCTATGTTAATTTTTGCATATTTCGAATATTAAGGTTCTAAAGTATCTATGAGCAAAGTTTGGTGAAAATGACATGGATTTCACTTTAACTGTGGAACGACCTTAATTTCGTCAAAATTTTTCTTTATTTATTTTTAATGGCTACATATTTGTTGCCAAGATATCTCAAACTTGGCCATGTCAATTTCATTGAATTTCATGTCATCAATAGGATCTGTCATGGAAACGTACAAATAAGCTTTTCAATGTCATCAGGTCATGATGACGTCATCTAGACGCCATTTTGTAAAATCACATTATCAATCATATCTCCATTATCAATTATCAAAATATAACAATATTTACATCACATCAACTTCAGGTTAAAGGTCATCAGGTCATGTCATCATAGGTCACCTGAAGGTCACGACGCGCGCGTACGTGCGCGTCAAAATTTTAAAATGCTCAAAATCACTTTTTGACCAAAGTAGAGTACGTTTCAGGTCATTTTAAGCATTTCAAAAATTTGCGCGCACACACGTATGCGCGCGCGTTTCCGCGCGTAACGCCATAACGCAACGCAGAAACACCATTTTTTTATATCATTGCATTGATAATATAATTCTGAGCAATTTGATACCTTGATCAACCTTCTACGACCATTAATAACGAAATTAACACCCGTTAAACTTTGCAGCACGTGTGCGCGCGAGCTCTCACTACAGGCCATATATGGGCAAAAACATGTCTATTGAAAATTCACTGTAGCTCTTTAAATAGTCCGTTGACCCCAATTTTTTATTTCATATATCGATAGAGTATGAGTTGTAGATTTAATTTCATGTCACCATTGTCGCTCAATTTGATCATGACGTCATCAAAATTGCGCCTAAACTGAAAATTTTATTTTTTTCAAAAATGACGTCATCAAATTTATGCAAATTTGATCATAACTCCGTAAATATTGATCGTTTTTCGCCCAGATTTCGATATAATGTAGTTCAGATGGTAGTCTTTTTCCTTAATAACATGAATTTTCATTTTGAAAAACGCATCATGGCGTAAAATAGCGATGAAAAGAGGCATGTCATTTTTCCTCATTTTGCGTGTAATCTCTATGGGACATGACTTTTTCTCAAAACTAGATTCTACATTCCTCTATTTCGTGAGATATATCTCAATTTTTTCTTCTTAGTTATCCCTGAGCTTTTATAATGATGTAGCTGAGATTCTAAGCTTTCGGAAGTGTGCACTTCATTTTTTGATCAGATGCCGGGATCATGCCCGTTTTTCGCTTGCAAAATTGGATTTGCAATTCTCAAATTTGCTTACTTGTAATCTCTATGGTGAATATCGTGGCTCAATGGATAACGCACTTGACTTGCGTTCTCGGGGGCGCAGGTTCGAGTCCTGGGGTGAACAAGATGATTTTTTTTTTCTTTCTTTCTTTTTACCACCTCGTACATGATCCTTTATGATAATTAAAAGGTATGAAAGTTAAAAGTTAGCAAGATAAAACAGATTATAATTACTTTTTTCATATCACATGTATTTTCATATATCAAAGAGACCCTTTTCACAGTGCTTTATCATCTCCCGTCTTTCACAAGTATTCCATCCATAATGAACATTCCGTTGTCATCATGAAGATCATATTGATCTCCATGAACATGGCAATGGTGATCATGATGGCGAGAATAAGGACAGACCACCTAATTCGTCCGCATGACGAATTAAAATCTAGTTTAATTTGTTTTTTCTTTCGTCTGCATAGTACTGTGAAAAGAAAGCTATTCTTGGTGAGATGATATTTGACGGTTTGCATGGTGATATGGCCAATCGCGGAAGTATCTTGCAGTGGCTAGTCCTAAAAAGGACTAAGAAAAACGGACAGGGGTTGAAGACAAAATCGATAGGCGAGGAAGTGGATGTTATAAAAAGTAGAATATCTTTCGGAATTGAGTGTACTCAGTGTGTACAATCATTATTCTTTTGGTTCTGTAGAACCAGTATTCTTTGTGCTTTCTAACATTCTGCCATAAAAAGTGTGAATAATTCGATTTGAAGAAATCAGTCCCAGTTTAGTAACAACATAAGCATTACACTTTTTCGTTGGTGACGTTTGTTTTACCTGACTACTGAGAAAGCATGAATGTACGTAGGTAAGCAACCAGAGGACCGAAGGCTTCAGGTCCTCTTTGAGGGACCTGGTAATGAGTACAGATGCCTTCCCAAAAGGCAGTGGCAAAGTGGGAATCGAACGCAGGTCAATGAAATCAGAAACACTTGCTCTATACCGACAGAGCTTTGACATCTTCATTTCATAGTCTTGGTCTACGACTCGATTCTGGAATAAAGTGGCGTAACATTTGTGTCAAATCTCTTGATTTTAAAATCCTACTCTGTAAGGGTCTAAATAATCATAATGTACACTTTTGTTCAAATCCATGACAATGATACCCTTCTTAGTAGAATAAAAGTATATTCAGTATCTAATCGCAATGAAATTTGATCGTTACTCCAGAAAAGGCTTGTAATCATCAAAAATTTATATTAATACTAAATTAGTATTTTAAAAGTTAATTTGAACCTCTAGTAAAAATATTCTATGCAGTCATACAAAAGGAAAATGCGTTTTGTTCCGAAATTGTATCGTAGAATGGTCACAAGGTGTGTCGTGGCCTAGGCATACGATGGCATATAAAATTACTTTGGTGATATGCATGTTATTGATATATTGATTTATTTCTTTCGTCTTTCTTACTGTCAGGATGTAGAGGCAGGTAAGTGGTCTGGGCCCAGTAACACAAAGGTTAGCGATTAATAGAACAATTCTGATTGGTTTCTAGTCAGTCTACTGAGCGAAATGCGCATGTAACAATCAATGATGTGTGACTCAAGTAAGGTCTCGGACTCAGGTCTTTCAGGATATGTCTATTCAAGATATATATATATATATATGTTCTTGCCGCGACTAAATATGAAAGTTGACGTATTAAACAAAAGGATTTCTTGGCGTTCAAATGTTAAGTAATTGCAACTCTCGACATAAAGGGACTCTTATGTTTCTTGACGGATTAACTCCCTCTACGTTCGCTGGTGATCATATCACACTCTCTCACTACATGATAGATTTACAAGACAAAACGTCAAGTCATTAGAATATATGCTTCACTTGTTCATTTAAATAATTAAATTCAATAAATTATTCTCAGTATCAGTGTTTCTTTCCTTCATTTCAAAACTTTTTTTCGTTGTGGCGGGGGGGGGGGGGTATTCAGTGCCGTTCGACATAGGAGTGGAAGGGTATACTGGTGGGTGTTTCATAAATCTGGAAGTTTGAGACTTAAAACACGACTGGGGTTCCTTTCTTTTGGTATATAGTATACACCATTGGCGATAGTTTAGCGCATAAGAAAGGTTCACCTGTCGTTCTTTAAGTTGCTCTCAACTTACGAACAGCTTTATGAAACACCCACCAGAATTGAGAATACATTGTCACACGGTGTCCACAAAGTAGCCTTTATGAAGACGCCATTCATCCTGTTAAAGGGCTCTGACTTAACAGCGTGAAGATAGTTTTACACTGTGGATAACTCGACACTGTGAATTGTCTTAGTGTTTTCGTATTAAAGTGAACTATGTGAAAATTTGATTCACACTTTCAAAATGCTCAAACTTGTCAGCCTGAAAACACTGCGGGACGCTGTACTTCCAGTAGGTTATATAATATAGATATCCAATCCATTAAAGAGTAATGAGACACACAAAAATACTCATCAAGTCCTTTTAATGTTTCCTCTGATTTCATTTGCCAAACTGTCCAACTCAAAAACATATAGATGTTGATCAATATGGCATAATTATCTTTATTGATTTCGATATTGATGATCTCGTGAGTTTATCTGGAGCACTCAGACCTTGCCATTGTTCATTTCTTCAATATTCGGAAGAAGCAGATCATTCCCTTATCAGGAAACGTATTTATGACTTGCTGAATACATGTTTTCAATTAATTGCAGTCGAGTTGAACGCTGTAGATTCACATGTATACCCTCGTGGTCACTTTCAATTGGAAGTCAATCATTTAAATCAATTCCATTTGATTCGACCCCTACCTAATTTATGTCAATAACGGTATTGCAGAAATAGACCAAGCTGTCGATATTACGTACTTGATTAGATGATAAGTAAGTCAAAATAGTTCTTTGGCAGCATAAAATTTGACATGTTGAACAACTACATTTTTCTGGAAAATAAGGTAACGGATAATGAAGTTTGAGGTGATTCACGTTTGAGGCTTAACCCCTCCCAAATCATCTTGTCACAAAACAAAGTCACCCTTGATATAGGCCTACATATATACGTTTAAATGTGAGCCCCCCCCCCCCCCACACACACACACACCCGACCACCCCTACTTTCGCTATGTCAACGTCGACTTAGATCAACGTTTCGAAAGGAAAAGTAAACTTCGATTTATCGCAGAATACCAAGGGCTTAACCAAGAGGCGTCTAGCGTGCAGTGGCGTAGCTAGGATATTTTCCGGGGGTCACTGAGGGGTCCTTGCTTTTTAATTGGGGGCGGCAACAATTTTTCTGTGTGTGTGTGTAGGCCCCTGTGTGTCACTTCTAAGTTTATTCTTAAAAAACAACATAAATATGAAATAATCTCATATAAGCCTATATAAAAAGTGCGAGCGTGAAGCGCGAGCTAAATAATTTTTTTCTTAATTTCATGTATTTTGCCCTGAAAATTAAAAATAATTACTGTGAACGCCAAGCGCGAGCAGAAATTTTTAATAAGCGTTCTGGCCTGATCGAAAAGGGACCTGTGAGTGTTAAGAACTGTTTTCAGTTACCCATGAAGACGATAGATAACAAATAAATAATGCGAGCGCGAAGAGCGAGCTGAAAATTGTTGACATTCCGACCTAAAAAATTGTCATTCTAAGCACTTTTTTGTAATCATGAAAGGGATATGTATGTAACTTAACAATTGATGCGAGTGCGAAGCGCGAGCGGAAGAAAATTCAGATTTTAGACCTACAAACGGGACACTCTATTCATGTTTTGTAAATCATGAATAGGATGGGTAAATAATCAAGATACTGTTAGATGATTTGTTTTTCTGATTTCGAATCGGAAAAGCAAAAACGATATATTGCGTTAAAATTGATTCTATTATCGAGATTTAAAACAGAAAAACGGTAATTTTTAATATTTTGATTCAAGAATGAAATATGTTAAAACGGAAAAATTGTTCCTTTTTCCGTTTCACAGTTTTTACATCTTTTAATCTTTAGTTTTTCTTTTGAAAACACAAAATCGAATTGAAATTTTCGTTTCCTTTTTCTGTTTCGCGTTCACGAAACAGAAAATTGAATCGAAACTTTTGTTTATTTTTTCTGTTTTCCGTTCACGAAACAGAAAACTAAATTGAAATCTCGTTTCCTTTTTCTGTTTCGCCTTCACGAAACAGACAATATTGAGCGCGCATTCTCGTTCCTTTTCCGTTTCGAAATCAGGAACACGAATTATCTGATCTTACCACCGTCAAGGTACGATTAGATAATTCCTTTTCCTTTGGCCGAACGGAACATTGAAACCTGTCGGAGCTTTTGCAAAAGGGGCGGAGCCAGAACTAACCACCTATGGCTTACCAGCCTTGTCAAACCTTGATGTTAACAATTATGTAATATCCACCTTGGTTTTAAACTATGGCTCTGCAGAAATGTAGCATCTCCTCTCCATCTATGCATCTTAGTTTTAATACATTGGTTTATGCCTAAAATACAAACTTTTATCTAAGATGATGAAATGGTCTAAAAGATTACATGTATATGTAACAAAGTTAAACAGAGAATACTCACTGGCGCGCAAACTTTGATTTGGCGGCATTTTTTTTAAGGGGGGAGGGGGCGGGTGGATTATCCAGGCTTGTTCGGCCGCCATGTTGACTGCACCAACGTGTGCACTATGCCGCCCCGGCGAACAACACTAGCCCCTAGCTATAGCCCCTAACCTAGGCTAGCCCACTCGGCCGACTCACACTGCACTCATTATAGGCTAAGCCGATACAGACGCCAAGATTTCACATGGCCGGCCGGCCAGCCATAGGTGCTTAAATCTGGTTCTGCCCCTATTGCTAATGCTTCAGCAGGTTTCAATATTCCGTTTGACCAAACGATGAGGAATTATCTAATCGTACCTTGATTGTAATTGGATATCTTCCTAATAATGCGAGCGTGAAGCGCGAGCAGAAAGTTATTGATATTCAGATCTGAATCTGGATAATTTAAGCACGTTTTAAATAAAGAACAGACTGCCTATCTCAATAAACATGCGTGCACGTGTTTCGATTTGGACCTAAAATCTGGGCATTCTGAATACATTTTTTAAATAGAGGAGATCAATAATGCGAGCTCGAATCGTGAGCTGAAAACATTCGATATTCCGATCTGAAGAAGAGTCAATCTAAGCACTATTTCAATTACTGTGTAAAAAAAAATTCGAAGTGGATGTGGATCACACTTAATAAACGATGCGAGCGCGACGCGTGAGCTTATATTAGTTTGACCTAGGATCGGGACATTCTAAGGACATTTTGTCATCATGTGAAAATGATAACTATCTTCCTATTTATATTCCTATAAGTGCGAGATGAAACATGTCGATATTCCATTCTGAAAAAGGGCCACTTTAGTTATTAGGAATTTATGAAATTGTTATTTTCTTATTTATTAATCGAATATGCTCAATGAGAGCGTGGAGTTAATTGATATTAAGGCCTGAAAACTGGATATTTTAAGCATTTTTTTAATATGATAAGGACGCATGTGTTATTACATTTTTAACAATTAATGCGAGCGCGAATCGCGAGCCAATTTTTTTATATATAAAATGTAACGAAAAGGGGACTTTAGAATTATAGAGTTATAGAGATATATAATTATTATAGAGGCATACATACTCACTAATCAAAATGCGAGCGCGAAGCACAAGCTGATAGGCCTACGTTTTGACAATTACATCTGAAAAGGGATATACACAAAGGAACTTGGTAAATCAAATAATAACGCGATCGCGCAGCGTGACCTGAAAATGTTGATATTTAGAGCAAAACGGACATTTTACCTGTTTACAGAGCACTTAAAAAATCAATTTGTAAATTTGAAGAAAAAAAAAGAATGAAAGCTCGATGTCCAAGCTAAAATATGTTTTGTATGACTTCAAAACTTGATATTTAAAGCTCCATATCAGCCTATAGAGCAAGATATGAATCTCATCGAACAGGCAATGCGAGCACGAAGCATCCTCTTATTTTCCTCTTCTTTCTTTTCTTCCTTTTTTTCCCCACTTCTTTTTCTTTCTTTCTCCCTTTTTTGTTTTGCTCCGCCAATTTTTTTTGCAGGGGGGCACCTGGGGGCACACCAAATCTCAGGGGGCACGTGCCCCACAGGCCCCCCTAGCTACGCCACTGAGAGCGTGAGATACCGAACACCCTTTTCTTTTTTTTAATCATGAACTAGGCATCAACATGATGATTGTTACCCATTAGGTCGGCATGCATCCGGAACTGTATATTGACAGGCGAAATGATCCGCTACCAGTGGCGGACCGTGACCCGGAGGAGACAAAGCATTGGAGGGGCACAGCATTGTTCACAAACAATACAGTGCCCCTCAAATCAATTGTCTCCTCCGGTCACGGTCTGCCACTGTCCGCTACATATCGGTCTCAAGCAAGTGACCTCCTGTATGTATAATTACCTAATCTTTTAATCATTTTCATAATTTTAATCAATGTTAATAACCTCCATTTTCCATAATAATCACGTAAGCTAAATTAAAGTCGTTCTGATGTTGTCATCGCGACCGGAGCGAGCGGATATGAGAATGACGGCTTAACCCGTTTTTGAAGCCATTTGGAGATATATCATTAATCACAACAGATAGCCTCTCACAAAGTGTGGTGTTAGAAAAGGATTCGCCATCAATGCAAAGGAATTCCTTTTTCTTTCCAGTTTGGAACGGTTACAATGATGAATAAGGTAAGAATTGGAATAAACACCTGTTTCACGTTCCAAAAGCAACATCTTTCAACCTAAGACTATATCATTATCAATTCGTAGTTTTCGGTTTTGTTTTTAACATTAAAGCTTCAACACTTCAGATATATGGAATGGATGTGTCATTATCATTATTCTTTATAGGTTATTTATATAACTGTGATAATGATGGGTTGTCTATGTGTGCATGTGAAGTTGTGTGTGTGCGTGGTTCTATAAGGGTAGAGAGAAAACGTGGGTAGTTAACAGTCACTGCGTGTGCGTGTGGGTGTGTAGAGCGGATATGCGAAGGGTGTGTGTTTAAAAGATTAAAAGGTATACTAAATGAGATAATTCACAATGATCAAGTTGGCTATGTAAAAGATAGAAACATTGGGGATGGTGTAAGATTAATAGATGATATGTTATATCAATCTAATTTCAAAAATATTGGATATTTAATCACTGTTGATTTTGAAAAGGCCTTTGATTCTGTTTCACATGATTTTCTTTTTAAGATCCTTAAACTATTTGGATTTGGGCACTCATTCTGTTCGTGGGTCCGTGTTTTATACTCGGATATTACTAGTAGTGTTATGAATGGGGGGTTTTCTTCCGGTTATTTTAATATAAAGCGAGGGATAAGACAGGGGGATCCCCTCTCCCCATATTTGTTTCTGCTCTGTATTGAAATACTTGCTCTGGCAATAAGGAAAGACAGACAGGTTGAAGGAATTCAATTTCAGAACCGTGAAATAAAGCAAATTTTGTATGCTGATGATATATCATTGTTTGTTAAAAATACACACTCTTTAGATCGTCTTCAATACCTTTTTGAAGAATTCGAGAAAATTAGTGGTCTAAAAATAAACAAAGGAAAAACTAATATTTTGTGGATGGGTCGGGATAATGACAGACCTCAGGCACAGTTGTTTGGGAATTTTGTTCAGCATATTAAAATTTTAGGTGTTTACTTTTCTCTTGATGTTATAATAAAAGAAGACATGAATTACAAAGAAATACTTAGTAAAATAAAAAGACTGTTGGGATGGTGGAAACAAAGGGATCTCACACTTATGGGGAAAATTCACTTGTTAAAAACATATGCATTGTCAAGGCTAAACTTTGTTTCGTCACTAATAGTGGTTCCTCAGTGGTTGTATGCTGATGTTGAAAAGATCACATTTGAATTTTTATGGTCCGGAAAAGATCGGATAAAGAGAATTATAATGTACCAGGATTACTCACAAGGGGGTTTAAAAATGATGAATTTTAAGTTGTTTGTAAAGTCTCAACGTTTAATGTGGCTTAAGCGATTACTTTACGGAGAACGAGATGCAGGATGGAAGTTGTATTTTGATTTTTGTTTTCGATCAGTTGGGGGGAGATTTCTGTTTCTATGTGACTTTGACACTTCAAAATTAAATATAAAAATGCCCCCATTTTATTCAGAAATGATGAAGGCTTGGCAAGACTTAAGGAGATTTCGTTATTCTGAAGAGGAGGTTAACCCTATTATATTCAATAATCAACATATTTGTATAAAAGGTAAAACAATTTTTGACAATGATCTTTTTAATAAAGGAATATTTAGCGTTGATCAAATCTTTGATAATGGCCACTTGAAACCTGTGACTTTTTTTCAAAATCTCGGTATTACCGCAAATCAACTTCTCCAAATAATAGATATTGTGCACGTTATACCAGCAAGCTGGAAAAATTTTAATAGTTTAATAAAGTTTAAAAAAATTGATTTGGTAGACTTTGGGATAAGTATGAATATTGGAAAACAGGAAACAGCTTTTGAAGTAATTAAATCAAAAACAATTTATAACTTGTTTATAACTAAGCTACAAGAGCTATACAAGTTAACACTTAAGGATGGTCACAGTGATTTTGATTTTACTGATGTAGAAATTTGTAAATTATTTGAATATATCAGGAGTACAACTCTTATAAGAAAACAAAGGGAATTTCAGTTTATGCTTTTACATGGAGCAATATATACAAAAGAGCATTTGATGAGATTTGGTTTCGTGGGAGATAATTATTGTTCGTTTGGTTGTACAAAAACTGAATCGTACTTTCATATACTCATGGATTGCATAAAAGTTAAACCTCTTTGGCAATTTTGTATTGATCATTTTTGTTTAGCTGAATTAAGAACTTTGAATTGGAGGGAAATATTCTTAGGGTTACCTGGAAATTCTTGTAGAATTAAATGTGTCAATTCTGTTATTCTTTTTATTAAATATGCAATTTTTAATTCCAGAGCTGAAGGCCGGGTACCGTCATTTATTAAAATACACAAATATATAACGGGTTGTATAGAAGAAGAAAGACGCCTGGCAACGAAGTCAGGCAAGTTAAGTTTACATTTGCAGAAATGGGATGAACTGAAGGTGAAAAGGGATTTGAATGTGAACAGGTGGGATGTGTCTTGTGTGGTGCGAGTGTGAATCCTGGTGTGTATGATGATGTTTTTTTTTTTTTCTTTTCTTTTTACTAGTTCTTTTCAATTTCCCCTTCTCTTGTATCAATATGATTTGCAGGGTTTTTTTCTTTCTGTATCCTATTGCGCCAAAATGTTAAACGTTCATTATGCAGATTTGTATATATTATGTTTGTTTACGTATGCGTGGTATGTGCATGTGTGTATGGGTGTTAAGGTGGGTGTGTGTATGTGTGTATAATTATGTAAAGTTATGTTGAAGCTTGATTTAAAATGGGATGCAATGATAATACATTTAGGTTGATTTCTGTTTTCCTGCAAATCATTTATATAGCCATTTAACATTAATTATTATTGAAATACATAGAGGGTTGGGGACTCAGTTGAGTTTTTTTTTTTCAGATATAAAAGTATAATTTTAAGGAGTTTCATTCCGTCCTTATTTGCTTCAGTTCTTGGTAAATATATATGTACTTTTTTGCATATCCTTGTTGATATGAAATGAAGATTTGTATTTTGTTTTGTATTTATCTGCAGTTTATGTAATTCATTTGAATGAAATCCTTAATAAAAACATATTGAAAAAAAAAAAAAAAGTGTGTGGGTGGGGTGTTTCTGGGTGTGTGCATGTGCCTTGTACATACACACCCCCTGGAAATCTGGTAGGTATGTTAATAGCAGAAGTCATTTCTGGACCGAAAATCACTGTCATCTGTAACGAGCCCCCCCCCCCCCCCCCTTAATTTGATTTAATTTATTTCTATTTTTTATTAGTTCTTTTTTATTTTTGCCAGCATTCCCAGGGCCCTGTTAGACCTATGTTACAAAGAGTAAAAAGGAGATTCAACAAAACAAAATCGTAAATGGCCAACTCTTGAACTTTTAAATGTCATGATTTTACTCCATCCTTATAACCACAAGTCATAATCGTCCTCTTAGATCTGTCAGCAGCATTTGACGCGATAGACCATGAAGTCCCCCAGAGATTGCATGTAGACTTTAAGGTTGATGCCACTGCTTTAGCATGGTTCCGGTCGTATCTCCACTGCAGACGGCAAATGGTGAATATCAATGGGACTTATCAGAGGAGGCTTTCTTGAAGTACAGTGTTCCGCAAGGTTCCGTTCTCAGCCCACTACTCTTCACTATGTACACTGCACCTCTTGGGGAAATAGCTCGCCATCATGGATTGCAAGTTCATTTCTATATGCTATGCAATTATATGTGACCTTTAACCCAAGAGTGAGGGATGTTGATGCTGATGCTATTTCTCGTACTACCTGCCTGGAAGAATCCGGGAATGAATGCTAATGAATTTTGTGAAGCTGAATGATGACAAGACTGCATATTTAGTATTTTCTTCACCACATATGCGAAACAAGATTGTCCAACAAAATCTTCAAGTTGGCAGTGTGTCTGTCCCTCCTTCAGATAATGCTCGTAATTTGCGTGTTTTCTTCGACCAGTGTATGAAGATGGACAAGCATATTTCGAAGGTATGCCAAGCTACCTACTACCAGCTACGAAATGTATCGGCTATATAAGATCGTTACTCACTTGTTATGCAGTAGAAAGCCCAATTCATTCCTTAATCACCTATAGGATTGACTTATGTAACAGTCTGCTGGCTGGTCTTCCTTCCACTATGCTGAACAGACTCCAGAGCGTACAGAATGCTGCTGCTCGTCTGCTAACTGGTACGAAGAAATATGACCATATCATCCCTGTTCTCACGGAGATCCTGTGACTTCACTGATAGAACGACGCCGTCTCCGTCCAGGATTGCGCTCTTCTGGTACTGGTGTCACTCTTCATGTACCAATCACACCGTGCCTTTTCATCTATTGCTCCACGCCTCTGGAACTCCCTCCCTTCTCCACTCCGTGAAATTGACATTGAACTTTCTCTCTTTAAATCGTCTCTCAAAGCTCACTTATTTCAGCAGATGTGTAATAATTAGCTTAATTGGATGCGCCTAGCTGCGCCTTTTAATGTTTATAACAGAAATATGGCGCAATATAAATGCTGTTGATCATCATCATTATAACCTTTCAATTTGGTAAAGTGCGCTGAATTACAATATGAGATATAGGTCTGTTAACCAATTGATTTGTCGATTGACAAAACAGATTATAGCTTCTAATATGGCATCCACTGCCTTCTTATTATATGAAAATGCCCATTCGATGGTTTGAAGGTCATGCACACGCTAAAGAACTTCATCTGTAATAAGTCACCAGACATTTCCGCTAAATGGCACTGGTCAATCAAAATTGCATGACACTGCTTGAAAATGAATAGAATTAACAACATTTTATTCAATCACAAATCTTCGTTTGATGTTTGTGTATTCACATCAAACCTTGTTTGAGAGGATATGAGGATAATTGTTTTGATGGTTTTTATCTCAATCCTTAAAAATAGGTATCGTTTGCTGCTTTGAAAAGTCTGCTCATTTTCTTCCATGTTCGCTTTTCTTATGTATCCGGTAAGCTGAAATTTTTTCACTCTATGTTTTTATTAGTTTTCTCTAAATTGATCAAGTACATTCTTTAATAGATATACAATCATGTTTTTATAAAAATAATCCCTCAATTTCATTTAGAAGTATCGCTTGAATGGATGAATTCTATCAACCCTAAATAAGTCACTGATAATCAAACATTTCTTTATTCATTCAAGAAACTGAAGTCAGCAAAAGTGTTTTGCTGTTGTTTGTATAGTACAAAGGAACATAATACGGCCGACAATATTTGTACTTTTATCAAAATTATAAGGCATGTTAGGCCTATTGCTGCTGCAAGGAACATTAATATTAATATCCACCATCAAAGATATTGTTATACTTTTGTTTGCTCCGTTTATTTGGAAAGACAAACGTATTGTAAATGTCCTTGAAGGTTGTTCCATTATCATAAGACCTATACGTCAATGAATAATAAAATGTAGTTCTACGTTACACACAAACATTAATTGGAATTTATGAAGGATAGCAAATGGCATAACCTATGCGAACTGCATATCTTAAAGTGAATAACTCCTTATTTCACCAATTTTATCGTTATTAATAGGTGAAGTACGGAAATACAATGAGACTGGTGGTGCTTTCGAACTGTGTGAAAATCCATGTCGCCCCATTATCTTACGAAATGGACAGACATTGATCACCAAAAAGACATTGATAGAGAGATTTCCTCTCTTACTGCGTGACGAAACGCTGCATTTTGTTTGCAAATTGGCAGGTAAGCATAAAAGATAGGTATAAGTGCAGTCAAATTAATAAAAAAGAATGATAAGTTAATAGTTTCAAAACATCGAAAGTTTTTTTTTCTGATTATATATTCTCAAATTAATGCTTATGATAAGATATTTCCAAAGATATATATTTAACTTCAAATGTAATACGATTATAGTTGACCGACAATTTTTAAAGCTTTCAAGTTCAAGTTCAAGTTTATTTAAACCAATCAAAACAAGAGACACTAACGAAAGGTTCCTAGAATTTATTTTACACTTTGGTTTGGAAATCAAGATATCAGGTTAACAGTGTACATAGACCTACATTAAAGCAAACCTCAAGACAAGTGAATTTGGTGTCAACATTATCAGTATTCTGGTCTCTTAATTTTCTGTATAGAGTCGACAACATCTATTGAAACCATGTCTTCAACCTCTGCCTGGACCATAACGACAACGCAAGAAGTGTCAAGCGACTCGACAATCAGTGCTACAACACGTACGGACTGCTAATCATTCTTTCGCCAATTTGTGATAAATTTTTGCTATTTGAAAATGATTTTTTTTTTATACAATGGAGTATGTGCATCGTGATGATTATTTCCTAGTTCAAAAGGGAAGCGTTTCCTCAATGCCATACTTGTTAAAATCTTTTTTTTTTAATACATTTCTCAGCAATAGTTTTGACTTGATGCAACATGTGTCCCCATATAAAAGGAAATAATTCAAAAGCTAATAAATACAAACGAAAATATAAAAAGAAAGAAATATAAAACAATGACAAAACTACATAGTATATGAGAAATAAATAAATAAATAAATAAAAGGTAAATCAACTGATAAAACAAAGAAGACCGTTATAAACACTTACTGGTTTAAAACATGGAACTTACAAGGTCTATGTTTAATAGGCGTATAAATAAAAACTTTCCTTGGCTATGAATTGTCAACATTTAAACGACCCAAACGTGAAATTGAGAAATCATATACCAAATCGAAAGCTTATAAACAATTAAATACAGAAGTGCAAGCTTTATGCATTTTTACCACTTTCCAGCTGAGTATTTTTCTTAAGAATAGCTCCAGTTATCGGGATTCGAAAATGTACTGCCCTCGAGACCGTGACGTCATGTAATAGAAGCGTTGTGATTCGATTTGTTTGTACACAAAATATATCAAAATGCATCAAGTTACCAGAAAATGATGGAGTAGAAAAAGAATAATAATAAAAATAGTAAGATAAAATGAAAATGGAAAACGTCCAAAAAGACGGAGGGGGGTCAAGTGATAAGTAATAAAGAGTATAAGAAATAAAGAATCTGTGCTCAAATGGATGGAAACTTACAACTCTTCACTAGATTTGTTGTGATTTCTTTGTTTGGCTCTTATTGGGCCTAAATTGCTATGTCAGAAAAAGTTTAAATTCAGAAGGATTTGTAAAGAGCTCTGCGTCAAATGAGCGACCGGTAAGCGCTGAAAATGTATAAAGCTTGCATTTCTGTGTTAAGTAGTTTATATGCTGGTATGCGGTGAAAATGCATAAATTTTGAATTTCTGTGTTGAGTAGTTTATAAGCTTTCAACTGGTATATGCATGATTTGTCAATTTTACATTTGGTCGCATTCCATAAGTTGGGTATGCAAAAAGGGTGGCGGATGAACAATTGTCCACATGTTGCCATGGATAAATTGCAGCATTCTTGACCAAATTTATGAGTAAGATATCATTTTGAAGCTAGAACTATAGGCTAAATATATTACTATAAACAAAATCAATAAAATATCAGGAACAAAAATTAAAGCACATTAAGTTTGAAGTAACAGGGGACAGGGGTGGCGGAGCAGGTGGATGCGGTGAATGATAGAATGTTAATCAAACTTAATTAACAACTTAATGCAATATGTAATATGACTGTCAGCCTCATATTTCTAGGCAGTTTAAAAGCAGGGAACAACTAAATGTTATAAAAATTTCACAATTTTGAAAATATGCAGAAATGAAATACATGTGTATGTCAGTTCTGATCTGCAACCTAATCAATTAGTAAACTAGAGAAATTTGGTCAATTATCTAATTTGTAAACTTAATTTTTAGTACAAAAGTTGTGTATCATTGCAACAAACATTTCTACCCATGATGTAGTCATTTTGCCAAGCATATAAACAGTGTCAGGCATTTTTGGGGCAAAAATGTGAAATTAGATATTGTTAATTAATTAGTGTAATTTATATGCATACAATAACAGATAATTATTCAATTTTTGTTACAGAATCAATTATCGATGTTACGAGATTAAAATTTCAAAATACTAGGGTGATTCGATGTTGCATTAAATTTTGAAATCATTTTATGTGCAGCAGGTCCAATTTGAGAAAAACACATTTCAAAATTCATATTTACATTGACGTCTATGTAATAATTAGCTATTAAAGGTCAAGTCCACCTCAGAAAAATGTTGATTTGTATCAAAAGAGAAAAATCAGACAAGCACAATGCTGAAAATTTCATCAAAATCGGATGTAAAATAAGAAAGTTATGACATTTCAAAGTTTCGCTTATTTTTAATAAAACAGCTATATGAACGAGCCAGTTACATCCAAATGAGAGAGTCGATGATGTCACTCACTCACTATTTCTATTGTTTTTTATTGTTTTAATTATACAATATTTCAATTTTTACGAATTTGATGATTAGGACCTCCTTGCCTGAAGCACAAAATGTTAAAATAATGGAATTCCACGTGTTCAGGGAGGAATAAAACTTCATTTCACATGACAATGACGAGAAAATCAAAATATTTCATATTTCATATAATGAAATACAAAAGAAATAGTGAGTGAGTGATGTCATCAGTTCCCTCATTTGCATACCGACCGAGATGTGCATATAACTGTTTTGTGAAATGAAGCGAAACTTTAAAGTGTCATAACTTTCTTATTTTACATCCGATTTTGATGAAATTTTCAGTGTTATGCTTGTTGAATTTTTCTCTTTTTATTCAAATCAAGTTTTTGTTGGGGTGGACTTGTCCTTTAATAAATTAGTCATTCTAAGGAAAATAAAGGTATTTGAGACGTAAAACTTGTCCATTATTTACAGAATGGGAATACCTATAACATATAAAAAAACGATAACTTTTTCGAGTCAGTCGCGAGAATTTAGGCTTACAGTGGATAATTAACATGAACCTTTGTGGAAATGAGGTTGTTTTACGTTGCATTTTCATATTCTTGCCCACCTGAAGTTGATCCCGTTTGCGATCCAGACCCGTGCGAAAACGGTGGGACTTGTACACCCGAAACAGGAACGTCTTCATGTAGCTGTCCGAAAGGATATTCAGGAGTTAGATGTCAAAGAGGTTCGTTTCATTTTTATTTCCCTTTCTTGCCCAATACTTTATGGTTGGTATCCTCATTGCCTTCGGGCGTATTACAAAGTGTTAGGTGTGACGAAATATCATGCTTAAGAGCCAACGCACAATCTTATTTACCCGTATTTTGAACTCTTTATCGAAAATTCTGATTTAACATTGGATAGCATATTGTGACAATTACAATAGAGGTGAACAATTCATTAGTACATTATGATGCACAATACATGAATAACTGTCCGGGATTTAACTTTAATATTTGTACTCATAAATTAAATAAGAGGAAAGAATACAGTAGATATAAGAATCAAGCAATAAATGTTATTATTTGGCTTCCCACAATTTAGCACTGACACAGTAAGATGGGCCATTAATCAGTTTGCGTCCCATGGGCATGATCTAAAGCGTTGTGGCCCAGTGGATTAGTCTCCGGACTTTGTGCGCTGTAATCGTAGTAATTACGGCTGCCAAGCTACAGCTGGGGTAATAATATCCAAGTCCTTTGGAAGCGCATAGAGACATTATTCATAATTGTGATATGCGCTATACAAGAACTGTATATTATTATTATCATAAATACATTCGTGTGTCCTCTGTCGTATACCCATTTGGGAATTTCAGTGCTACTTTTATTTCAGTCACACTTAAATCCCTTGGAAACACCCCCTGATTATAACATTTAAAAGTGTTCTTTATTAAATGATTGCTATCCCTGTAACCGTATAAGCTGTATTTCAGACTAGTCGTATTTACGCCGAGTCACTCGTCAAGTTACCATAATTCTTCTTAATCAGTCTAACTTTCCAAATATCCATAGCATTGCTATTCATCATTTATTGTCTGACTTCGTCCAAACTTATGATATTGACTTTTATTCAATTTCTACTTTCACACTTATTGATATTGTCCAGGTTGGGTTCCCATTTAGATACATCAGAGGCCCTTTGCAGAAAATTTGGGTTGAAACGTAATGCACGAAATCAAACGCAAGTCTTCCCAATACGCGTGTTTCATTGGTTGACTTTTAAGTTGAAACTGATATTTGTAGTTGCATTTGATCACAAATCTTCTGCAACTGGCGTCAGTTCCGTTTTCGTACATGTATTTGTTACAGACCGTTACCTGGTGAGCGTTGGCCTGTATGGTGGAAACCATAGCGGTGAGGGACGAGTCGGGGTTCTTCCGAGGGGTCATTCCACACATGACTTTGTTTCAATCAGCTATTCCTGGACTATGTCCATGTCCCACTTGGTGTGCCGAAACGTGGGTTTCAGTGGTGCCATTGCAACACTAAGTGGTGATGTCTATCCTACAGGTGAGTTCGGGGAGGTAGGAGAAGCTCATTGCCCGGAGAGCCTCACCAACTTCACGGAATGCTGGTACTCTACGATCAGAAATCGAGACACGAGTATTGAGTACCACATCGCTGTCGAATGCTGCACAAGTGAGTAAGATTGTGCAAAAAATAATAAATCAAATTTGTGCAAATCAATTACTCAATAAATATTGCCCCATATTATAAAAAAGAAAAAAAAAGTCATACGGCTTCTTGGTACCAGTGTAGTTTCCAGCTGGGTTAAACACCATTTCAAGGCCCATATTAGTATTTAAAACTGCACAATAGAGGTTCCGTGTTTTAGCCAGATAGGACGGCCACTTGGCCTGTACTATATGTACTTTGATGATCGAGGCAGATATGGGGACCACCCCTTGTAATTTATCATGTGACGAAAAATAAAGAAAAATAAGACTCGTTTCTAGCTGGTAACAGGGTGGAAATGAGTATCATAACGCAATGACGTTTGGTATTCCATCATGTCAATACAGTCCATTCTTCAAACGAAAGGTCTTATGTTGTGATCATGTGTCAACTGTTTATAGTGTACCCTACGACACAATCTGGCCTTTACGGATTACATTTTCCTAGTCTTGCAAATCAACTTTGCATTTTGCCTAACCTATCGCATATTTAGGGGTTTAATTTTTCGCAATTATCATTCATCTATTCTCTTGGAATATGACATTACACTATGCTTGGGCTGTATCATAAAAATGTCACCTCATTGTAACACGCCCAATAGCGCGTGTCCTGCATGATCTGACCTAAGGTGGGATACGCCTCTATTGAATATCGCTCGCACCTGCGAATTCAAGGGCATAATAAGTTACACTCAGCCCCATGTGAAATACCCTTGGCAAATAAAATTACTTTTCGATGTAAAAGTTGGACATTCAATGCTTATGCTCACAGCCTCAAACTGCAGCTCTCCATCTGGCCGACCTCTTGGAATGGAGTCCGGCGATATTTCTGACGCCGACATCATTACGTCATCCTGTCAGAGTACGCCACCGTGTGGCCACGAGGCACGTCTTAACTCAGTGACGTCATGGAGCGCCGAATCGGGTGATCAAACCAATCCTTACATTCAGGTGAATCTAGGAGCCTATCACATGATCACTGCTGTCGTCACAAAGGGTGGTGTAAACGGATGGGTGACTTCTTTTAAGATCTCGTATGGCTCCGAGGAAACTGATTTGATGCTCCTTGCTGATGTTGATAACGGAAATGAAGTAGTAAGTCCCTTTTCCCAAATGTGGTTATAAATAAAATATCAAGGGTGTTACCATGGCTACGGATCGAGAGGTCCATCAAGAAACAAACAGAGGATATTATTTTGCTTCTCTAAGTATGGAAAATACGTTTTCTGATGTAATAATGAAGTTGGTTTGGTTAATTGTATGTGGATGTGTGATCGTACACAAGGGCGCCAGCGCGGCGTGTGTGCGTTTATGTAAGGGTAAATGGGTGAGTCGTGCGGGGGTGTGTGTTTGGGTGTCACTGTGCGAGCGTGCTCATGTCCAAATGTCCATTGTAATTTTCCCCCTCTATCATCTGTTTGTGCATCGTTTGTAAAAGACGTTTCCTGGCAACTTTGACGCCACTACAACAGTGACGACCTCGTTGGTTCCTTACATCCTCGCCAAGTACATTCGATTAAACCCCAACTCGAGTCACCTTGCGGTCGCCATGCAATTTGAGCTCATTGGTTACGGTCCACTTCCAGAACATGTTGGTAAGCTCATCCAATTAGAGTATGAGGCATTTCCTTCACCTAATTAGTCACACTTACCTCCCGTGACATTTTTATTTTTTCCTCGCACGCATGGTGTAACATTGTTTAATGTATAAATTACAAAGTGAATCATTGATGATCCCATCTTTGGCAAGTAATATGTACAGTCTGCTTCACCAATGGGGCATTTTAACAATCAATTCGCCGACGCTTTTATAACTCTGATAATCTTTTGTCAAAAGCCATCCATAACAAAGCAGCCCTTTTGACAAAAATCGGTGAATCAAAACAGCAGTGTCTTCCTGGATTCAGGACAAATGACATAATTACATTTTGTTTTGTCCTGTCCGAGTCTTAAGACGATGTGCTCTCCCGGTCTACCAACTTTCGACAATGACCTCTAATCTGTCCATTGTGATTTGACGGGAACTTTCAACAGATTCTCAACGTTGCAGAAAGCGTCTGCGAAGTGGATACTACAATACGCTACGAAATCTTGCCAAGTCGTAAAGATTTCAATTAAACAAGTAAAAGATTTGAGGAATATATCGAGTTTAGCACAAATCAAACGAGGACTTAGATGAAGACTTTACAGTGACCTAATAAACCCAACTGGGTCAGTGCGACACCATGAAACCTCTTTAGAAAATACAAAGGCCCTCAAAACTGTCAAATGAATTGTGATGCTTCAGGATTTCGAAAGAAAAAAGAACAGGAGGCACAAGGAGCATATTTCAAAAAATGACGATTTACATGTACATAGATTTTTATCTCTGGATAATTGTGCATGTCCAGTAGGCGATTCTCAAAGAGTGCTTCTTTGCGCCCCTCCTGGACCCAGCCCCCATTGTGTCCTATCAATTAGCGGCTTCTGAGAAAATGTTATCATTGTAGAATCAAGAATTAATTAACGTAACGAAAAAGGTTCATGTTTTCAATTTTCAGTTGAAATTCACGATCGAGATGGAACATGTATGGAAAGTGGTATTCCACTGGGAGTGGAGAATGGGGACATTGGCGATGAGTCTCTTACAGCATCATCCAGTGAGCCCGTGAATGAGGCACATCAGGCTAGACTAAACAGTAGTACCTGTGATGGCTGGGTACCTCTTGAGGCAGACCCGCAGCCTTTTCTACAGGTAAGGACGTAGGCTTGCTTGTAAAATACATGTAGCAAACGGGGAAGGTCCACCGACCGATGGTCCTAAAGCAAGATTATTGCGTACGATTGTCGACATTCTTAAAGATATATATGTCTATAGGTAAACTGGTTAAATATATACTCTTAAAAGAAACCTGCACGGCCCTGCGAACGATTTAACTTGGCAAGCAAAATACAAAGTTTACACTACAAAATGATTGTAATTTTTGGTCCCGAGAAATTTGACAAGGAAAAACAAAAGGTGAAAAGGTTTCACTACCAAATGATAATTATTTTGCTCCCAACGAGAAATTTGACAGGAAGAAAATAAAAAAGGTTTCACTACAAAATGAAGGTTATTTTTGTCCCGAGAAATTTGACCAAAAAAGGGGGTTTTATATTCAAAATGTCAGCCAGTTTGGTTACATTTCTCCATTCTGTTACACCTAACAGAAATCCAGGGGTGCTGCATATGGAGAATGATACACGCAACACCCCGCGTTCAAATTCACTGTAAATAAATCCTAGGGTTTTTTACTTCCTAAATCCAAATTCGAATTCACAAACTTCATTTACATCATCAAAGTTTATTATCAAATGAGCATAATTTACATGGATACCAATAATTTTTCTTGTTTGCAAACAGGAACAATTTGTGTCTATATATATATATCGTGTTTATTTCTATATTGTATCTTGTTTATTTATACTACTATTTGTTTTTGAGTTAATTTGTAACAAGTGGAGCGTTGTGGCCCAGTGGATTAGTCTTCGGACTTTGAAACAGAGGGTCGTGGGTTCGAATCCCAGCCATGGCGTAATTTCCTTCAGCAAGAAACTGATCCACAGTGTGCTGCACTCAACCCAGGTGAGGTAAATGGGTACCGGTAGGAAATAATTCCTTAAAAAGCTGTGATAGGAGCGCCTTGAGCACCTAACAAGGTGGATATGTGCGCAATATAAATTATTATATTATTATTATTAACCATCAATCTGTGCCAACCTGAAAAAATATAAAATAAATAAATAAATGAATGATCCAATACTTTTATTTACGAAATGGTCGGTTGAAGAAACGCGGTCTCTGAATCTCATAATCGTACTTAATCATACATCATCATATATTTGTATATAAATGTTTGACACAAATGTTTCATCATCATGATTAAGGTTGATCTTGGAAATATTCATCGGGTGGTCGGTGTAATAACCCAAGGCCACCGCATACTCGAACAATGGACGACATCGATTTTATTATCATTTGAAAGTGATCATGGATGGACTGATGTAGACGGAGACGAATGCGGCTGGAGAAAGGTTGAATATTATTTTTTATGCATTTTTGTCCATAGCCTCATACTCATAGTCTGATAAAACCAAACATAGCCACTCAAAAACCAACTATTGATTCATGGGAATGTCCTCTGTGCATAACCAAAATAGTGATTTTGGCTTTAAAATGTAAAAATTCGAAAATGGGATTATATGAAACAATGAAACAATGAAAAAATCAATAGGGCCTTTGGAAGAACATGAAGAATCGATTGCTATTTATCATGGCTTTATACCATAATCACGAGAGGTAGATTTCACATTTGAACATTATTCTTTTAATATCAAAATTAAAGTGATTAAGATTGATATTTCAATCTATGGCTAAACGATCCACGGTATTTTAAGTAATAAAAAATCTTCATCAGATGTAACAAGCAATTTTTTGCGAGGAAACAAACCATAACTTGAAACGCAATGATCTCGTTTTCAAATATTCAGATGTTACACTAGTATGGAAATGATTGGGGACGTACGAATCGATATTATACCTTAATATTGATTTAAATTCCTAAATTAAGTGTATGAATACAAGAACAGCTCAAGTCATTGTATGTAGCTCAAGAAAAACTAAATGATTTTGTTCATGTTCAAATAGAATTTTGCTCATTTTTGCATTCATTTTTGGCACTTTTAGATAAAGTTCCTGGAAATTCATGTATAAGAAAAAATAGTTTGTTAAACAAAAATTGGTAAGGAGATGGACTTGGGTGGGTGGTTCTGTCTGTCTATTCATATGATAAATTGTGGTATCACGGTGAGCTTTAGTAATAAAAACGAGATTTTATCCATAGGCATGAAGCTATTCAAGCGCTCCTTCCCTGTTAATACACTCACGCACACAACACAACCGACATTTGCATACACCCGGACATTGTCACCATTGTCATGAAAGAGACTACCCTCCCTTTCACACGGTAAAGAAATCGTAGCTTGAATGATGATTCCAGTGACAAATAAGGCTAATGACGAATATTTAGCACATGTGAAACTAAACTAGAACATGATTCCAATCAAAAACGCGAATCATAGTCACGATTACAATAGTCATCATCATTACAATGGTGATTCAAGATTCACGTGTGAAAAGGCCCTACGTCGGATCTAAGTCGTACTTTTTTCTGATTTACTTTCTCAGGTCTATTCAGCGAACTACGATAACAACACCCCTGTTTTAATCCGTCTTGCCAACCCCGTAAAGGCGAGAAAGATCCGGATTCATCCACATTCATGGGAAAACAAAGTCACAATTCGATGTGAAATTTTAGGTTATGTTATCTAAATGGAGTTCACTACAAACACCATGCTCAAGTACCTTTTAGCCGAAGAGTCCGAACCTGAATGTCTCTTCTTCCTTTATTCTTCTTCTGCTTTTTATCTTCTTCTGATACGAGATAATGAGACAAAGTAGCAGAGTTAGTACTAGGAATCGTGATATTATTAATTGTACTACTGTTGGTGGTGTCGAGCCAGTGGTAGGTTGTTAGGGGTAGTAATCGTTGTAGAGTAGTAGGAGAAGAAGTAGTAGTAGTAGTAACAGTAGCAGTAATAGTAGTAGTAGTAGAAGTAGTTGTAGTAGTAGTAGTAGTAGTAGTAGTAGTAGTAGCAGTAGTAGTAGAAGTAGTAGTAGTAGTAGTAGTAGTAGTAGTAGTAGTAGTAGTAGTAGAAGTAGTAGGAGTAGAAGTAGCAGCAGCAGCAGTAGTAGTAGTAGTAGTAGTAGTTGCTGTTCTTGTACTAGTATTGTTAGTAGTAGAAGTAGTAGTAGCAGCAGCAGCAGTAGTAGTAGTAGTTGCTGTTCTTGTACTAGTATTGTTAGTAGTAGACTAGTAGTAGCTGAAGCGGCTGCAGTAGAAGTAGTAGCAGCAGCAGCAGAAGTTGTAGTACTGATAGTGGTGGAGGTAGCGGAAGAAGAACAACAAGTATGTTTTTTTAACAATCTTTCCTGATATCGACATTTGATAAAACGACAAAGAAGTAAAGATCCCTGGCATAGAACTGGCAAGAATGCAAGTCAATATTTCGCTTGTTTGTTTGTTTTTGCTTTTATTTCTGCGTTAAACAATCTTCAACTGATACCATACATGTCTTAAAGATAATCTAATTTACAAAAATAATCCCCCAAATTCAATATACAAAAATTGCATAGATATTAAACATGTGCAAGAGAACCACATTCAATAGTAGATTCAGTGTTCTATTTTGTTTTCAAATTGAAAGTTTGGGAATGGTAGGGGTGCCATAACATGATAACCTGGGTCCCGTAACACAAAGGTTAGCGATTGATCGTACGCTTGATTTTTTACGATTGATTGTACAATGTGGCCAATGCGATCATTTGTAAAGATATTCTTCTACGATTATTGCTAGCTAAGCTTTGTGGTATGGGCCCCCGGAACCTCCTTGTAATAATTGATGATGATCGACATGATGGATGTGAGTGTTATGAATTGAAAACTATGAACCTGACCCCGATGAAGCAATTTGAATTTAAGAGAGGAAGTTCAACCTGACAATAAGTTGGCTATGATAAACGCAGACAAAAAATAAAGAAATGGGCCAAGCCCAAGGTTTGGAGAGTCGTGAATTATCCTCTTTTTTTATTTGTGACGTGAGGCCATGCGAGCATTTTTCTCATCTATCATAAAATGTAAATTCTTTAATTACCTTTTATCAATGGGATATGCGGAATACAGAAATATTTTCGTGTAGAAGGGGATATGATGTGTGTTAAGAAATATCTACCACACACATATAATCACTTTCAGTTTTAGTGGTATTTTGGGAAATTAATGCCACACGACATGATGGTGCTGTTTGTCTGTGACGTCACCAAATCTAACTGTAGGTTTATACTCCTAGTTCCCCACTGTATAAGAAAGCAGTCCAGTAGTTTTGTTTTTGAAAATGGCGGTTATCTATAACAACCTAATTTTAAAAATCATCCCTGATTGTTTAATCGGTGATGTTCGATATGAGATCTGTTTCTCACTCCCCATTCCACCCCTTCCCACTTATTTTATTTTGCACCGAATATTTACTCTATTATATTATCTCATCCAACTCTAGCACCTTTGCTTCTTTCGAATCAATATCAGCTGTTTACAAATGATTTCATCGTAATGTTTGTTACCGGTGAGTGTGTGTGTGAGGGTGTGCGTGTGAGGGTGTGTGTGAGAGAGAGAGGGTGTGTGTGTGTATTTTGGGGTGTAAAAGTGTGTTTAGGTTTTAGATTGTGTGTGTGGGAATGTATGTGCGTTATAATGCGCGTGTGCGTATGGCTTGCGTGTTATCATCGACCGTAGATGTAAAAGGCGGCGCAAAGCAAATTTTCAACGTGACAGTGAAATAGAAACACGCAAAGTTTGGTGATGGATACACAGATTGTGTTGTGCTCACTCGCATGTTGGGTTCGTTCATTGAAACAGCATGCTAGTATACCAGGGGCTCGTTTCATAAAGGACTTGCAACTGTTGTAACTTTACAATTATGGCAACTACCATGGTAGCAGGTCTCAGCAGCCAATAATAATCAAGGTTTCCATGGTAGTTGCCATAATGGCAAAGTTACAACAGTTGCAAGTTCTTTATGAAACGGGCCCCTGGTTGGTTTAGGCTTGGTAGCCTATGTAGGGGGCATGGTTGGGTAGATGGGCTTGTTATTGGTTCTTGTCCATTTTGTAAAATTGGTACGGTTGTGATAAATTATTTCATTCCATTGTGAGTTCTGGGTCCCGTCTTACAAGAGTTGTGATTGATCAGATCAACCACAACTATGGAAAATCGAACATCGAAAATTTAAAATGCATATAATTTTGTTCAAAATATTTCGTAGATCTGATGTATATTCACACATTCATTGTTTTCTTGAAAATTCAGTGTACTTCTCTTTGTTTACAAAGTACATTGTGCCAAATTCCTGTAGGGAAAAAAATGTGACATTGATGGATTTCCATGTAGATGAGGGTGATCAGATCAATCGTAACTCTTTGTAAGACGGGGCCCAGATGGCTGAATGGTTCAGTTCACCTTACCCTGTTCCTATTAGTTTCACCTGTTTTTATTGCTGTATTTATCCTGAACTGAGGATATTTTCCTAAAATGAAAACGTGAGGAAGTGTATTCACGGTGACTTTATACAATAGGATGGGTTTCAAGTTCAGTTCACAACAGAGAAGTCGCACTGATACAAACTTGCGTAATACACAATATATCCTACGTGTGTGTGTATTTGAGTTTTGTCAGACGTGTATCAATCAGATATGATTATTTACGTCTGGGACCGACCTTTAACGTCACCATCCGAAAGACGTGACCGGGGCTCGAACCTCGAACCTCTGCATCAATTTGTAACTTCCCCACACAGCTTGGATTACAGGCGCTCGCCACAACGCCCAGTTGTGGCAGTGTAATTAGGCCTATATATTATCACGAACATACTCTGGACCTGGTGACCATGATGCCAAGTGCGTTTTTCCCCAAAAAAACAACGTTTCGCTGACAATTTTTTTCCGTTTCGTATTGTTTCGTTTATATCTGTCAAAATATGTATCTATCAAAGATATCTTGTCAGATTTGTGCAGGGTGTATTCTACTTGATATACCCAAATCCAGGGCAAATATATTTTCAACTCATCATTGTTTACATCAGTTGAAGGCCGTCTGTATGCAGGTGTGAAATCCATATGGTCGCTCGGAGGTTGAATGCTGCGATTACAGCATCATTTTTGTTAGCATGTTTAAATAACAATTGTGTAAATACCAGTATAGCCTATATACAGGCATGACAGGGTTTGGATACAACACTCGTGGCGCCTGACATTCCGCTATGGCGGGGCTACGAGTTTGGTTTGTGTGTTATGTATTCTTAGCGACATGGCATGACATTCTTGGCAATAATTCAGGTAAGAAACATCAAATTACTTTGAATATTACAAAACTTTTCTTAGGACAACGATATCATTTTTGGTCCCCAGAAAACTAATATACTTATCTTTTGTTTAGATTTGAAGGAATGTGTCTAACAAGGAAAAGTATATTTACGGTCTTGCATTGATACATGAAATGATTGAAATATTATTTGGAAACGCATTATGTAAAATTGGTTTTTTAAATATACAAAAATGGCAAATGGGGAGTGAAGAAATATTAATGAATGTTTTCATAATGGAACCATCCAGTCTATCTAAATCTATTGACGTTTTGTAATAGAATAGAGCCATTCTGGAAAAAGAGGCCTATATAAACTTTTCAAAGCAATTTGGGGTAAAAGTTGGGAACCGGACTATTTCACACAATTCAAATATGCTACATCTGAGTAGACCAGTCCCCAAGCTGATTTCTCATGTTTTGATCACCTCATTTGCATTAACAAAATGGGTGCCAAATTTGACCATTCAGAATATAATTTCTACAATGTTTTTAACTATATTCGCCTTCACAGACATGCGTAATGCAAAATCCTGCATATAGTAGACCGGCCAAATGTCAAAAAGTGCTCTAGATAAGGATTCGACGGCAAAATTTGTTAATGCTCGGCATCCAATCTAAAAGTCTTGCAAAAATACCCAGGAATAGCGTACGGCCGGATGCCAAGCGCAATTTTGCGCGAAAGTGTCATTTTTAGCGTAAAATCTGAAAGAATGTCGAAAATCACGCAGTTTGATATTTTGACGGATTATCATCATATTTGTGATTATCTTTGATATGGAATTACTTTTATTCAGAGTTTCAAATTATAAATCTCATAAATATGCATTTCAAATTTGAATATTACACACACACATATAGCACAGTGAAACATAAAACCGCGATTTTCTCAAAATAAAAGTTTGTGAAAATTATCAATAGTTTGAAGTTTTTTACGCAACTTAATTTTTTTTTATTTCAATTCGTTTATCCATCGAATGTAAAGTAAATGTCCTAATGCCACAAATATTAAAAGAATTTTCAAGTAAGATAGAAGATATCTCATTTTATGTTATCCGAAAGGAGACAATGTGCATTTTACCAGGTGCGCATTTTGAAAGAAAAATTGAAAATGCCGTACATTATGTACATAATTACATGTATAAGTACATACTAAAAGCGAGTTTTTAATTACATGTATAAGTACGCACTAAAGCGAGTTTTTAATTGGATAGCACATTTTGTCAATTCTTTGCATCCCAGCTATAATCTTGAGGAAATACTGAGGAATAACGTATGGGCGGATGCCAAGTACACTTTTGCGTGAAAGTATCATTTTTAGCGTAAATTCTGAAAGACTTTCGAGAATCACGCATTTTGATATTTTGACGGGACTTGTAACATAATTTGATTTCCTTTGATATGCGATTATATACAGTATATTTGGAGTTTCAAATCATAAGTCTACTAAATATGCATTTCAATTTGGAATATAACACACACATATATGGCACTATGAGATATAAAATCGTGATTTACTCAAAATAAAAGTTTGTGAACACTATCAATAGTTCTAAGTTTTTTTACAACTTAAATTCTTCGATTTAAATGGGTTCATCTATATTGAATATCGATCGTTTCTAATGTCTCAAATATTAAAAGAATTTTCAAGTAAGATGGAAGATATATTTTCCGAAAGGGGACATTCAAAATTTATCGGGGAGGGAGGGGGCCATTTAGAATGTAAAATTGAAGATACCGTACATTATAAACATAATTACATGAATAAGTACATACTTAAAACGAGTTACAAAATTTCTGGCCACAACTGCCCCCGCAACTGCCCCCCCCCCCCTTGCCTAAAGTCATGTGTAGTCTCCGAAAAGGATTACATGGAGCTGAAAGTATCCCATTTTCAAGATAATATACCCAAAGTATTCTGCTCGCGATTCGAGTGTATATTTTATTTTGGTTTAGCGAGATAGGCACCCTACACAGAATTACAAAAAGATGCCAAATAAATTTTCGACTCGAGCTTCGCGCTGGCATTAATAAATGAGATAAACAACTTGCTATCTGTTAGAAAAACATGCTTGAAGTGTCAATTTCTTAGAAAATTATAAAATAAATTAGCTCGCCGTTCGCGCTCACATTGTTTAGTTAAATACGCATCCAGTCCATTATTAAATAAATGTGCATACTGTATGTCAAATTTTTAGCTCTGAGTGTCTCCCAATTTTAGCTCGCACTTTTGCTCTAACGTTTTTGTTTAGTACGATATTCATATTTTTCCTACATTAAAAACATGTTTCAAATCATTCGTTTAATTCGAAATTTTCAGCTCACGCTTCCCGCTCGCATTAAATCCTATAATTAAATACTGATTATTGTTCATGATTTGACGGTTTGTATTTTACCTCATTTGCTAAAAAAGCATGAATGCTTCTAAGCAAGCAACCAGGGGATCGATGGCTTAAGGTATCCTCCGAGGGACCTATAATGAGGATTAAAATGCCTTATACCATTACTAGTAAGGTATTTAAATGCCTTACTAGCGCACCAAGTGGGAATCGAACCCAGGCCACCGGAATCCGAAACCCCCTCTTGAGCTATCGCACCTTAGAATGTTTCGTTTCTAATAAAAAAAAAAAAGCCAGCTCGGCTTGTACTGTTTTTTTTTAAACAGATAAATACCATTCTTTATTTCAAAACGTCATCAAAATGTCCAGTTTACGGATTGGAATAAAAAAAAACAGATTGCGTCTCGCGCTCGCATCAATAGCCTATATATTATTTTTAAAAAAATATGTATTAAATGCTCCGTTTTAATGTCAGAATATTAAAACTTTCTGAAATTTCTAACATTACCATAAGATACGAATCATGTTCATGATTACTCTTACGAATAATTGTGTAACTTTCTAACTTTCAGCTCCTAATTTCATGGCATATACAAAAACTGCTTGCGCTTCGCGTTCGCATTCAAATAGGCCTTGTCAGATACTTAATCGTGCTTGTGAGAATAAAGCTAATATATATGTACTTAATAATAAATATTTGATAAAAGAATCTATTTTGATACTCCCTGCAACATACCAAGGCCCTCCCCCGTGCTCCTCTGCTGACAAAATCCTAGGTAAGTACACTGCTGGTGAGCGAGCTGACTGATCAAGTCTATTTAACAAAAGCATTAATTTAGGGAACAATTTGTGTTTATTAAGGAAAAAATGTTTTAAATACAATATTTACATTCAATTGAGGTCATAATAAACAAATAGATATATAAATAAACATATAAATAAATAAAATAATAAATAAATGACCCCCTCCCCAACAAGCTTTCTATTATTTTGCTTCTGTTGTTTTATGTTTTTTTTTCTTGAATTTTTTTGGGGGCAAGTTTCCCCCTCCCCCTCACTTCCATGCATCTTCCATCTAAAGGCTTACGTCAGTGTCCGTAGCTCATTTTAAATTTAAAAGTTATGATGACATTTCAAAAAAATACCCGCATATGGCCAAAGATCAGTGACTTTAAATGACCTTTGACCTTAATCATGTGATCTAAAACTTGTGCAAGACGATCAGTAATACCTGAATACTGTTATTAGTGTCATTATTTTTTTCTATATGTTCAAAATTATAATGAAATTTCAAAAAAAAACGTAACATTGGTTAAGATTTCAAGGTAGATAGGATGCTGTTATATCAAAACTGCCGTCGCCTATGCCGGAAAAGTGGCCCCCTTAGTCCTGCTCTGCTATGCAGGCGAGACAAAAATTAGGAATTGCCGTGGCAATAACCATATTTTTTTTAGACTTTGATAATCCAATAACTGAAGTAAAATGTAGATTGAAAGAGTAGGTTAAAAAATGCTAGTTCAATCGTTTTATTTACACATGAATGTTTTAGGATATAGATATTCATATAAAATTAATGTTACCATGGTAACGGCGAATTAAATATCAGACCTATTTATGAATTTCCCCACAGGTAGATTTACGTTCAGCACCAATTCATTCGCGGAAATAGCAAGAAGATCGAACTATACAAAAGTAAACATAATCCCATATAATATCATGACGAGTATCGCACTGATTAACAGTATATAATTTATGTGCAATATAGATGTAATATTGTGCGCTGTTTTTTTTTTTTTTTTACATAAATCCGCATCTGATAAATGTACATTGTTATCTTTCGCATATATAACATAAAATGATATATCTTGCATCTTATTTCATTTTTTTTTCACTATAAGTGACATGACAACAATTATTATATATTTATTAGGTTAGCGCTAAAATGGACGAAATTGAGATGCGGAACACAAACATTATACCATTGATAGTTTTTCACAAACTTTTATTTTGAGTAAATCACGATTTTATATCTCATAGTGCCATATATATGTGTGTTATATTCCAAATTGAAATGCATATTTAGTAGACTTATAATTTGAAACTCCAAATATAAATAATCGCATATAAAAGGAAATCAAATTATCTTACAAATCCCGTCAAAATATCAAAATGCGTGATTTTCGACAGTCTTTCAGAATTTACGCTAAAAATGATACTTTCACGCAAAATTGTACTTGGCATCCGCCCGTACGTTATTCCTCAGTATTTCCGCAAGGTTTTTAGCTGGGATGCAAAGAATTGACAAATTGTGCTTTCCAAATAAAAACTCACTTTAGTGCGTACTTCTACATGTAATTAAAAACTCGCTTTAGTGTGAACTTATACATGTAATTATGTACATAATGTATGGTATTTTCAATTTTTCTTTCAAAATTCGCACCTGGTAAAATGCACATTGTCTCCTTTCGGATAACATAAAATGATATATCTTCTATCTTACTCGAAAATTCTTTTAATATTTGTGGCATTAGGACATTTACTTTACATTCGATGGATAAACGAATTGAAATCGAAGAATTTAAGTTGCGTAAAAAACTTCAAACTATTGATAGTTTTCACAAACTTTTATTTTGAGAAAATCGCGGTTTTATGTTTCCTGTGCCGTATGTATGTGTGTAATATTCAAATTTGAAATGCATATTTATGAAACTTATAATTTGAAACTCTGAATAAAAATAATTTCATATCAAAGATAATCAATAATATGATGATAATCCGTCAAAATATCAAAATGCGTGATTTTCGACATTCTTTCAGATTTTACGCTAAAAATGACACTTTCACGCAAAATTGCGCTTGGCATCCGGCCGCACGCTATTCCTGGGTATTTTTGCAAGACTATTGGCTGAGATGCCAAGCATTAGCAAGCATTAACAAATTTTGCCGTCCAAAGTATAAAAAATCGTTTTGGCCGGTCTACTAATACATAATGTGTACCATTGGGGAAAATTTGTTATTGTGTTTGCGGCTAATCAATTATGCAAATTCATGCATATTTTGGAATATTATGCTACAATTTGATAATTTCAGCTCAAATGTTTATAATCTTTGGTACAAATAACATTTACATCATTATAAATAATTGTACGGCCCGTTTAATATAATATCATAGTCAGTGAGAATGTATTTTATCGTTTCTTATGTTTTTCTTTGTATTTGGTACCATTTGTTTTGTAGCTGTTTTTTTATTGATCTGTAAAAGTATTGATTATGAAAGACAGAAAATGAATAGCTTCAATGATTTAATTATGTAATCACTTTTTTTTTACAAATATTTGATTCGTATATATCCATGGGCATACACACATACACCCACACTCACATCTGCATACAAAGGAAAATGCTTTCAAGGAGGGCCCTCCCATTTAAAAGCACACTGGTGGTGTTCCAATGAATTCCATGAACCTATCTGTATTCAAAGCGAAAGTGTTTATTGATTGCTTTAATTTCAATTATGAAATGATTTTTAGAATCATTAAATTAATCAATTCATTCATATTTAGAAGTTGTTTTAACCAATTAGTTGCATTTGATATCATTTGGAGTAGTTATGTTCCCCGCCGAACAAAATATGATCATATATATATATATATAGCTATATGCAGCAATGGAGATACACACCTGAAAGTTGACCCTGAGTCAACCGACTTGAAGTCAATTTACTCAGAGTCATGTTCAGGACTTATAATTTTTTTGAGCTCGGAGAGTGTACTACGGGCGGCAATGGAGTGCTTTCACGATGGGAAACACAGTTGGGGGGTGTGATCGCATATTAGAACAGCCACTACGTACATTCATAGACCTGCTGTGTGTTCTGCGGAGCGAGAGCTGATTTTGTGAAATAGTGTAGTCTTATTCCAGGAACGAATAAATAACTATAAAAAAAGAGTAAAATTTTGATTTTTTTTTTTTTTTTTTTTGTTGAATAATATGGTTCCAAGATTAATCAACAAAATATTTGTTCATTCAATTCAATTTGGATTACATCCAATTAAGTGTACTAAGGTCTAGATTAGTAGGGTTTCCAGGGCTGCAGTTGGGGGGGGGGCAGTTGATATTTGAATTAACAATAAAAATGAAAACAACGGTAGATCGACTTGATTTCGATGTATACATAACATATCATAGATCCTGTCCATGTCTCAATTTTTTTTTTGGGGGGGGGGTGCAGTTGATATATTGATATAGCATACTACTCAGTATTATTATATTTCTTGATATAATGGACTAAAAGTGATGGAATGTTTTTGTACGGTGACTGGAGGTCACTGTCTGTAGTATTCACTTAACTTGATGTTGTTATGCCTCACTTCATGGATTTTCATGTTGAGATAACATTACCTAATCCCATACCCTGTCTATGACTTTTTTTTTCCAGCGGGGGGGGGGGGGTGGGAATTGATATCATGATTTTGCATAAAACTGTTAATAAAACAACCTCAGTCGTGTGATTATATTCCTTCATGTAACTGACTAAAAGTGATGACATGTTTTTTTATTAGATGACTTGAGGGTTTTGTGGGTAGTATTAACTTTACTTGAAGTTTTGGGTCACTTTATGGCTTTCATGTGTGTACATTGTCTAGAGACATTTAATTATCCCGGCATGTCCGACATCCACGTATCATACTTACTCATACTATTTTTTCCCATTTATTCATTTATTTATTTAGTTATTTTTTATTTGGGGGGGGGGGGAGTTGATATTTAAAGACGCACATTCCTCGCCAGTAGTTCTGCAGCATGGAGACTTAACGCAGCAATGCCCACGCGATTTCGTGCGAATGGGACTGTGTGTTGTTATGACTCTCTTTGTGGATTTTCAGGACTAGATAACATTACCTTATATCCCTTAATATAATCAACTCAAAGAGAATATATGTTTTAGTTGGCTGACTTGAGGTCAATAATGGTGGTATTCATCTTACATGAAGTTGTTATGACTCTATTTGTGGATTTTCATGACTAGATAACATTACCTTATATCCCTTAATATAATCGACTCAAAGTGATGATATATTTTACTTAGCTGACTTGAGGTCAATAATGGTGGTATTCATCTTACCTGAAGTTGTTATGACTCTCTTTGTGGATTTTCAGGAATAGATGACATTACGTTATTCCCATATCCTGTCCATATCTTAATATAATAGTTTTTTTTTTTTTTTTTTTTTTTGGGGGGGGGGTGGAGCAGTTGGTATCTTACTTTAGCGTGAAACTGACCTAAAATATATGAAGTATATAAAGTAATATATCCCTCATTAAAATCGACTCAAAGTGATGATATGTTTTAGTTTGCTGACTTCAGGTCAATAATGGTGGTATTCATCTTACCTCAAGTTGTTATGACTCTCTTTGTTGATTTTTTAGCGTTGCGGGGTGATATGTATCGAAATCTGACATAGTTACCATATAGATCTAGATCTATTATTTTAATTATGTTGAAAAAAGTACAATTCAATGTCAATAGATCTACCAAGAATTGCCTCATCCGGCCTAGATCTACATTTTCAACTTGACAAATCAAATCAAATCAAATTAATCGACATGTTGATACATGCGCGCGCACACACACACACACATACACACACAAACCTTTTGAAGAAAATATGGGGGATGGGCGGGGGGGATGGGGGAACAGCAGCGCGCCCCTCAAAGACACAAACCCTACCAGAAGTAGGCCTACGCCACTGTCAGTACACTTTATTGGATGTCAAAATTGACGAATCTTGGAAAATAAGCGTCGAACCATAATATCACACCACAGTTTGAACAACAAAAACAAAACCAAACAATTTTAGAGCATTGTTATAATTATTATTTTACTTATTTATTTATTCATGGAATAAGACTACACAATTACTCAAAATCGGCTCTCGCTCCGCAGAGTACGCAGTAGGTCTATGCACGTACGTATAGTGGCTGTTCTAATACGCGACCACAACCCCACATTAATCGCTCTGCGTGGAACATTACAATGACAAATCTAGACCCAGATGTTGTTTGAAGGTTTGCATGGTGGTATGTACAATCGCTGATGTGGTTTACGGTACACCATGTGAAGTGTTGTAGAAACAGAGGATAGGAGAAGAGAAGAAATGGATAGGCGAGAAAGTGGAGATTAGAGAGTAGAGTATTCTTTCTTGAAAGTAGTCCTGAAAAGGACTGTAAACCAGGAAAGATTGATGAGTTGAGAACAGCTTGAGTAGTAGAGCTAGTGAGGAGATGCTGGCTTGAGTCGGCGAGTAGAGATGATGAGTAGATGCTGGCTTGAGTAGGCGAGTAGAGATGATGAGTAGTACTACTCATCATCTCTACTCGCCGACTCAAGCCAGCATCTCCTCACTAGCTCTACTACTCAAGCTGTTCTCAACTCATCAATCTTTCCTGGTTTACAGTCCTTTTCAGGACTACTTTCAAGAAAGAATACTCTACTCTCTAATCTCCACTTTCTCGCCTATCCATTTCTTCTCTTCTCCTATCCTCTGTTTCTACAACACTTCACATGGTGTACCGTAAACCACATCAGCGAAATCTAGACTCATTATTTTGTTATTAAGGCATTATAATTAATACAGGAAACGCAAATAGAGATGAATAACCAAGCAATAACTCAAACCAGTTGAACAGTTATCAAGAAAACAGACAACATGTTAGAAAAATCAACTGAAAGAAACTGCAATCGTGATATAGCACTCCGTTGCCGCCCGCAGTACACTCTCTGAGCTCGAAAAAATTATAAGTCCTGAACATGACTCTGAGTAAATTGACTTCAAGTCGGTTGACTCAGGGTCAACTTTCAGGTGTGTATCTCCATTGCTGCATATATATATATATACATATATATATATATATATATATATATATATATATATATATATAAATATATATGATCATATACATATACATATATATATATATATATTTATATTTCTATATATATTCTTTATATATATATATTAATATATTATATATATATTCATATATATATATATATTGATAGGCAACATGGTCTTGGTGCACATTTCTATACTGATGACATCCAGCTGTATACCTCACATTTGAGTCAAAAGTTGGACATGCGGAAGATCGTGCAGCTTCTCTTGTTGGTGCTGCCATTGAGAAGATTCGCTGTTGGATGAAGGTCAACTTCCTGGAGCTTAACGAAAAAAGAGTATCTTGTTATGTCATCTCCATATATGGGTAATAATTATGACTACAACTCCAGTCTTAATAGGTTAGGAAGCTATATCTCCAGTATGAAAGGCTAGAAATCTTGGCGTAGTCCTTGATAGAAAAATGAGCATGGAGAAACACACATCCATGTCTGCCAATCTCTATACTACCCAGGTCCACAGGATTGCTGAGATCAGACATTGTCTTACATGAGGTGCTGCAGAAAATATCATCCATGCCCTGATAACCTCTAGACTGGACTTCTAAAACTGTCTCCTTGCTGGTTTATCTTCATCAGGCATCCCTAGCCTTTTTCAATCATAGGACGCAGTGTGAACATTTGCTCTGCATTGGGCATTGACTGGGCTGGACACTTTCTTGTTCTTGCTCGTGTTTTTATCGTGGAGCTAATCTGTGTTTAGCCCCATGTTTTGATAATTTCCTATTCTGTACTGAGTTTCGTTTGGCAAAGTATCTTTCAAGGATTGGATAGAAGCCGTAGTCTTCAATTTTCACTTTGAAGGTTGACCCGTGAAATGTATCGTCGCCAAATAAATAAATAAATAAATCGGTAATGACCAAGAAAATGAGTAAGTGATCCGGTAATACTGGCCCCTTGTCCTCATTACAAATTGTTCTTTGGTTAACAGCGATGATTCCCGGGTAGCGTTTCATGAAAGCACTTGTCAGACGTTTTATCCGACATGTCCTGTTTTATCCGACAGTTACCATAGTAACAGTGCTTGTCAGCCAATCAAAATCAAGAAAAGTTGTCGGACAGAAATGTTGATGAAACGCTCCGCAGTTCTGATGGAGCTGAATCAAAGCTATAATTTCGCTACACGGATTTTAACAATGTCTTGATGCTTATATCTAATTGATAAACTACGCTGCATAAATTCATTAATTCATTCATTTATTGATTCCACTTTTAAAACAAATAACATAATATACAAAACAAATGTATTCGTAAACATAGTGTATCAAAGATCAAATAAAATATCTAACATAAGTATTTAAACATAAGGTTCACTACAAATTGATTATTAGTACTATCTGTTATCTAATTATAAAGGATATAACACTTTTGAATATATCTAATTCAGCATAATTACAAGTTTTTCAATTTCTAAACCCTTCTTTTATTACGGGTTAATTGAATTTGGTAATTGTCATGATTATAGGATCAGCATCAGTACGTTTTATATTGGGCATGTCTAATATACCTTGCGAACATATTACTTTTTTACAGGTGTGGGTGTTGGGGATGTGTGTCTTTGTTCTAGAGCGCAATTAACAGTTGTGGCAAAAGAAGTTTATCAGATCGCAAAATCGTAAAATAGCCTTAAAAAGGTAATTCAATCATTGAAGCTTAATATTTGTCTGCAATTGATAAGTAGTTTTTGAAAGATCTCGTAACAAACATGTACAAAGCAAATGGATGGCAGAAAATACAAGAAGTACATTAAGAAAAATTCAAAGAACAATAAAATACACAGAAATTGACTGTTGTATCATATTTAAGGGCCAAACAATTATTCATAATGATACAAAAACCAAAAATAATAAACGTTTAAGGTGGAATTATCATATAACAGCATAATATTGCAAAATATGCATACATTTTCATAAATAATTAGCTGCAAACAGTAAAAACAATTTTTCCGAATGGTACACTTTATGTATCCAGGATTATATATAGATGTGTGAAATTATACATGTACAACAGCTTTGGCAACTCTTTTATTTGAATATTTTGTGAAAGAAATGAATTAAGAGAACAATGGTAGACGTAGCTTAAATCAAGGTTCCCCAGATCTATCTGCCATTGTTCTCTTCATCCATTTCTTTCACAATATATACACAACAAAAAAGTAAGTTCCCCCTTAAACAAACATCAATAATTTCCGAACCAATGCGAGTTTTTAATATATTTTTACGTGAGCGTGTAGGTAATTTTATAAGCTATCCTCTGAGTAAAAGTTATGGACGTATTTTACGTCATGCTTCAGTGAGCACCGTTAGAAGGCAAAAATGTCACTTTTCAAAAGTTACAAGCCAAATATCATTACTTTGATTCCATTTTATTCGAACTAATTCCACATTCTCATCATGAAAAATAGTCAGAAGGCTGGTAAAAGTTACTTTCTAAAAGACGATACAACTTTTTTGGCTAAATTTCACGGTTGAATAAACACAAATCCAAATTTGCTATAATTGGATTTTTTACACATTTCTATCGCTAAAAATGATAGAATATGATGACAGTTATTTTGGGGAAGAGTATCTTCAACAATATTCATCGTTTCACGGTTTAATGAACATTAATTGAAAACAAAAAATACGATTTTCAAATATCATAGGCATGTATTGTTTCAGTTTGGTAACTAAAAATGATTCATGACCAATTAACATGCTTCAATGATTCAAAGGTTTTTAATTAAACATTCACGCTTGAATGAACATGTGGAATGTGATTAGCTTTTTTTTACGTTATTGGAAAAAATGCAATTTGTAACTATGGATATCTGTCACAATCCCGATGTTTAATGCATCAGTGAGCACACAATATTCGAAAATTATGCAAATGAGAAGAAAGTTCAAGGCCTTGGCCCCACTCTGCGAAGTTTCATGATATAACTGTTGGCAGAAGTAACAAAAACCGTCCATGAAACAAACCCTCATTTCATATTTGTTAAAATTTTGACTTCCTCTCGCATAGACTTGCGTACATTATGGGTGCATATGTTTAAGAATAAGTAACCCCTTATTTAATATGATGGAACTTTTTTTCAAGGCTGTCTTTAGCAATGTCATTTGGCAGTATTGTTTATCAACCTATGGACAGAATTCCCTGCAAAAATGAAATCGATTTGTTTATTTATGGATGAGTGAGCACGCATCAAAGTGGGAAAATTTGTATTTTCAATGTCACAGACTCATTTTAAAGGGTAATAAAGTGAATATTGGAGGCAAATTCGGTTTCAATTGTGACTTTAATTGCTGTTGTTTTTAGCATCCATCATTTCTATCACCACACACTTTCCGAACTTTATACATTTTCATGGTTGAGCGAGCACATTCAAAAACTTAGGAATGAATACTCTTTATACTGCATAAATGTATTCTTTTCCTAACAATTTCTCATGATCAGTTTAATTTATGGACAAAAATTAATCAGTGGTGGATCCAGAATTTCGAAATGGGGGAGGGGCATATAATTGGGGGAGACACCAACATTTTCAAATTTTAACATGATCTAACAAGTTCTAGAGGATAATACCATAAACCCCTATGATGATACGTCACAATACAGGGGCCGCGGAACGGTTTTCAAAGTGGGGGGGGGGCTGACCATGCAAAAATCACAATCGTATGGTCATTTTTACATTTTTGTACATGCTTCCGCGGCCCCTGCAATACATTGTGCTCACTCAACCATGAACATACGATATCAAAATTGTGTGTGGAGTGGCTAACTGATGGATAGTAAATCAGCATAACACCATAAAATTCACCTAAAAACAACTTTTGCCCAACTTTGTATTTGCACAATCTGAAAAACGACTCTTGTGACCTTCAAAAATTGTCATTTTTAATTCAATCTTTAATTACTCATGCATGACTCAACCGATCAATCTCATTTTTCACCAGGAGGTGTTTGATGAGTGTAGAAAACCACCTACGAAATATCATATCTCAAAATAATACCGTTCAAAAGTTACAGCAATTTGATTTAGGGGGGACTTACTTTTTTGTTGTGTATATTTATATATATATATATATTGTAATGTAGTGATTGTATAAATCACTACATAAATATAGCCTAGACATCATAATGTAAAATACCCCTTCTCAGAACCATCCCTTTTTATGTCCATACCCCCTTCTCAGAACCCTTTTCATTTATTTAATCCACGCCAATAAAAACCCTTATTGTTAATAGCTCAAACAACCCCTAATCATAGAACAAAGAACTGCCTTCCCCTTCCCAATAATCAAACCCCCCTTTTGTCCTATACCCAAACACTTGGATTATAATTTATGTAGAAGCTTGAATATATATTGAGTGTACACCCAAGGGTGGAGGTTAGAGATAAGTTAAGATCATCACAGAGTTAAGATCTACATCGACGTAAGTTGTGATATGCTTTTCAACTCTACATGTAATATCGCTGAAGATGGATTATTAATCAAGTTTCTTGATTGAATTGTACATCGAACGTTCCCGTGTGGTCATTGATGCTCCCAACTAAGATATGAACGATCCCAACACAACAATATATATATATATATACGATAAAATAACGAAGTATGTCCCCCGTCACGGAAAGAAAATAATAATCAAACTAAATGAAGAATAGTCAAAGAATGCTCAAATATTTGAGCATTCTTTGACTATTCTTCATTTAGTTTGATTATTATATATATATATATATATACAATGTCCATTTCATATGGATTTCGAACCAATGTTATTGATCGGTGCATGGGTGTGTAGGTGTATTTGTATTTTTTTTCCTTAGGCGGTATATCCCTTCATTTATTTTGTACATCTCTTTTTTAATCCGTCTGTGATGTTGGATAGATATCGACAGCGATCCTCCAGTTGTGACATGCTCTAATATTACTCTTGGGGGAGCCTTTCGTAATACCTTCTTTGGCCTCCGCTTAGATAATACGTATACTTACATGGATGAAAACCCCGACCCGAGTGGGATATCGTACAATGTAACCACAGGGTTCGCAGGAGACTTATTTCCTCCTGGAAATACTCCTGTTACAATGTTTTCAAGAGATACCTTTGACAACGTGGCCACCTGCCAGTTCTACGTTCAGAATAGCCGTAAGTATGATTGAAATTGTAATCAATTGTAATCATTCTGGTCGTTCATAAAAGGACATACGTTTCATATTAGCAATAAAGTATGGTTGGGTTTACATCATGCCGGATGGCTTGTACTCTATCGTTATGTTAATAATCACAACAAATTATTTGGAACAATGTCTGACAAAGACAAACTAAACTCACGGGGCTCATGAACGTCTTGCAGAGGTTCTGCAAGGATGCAACGAAGCAAATATATACAAGGGCAAATTCAACATGCGTATTTTATGCAACAAAAGTGAGAAAAACGTAAGCTTAAAATTATAAACGTTCGGAAGCTTCGTCCATTGTTTGCGGGGGTCGCTCATCATTCGCGAGTACTTAAAAAAAACTTCTTCCGTTCTTTATCGCCTTTGGCATTTTTTTTTTTCAAAAAGGCACTTTTACAATTAGGTATTGTTAAATGATATTACGGTGTTTTCGCAACTGCACCGCGTGGGACGGATTCAAGAACGCTTTAAATGTATTGAAAATACCTGTGAAATGACAATGAAACCGCAGGGGGACTGTGACGAAAATTGGTGAACCGGAACAAAAGTTTTGTCCCAAGTTCCGGAGCTGACGAAAAATTGCAAATCTGTCGTTTTTCCATAGTCCAGGGCGAAACTGCTGTTTGCATTCAAACTTTCCTATATATGCCTACACCACTGATCCTATTGAACGGGATAGCGCACGAATAAAACTATTAGTTATTCCTTTGAATTAATCAAAGATCATTTTGTCAGCCCTTTGTTACATGCCCTTCGTCACAAAGCAAAAGCCAGTGCTAAACGGCAATAGTATATGACCACATCGGATACTTAGTTGCACAAGGCGCTTCAGACAAGAAATATATATATATATATATATAAATATCCAAGTCCAAAGTTTAAAAATGAATACATAAATGGTAGGTCTGTCGACTTAGATCAATAGAATATAAAGAACTTGATAAATAGTAAAGAGAGTACGATGTCTCGTTTCGTCATTCATACATAGTAGAATGGTGAAAAATAGAATCAGTCATTTAATCTGAAACTTCAAAATTAAAATAGTCATGATAGTCGCAGCGGCTAACTTGATCACATGCCTTCATTTATAGACCTTATGTATTTGACATCATAATATCATAGCGCCCTCCCTCAGAGGATATAGGAATACACGTAAACGGAGTGTCAGGGATGTGCCAGCTGCAGATCACCAACACATGCAAAGCAATGGCTTTAGCCTCTTAGATGGCGGCGACATGACGTCAATGCATAAGGTCTACTGGGAAACAAAGTAAACCGTGAAAAATCCTTTTAACATGCCCTGTTAGACAGACTATACTAATCATCCTTTTTTTTAAGACAGTCAAAAGCTTGCCTGTCACCTGCCCTGACTTGGATCGGAATGTTACCCTAGATCTGGGGGAGACAGCACTTTCCTTTGATCCAAATTTCGGAGCTGATGACGTCATCAGGTTTCTCCCTCTGTACCGGTTTCACAGAAACGTGAACGTTGAGGCGTCCATTGATGGTTTGCCTGTAGGGAGCCATGTTACTGCGGGGAGACACGAGGTCGTTGTCGTTATCTCTGATGACGTGTTATCGAGGACATGCACAGGATTCTACAACATTGAAGGTAAGAACAGGCAGCGCCATATAATAATAATAATAATAATAAACAGTTCTTGTATAGCGCATATCACAATTATGAATAATGTCTCTATGCGCTTCCAAAGGACTTGGATATTATTACCCCAGCTGTAGCTTGGCTGCCGTAATTACTAAGATTACAGCGCACACGCATTTCAAGGAATAAATTCCTGCCAGGTACCCATTCACCTCACCTGGGTTGAGTGCAGCACAATGTGGATAAATTTCTTGCCGAAGGAAATTACGCCATGGCTGGGATTCGAACCCACGACCCTCTGTTTCAAAGTCCGGAGACTAATCCACTGGGCCACAACGCTCCACTATCACATGTATCACCTCAGTTTTCTCTTGAACACTCAATATAAACGTTTTCAGGAGTCTACATGGTCTCCTTAATGCATCACTAATATCAAGGGATAGTTTCATGAAGCATGTGAAAAGACTTGAATGTCGGATGTTATAATCGACAAGTCCCGTTACCATATATAAACCGGAGGCCTATTTTTCAGCCAATCAAAATCAAGGAAAACTATCAGATCTGACAACTTGTTGGATGACCAATGTTGAGGAAACGCTCCCTCGAACTAAGATTGCTTAAATTCACCTTAATCATTGCCTGTTATAAATGTCGGGTGAGTTCCATGTAAGCTTCGGGTTATTTCCTATGGACGGCTGTAAGGGCAAAAATTAGTGACCTTAGAACATTGCCACCATTATATTTTGCTGTGCTCTTATATTTCTGCCGTTTCGTTTCTATATCTGCCAGTCTGTTTTTGAGCTACTCGGGGAAACTCATTTTATCGTAAAATAAACTTCTTTCTGAATCAGCTGGGTTTTTTTGTGGCTGTCATATGCGTGTGGGTGTGTTAGTTCTGTGTCAGTCTATAATTCTGCGCTCTTATATTTTGCAAGCTGTCTATATTTTGTGTTTCAAGTTTTCTTTACTTTAGAATTTATAGTTGTAGATCTTTATTTCAGTGTTTTTATCGAATTTGTTATTCATATTTTTTGTTTATGTTTTAGTTTTTCATCTTAACTCTATAAATATTACTCTCTTTTTGGGGGGGTGCTCTTATTTTATATCTGTTGTCGATATTTATGTACGTAATTTTATTTATGTAGTTTTGTCCAATAATGATTGCCTGTATGTTTGCACTTATCTTTAATCTGTGATTGTCTTCCTCCCAATCCCTATATTTCTTTTGGTCTTCGCTGTTCTTATTTTAGTCTTAATTTCTGCAGTTGTTTTTATTTTTTGTCTTATGTTTATTTCGAAAGTTGTTTTATTAGGTTTTTGTTTATAATCTTATGTTATACTATTATCTTATTTCTGCATTATAATCACACTTATTTCTGAATGTTCGTTCTAACATGGCTTATTCATTTCTAATGTAAATGAATTTGGCCCTTATAGCCGCCCATAGGTATTCACACGAAACCTACACTGAACTCACCCTGCCTTTAATAACAAGCCCCCATTTCACGAGGAACTACTGCCTAATACAGGTCTGCAAACAACGATCAGCAGGAGGCTTATGTTGACTAAAATCATAATCATTATTGCAGCATGGTCGTTTAATTTCAAAATAAATGATGATGATAATAATTTAATGATTATGATTATATATTGTCTCTGTTTGCCATGACAACAACACTTCGGAAACAAAATGCTTGTTTTGACCCTTCTTTTTTTTTCTTTTACTTTTTTCTCTACGTTATTGAATTAAGAAATGTAACACTTTTTGTCATTTCAATTTTCATATTTGGCTTGATAGGAAAAACAATTTGTTTTATTATTTTCAAAAAGCATACTTTGTTCCCACGTTTTGAAATATTCAGTATAATTGTTTAAACATGAAAACGAACTATCTGATAGCACCTTGTTGATTCCTTTTTGTATGAAATAGTATTTTCCACCTGTGAAAAAAATACAGGAATGTAATTTGTAAAACTATTTTTATTTATTTCTGCTGACACCCATGTAGCAAGACAACGCTTTTCTAAACTAGGTGACAAATAATAATAATAATAATACACAGCATTCATTATGCGCCATCTATCTAGTAAACTATTTCGAGGGATGGAGGGATTACGGGAGGGAAAAAATCACATTAACATACAGTATTCAACAACTCTTTTCTATGAACAGCTAATATTTAAATCATAATTATAGTGAATAATGTCATCTTCATTCTTCGATATTTCAAACAGATTTGAGCATAGAAGGCATTTCATTATCTTGAAGTGGTAAGATAACCTTCACAGCAAAAAACTGTGGTGTTAACCGGTGTACATAGAGGACCACACCAGTTATTTTACACCGGTGTTGAATTGGTGGTGTTAGTTTTACACCTATAGGTGTCATTACAACACCTTTGGTTGTTACATTTACACGCTTTGGTGTTATTTTTAATCTCTAGGGTGTAATTTTAAAACCTCGGGGTGTGGTCCTCTATTAACACCAACTGGTGTCAGTTTTAACACCGCAGTTTTTACAGTGTTTATGTGGGGTTTTTTTCTTGCAGGAGTAGTGGTAAATTGCGACGTCAGACAACTGTCATTGGAAATCCCTTCCAGTGTTCTGAAAGATGGAGTTGATCCCTTCTCTCTTCATTTCCTTGATAATTCTCCTGGTGATTGCAAAAGCTCTATAGATACTGATGGGATAATACATCTATCGACTGCATACGACGCTTGTGGAACCACCTCAGAGGTAAATCCATGGCCAGGTGCCATCTATCCCGGTGGGTGTTTCATAAAATGGTCGCAACCTTACGAAAGATTTTTACGCACGACTGGTGACCCTTGCTTTTGCTAATACTTCAGCCACATTTCCCCTACGGCGGCCGTACGGCGAGTCGAAAACGGCCGTTTTATTCATTTTTACTCAAACCACCTATATGTAGCTGAAAAAAATGTTAAAACGTCTGTTTCCGACTCGTCGTATGGCGGCCTTAGGGGAAATGTGACTGAGGTATAAATAATGTATTCCTATGAAGCTGACTAAGCACAGAGCATGTTCCTGTCGTGCGTAACTCTACGAACAGTTACATGACCCTTCTCACCCCCCCCCCCCCCCCCCCCGGGGTTAAAAAAACTTTCTTGCATTCAACTGATTGTCATTATGCATGATTAAAGCAAACAAATGGGAAATCGGAAGCATATATTAATAATAAATTATTTAATATGCATTCGCCCATTCGCCATGCATTGCCTTACAAATAAGACCTACACTGATTAATCATATTAAACTTAGCAAATCCCTCAACATCCAAACTGATATTTTTTTACATGACCATTAGCATACAATACACAAAATTCTACATGTACGGCCGTGTATCTCTTATTTCCTATTTATTCCACACACACATATTTCCATATTGATCGTGTCACATTTTAGGTTGTTTTTTGGTTGTGTGGTTTTGTTTATTTTATGTTGTTGTTTATATTGTTTTAGTATAGTTTATGGGAAAAAAACAGAATTTGACTATCGGAAAGCTCCAGTGATTTTCTGGTAGCAATTTGATATTATTATTATTATCATTATTATTACTACTATTATCATCATCATCATCATTATCATGTTTTATTGTTATTCTTTTCTCTCTCTAAAATATAGTCATCGGGGGACAACATTACTTTTTCCAACGCAGTTACTGATTCAATTGGAGCGAACGGCCCCAACATCCACCTTCCAGTCCAGTGTGTATTTCACAAAGATCGGGTTGTCGATGGGACTCCTTTTGACGTTACAAGGGATAGCTTCTTTTCGATCAAAGGTGTGCTAAAGGAGGAGCACATTGACCAATCCCATGTGGTTTGTCATTGATTGTATATTATAAATAAGTTCAAGTTCAAGTTTATTTATTCAAAACCAAAAACATTACATCATAATCAAAAATAGATATACATACAACGTAAATGAGTACATAAACATACATCAATTAGATTATAGCATAGACGAATTGGTTTTAGGACCCCTTTATAAGCGAAGCTTGTGAGTAGGGCCCTGGAATACTTATGATTATTAACATAAAACATAGGATATACTAATATACAAGATACAAAAGAAGAGAAAAAAATATATATAATAAGGTTAAGACGCTAAAAATAGAATGGAAAACTACTTCAAACACACATATACACACACACACACAACCACATCCACCCACATATGCACATACTAAACATAAATTCTGAGTAGTTCGTCAACTTAATTGTAAATACATCAACTTGAAATACATATTGAAGGAAAATAATTATAATTTCTCAAGAAAGCAAATTTTGGATAATATTTTGAACATGAAAAGAGTTTTTTTTATATCAACAGGTAAATTGTTCCACTCTTTAATACATGATATGTGAAAGGAGGTCAGAGTGACATTTGTTCTCGCAAATGGCTGACGAATAAGATCCTTCTGACGTGTATTATAATTATGTATTTGTGAATTCTGAAGAAATAATTTTTTTAAGATACATTCTTGAGGCATTGATTGTAGTTTGAACATGAACAATGCACAATTGAACGACACAAGTTCACGTAGTGGTAGCATTTTCAGACGAAGAAATAACGGAGTACTTGGATGTCTATAATTAGAATTTGTTATAAGTCGTTTTGCCCTTTTCTGCAATACTCTCAATTTATCAAGATAAGACTTGAAAGTGTTTACCCAGACAACATTACAATATGTCAAATAAGGTAGAACAATACTATTGCATAATGTTATCATTTCAGGTAAAATTGATTTTAACCTAAAAATAACACCTACACTGCGAGACACCTTTGTGCAGACAGCATCTAGATGATTTTTCCAGGATAGATGCTCATCGATATATAACCCAAGATACAAAATATTGCACTTGGTTCAACATCATGACCCCCTATATGAAGACAAGTTATATGCCCTGGAAGCTTTTTACCCTTAGAGCGGAAAATTATGCACTTGGGTTTTCGAATATTCAACAATAGCTTATTGCAACAAAACCATGAATACAGCTTCTTAATTTCTTGATTTGCAACCAGTAGCCATTTTTTTCTACTGACTTATCAGATAGCATCAGATTGGTATCAGCATACAGGGAGTATGAGAATAATGTTGATGAATGTATTATATCGTTTATATAGATCAGAAACAACAGGGGACCAAAAACAGAACCCTGAGGTACACCATAGTTAATCGTAGCATGTTTGGATCTAGATCTTTCTATCATAACAAATTGTGTCCTATCACACAAATAGCTTCGGAACTCTGACAATGCTACACCACGAACGGCCCCAAATAAGTAGTCTTAAGATACGATTTTGATTAAACTATTAATATTACAGTGAATAAATAAGCATATTATTTAATTTGTTTGGAGAAACGAAAATTGTTTTTTTTTAGAGTAAAAGTACTTGTTTTGCTACTTGTTTTGCTACTAGTGAATTGGTGCGTTATCATACAAATGGGTCTTTATTACTAGACAACACTGATCAGAGGTTTCCCATATGGCATGTATGGGCGAGGTACTTGGCCAGATTTTAGTACTTGAGGACTAGAAGTGGTACTTTTAAGGCTGTTTGTTCACATCTGCTTTAAGAGTGAACGCATTCTATTGCAAGAGTTGTGTGTTCCGAACGTGCTGGGGTTTAATATTTTTAGGCGGCGACTTGCTGACGTTGTTTGGTGAGGCAACAATGATTAGGCTACTGATGGCATAATATCGTATAAATCGTTTGTACAATCATGATTATCATTAGTTATTCTTATAAAATAAAGTCATGTTATGACCTCACGTCTCTACCTCTGGTAAATCATTAGTAGGCTAACCATGCTAGCAGTTTTGGAATAGTGACTGAATTTTTTAATGAAAGGACATGGAAGAAGGAGTAGGAATCGAGAGTGAATGGAGCGTTGTGGTCCAGTGGATTAGTCTCCGGACTTTGAAACAGAGGGTCGTGGGTTCAAATCCCAGCCATGGCGTAGTATCCTTCAGCAAGAAATTAATGCTCATTGTGCTGCACTCAACCCAGGTGAGGTGAATGGGTACCTGGCAGGAATTTATTTCTTGAAATGCCGAGCGCGTAAAAGCTGATTGAGCTACAGCCAGGGTAATAATATCCAAGTCCTTTGGAAGCGCATAGAGACGTTATTCATGTGTTATGCGCTATACAAGAACTGACTATTATTATTATTATTATGTTTCCATTGCAACTGACAAATCACACATTCTATCAATACTCTTTCATGTTTTTTTTTTACCTGTACCCTATCCACCACCATCTTTGACTTCTCATGCAGTAAAACATTCACTGGTGTCAATCCAAGCGGTGAACATATCGTTCAGGGGGTGGGGATGATATATTGTCTCACCCCCCCCCCTCCCACCACCACCACTTGAAAAGTAGGATGCCATGGTTTTAAGCCAGTGAAAACACTGGACTCTCAACGTAGAGGGGCTGTTTTGAATTTTTGAGAAAAATATAAGAAAGGTTCCATCATTGTTTCCGCATTGACTCAGGAACGTTCTTAAGCCAAAGAATGGGAGGGGCGATGAAAGAGCCACCATGCTTCGTCCCTCCAATCATTTGAAACTTTGAAGATAAGAACATTTCATAGCCCTTGTTTGTGGCTACAACCATCACCTCTAATTTCTCACAGGAAGTAAACTCATAAAACCAAACGTGTTTTTCATTAAAAAAATATATATATTTCGGTTGTCAAGTTACGTAATGTACACATGTTTTTCGATAAGTTCGGCTATAATTTTTACAATAAAGCGGGAGTGTACTGTATATACATGTACATGTTTGATAGTGGGAGCTGTTATCATGAATCCCTCCAAACGCGAAGGGGTTACAATTCATTTTTTTTTCTGTCACTTCAGGGTTGGCTTCCTTTCATTTGACCTTGAAGAGGTACGATAGCAAAGAGTTCACATCGGTGGCCACCTCCGAAATGGTTCCTCTACGACAGATTCTCTTCTTTGCGGTGTCTTTTCGTCATGACCCGTCTCCCGATCTCTCCCTCTTTATTGATACCTGTTGGGCAACGCCGGAGCCTGCTCCGAATCATAATGGTTCAACGAGATACACTTTCATCCTGAACGGGTAAAGGTTTGATCAGACATGGCGCGACAAGTTCTTTGTGCAACCCGTTCATCATGGACTACTGTCAATCTGTTTAAGCTGACAGGGCCCCGTCTTACAAAGAGTTAGGATTGATGTGATCAACCTTAACTATATGAAAATTTATCATTGTCATAATTTTTCCAATTACAATGAACGTATAAGTGGAACGTTTTGACGAAACATGCATTTTACATGTTGGCGGTGGTAGCTTTCTATAGTTGTGGTTGATCGGATCAATCGCATTTCTATGTAAAACGGATGCGTTCAAACATCTTTCTGCAATTAGGTCATTTAAAAACCAAAGGTATTCGTTATTGCTCCGGGCATGTCATCAGGGTCGGCTTGAGGACGGTTTCATTTGTGTAACTGTAGCCTCAATCCATATGGTCAATTTGATTAGACTGATAAGGTCTATTAAACTTTAGATGGGCGACATTGAGGGCCCCCGTGAACGATTTTTACAGAAGGCACCATCCCCCCCCCCCCCCCATCCTTTTAATTATTCGTAACTTTTCGCTCAGGGACGTGCAGAGGATTCAAGAACAAAGTAAATGTATCGTCAAATGCCCGTCATGACAAAGAACATCTAAGAAATCTGTCGAAAAGTGTTGAACCGGAACAGCAGTTTAGTCCTAGATTCATAGCTGACGAAAATATGCAAATGTATCGCTCACCAAGAATCGCAAAACTGCTGTTTTGGGTTCAACAATTTTCGTCACCAACTTCTTCGATGTACTTCTTTATTTTACGGAGCATCGTACAATACATTTATTCTTTTCTATAATCCCCTTTCATTGTTGAACGACAACTTCCTTTCGTATTGATCCTAGTTGGCGGTAGTGTCTCTACGAAACCTGTAATCGGCCTACAGGTTTATTGATTGCGTATTATTATTCTTTTAAAATTGCCTACATTTTGCAAGAGGCAAACTGAAAAAGTGAACTGTGTCCGCAAAGATGCTAGTTTGATTTTTCAAACTGAGGATTCTGTATTTTTCTTACTTACAACAGATGTGTTGTTGATGGAACAGTAGAGTACCCACTTCTAGGGAATCAACAAAAACAAGGTTTTTCTATTGAAGCTTTCCGATTCCTCGGGCATTCTACACAGGCAAGTATTGTCAGGTTATGATTTGGTGAGCTCGATGATATTGGTATAATGGTGGGAATTCTCAATACTGTAAGAATATGGGACATAGTGATATTGATGATAATAAATAAAGGAATGGCTTCTTAAGTTAATGGAAAGTCAGCGCCAGGGTAGATGAGCCACAACTCACAAGTATATTTTACCATGTGTATGAGAGGACTGACAGAATATTCTTGTTGGATGATCGAAGTGGCCAAAAAGGTTGGCATGGCTGGATCGTGCTCGCGACAGATGAGAGCGACTAACCTCTTAAATGTAATAACAAAGATGACATGCAGGACAAGTACTATATGCATAGATGAAATTTCTATATTTTTCATTTCTTCTTCACTTTAGGTCCACATGCATTGTTCTGTAATAACGTGCATGGCTAATAACCCGCATAGCCGATGCAAACAAGGATGCCTTCCAGGGGACGGCGCTAAACCAATGCCCATGACGGTTGGAGAAGAGCAGGTTTCAAGTGATGGTTTTTCCGTCGTTGGCTCGTAGGATAAGCGGCTTTACAAGGAAAGCAACGGTGACACCCATTAGAAGAGGTCATGCATTTATAAAATCCAGGACTTCCTCATATATTCATCACTAGGGACTTTTCGCATTTACTGCGGGGAAACTTTCAACAACGCAATTCCTTTAGAAATGCAATTAAAATCACAATGGAGAGCCGAGGGGCTTTTGTTGTAAGTTGGTGGACTGGGACAGTAGATCATCCGAAGATTTGCACCGGACGAACAATTGCAAATATGTCGTTGTCCAGAGTCGAGATATTCCGATGCACTCCCGGTCCACTAACTTTCGACAAAAGCCTCTTAGCTCTCCGTTGTGATTTGACTTGCATTTTTAAAAGGAGTTGGTGCGTTGTAGAGAGTTTTCCCGTAGTAAATGCGAAAAGTTCGGGTACCTTCGTCACTACCACTTATACAGTGCGTATCAAAAAAACGGGACAGTTTTGAAAAGTCTATAAAAAAATTTGTTTCAAATTATGGCATTTATATTTTGATGTTAATAGATGCTCTGAGATCTTATCTTTGAAATGCCATTAAAAAAATGTGTTCATGCTTGAGTGAACACGGGACTTTTTGTCGGGGGTTCAAAAAGTGGCTTGCACCAAACTGGCAGAAATGAGAAATTTGATGATCACACTTCTGGCTAATCAGCAGACTTTCTCTTAACCTTTTCATTATCTTTGCCACGATTTTTCGAATTATGCTGTCAAATTTAATTTACAAATTTATTTATTTACTTGAATTATTTTGTTTTTTCATTTAAACTTCTTTTACCTTTGACTTTTCCTTCATTAGTAAGAAAAGAAGACTTTTTGTCAACCCAAGCAAGAAGATTTGCATTATTAATTGGGAAAACTTGTAATCATTCAAAACCTTTTATTATGTGAAATGAATTATGTTATGGTACCTTAAAAAACATGAATCCTATTTTCAAGGGGTTATTGATTCCTTGACCAAGTTTTATTATGTGCTTGACTGGACAAACAGGAAAGGATTCATGTCTTTCAATGGCAATGGTGTATTGAGTCAATTCTGAAGGAGCTAGATACAGCAGATCGAATAAAATGTATTAAAAAGTTGTGAGCGGGCGAAGCGAGCAAGCAAAAATTTCCACTTTTTTCATTGAAATATCAAATTTTGTGATAGATTTTGACATAATATTCGGAAAATAAATCATATTTCACTTTATATCTTTCCTTTTATTTCCTTTCCACTTTTCTTCTTTTTTTTTATTGAAGGGGGGAGCACCCCGAGCCCCCGCCCATCTGCATGCCACTGTTCAAAGGCACCATAACCTTCGCAGCACACAATGAAAGGATTTGAAAAAAATACACGCTTTCCCATAGCTTAGGTTGAAAAAATGTTTGTTTTTGCTTAAAGAAGAAATATTCAAATCTAAAAGAGAACACATTACAAAGTAACAGCAACAGACCAATTTAAGCAAATAAACAGATTTGAAAATAAATTTTGACCGCATAATTCAAAAATTATTGCAAAGATAATGAAAAGGTTAAGAGGATGTCTGCTGATTAGCAAGAAGTCCGATCATCATATTTTTTCATGTTATGCCATTTTGGCGCAAGCCTCCTTTTTAACCCCAGACAAAAACATTCCGTGTTCGCTCAAGCAAGAACGAAACTAATTTTTTTAATGGCATTTGAAAGATAAGACTTCAGAGCTCCTATTAACGCTAATATATAGACATCATAATTTGAAGAAAAAAAATTAAAGACTTTTCAAATCTGTCCCGTTTTTTTGATACGCACTGTAGTTCCACCATCACTACCAACACTGCCACCACCAATAGGATCTCGACTCACCCCTTAGAAGATGTCTTCCGTAATTATGTACATGTTCCTAAATGAGCAGAACTCTGGTTGTTGTCCATGCCACTTTGCTATCCATTAATAAAACGTTTACCCAGGATCAAGTTAAGGGAAACAGACATTGTCTTATGAAGACATTACACAATGTAGTGTAAGGATTTGCTCCACGAAATACGCATAAATCAATGTTCTACCCAGCGAACATCCACGTTTTTTTTTTAGATATTGTTTATATACTCAACGTTTGGGAGGACAAAGATTAACTGTTTGCAATAATTATGCTTTACTGGCGTACAGACGGTAGGGGCTTTGGAGCAATGCCCCTCCCCAGGACAACTACAAAGAGTTTGACTGGATAACCTTATATCACTATCATACCATCACTATCATACTATAACCTTATATCACTATCATACGTACGAATTGGGTCATATTTGACACATTCCTCGTTAGGATGAAGCGATCGATCTCGAACTATAGGACATATTTGAATACTCCTTATCCTTGCTAGAATCTGTTCGATTTCATCTTCGTGTCTGTGTTAGGCGATAGGATACATTATATACGGTATATGGAAAATATACAGAGCATCGTCTGTGTGATCATGTGATCATAATTTCACTTCGTCTAGAAATATGTCAGTTCTGGTTATTTTTTTTATTCAGAATTCTTGTAATTGAGTATTATACGAGTGTTAATCGAAATAAGTTCGGATAGTTCTTTGTACAGCACAATTTTTTTTTCAAGTTAATATGTATACGTCTGCTTCTGGGATTCTGTACTATTTGATAATTGGGAGTTTTCGTTCCGCGTCGCACGACCAAATTAAGAACGCAGTAAGTGTATTAAAAGTGCCCGTCAAATGTCGGTCTATGTTGAGAATTGATGAACCGGAACAGCAATTTCCTCAAGTTTCGCAGCTGACGAAAAATTGATTAAAATGTCGTTTGTCCAGAGTCCAGGTCGACTTTGTTGTTTTGATTCACCAATTTTCGACAAAGACTTCTTGTTTGTGCTTTGTCACGAAGGGCATTTGACAATACATTTTCTATGTTTTTTAATCCGTCGCGCGACGTGGAGCGAATGCTCCCTTATAATCCCATCATCACCCACTTACTGTATGAGCTAAATCTTTTCATGCGATTAATAAATTCACCTGATTGAAATTATTCTAATCCTGTTTTCAACAAATTCATTTTATGATATAATAAGAATAGGAAAATACGAAAATGTGACAAATTTCCAATGAATCAATTGATACATTATCTTTGTCATGAATGAAGAAGAAGTATTTGAAAACGCAATACTGACGGTCTGTCATGTCTATAATTTGATAGTGTAAAGGAGGGTTAAATCTTTACTAGATTCAACGTTCAGAAAACCATAACATGTGTTATCACGCGATACGCTTTACCAATCTGCGAGAATTTATCGACCAATTTTACTTAATTAAATATAAATAAAATCCAAGTAAAACACATTGAAGTACATCAATTCAGTACTATAAGGCCTAAAAAAGAGTATGCACTCGCCATATATACAGGCCCAGTGGAAATAAATAGCAAGAATATTAAAAAAAAACAATACAAATGTGAATATTAGAACCGTGTGTTTTATAACAAGTCAACGTACATTTTTGGAAGACCAACTAAAACACAAAGCTTGTACCTGTGTGGGCTTCTCCGAAAGAATGGCAGTAAGGAAATTAAATTTATACATGGACATCTGCATTCCAAAGTACTACGTGCCCTGAACATTTGGAAACAGAATCTAAACACTATGGCCCGTATTCTGAAGTCGGGTTTAACTTAAACTCAGGTTTAAAGTTGTGGTTTAAGTATGGACAGCCAATTGTTACATAATCACTAAAAGTAGAGATATCATACTTTCAGCTCATTCGGCTCTCAAATCATTCATAATTGTGTAGGAAGTATAAATAGATGATTGTCTTCACCATCAATGATTCAGAAAAGAGCACAGTAAACATAAGAAACATACAACTTAATAAAAATTGTGATACTTTTGGCTTCCCATACTTAAACCACAACTTTAAACCCGAGTTTAAGTTAAACCCGACTTCAGAATACGGGCCATTCATATCACTAACGATATCAGATTCCTTTGATCACTACAAAAATTGTAATACGATAGTTACCAGCTGAATGCATAAAACAAATAATGCATGCATTGGTCCGAAATTATAATCATCAAACAACGATCAAAACATATTAAAGCACATAAAGCGAAGCCAATGAAGTGCAATGCAAGGGATAGACCATGTGTGCAGTGATAACGGGGGCGAAGGAGCGGGGAAAGAGATGGAAAAATAAATAGAGAGAGAGCGATGGAGATCAGAGATCAGAGATAGAATGAATCTGCATACTTGTCAAGTGCCACTAAAATTTTAGACTGTTAAAACGTAAAGTTATCCCTTCATACTCATTAATATAATTGCTCTTTTGCTTTCGTTAAAGTCGGAAATAGCTCATTTGATACAAAACCAAAGTCGAAAGCACCAAAAAAAATCGTGTCTTCTTTTCGTTTACTTGCTTGCATATTTTGTAGGATCTGTTTTGAAAAAAATATTTCACCGAAACTTTTAAAGCACAATTATAAGTATTCATTACAATTACTTTATTAAATAGTAATAATTATTATTGCTCTTTTGTCGGAAATGGATAATGATTTCGTGTAAGTCAAATCGTTGAAAGGTCAATTGATCTTTTCTATTACCAGAGGAAAGATTATCTGTATTCGAAACTGTTGAATCAATATTTTACCATCTTTCGAACAATGTAAAGGGGAGCTGACAGGGAAAGCATCATGATCTGGTTTGTCTGCCTTTGTGGATATCTTGTATTTGGTAAGTTACTTAAATTTCTTTCATTCCTTTATTTTGCTACTTCTGTTCTTTAATATGCCAAATTTTATGATAATTATTGTACATAATGATATCAATCCTTCATCTTGAATTGTTGGGCTTTGTTTACAGAAACAAATTCCTGTTCTGTGGAATACGCGTACAATTTTAGCGTTCAGTGTGTGATTTTTTCTGTTTTACTTTTGTTTGTTTGCTTTTCTGATTATGCTGGTAACGCTATTTCGGATTTTTATAAATTAGCCTCACCTGGCAATTACATCAGTATGCAAATCATAGGACGCCATTTAGAGGTTCCAAGTGTTAATAACTTTTTGAGGTGCATCGTCCTTACGTTTAGGAGCTTGCCCGTCCCCTACCCTTAAAAAAAATAAGGCAAATAATTTGGGTTACATTTACTGATAATATTCGCTCTACTGTCATTTATGCTGTTACTCAAAACACCACTAGCAAAAACTGTGGTGTCATCCGGTGTGACACCAAGGAACTCACCAGTCATTATGTACTCCGGTGTTTAATTTACAGTGTTAGCTCAACACCAATGGATATTATTACAACAAAACATGTATTAATTCTTAATTTAACGCTCTTTGGCCCGTATTCTGAAGTCGGGTTCAATTTTAATTCTGGATTAAAGTTGTGGATTAACTATCAGTTCGTCCACTCACCAAATGATCTACTTTCATTTACTCTAATGCCATTCCGTCTAATAACCAGTTGGTCCAATAGCCATTTAGTCCATATACCATTTGGTCTAATAGGACCAAGTGTTACATTGTGTAAAATGAATGAAAATGGAATGGATATTAGACCAACTGGTTATGAGACGATATGATGAGCGTAAGAAACATATTTGGTCCATTGGACCAAATGGTTGTTAGACCAAATGTTGATGGACGGAATTGTATTAGACTTCTAATAAATGAAAGCAGACCATTATGGAGAGTCGACGAGTTGGCAGTACACGCTAACTCAAGGTGTAACTTTAACACCGAGTAAGGATTAAGGCTTTATATATATACACTGTAAAAATGATGTGCTAATTTAGCACTTACAGTGCTTGTATAGTGACTGCACTACGAGTGCTGATTTTCTAGTTCAAATTTAAACTAGAAAATCAGCACTCGTAGTGCAGTCACTATACAAGCACTGTAAGTGCTAAATTAGCACATCATTTTTTACAGTGTATGAACACAAATTTTTACAGTGAACAGTTGTGTGTATGAAGTTGCCTCCTCGTCTTTTATTCATTTTACAATCAGATTTTTCGTATGTCGCTCTTGGTTTGCGACTACACTCGAACCCTGATGGAAAAGAAACGTCCATGGCGGGAAAGGACGCATCACTCACTTGTTACTATTCGCCAGCCCTATCGTCTCCAGATCAATTTGACTCTCTCTTTTGGAAGTTTTCGCCAAAGAATGACCCAGCGAATGAGGTTGAGTTGGCATCCTACAGAGTTTCTATGGGAATAAGGTAAGCAGGCGCTGTACTAATGCCCCCCCCCCATTGTAAATGAATAAGAAATATTAAAACACTCCCCTTTTCGCCACTAAATCAAGATACCTGTGTAAAAGTTTAAACCCTGGATACGTCTATTTTAGTCATAAGCACTGGGCATATTTGTAATTTTCTAGTATAGTTTCTTTGTTGAAAGACTGAAATTCTCCCGCGTCTGTCGCTTTAAATCCCTAACCTATATAGGCTATTCCGTAAGGATTTTCACAGAAGCTTTATCCATGTGCTTAGCTTTTTTATTTCTGTTTTGCTAAAGCCATTGAACTTAGTGTCACTTTACGTTGAATGGATATTTAAGATTACCCCAAGAAATATTATGGTTATGATGGTTATATATAAAACTACGAAATTAAAACTAACTTGCATTGGTTAAATCAGCGGTTATTCCTATTTATACTTATCACAGGCAATGTGATGAAAATATGATGAAAATAATAAGCAACATTTATGCAGCTCTAATAATACATTGTTTCAAAGCGTCGCTCACTTACCCCGGCTTTAGCACGGCTACTCGTATCGGGCGCAGGAGCATTCAAGGAACTTCTTCCTACCGGGTACCCCAATTACTACACCTGGATAAGAGTGACCGATGTAGACAAACGCCTTGCCAAAGGGCGCGAGTGCTGTGGTGGGATTCGAATCCCCGTACCTTGTGGTTCAGAGTCCGGAGACTTATCAACTGAGCCACACCAACTCTACTAAATACGGTATTTACCGTTATGTACAGAGTATCTTAGGAAACAATGTCATCACGTTCTAGGGGAAGATGGCCATGCATTTAAAAAATACATATCAACCTTAAGGATTTCTTTCAGCATTCCTTAACCCGCTGTTTTTTAAGCTGTTGGAACTTCACAAACAGCGCCATGGAACAGCAGCTAGAGAAAACAAAAAGATAAAATGGGGGAGGGGTCGATATTGAAAGGAGGTGTAAATGTAAAGAAAGAATCATTGTGGCGAGATCAAACGCTGATTAAACGTAAAATGGTGATAAACAGATTTTAGAGGGTAACATTACGGCCCATTAGCGCCCCCCCCCCCCATTCCCTGACGTGAGTTGAGGCAAGGTCGTATGGGACAGTTAATTGTGATTCAAGCGCACACCCCCCCCCCCCCTAAAAAATGAAGTAGGCGTACCTCAAATACTTACACTCACCCAAACACGCGGGCGTGTACGCACATCCCTCAGTTTCGGTTCATTTTGATTAATTTGAAACGGTGTTGAATCTGATCCGATATTTTTGTTATATATACATGATATAGTAGTCGCTAGCAGCTATATAAGCCTCTACTTTACGGAAATGAAGAAAAGGTAAAGGAAAGTAGTATTGTATTACTGGCTTGAAATATATTAGAGACCTTGACAAATTATTGTGATCCTTCTGAGATAAACTAATTTGCCAAGTTACATACCAAAGAAGACCAATTTCTAATCCATCCTAATATACAGGGCCTTAAAACTAATTTCCTGCGAAAGTACCAGATTCTATTATGTGCATATGTTTCGTTATATTAATTTCATTAATATATTTTATCCATACTTTCACTTGATTATTGTAAAGTAATCTCCTTGTATCGATTTGTCCGTAAACATTTCCTTTGCATAACCATGATAACCGGACGCCTCACTTTCACATGATATAGTGGTTACGTTTGCCGTGCTGACGCCTGCAATCATTTTACTTATAGAATAAAATGAAAGGAAATATGAATTTAAACGTGTTAAAGGTGTTATCGACTTAAAATAAATTTATCTAAATAAATAGAGTAAATTTCTCTGAGCAAAACACCGAACTTTCATCAATGTCTTATAACAAATAGCGGAGTTATATAATTTTACACTTAAACGAGATCTTGTGAAAATAGTTTTCGAATATGGAATTCCCTCCCTTCCAATGTAATTTCTAGCACAAATGTTACTGCATTTAAAAATTAAAAACAAAACTCAAAAGTTCACTTGTAATTATGTATGCCAATTAATCACATAATTCATTTCCACACCCTTTCCCTGACCCCCCCCCCCCCCCTCCCCTCTCTTGTAGGTTTACCGTCTTATTTCTTTTGTATTGTTCGTATTTATTATTGTTACCTTTTCACTTTTATGTACGTTAATATATATGTATTGGGTGTCCCACTCATCAAGCTTTGGCTTTTAGGGGCACCCTAATCATTTAAACTATATTGTACATTCATGTATGAATTTGTATATATTTTGGTTTATATATTGATTTTTTAAATGATTGAATAAATTGAATTGAATTGAATTGAATTGAATTGAAAATAACACTTCCCATTTGTAAAGGTACAACAGCGGATTGTCGTCGAAGTTGAGACTGAATGCGAGCTGGCAATATGGAGGATTACTGACGATCATGAACACTACCTTGGATGATCAAGGGGACTATACTTGTCAGGTTGCAACATTGATGGGCTTTGAAGACAGCATTATAACACTTACAGTTTACGGTAAGTTCAAAAGTTCACTGCAAAATATCCGAAAAATACAACCACCCCTAAAGCCTACTAGCTAAAGTCAAAGTTTAAGTTTATAAGCCCAAAGATGTGACCTATAAAGAACTACATTGGAGTGAATGGCACAGAACCTCAAAACTGACTTGATCAGTTCAAATATATGGCGCTATCGTGGCTGTTTTTTGTTTTTTATGTAACACAGATCAAATAATCTTTTTGGAGGGTATTCATCTAAACGTTATCTATTCATTTTTGTAGAGATATATCAAGGAGTTACCAGCACTGGTAACCCCTTGGTTATATTCATATATGGCATTCATTTCAGCCGTACCACGGTATCTTCAAATCTACGACGCAAGCCATCAACTGATCGACCACACATCACCTTTGCAAATAGCTTCAGGGGAGCCGTACATCATCTTTTGCGCAGCCTTTCCAGCATCCAGCCCGGCAGCTAACCTGAGCTGGCAACTTGACCCAACACTGAAAGTAGCCCGTAACATGATCTACGCCGCACCGGAGAACGTAACATCGTTAACCAGGCCCTCATCATCGTCGTCTTCGGCGAGGGGATGGGAATTCTTCGCTACGGAAAGGCGGCTTGTCCTGACGCCGAGGGATGAAGACCACGGAGCGATCATCCGTTGCTCTTGCGATCATATTGGGTTACGTGAGGATTTATCCGTCTCCATCACACTGAGTGTGCTAGGTAACTTTATATCAAAACTTCTCTTCAATGGGTTTCTTTTATAAGAAGAAGTAGGAAAAGAGTGTACACACAATCTGCACACACCCCACCTAGACACACACATGCAATTTGTTTCTATGTTTTTAAATTCAATTTAATATGGGCTTATCATTATATTTCATTTCAATTGTTTATACAGAGTGAGTCAGAAAAAATGTCCCACTTTTGTAAAGTTGAATTGTTTAAAATATGAATATTTAATCATTAGTTTCATGATATGTCTTGATAGGGGTATCCTCCAAGTACACTCAGGTACCATTTTCATTTGATCCCCTGCACGCATGACTGAACATCGGACAATCTTTAGAAGACTGTCAGATCTCACTTGCGCCAAGTTACTGGGTGATGAATAAAACAGTGCTTTAGACAAAGACAGTCAGACAGACAGACTGGTATGCTCACACACACACACACACCCACCCTCACAAACACACAAACACACACAACACACATGGTAATAACTGGTTCATAATTTTCTCTTTTCTGATTAAGCATTGATTTTTAGCAAGATCGCTGAATGTTTAAGTGGCAATTCCCGACAATCTTTCCCCTTTAAACACATTCACTATCACCATCATATCATCATCATCATCCTCATTGTCATCATCTTGATCTTGATCTTCATCTTCATCATCATCATCAAGTGCACATAAATCCAATATGCTGGTTATGTCTTGTGTTGGTTAACAATGAAAATTTACAATGGATGTCTGTGCTTTTGTTGCACATGCCTATAAAAGGGCTTGCCTGATTTGGCAGCAGTCACTTGAGCCTCTTTTTACAGTAGCAAAAGTACACGAATCATGGTTCGTCCTCAATTCACACCACAACATCGGTCATTTATGGTCACCGAGTATGCAAGGACGGACTGTCTTCGTTCAAAAGAGTGTTTTATTCCCCACCATGTAACTTGGCGCAAGTGAGATCTGACAGTCTTCTAAAGATTGTCCGCTGTTCAGTCATGCGTGCAGGGGATCAAATGAAAAAGGTACCTGAATTTACTGGGAGGATACCTCTATCAAGACATATCATAAAACTAATGATTAAATATTCATATTTTAAACAATTCAACTTTACAAAAGTGGGACATTTTTTCTGACTCACTCTGTACAGTCGTTTCTGTAATTAACAGGATAGTGAAATCAAGTATGTGTTTATTTTTTTGTCTCTTAATTTCGTCATGATATCAATGATACTAGGTAGAATTTATAAAAACTAAAATAAAAATGATTGACAGCATATTTGATCAATCAGAGAAAATACGAGTTTGATTTTAAGGATAAATCTTAGGATCTCGTACCTTTCCTCGGCTCCTTTTTTGTATTCTTTAGTTTTTTCCCTTTCTCTTTATCATCTTCTTCCTGTAATTCTTATTCCTTCTAATAATTCATTCTTTACCTTCCTTCCTTCCTTTGCTTGATTTCATTTCCTTTTTTTTCTTCTACACACCCATTTCTTTGTCTCTCACAACTGCAATTAGTAAGATTCTGGCACTCTTATATAGGCTTGTATATTTGATGGAGTTGGAGAATAATATGGCCGACACAAAATAATTTACACACCTCTCACTTTGTGGGCAGTTTCTCCGAGTTACATCCGGGTATACACCGGTGATTTTCGGCCTCTGACTGACACCGGAAGCTTAAACGTTTCACAGGACAGTGAGGTGTCCTTCGTCTGCATGAGCACCAGGTCGAGGCCGGCAACCGTCCCACGATGGTGGATTGGCGATGACGAGATTACAGACGATGTGACAAGGACGGTAATCCCGTACGACGATCAAGATCTCTATGATGTATCCAGTCGCCTGACCTTGGGAAAGGTTCTCCGACAATATCATGGCAAAGCTATTGCTTGTTCGGCTTCCGCTTTGAATCTTCGACCTGTGGAAACGAATTTCACTTTGCTCGTTCTGGGTAGGCACAATTTGATTTTTGACCCATGACTAAACTTGTTGGCATGTGACTAAAGGGACTTCCATAAAGACAAGGTGTCATTAGCACGCGAGTTTAAATTGTATGATTTTTATTTCATGCCGGAAAGAAAGTTCAGGTCGGGTAACCAGAATCCTGTTAAATGGTCTATCGTTACTTGTTTGAATCCCATTAGCTTACATTCACCCATATGAAAACTAGTTAAATAGATTTTAGATTTCTTCAAAAAGCTCTACAATAGATCACGACGTGACAATTTGTTTAAGTGGTCAGTTTGCTTCTTAATAACCTATACCTATGCAGGACCACCGGACCCTCCACAAATAAGAAACATCTCAGTGGCCGTCACGGAGGGAAGATCAAGTTCTTTAGAGTGCGTCGCCTTGCATGGGTACCCTCCAGCAGACATCGAATGGCTCATTGACGGATATTCTACTTCCGATTTTGATACCGTGATTGTGAAACGATGGCGATATGATCTCGTAAGCCGTTTGACAATTCACCCAAACCGAACTATGAACGGGAAAGAAGTCACCTGCATCGTCCGTTTTCCGTCAGTCCAACCAACGGAAATGAACAGTTCGGTGTCTTTGAATGTTTCATGTGAGTTCAGTGCAGGCATTTCCACAATATTTTAAGTTAACTTTTTTGGCAGATTCCCTGACCTTGACATAGCTCTTCACTAACACCTTTCACTGTTTCATGCTTCCGATTTATTTTTGGGAGAGGCTTTATATTCTCACTCGTAGACCATGCCCCACGCAAACCACATTCATCGCACCAGTATCACATTATACCACATATTCTTCGATCCATGTGGATACTCCTTGCAAATCGATAGTCAATATCCTACGTTCAACCTTGGACATTTGCACATTATGTTAGGAATCTGTCCTTTCGATATGACAAGATGGGTTTCTTTATGCTTGTGTCATTTAGTTTTAGATTTCTCGTTGTAGTAATTTTTTTGTGTTTCCGATGGCACATTCCGGTCCGTGCAGGATATGATGCACTGATAGCGCCTATAGACCCGAAACGAGTTTGCTCTAACCCAGGCCAAAAACGTAGAAAAGCTGATCCGCGACCGAAATAAATACTAAATACAATTTTGACAAAACCCAATTTCTGAGATCGAGGCTAGACCGAAGATCCAGCTAGTTTTTAAATAATTTGATTGTACCTTAATTATTAACAATGATTTGCACTTATGGTAATATATAGATCACCTTTACAATGATTTGTATTCTTTTGCCTCGTCTATTGCCAACAGTTTGTCCATACAGCCTTTCCATATCATGCCAACCCGTGTCGGCTGGCCAACCCAGTGACATCACTTGCAGATCTGCACTGGGAAACCCCGCCCCCAGCTTACTGTGGACCCTCGACGGACAGGGGATCGAAGACCTTCATGTCAATCAGTCAGAGACTTCAAGTAGCAGTAACACCACAATGGGGTTTTTCTCTTCGTCTCTATTTTCGAGGAGTTTCGACGCCGATGACCACGGGAAGCTCGTCCGGTGCTGTGCAGCGCGGAACGTGATTTTGGGATGCACTGAATATGTCTGCGCGGAATGTCCACTGAATGTTTATTGTAAGTAATCTACTCTTCTTCTAATCAATAATTGTTCCATATCTACCAAAGATAGTTTATTTTGATTACTGACACTTCAGGATACGATCTAATTTCAATATATCAGGAAATAAAATAAGAAGGTGACACATTAACAAGGTGCAAGTGACATCTCCAATGTATTGAAGCTTCCTGTAAATGGTGCGCCAAATGTTTACATTTCGTTGGCATAAAAGCTTGCAAATACAGCAAGATTTAAAGATGGAAGAGATTGTTTGTTGATAGAACGACGAAGGATTTTTCCCCCAATTATTCTTTGATATTAGGTAAACCGAAACTTCTCCAATCTGGAAATGACATGGTAAAGTCGCGCCATGAGTACTACATTACCCTTAGTTGCTCAGCCCGTGGGAATCCATACCCCTCGATAGAATGGTACAGTCCATGGATGGTTCAAGATTCGCCCATCAACGCATCTACACCTGGCGTCATCTCACTGGTCGATACCATTATTGACGGGGGTGGGTCTGATCGGGTGACTGTGCAGAGTACATTGGTGATCGAATCTTCGGCAGGAATTGATGCAAAGGTTCAAGGGGTCAGGTGCGAGGCTTCGAACTCCATCGGCTCCACTTATACAGTATCCTTCTTTGGCAATGCATCGGGTAAGATTTTGTAAACTGAATTTACTGTGATACTCGAATTTACCTCCATTCTGTTATAGAACAACCTCGAAAACTTGACCCTTCTGCCTTAACTTATAATTCCCATACCTTTGGTTAGGTCTTACCTAGTATGGACAAATACTTAACAAAAAAAACAGCGTTGTGCTCCTTCAGGTAGCAGATGTGATATTACGTGGTTCAATAAAAAGGGATGGTATTTGATGGCAAAATTAGTTATCATGAATTTTACATTCGACAAGAACAATTTTACATAGACATGATATAAACAATGTCTGGATATCGTCAATTAGGTGATTAGGCAACCTAGTCTTTTGGGGAAAATCGTTTTATATCACTTATAGATGCTCAACGCTTCTATCGAGGAGGGGATATTCATATTTAATGCTTCTACTTATACCTAAATCTTGAAGATATCTCTTCAGTGTATGACCCAAGGACTGGTCTTTTGACGGTGCGTTATGATCCTGATTTCATGCCGGCACTGGCCGCTGCCATACCCTGTGTCCACGTGGATTACAAGCTCGCTAGCACCCAAGCATGGAAGTGGGGTGCCACTTGCTTCAGACTGCAAACTAATGAGACGGTAGTCCAGGTCCAAAGTGGGCTAGAGAACACTGAGCTCGGGCTGAGGGTGTGCTTCTACGAGGAGTTCTGTAGCAGTCCGCTGCCACCTCGACCATGTGAGAATACTTTGCACTGTCATCTCTCAAGATTGCACGCAAGTATCGAATTCTTTGCCATTGCTTATTAAAATCGAAACTGGATCGAGGAAATCTGTACTCACGGGATAGACTGATCAAACAAAAGATAAACATTCCACATATCTGTATGAGTTAGGAAGGACAAAATGATTCTATAAACATGAATATATTGATTGATAAGCATTTCATCTATTTGGGTAAATGTTGGTTAAATCATGCAAATAAAACTTCCAAGATTATTTTTTTCTGATTTGTATCCATTACCATGGTTGTTTCCTCAACTTTTCATGAAATCGTTAGACATTTATTGCATTTCGTTGAATTTGACATGATCATTGATATATATTGAAAAACAGGAATGCTTCCGACTATTCTGATACATTTTTTGGGGGGTGGGGGGTAAATACTAGGTCATGATCCAAGAATTGCAGGAATAGTTTGATCCTGAGCTGGTGAAGATGTCACACCTGGGTTACAATAGGAGGACTAATTATTACTACGAGTAGACAAGTAATCTGTCTGGATTTCATTTTTTTTTTACTATCAAAGTCTTGTGTTGACTGGGTCATAATGGAAATTAATCAAAATGCATGGAAACATGCATGCATCTCGTTCATCATCTAAATCAGCCTTCATACTCCAGTCAAATCGCCAAAAGAAAAATGATATTTCTTCACCGGTTGGGCAAAGGAGGTTCAGTGATTACGTTTCCCAGAATCGGTGTTAGACGGCAAATCATACTAATATTCTTCTGCCAAGCAGCTATGTCCGATTTAAAATATAACAACTGTGTTGGTCCGGTCCAAATGAATATTTTCTGTCTTCATGTTATAATAACGCAAGTGAAACCTACAGTAGTCCAGAATCAGCCCTTTGGTTTCAGTTTAAAGTCTCCTCTCCTCGTTTTCTTCTGATGTATTTATCTTCACTGGAAATATCTCCGGGGAGGGGTTAGTGGGGTTGTTTCTTATTCGGGCGTAGAGGTAGAGGTTGCTTTATTTGCCCACCTGATTTGGGTGAAACATAATAATCTTAGCAAATGACGAGTGCTGGGGCTGTTCAAGGTATATGACAGATTTGCTTTAATATTTTTACAACGATTTTTTACTTTCCACCGAATTTTCTTCTTTTTTTTCTTTCTATTGAATTTCATAGCTTTTCAGAAATCAACAAGACCAATCAACATTCTTCTGGTTCCAATATTGGTCGGTGCAGCAATCGGTGGGATTCTCTGTTTCTCAGGGGGATTCATTATATGTCGCAAAAGAAGCAAGAAAGGTATTCACTTTTTGTAATTGTAAAGTAATTCATGATTTTAAACACTGCATGAAATCTTTGGATTCAGAGGTCCTTATTCTGAAGTCGTGTTTAACTTAGACCACGGTCTAACTCTCTGCTAAAATTATGGGAGCCAAAAATTCAAAAATTCTGTTTATATTGTATACTTCTAATGTTTACTATTTTGTTCCCGTTAGCTTTCATAATGAGAAAAAATACTTTAAAATACTTCAGTTATCATTCCCAGACAATTATAAACAATTTGGGTGTAATATGAATTAATAAATTGGATGTGTAGTGTTACAGATTTGTGCTCTAATTGGCTGTCCATAGTAAAACCACAAGTTTAAACCAGGGTTTAATTGAAACCCGAGTTCAGAATACGGGCCAAAAAGATTATATTTGAATCTGAAAGGTCGAAATGTAAAAAAAAATAGATGTTGACTTTAAGGCGTTTGTTTGTATACAAGAAACCGGACGGCCGTTCGGTTCTTCATGTCAGCAGTTTTATAAGGCACATTAAACGAAATCATTGTTTCATTGAATGTTCGTTGTATCAGGACGTACTAGGTCGATTCAACCTGATGATCGAGGGGACTCCAGAAGGATCCAGAATTCCTCCAGACGTAGGCCCACAGAACAAAGTCTTCATGCAGGAGAAGGAGGTAAGGACATAAGCAAGAGGCACATTTGCCATTGACGTGCTTAAGATTATTTCCGTTGTGACGAAGATGATTGTAAGAGTTGATTTTAAGATGGTTCGCCAATCAAACAACTGTCATACAAGGATGTTCTGGTGTTATCTGTCACGCTTTCCAATTGTATCATATGTTCATATTGCAATCTTATGCATATCACTTTTTTCCAGAATAAATGCATCCTTACACAAGGGGACATGTGGACCCCCCCCCCCCCCCGTTATTTTGAAAACCTTTCTTGTGCATTTTGGGGGGGCTAGTTACACTCACGGTGTGTCACCGATCCTCCAATTTCAATCTAAATACGAAAAAATATATATTCTAATCACCTCCGTCGCTTACAGGTCTACATCATTTATTGATCTAGTTACGAGTTCTGCATGTGTAAGGATTAAAAGTATAAGTTTGAAGTAATATCAAGTAATTGCGTACTGTGTACTTTGTTCACGTTTTCCCCTTCAGTCATCTTGTCACGATAGCAGATAGATAGAGCCTCTCAGGTTATAAAGTATCCCTTATTCATATACAGTTCGATCCTAGACTCCATTTCCAAGAAGGTCATTACGATTTGACAATGGTGAGGTACAAACATACTTTTCATCCATTTTTATGTTACCTGTTTATTTTATTCGGTGTCCTCATTTAGTAGCCGCCATCAGTTCTCCTATCCAGATACAACGGGGTTTTATGAACCATTACATGGACATGGGATCTTCAGCTTTACAAGGAGCCGCATCTTCACCGCAGACCCTCCAGCTTAGCCCGTTCACAGGTAGGACAAACCAATCGGAGCTTCCGCTATATAGGGTGGTAGCTTGCCAGTGCCACACTTGCAGCTTCCTCAAACAAGCCATGCTTTGTCAGATCTATGTAGCTGTTAAAACATACGCTAAAAATAATCTTCCAGCTACACCTATTAAAATATTGTGGGTATCAGGTTGATTCAACACCGTTGTTCTAGTGCGTCGTGGTCTAGTGGTTCTGACTCTCGCCTTTCAGAGAGTCGTGGGTTCGAATCCTACCCATTGTGTCTTTTCCTTCAGCAACAAATTTATCCACACTGTACTGCGCTCGACCCAGGTGAGTTGAATGGGTACCCGGTATGATAAACTCATTGACGCTTTATAGCGCTGATATGGCAGCTCAGCTACGGCCAGGGTAATGATAGCAACTTGCAAGCGCAGTTAAGTATATGCACGTAGTAGTCCCTATAGAACAGCGGTATATAAATGGAGATATTATTGTTATTGTTAATACTATTCCATAGCATAGGTCTATAGGCCCGTACTTTAAAATAGGTCCTCCATTTGTGTTAATAGATTTGGATTAGACATTTCCTAACCTATTTCAGAGGTTGTGTTGTTGTTATTCCTTTTGTAAATTATGCTTTGGCAACGCCATTTGATCAAGAATTAATTGTTGTAAAATAGCATAAGTAAACAGAGGGGGGAATTGCCAAAACTATATACAACATGTGCATGGTGGTAAGAGTGGACGAGTTAACATTAATAAAAGGAGATGGTCACCATACAGTTTAGGAGTACATGTCAAGAAAAAAAATCTTAAAGCGGTCAACCCCCCCCCCCCCCTCCCCAGAAAAAAATATGAATAAAACAACAAAATAAAAGGCAATGTTACGTCAATTTACAACCTTTCAAAATGTGCAAAACAGGAACCACCACTGTGCAGTGCAGTACAATAATTGCTTGCATATTGGGCTGGAAAGGTGTCACATATATACCATCCCCCTTCCCCTTCCGGTATCGCACATGATTTCGTCTGATACCCCTCAGATCAATGCTGCTTCTTTTCAGGAAGTAATCTTGATATTGCTATCCTTATTTTGTACAGATCCAGGTCATCTGTTCGCGTATGAGGACATGAGAGTGGACGGACTACAACCATCCAGTCCCGGTTTAGCCCATTACGCTGTGGGCAGCCAATCAGGTAGGCTGTTCAGAAGATCAGATGACGTATAACCCTTTGACTTGTGAAATGTTTAATACCCGCATAGGCTTTGTATAGGGACCACAAAGTTCCAATAGGCAATAGATTAATTTGATAATGTTGGTAGTTTGTGGGGGAGGTACGACCGAGATGTCGCCACAGGCTCAAGGACAAGGAGAACCCACAAGCTTTCAAACAAGTAAAATAAATTTTTAAAGAGATAAAAAGTCAGAGAATTACCTGAAGAAAATTATTGAACAAAAAATTGCTGTGTGGTGTGACTGCCTATGCATTGTGAAATTAAGGGGAGGGGGATATCATCATGGTGTAATTTGCACTCATAAACATACATCCTTTACAATTGTTTATGAAAGCAGAAGTTTCTTAATTTTTTTTTTTTTTCATTTAATCTAGCCTATACGTGGTTCCGCAAATAAAGTAATAAATTTAAATGAATATGTAATTTAATTGTCTATTATGGCGAACAAAATGGCTACCCGGCGGACGTTATCTGAGTTTTAAAGAGAAAATCACTTTTCTAAATTGCACTAACTGCTCATCAATCTGCCTCCCAAAAGTGAAAGTCTAATCTCAATCATGGAAAAAATAATTTCTAAAACACTGTTTGCGTTTTGATAATTTCATTAAACGAATTCGTTTTCAGTGGTAGCCTCTCGTAAGGTCATTAATGCAGGCGTCTTATAAAATGCATGTAATCCATTTTCGTTGCATATTTAGAGACTGTCAATAGGCCTACAATGTCGTATTATTATTAAAAAAACTCAAACCCAAGTGAAACATCCCAGACGTTCATATCAAATTGATCCGTCACAGATAATCTCACAAGCAACTCATGGGAATGGGGGGGGGTCTTTAAGACAGCCCTATAGGGAAGATTTCCTTTTGCGACAGCCACCCAAAGTGAAAGTATATATCTTAGGGTTGGGGTTAGGGAGGCTGTCGCAAAGAAGCATTTTTTGTACTATAAATTCACAATGTGTTACCTTTTTTTGTAGTGGATACTGTGCTGTATACCAACATGCTCACCTCTACACCTTTGAAGAGAGCTGACTCCGGGATCTGCTGCACCTATTCCGTATCGCCACCCAAGCCGCATTCGCCCCGTTCTGAAACCGATCCGTCCCATGCGCAGAACACGTACGAATCCGCCATCTTCACCACGCCCGCCCTTAAATTGCAGATGCCCCCTCCTGGAAAAGAATGCATGGATACCTACGCCCCAATGAGTCCTTCGGATGGCTTCAAGTTGTCTCCTTCACCAGGTACCGTGGCCGCTTCCGAGTGGAGTTTCGTCCCTACCGAAGCGACCCCAATGGGAGGCAGGTCGCCAGCTTCTCCGGACGGAACGCTCTATGTTAATACCAAGCGTAATTAAGTCAGAAGTATGGTCGGTTAATCCCTCTAGTGGTGCGTTGGTATTGTTTGAAGATTTATCAGGGAGTGTCAAGTTCAAATTTATTCTAAGTATGTTTGAGGCTTACTAGAATCAGATACAGTTGAATGATCTTTCACAGAAAGCAGGTCATGTCCAATTAATAATAACAAGTATCTGTTCTGATGCATTTATATTTGGCACGTTCGCCGGCAGGTTCGACATAAATGATTGTGTGTAAATAAATACTTCAAAGCTTTGTTAATACGTTCTGCATCATGCTCATTCAGATGCCAAATCTACTACGCAATTCTGTCTGTATCAATAGAATCAACAATGAGCACTTAACTTGTAAATATGACATTTCACCAATCTTGGATAAAAGGGAATAAAATTACATGATTTTTAGGATTATGACAGCTTCATTTTGCACGATTTTCTTTTGCATATGTAATACAGATTGCACTAGCTGTGTCACACAAAACATTGATTTGAATAATAAGGAAAAATTGGACAAGTCGCATATTACTAGGCCTACTGGAAATTAATTCAAAATCGGAGGTAAATAAAGTGGAAAGTAGGACATATTGAATTTTTGCTCGATTTCACAAAAATATAGACACATTTATTCTTATGAAAATCATTTTTATCGCATGAAATTCAAAAAATTTTTTCATTGTAATGTGAAACAAGAATACGTTCCTTCTGACCTCATAATGTGTAAACTCTATCGTTTCATCTTTTCGTGGTTAAACCAAGGCTTTACTTATTATCTAATTAATAAAGATTGAATACTCTATTATGTATACAATAAACAAAGAAATAGTAACATCGTCTCCTCTCTCATTTTCATGTCACGGGGATAGCTGTGCAGATAGTTGTTTTATGAAAAGTAAGCGAAATTTCACGTCATATATTTCTTATTATTCGAAGTTTTCAGCATTATCATTGTTTTATTATTCTCTATTTATTCAAATCATGTTTTTCTATCATGGACTTCACCTTAAATCTTCTTTATGTAGTTGCATAAAACTTCATACACTAGATAATCTTAAATGTGTAAATTCCTGTTCATGTATATATTCTTTTTGATAAATAAAATATAAGGAAATCAGAATATCTTCAATTTAAAATGTTAAGATAAATATGGAAAGATCTATGTGTTTGCACTACTTTTTTCCACACACCCTGTACATGATATACGTGTTTATCATCATGGTGCAGTAGAGCCTAATAGTATAATATTTTTTAATGAACTTTCATAGAATGTCTATTTGTTTTTTTTATTTTATATCTATTCATTGTGCAATGTCAAAATATATTTTCGGCGAACTCGTCCTTTCACGACTGTCTTAATACAAAATAATTTCCAATTCCTTGGTTTACTTGTGATTGAAATTGCTGTAGTGCATAAAAAGAATGATATTACAATAATATATTTCCAACGTATACATGTTGAATATTGAAATGCACTTTTTCTCTGTCACATTTTATATGATTTGAGTTGGACCCGATACATGTACTTAGTCTATAGTTCTCAAAGTCGATGTTATTGAAATACTGGAGCCATATCAGTAGAGCAAAAACTCTGGTGTTGATTTAACACCAGCCCGGAATCTATACAGTGCGTATCAAAAAAAAACGGGACAGATTTGAAAAGCCTATAAAATTTTAGTTTCAAATTATTATGTCTATATTTTGGTGTTAATCTGTGCTCTAAGGTCTTGTCTTTCAAATGCTATTAAAAAAAATTAGTTTTGTTCATGCTTGAGCGAACACGGGACGTTTTTGTTGGGGGTTCAAAAAGAGGCTTGCGCCAGAATTGCAGAATATGAGTAATATGATGATCGGACTTCTTGCTAATTAGCAGACTTCCTCTTAAACTTTTCATTATCTTTGCCATAATTTTCGAATCATGCGGTCAAAATTCATTTTCAGATCTATTTATTTGATTGAATTATTCTGTTATTTCTTTTTAATATGCTCTCTGTTAGCTTTGAATATTCCTTCTTAAAGCTAAAATTATTTTTTTCAACCGAATTATGGGAGAGCATGGATTTTTTATTCAAATCCTTTCATTATGTGCTACAAAGGTTATGGTGCCTTTTGAACAAAGCCACACAGATGGGCGGGCGCTCGGGGGTTGCTCCCCCCCCCCCCCCTCAATTAAAAAAAATAATGACCAAGAAAAAAAGTGGACAGGAAATAAAAGGAAAGATAGAAAGTAAAATATGATATTATTTGCTGAATATTATGTCAAAATCTATCACAAAATTTGATATTGTAATTAAAAAAATTGGGAATATTTGCGTGCTCACTTCGCTCGCTCACAACTTTTTAATACATTTTACCCGATCTGCCATATCTAGCTCCTTCTAAATTGACTCAATACACCATTGTCATTGAAAGACATGAATCCCTTCCTGTGTTTCCTGTCAAGCAATTAAACTTGGTCAACGAATTAATGACCCATTGAAAAATAGATTCATGTCTTTTAAAGGTACATAACATAATTTGTTTCACATAATAAAACGATTTGAATAATCACAAGTTTTCCCAATTAATAATTCAAATCTTCTTGCTTGGGTTAACAAAAAAAAAATCTTCTTTTCTCAGTTACTTTTGAAGGAAAATTAAAAGGTAAGAGAAGTTTAAATGAAAAAACAAAATAATTCAATTAAATAAATAACTTTGTAAATGAAATTTGACAACATAATTCGAAAATTGTGGCACAGATAATGAAAAGGTCAAGAGGAAGTCTCCTGATTAGCAAGAAGTCTGATCATTGTATTACACATATTCTGCAATTCTGGCGCAAGCTTCTTTTTGAACCCCCAACAAAAACGTCCCGTGTTTGGTCAAGCATGAATAAAATTTATTTTTTTAAATTGCATTTCAAAGATAAGACCTTAGAGCATCTATTAACACCAAAATATAGACATCATTATTTGAAACTTAAATTTTATAGACTTTTCAAATCTGTCCCGTTTTTTTTTATACGCACTGTATATGTCCACCCCAGAGAAGTGTTAAACAACACCAATTTCGTTTTGGTCTAACACCACAAAGGTGTTTATACACCAATTAGTATTAAAACAGCATCGGTTTGATTCCAAACTGGTGTTGTTTCAATACTTCTCTGGTGTGGACATAGATTCCAGGCTGGTGTTAAATCAACACCGGAGTTTTTGCAGTGCACCTATACTGTCGTACTTTGGCAAAAGGAAGCAAGTTACGAAAGTGTAATTTGTTGTAAATGAGCAATGTGTGTTCGTCATTTACATAGGCGTCAATGCAATTTAACAGCATATATGTTCTTCATTATCTTTCCATAAAATGATAATTTCTTCCCCAAATTTTACCTGAATGTGCAACATGTAAAGGGTGTTTCAGAAACAACAATATCTCAAATTTGACCGATGTGTCATTTGCTTCCATTTGCCAAAGTTGAGCAGTATAGGCCATGTAGGCATAAACCTTGCGGGCTCAGTATTTCATCACCATGGTCATACATTTCATAGATTGTGTTTGCCCATATACACGCTAAAAATGAAGTGGTAATTTAGCACTTAATGTCCTTGTGTAGTGACTGCACTTTGAGTGCATTCAAATTTGAACTAGAAAATCAGCAAAGTGCAGTCACTATATACAAGGACATTAAGTGCTAAATTAGCACTTCATTTTTTAGGGTGTACATTGACGTCATCGCGCCGCTATCTTAGAGAATAAAGTTTTTGCTTTCCATACGTGATCGCATCTCTGACAACCCTATTTATGCGTATTCCTATATCCTCTAAGGGAGGGCGCTATGACATTATTACGTCATACGCATAAGGTCTTTACTGAGTTTTGTGTATATTAATATTCTTTAATGATTTTCCATGGTGTATGTAGATTTGATTAATTTCAAACCACGATGAGTTTACGATTTCTTAGAAATGCTGAAGTCATGAGATGTGATCCCTGGGGACTGGGGATGTGTCCCCCTTCGAGTGCTATTTTGTATTTATTTTCTTCTCGTTTGTATAGCAGCATATGGCAGAGGGTCATCCCTAAAAGGGACTAAAATCTCATGAAATCGCGGCGCATGATAACACAGATCAGTAACATATCTTGGAAAATCTGGTTGATACTACGTCCAGCATGTCCAGTAATGAACTTTTAAAAAGAGATTATCATAATTCCAATAATGCAACCTGTTGCTAATGTTCAATTGCTTTACTCTGCCCCGATTTTTTTTCTCAGCCTAATTCACCACTGCAGTATAAGGCAGGAAATTGGAAATGCATTGTCAGATCATTTTTTTATTATTATTATTTGACCCTATAACCTGATAAACGACTCCTGATCGAAACTTGTCATTGATAGGCCCAACGCATCCGGTTTGCTTAGATCATGTAGATTGTGTTATCAGCACATTATTGATATCCGCTGTAGCGTAATGTGTCCAAGTAAAATTTAGGGTTAGTGATTATTTTTTTCCATCAATCCATCAAAGATTAAAACAAATTATGATATTTTTTTTATTTGTGACTATATATGCAACCAGCTTCCCCATGTACATCGTGTAATAAAAAATCAGTGAATGTTATTTCTGCAAAATAATAATAAATAAAGTTGGTTTGCATTGTACCTTAAGTATATTTTTAGTTATCATGAACCATTAAAAATTGAAATGTATGCATTTTATATTACATAACGTACTTATGGGGCAGCTGCTCACATATGACGTCACAATTAAATCAAAAATTCAAAATCTAATAACTTTCTTAATCTTTGATGGATTTTCCTCAAACCTTTACCAATATTTTTATTGATTTTCTGGTATTTTACAACAAACCTTTCTTCAGGGTGAACTTCCCCTTGAAGAGCATGCTCTCTGAAGAGAGTCTAATCTTCCACAAAGAAAATGGAGGATATGCAAGGTTTGAAACGCAAGAACTAAAATCTCGTGGAGGTGTCTTTTGAGCCCGGTCCTTTAAGTCAAATTCTTGTCTGATATTCGTTCAAATTAGTTTTCCTCACTTGTACATTCTCATTATATTGATGAATAAGATTGAAAATTCTGACTAAAATCATGAAAATAAACTTGCATTTTATTAATTGGTTTGATTGCCTGAGTGGATGAGTGAGTGTGCCTTAATGAGCGAGTCGGTGAGTGTGTGGGAGATTGGGTAATTAAGTAGGAGTCTAGGGGTGATTGAATCGGGAGTGCGTGGGTGATCAATGACTGGGTAAGCCTATGGTTGATTGAGTGGGTGAGTTTGTTGGTGATTGAGTATATCAGTGGGGGAATGTGGGGTAATTAATTGTTTGAGTGTGTGGGTGATCGGGTAATTCCGAAGAAGTGTAGGGGTGATTGAGTAATTCAATGCGGGAGTGTGGGATAATTGAGTGTGTGGTTGATTTGTGTAATTCAGTAGGAGTCTAGGCGTTATTGAATAATTCGGTACGGTAGTGCGTGGGTGATTGAGTAATGCAGTGTGTGGGTGAGCCTGTGGTTGCTTGAGTGGATGGCTTTGTTGGTGATTGAGTATTTCAATGGGGGTAATTGAGTGGGTGAGTGTGTGGGTGATTGGGTAATTCAGTAGGAGTCTAGGCGTGATTGAATAATTCAGTGCGGTAGTGCGTAGGCGATCGAGTGGGTGAGCGTGAGCGTGATGTGGGTGAGTTTGTGGATGATTAAGTATTTCAGTTTGGGGATGATTGAGTGAGTTTGTGGGTTATTGAGTATTTCGGTGGGAGAGTGTGGGGTGACTGAGTAATCCCGTGATTAAGTAATTCAGTGGATGAGTGTGTGGGTGGGTGTAGGTGTGCCGACACACTGAAAAAAACTCCGGTGTTGATTAAACACCAGCCCGGATTCTATATATGTCCACACCAGAGAAGTATTGAAACAACACCAGTTTGGAATCAAGCCGATGCTGTTTTAATACTAATCATACTAATTGGTGTTGTATAAACACCTACCTGGTGTTAGACCAAAACGAAACTGGTGTTGTTTAACACTTCTCTGGTGTTGACATATATAAATTCCGGGCTGGTTTTATATCAACACCGGAGTTTTTGCAGTGTACTGGTGCTGACATTGTGTATATCACTGTTCCTGAACCTTAATTAATTTTTCAAAATGCCATAACTTACTTTATAATCAATTCTTATAACATTTTCGCCTTCATGCTTCTATTATTTCCATTTTGCTTTCACTTGCATCTTTTAGTCAATTGGTAATTAAGGGGGATCCACAATTTACAAGCTTTGCTTTTTAGTGGATCCCCCTCATTTCCATTTATGCTCTATATTATACTGGTTTTTTTTCTGTTTTTTTTTTACGAAGTAAGAATGCCCTTCTGTAAAATTGTACTTGATTTGTATTACTTTATATTACTTTGTATTATGTTTTGAATGGAAATGAAATAAAGAATTGAATTGAAAAAAAAAGTATTCAGTATAAACAGTATACGACCAATCGGGAGCCGTTTCATAAAGATGTTCGTTAGTTAAGAGTGACTTTAAGAACGACTGGTGATCCTTTCTTTCGCGCTAAACCATCGCCAATGAATATACCATTCACCACAAGAAGGGATCACCAGTCGTTCTTAAAGTCGCTCTTAACTTACGAACAACTTTATGAAACACCCACCTGGACTGTTAACGAACCGGAGCGGGGTAAATGGAGAAGATAATTCAAATCTATAGGCACACTCAGAAAATGAGCAATCGATTCGATATTTTGAATGGATACTAGATTCTATACTGAGAATCTGATGATTTTTAGCAAAATTATTACATGTCTAAGCATTTGACTAAGATTATTCATTTTTGTTACAGAAACTAGTGTCTCTTCGATGTAGTTTGATAAAAATTTGAGTAACATGTCCATGAAGTGGAACAGGAATTACATTGATACTATTGATAGATTGATATACGATCTTTTATTTAATTTCCAAATATGAATAACAAAATATACAAAGCAAACGAAATTCTTTTTTTTTTTTAATGAACTTCTCAGGGAAACGCAGAGTATACAGCGGCCCATGGAATGAATATGATATCAACGAAAGTATTACACAACCCGTCTGCATGTATTTAAATGTCAAATGAGAATTGTTTTTTTTTTCATATAATGAAATACAAAAGAAATAGTGAGTGGATGATGTCATCGGTCTCCTCATTTGATTTGATTTGATTTGATTTGATTTTTTTGCATACCGACCAGGATACTGTTTTGTGAAATTAAGCAAAAATTTGAAATGTCAGAACTTTCTTATTTCTTACATCTGATTTTGATAAATTTTCAGTGTTATGTTTGCTTGATTTTTTCTCTTTTTATTCAAACCAACATTTTGTTGGGGTGGACTTGTTCTTTAACAAACAAAACATTTGTAAACTCGATAATTGGCTATTATACTTGGAATGAAGATATCACACTGTATAACTATACGATTACACTAAATACGTCATAACAAAGTGTAAACAAATATATTGATTAATAAACTCCGCTAAACAATGCCATGAATTTCAAGCAAACTAATTGAGCTTAAATACGGATGGAATGTCGAATCGGGTATATTGCCATGAAAATTGACGCACTTCATATCATATTTATATCATTATGAATTTCTTAAGCCCTGATTAAGCAGCATTCATATCGGTTTCTGATATCTAAGGAAAAAACCGACGGCACTTCTGGCTTTTGCGCTTTCGCGTTTGCTCTGATTGAAATTGCTAAATACTAATTGAGAAATGCATTCTCCGCAAAATATGCATTTATTCCTTTTTTAAAAAATCCATACATTTATTTCAGAAAATACAACCTCTAACTAAGCTCTGATGAATTATCATCATCACATAGGCCTACACATTCCTATGCAGATCATCTATCACAAATTTGTCACAATAACAAGTCAACGTCACTTGACCATTTTGACGCTGGTTTCAATATTTGCACATAACCAAACCGGTATAAAAATTTGTGTAAATATATGTTATATGATTTGACATAGTCCAAATGGACAAAAGAAATATTCGAATATAGTATGCGGGAGGACCTATTTTAAATGTGTAGGCAAATACTCAGAATGTGATAATGTAAACCTCTTGGTGTGATGATAATGCCCAAAAAAGGAGTTCTAATATAATTTTCCTTACAAGTACTTTAATTCCTCATTTAGCATTCATTTTCGCTTTCTTCTGATTCTCTGTCTCCTTTTCTCTTTTAATAACTGTAACCCCTTGCCATGTGTAATACAGTTGAGCAGGATAAGACTATAATAGATATGTTTTGGATGAGTAAAATGTCTTTCCTTATGATATGCCTAATTTTCATTCTCATTTTCGTCCAAACCAGATATCAAAAACCCTCGTGTGACCTTGCCGTCTGGATCGACGGTGTTCATTAGGTTAAATAACTCGCTGGTTTTTATCCACTCGCTCTGTCCTTCATACCACACATCCAACAAAAGAAAGCGGTCAGTGTCGCGGTGGTAAGCGGCCAGCGGGCTGAAATGTCCTACCTGAATAGGTCCTGAATCGGTCGTGAAAGTCTGAGGGTATAAGTAGTTGACCATCACTCCTTGCGAAGAATCGCCGTGCGACAGCGCCTGGATTGCCCTTGACCGGAATGTATCGACATCGATAACCTTGGCATAGAACTTAGTCGTTGGAACGCCATGCGCCTGCAACAAGCACTGGATTTCGTAAAGCGTGGCGCCTCTTTTTAGAACTTCTTCGCAGTTTACGATATTTGTCGTCTCTTTGAATGAAAACATGTTCGTATCTCTGTAAGGAACTTCGGTGACGTCACATGTGGAATGGTTGGCTGGATTTGGAAACTTTATCCCGAAGTATCTCGCGCTCATGAGGAGGGCGGCGGATTGGATGCCGCAAAAGCCCATTTTCTCCTGAAAGCTGAAGATCCTGATGAGGAGTGTCTGCCGGAACGCGGCGTCTTCTAGCAAACCTTCTCCCTCTGGAGATTTTAGAGGAACTTTACCTGGGCTCCACCAGTCTCTGTTTGGAAAGATGAATAATTTGACAAAATTCACAAAGGTACTTTCATAAATTATCTACAACGTGCTCTCGTCTTAACCCACATTACCTCGATTGTCTCAAGTAGCCATATTACATTATCCGAGTTTCCTTGCTGGAGGGGGCTGGAGGCAGAGATTAGATACTATGCTCGGCCAGTAAATGTGATAAACCATTATATTAGTCTCTGTCTGGTACTATCATTATTTCAAGCATTCTTTTTATTGTGACAATCCTTCTGAATAGGGTTTGTCAGTAGTTGTTGGGAAGAGTATATTTTTGCCTATATTATGACACATTTTCAAAATATAATTTTTTTTATTGCGTAAACAAAATTATTGCCAAAAGTATAAAAAGAAAATGATTCTTTAAAAAGAATCATATCAATATTACAAACATGACGAAGGTCGTGCTATTACGAGCCCAGAGATCCGATTATAACACTGGTTCAAGACATTTAGCATATTTCGCATTTATGGATCGCGTAAACATCATTAATACTTCTACGATGATATTCTTTCTGTCTCTTTAAGGTTAGATTACATGTTCGACCGACAACCATGGTGATGGCTTTCTAAAATCACCAATTATCATAGTGCGCTATAAAAAAAAGTGGTTATGTAAAATGTGACTGTTCACTAACATATTCACTTCATAAAAAAACATGCAGCATACAAGATGTTTTCTATCTCATTGTTAATAATATATCGCATTCGTGCATTGCTCTCAACAGACTATTCAATTATTGTTCACTGTTTCATTGTAAGTCATTTTTTTACGAAATGTCCCTGAAGAATATGACCATAAGGCACGAGAACGAAAAGTGATTTACCTCCATGGAAAACATTACGATCATATATAAATCATGCTGCCATCATTACCTTCATTAAGATCTATATAGCAGTATAACTGCACTAATTGAGCAGCCATGCATGCAACGTAAATCGATGCAAACGCCACTGACTGAATTGAACCACACAGTAAGTTTACTAATTGCTATCAGGGTATACCATGGTATACGATGATGACACCTGTATGATACCCATACATGTTCTTATTATGTTATGTTCGCCACTGTTGTACCATAGTAAGATCCATGATCATTTTGACTATATAGAGCTAAGGTTAGCCCCATAATGGACACACCAATTGTATGACAAAAATCTGGAAATGGCTCCTTTCACCGGCGCCTGGGGTTAGATGCTAGAAGGACTCGACCCCCCCCCCCCCCAATCCCGGTACTGGTTTTCCAAGACATGTCTACACGCCATTAACCATGTTAACATCTTCGGGACTAACGACCTAGGGGGGGCTGAGAATGGCTTCTCAATTGTAATGTCATGGATTGATAATAAGATTACAAATTGCACAAAGAGCTATTGGTTAAAAAAAGATACGGATTCCGATCTGGAAGATCAACATTCATCCGTTTCTGCGTAAACAACACCACTGACTATCATAAAAGACGTATGAACACATAGATATGTTAATTGAAGATCTACAAATAAAATATATGATCTAAAAATATCAGATGATGTCATTTTCTTTCCAGCTTATTACTAAATGCTTACCTGATATAGGTCAAAGCGTTTCCCATACCGATCCTCGTTGATGATCACATAAGAAGCAAGTTTGTATAACAGTGTAGAATGTAAAATATTGCTCCTCGACGTCTATATACATTAACTACAGGCATATGTCACACGTCTGTTGTGTATTTCTTGCAACAGTTAAAATCATGAAGTATGACATTATCAAATGCTTCACGTTTGATGGTAAAACAGAGCTGAGTTGCAAGCTTAAGAGAGAGTAAGATAAAAGCCGAGTTTATAATGGTGTATCAACATTCGATGGGTGATCACCTGTATGTGTATACAAGAACATATCGAGTACAAAGTCCAAACGATTCAATAAATTAAATTGCCTATTACTTCTGAACGTCTTTTACAGGGTTCAAAGACTCTATAGAATATTTCATTATGATCACGTGTCAGTAGGGGCGGCACCATGGTATTTTCTGTCGGGAGTGCAAGACGAAGCAAAAGTGACGTCATTCTTTAGCACTACAATGGTCTCATTTTTTTTCATTCATTTCAAATAAACATTTATTTTCCTCCATTTTACAAAATTTCTTCATTTTTGTTAACAAGAATTAATATGAAATCAATTACCATAAAAAATATGAATATATACAACTTATGTGTACAGAAGAGAGCGTAGGTCCCTAGAAAATACAATACAAAGATAAGAAGGGCTAAAAAAAGAAAAGAGAAGAAGGGAAGAAAACGAGAGAGGGAGAAGTGAGCAGGAAGGTGGGCATGAGTAAATTACCGAGTACCGAGCAAATAGAGCGTACAACAATGTATGATGGAGAAGAGAGAGGGAGAGATAAAACAAATAATGCCGCAGCAACAGCTGCACATTATTAATGTCATCATGTTAACTTAAGATCAAAAGGAATATAAGGTATGAGGATATTCATGCATAGGATGATAAAATCTTTTTTTTATCTTAAATTTTAAGCTAGTTGCTGACAAGGATTTTTTTATGTAGTCCGGAAGATCATTCCATATTTTCGGGCCAGAATAACGGATGTTGTGTTGAAAGATAATCTTCCTATGTTTAGGAATATATATTTGGTTATTTGTTCGGGTATCAAAATGATGTATATTTGATACATGCGTAAAGAATTAATAATGACATGATCCAGATTTGACTATTTTACACTCGTATATTTTTTTCTAAATCATTTTTCTCTCTTTGTTGGAACTATAGATATATATATATATATATATATATATATATACATGTATATATATATGAGACGGGGTCAGAACAACTACACCATGCCGCTGCCTCCAAACATTTTACAGTCCTTTAAGTTTAACGTGAGGACTTCACCTACTCTTTCTCTTCTTCGTCGTTCCATGATCCAACTCAATCTCTTTCATTTTCATTTCTTAATCATCTTCTCTTCATTCTGCCATATGTGGTTTACTATAGACGTACTATCAAATCCTTGGTTCCACCATCAAAACATTCATTTTCAGGACCGTACACCACCTCCGCGTTAAAAACAGATTGTTTAGACGGGCATTTTTGCGTTACAACATGTTTATTTGAAATATACTTGCATCTTTATTTCGTAATCAGTCAATGTAAATGACGTTTCTTGTTAGCTTCATTTCATTACATTATTCTAAAAAATTACTGTTATCCTTATTTCTACTGTAGGGATTGAAAATAAACGCCTTCTTGTAAAGGGAGGCTTAATTGTCGAAGAGAAGAAAGTAATATAAGTTCAAACACATCAGCAAAGATAAGTAGATCATAACGAAGTCGAAGACGGTGAATAAAGTAAACGGAGAGTGTGTCTGGATCTTGTCTGTATCTGCATCTGTATGTTATATCCGTCTAATTATACACTTGGCCTCTCTGGTCCACATCAAAATCGTATCCACAGTAGGCCTAACATAACAATATTTGAATTAACCTAGCTGAAGCTCACCAGTGAAATAAAAGGAAATAGAAAAACCCAACTAAAATGCAATAACCCAATTGGTAAGATAAACCAATGAGAAAGAATTAAGATGAGGAGGGGTAAATGACCAGGGTGATTGAATAATGTTCAACAACAACAACAACAACAAACCAGATGTGAGGATGGAATGAATGAGCACATCTGAAAAGAAAAGGAATGAGGATGACCAGAGAAGGTAGGATATGGACTGATGTGATGAATAAGAACATAAGTATCTATAGAAAGTTTACTGAAATACATACAGACTGAACTGAGCAGATTTCAAACAGAAACAAATAATGTTCAATTATCCTTTCTACACTAATATTGAAACTGCTACCCTTAATTACTCCTACAATCGTTACCACTACAGTAACTATTACTAGTACTGTTATAATAAATATAACTAATATCAGTAATGATAATAATAAATAGGGGCCTATTGATAATGTGGGGTTAGAAATAATACAAGTCTTAAGGGGGAATAAAATGTTCAACTGAACATGGGAAAAACACAAGCTCAATCATACACATCAAACAGAAGCAAACGGAGAGGAGAAGATGGAACTTAGCTATGAAGACACGGGAACAAAATAATGAACTGAACTCGAATATGTCGATGGAGTCTGGTAGTGCAGTGCTTTATTTGCTGGGCTTCCTTGCCTCAGTAAAACTCAAAATTGCATTATAAAATTAGTATATATCCAAATTACACAAAATCAACCAATGAAAACAAAGAAGTGGAAAAGTCTAATTCATAAAAATAACCAATAAGAGATAGAGGATGGAAATGAATAAGATGTAGGGATGGTTACACAATAAGAATGTTGAACTAAAGAATCAGATGTGGGAATGTAATGAATGAACACATCTGAATAGGAAAGGAATGACAGGAGAAGCAGATTGAAAGTCAAATGTAAATGGATGACAACAGAAGCATCAAGAATATAAACAAAGCTGAACTAAATACCAAAGCTTGAACTGTAAACTATTAAAGGAAACCAAATGTCAAAATAACAGTCCTACAAGAACATCAATAATCATAATGCTAATAATATCAACAAGAACAATAATACTGATGCTGCTTCTGTAATTTTGCTAATATAATGTAGTTTACCACGCACGAATGATGTTATGTAAGATTTGTTCAAATCTTTCTCTTTGATATGATAATCCATTGTTCATTATTTCAGCTAAAAATCGAAATAGATTTAAACTGTTTTTTTTTTCATCATTTGACATGCGGAGTGGAACATGTTCTGCTTTCGGTGTTGCGTCAGCCTTGACCTCTTCTTCATGTTTCCTGTATATAGATATAAAAGACGTATGATAATCAATATTGATACTGGAAATTAGGAGTCACATCAATGAGACAGAATTAGCGTAGCCAGTGGGCGGTGCAGGTGGTAGCCCTCTCCCCTTCCCACATAAAAACAGTTTTTCCCAAAAAATAAATAAATAGAGGGAAAAAATAGAAAATGGAAGAAAAGTAGCTCCGCAGTGGGAGTTGAGAAAAATTATTAAACCCAACTGGTTGAATATCGGCCCTACCTCATTTCTAAAACATTTTTTAGATTCAAGATTTTTGTATTGGTCAATGAACGCAACGCATACAAAGAAATTTGGTTTCCAATGGTTTTAACAATAAGTATACACAAATATGAAAAGTACAATACATCGTAACAATATTGAAATGATTCACATGAACAATCAATATACATGTAAATTATTAATAAGAGTCCGCAATTACTTTAATACCCCTAAAATCCACAATGCATGTGGACAGGGGCGTCGATCCATTTTTCAGATTGGGGGGGGGGGCAAAATCATGAATCAACTTTCCAAAGGCACTCGATCACACAAAACAAACAAACAAACTCACACAAACATATGCCTATATATATGACTCATGAGATAGAGACACATATCTCACCAACAAATTAATGCGAGCGCGAAGCGCGAGCTGAAATTTCTTTATATTCTGACCTGAAAGCTTGATATTCTAAGCATTTTTGGTACTAATGATTAAGATGGGTATCTAAAAAACAATAGATGCGAGCGCGAAGCGTGAGCTGAAAATTTTGATATTTCGATCTGAAAAAATTTAGTTTAATGGACGTTTTTAATAAAGAACAAGATATATATCCAGAAGCGGATCTAGAGGGGGGGTTGGGGGGGGTTGCAACCCCCCCAAAAAAAAATCCGGGGACCATTTTTTTAAATCTTATCTTTTTTGATGCAAGAAAACGCCATTTTCACACACAGATTTTCAAAAATTTTCCCTACTGTGGGAGGGGGGACACCCCCCTCCCACACCCTCCCCCCTCGCTCGCTCCGCTCGCTTGGACTCGGTCGCTATGCTCCCTCGCATACCACCCCAACCCCCCCCCCTTTATAAAAAGCTGGATCCGCCCCTGATATCCAACAAAAGATTATTGCAAATCGAAGTGGGAGTTCTTTTGAGGTCTAGAACTGAAAACGGGACATTCTATTCACCTATTTAATCATGAAAAGTATGGGTTTTTGCTACAGAAATGATGCGAGCGCGAAGCGCGAGCTAAAAATGTTTATATTCCAATCTGAAAAGCGGACATTTTGAGCACGATTTTAGATAAAGAACGAGTTGTGTATCTCAATTTCGCTTGCTGATTTCTGTGTAACATTACAATCTTATTTTATTTTTTACACATGCGGAATTATTGGGGGGGCAAAACGATATGTTTGCCCCCCCCCCCAATATTTTCATTGGTGGGGCGATCGCCCCCCCCCCCTGCCCCCCCCCCCCCCCCCCCCCCCCCCCCAGGATCGACGCCTCTGCATGTGGATAATGATGAAAGGTATGTAAAATATGCTGCTATATTATCCCCTATCCTAGTACGGTATGTTGATCGCTAAATTTCAAACACTGTAAAAGTAGAATTTGATAGTATCCGTATACAATATAACACTTGTACAAGACAATGGTGCACAAAAGTAAGTCATAGAGAGGAGAGGAAAACAGGGGAAGAGAAATAAGATGAAGAAGGAGAAGAAAAGATCAAAGAGACATGAAATAGGAGGAGGAATAAGGAAAAAGAAAGAAGAAAAAGACATGTTAAATTTGAGTTGAATAGAATCGCTGTACTTGTTTCATGACTTGTTTAGGGGTTCAATTCAGGGTATACTTGCCAAGGGTATCGTTTTGTTTCAATACTTGTTGATGAAAATACGCTCCGAAATCTGCCGCGACACCGGCCGCGATTAGTCTGCAGGCACAGACCCCAGTTATTCGCATATAGTGCATAATGTAGAGTCTGAAGTAGTGAGACTAGATTCACAATGTAATTTAATTGGCTGTATTTGACACAGACAGAGCCTTTTGCGTCTAGTCTTTCTCTAGACCTGTTATTGGTTAAGGTCGGGGTTAAGGTGCATAAGGTGTCAAATATGAGTCTGTTTTCTCAGACTAGAACGCGATGGCCATGTACGTCGTGCGCATGCGTTGATGTATGTAGGGGAATTTGAAAAAAAAGTAAACAAATTCTACACGCCACGGTGATACAAGATATTCCATTTACGGAGAGCATCCGCTGCAGAGCTGAGTTACATCATCCGCTAAGTAAAGGACGTGAGGAAATAGAGCTATTTTTAGAATAACATATTTGGTGAGTCAACTCATCAGATAAAGTTTAAAAGAAAGATATTCAACTAAAAAGCTGTGAAATTGCACTTGTCTGGGAAAAATTTGGTTGCTAGTCCCACATGTAAGCTTTTGTGTGGGGTATATATCAATTGGTAAGTGACAAAATATTAACCCATATTATTAACAACAACAACATATTAACCCTAGGCCTAAAGAGTAAAGTTAGATAAATAAGTATTGTCATTGAGTCTAATGTCATATATTATAGATCGAGAGGGCGCTAGTGTAGTTTCGCACCTCCCCGTTTAATGGTTTTCAAACATGTACAATCTCACCCTAAATAATTCACAACCTAAAATACTTGCATCTGAGCCTCCAAAGTCCAGTAGAAGTTGAATATTTGCCGTTTTGACACTTTTTTACAAAGTTTTACACCTATTTCGGAATCACTCGGTCGCTTGATCAAGCTCAGCGCTGCACGCACATAAGCAGTCGGTACGCGTACAGTACGTACCACCTAGTGAAGTGCAAGAAGAGCGAGTTTTTCTATGGTATCTTCAAAAAGATTTTTTCCCCTCTTTCAGCTTGCACCAAGTATTACGGTAGTGGTTTTTCACATTTCTTATTTCATTCAAACAAGCACACACACGCACACCCCACACACACCTTCACAGTGATTCACACAACAAACATCAACCACTCTGCACAACCACTACCGTAATACTTGGTGCAAGCTGAAAGAGGGGGAAAAAATCTTTTTGAAGATACCATAGAAAAACTCGCTCTTCTTGCACTAACTGGGCGTTGTGGCGTGCGCCTGTAATCCAAGCTGTGGGGAAGTTACAAATTGATGCAGAGGTTCGAGCCCCGGTCACGTCTTTCGGATGGTGACGTTAAAGGTCGGTCCCAGACGTAAATAATCATATCTGATTGATACACGTCTGACAAAACTCAAATACACACACACACACACACTTCACTAGGTGGTACGTACTGTACGCGTACCGACTGCTTATGTGCGTGCAGCGCTGAGCTTCAAGCGACCGAGTGATTCCGAAATAGGTGTAAAACTTTGTTAAAAAAAGTGTCAAAACGGCAAATATTCAACTTCTACTGGACTTTGGAGGCTCAGATGCAAGTATTTTAGGTTGTGAATTATTTAGGGTGAGATTGTACATGTTTAAAAACCATTAAACGGGGAGGTGCGAAACTACACTAGCGCCATCGAGAGTAACAACTAACATCACATGCCCAAGATTCGACATTAAGTAGTCATTACTCAGACATTAGGCCTAATCATGTTATATTATAATAGTAATTATTAATATTAGTAGCTTTCCTGCAAAAGTGCAATATTTTTTGGTTCTAAAATTAATTGCACAATCAGACATTGTTTGTTCACTTTCAAATTCCATCTCATCTCAATAAAAGGTATCGCCATATTTCACGGCCGAGGCCCAAGATTCGACATCCCTGCCCTCCCGCATTGCGATCGGGTTAATTACACTACCGGTATTTGCATTGACATAGAATCACGTTTTTGAGCAATTTTGGATGCACTTACAAAATGTTGCATAATTTCAAAACTGTGCACCCGGGCATCGCAAAGTTATCTCAGAAGATGCGCAAAGCTTGAAAGTAAAAAGTCACCGAGCGGCGAGATTAAAAAAATTATTGTGGTCACGTAGTGACATAATTCATTTAGGGGGGGTCACATTGACCGCATCCCAAATTAGTGAGGGTTGAATTTTAGCTACAAAGACAACATTTATAGATCTTTTTATTGTTAAAAATGAATTCCTTGTCCAAAATAACAAGTTGACACAAAAATCATTAAAATAACTTAGACTTATGCAGAAGCCAAGATATACAATTTTGATGAAAATGGGTTAGGGTCAATAACCTTTTTGCCCCAAATCGTTTTTTGGGGCGGCACCCCCTCAATGTTTGACTGATTTTTCTGAAAAGGTGTCAAAATACTCAGGAGCACAAGCTACAGTAGGCTAGGCAATGGCACTAGATTTGTGCTGTAGTCATGTGTCCAAAAAGTCAATAACAAGTTAGATGAGTTGGCCTCAAATTTTCTTTCTACATTTTGAGTGAACAATGTAGTTAAAATAATTGCTAGAGGGTATTCATTTGTCTCACAATCTACTATGGTCAACAAGGAAATTGCAGCGGCACTCGAAAGCTCGTGAACTTGTAAGCTAGTGAACACTTTTTGCGAGAGTGATCACGAATTTCCTTGTTGACCATCGTAGATTGCGAGACAAATGAATACCCTCTAGCGATTATTTCAGTCCGCAATAATGAACCTATTTAGTAATGTAGTTAAACTTAGCAACATCTTCACATTTTCTAGCAGCCAAGTTGATTATCTATTGATGTGACATGTTTCCACGGCTCCTCTAAGAGACTCACACAGTCCTAGGTCAGCATAAAAACTTTAAAATGCCTATTTTTAGCCACTAGCCCACACAGTATAGCATATAGGGATGGACCAATATGCATACATGATTTTATGGAGTATTTAAGCCTTATTTTTCATTTCTTAATGAATTTTGAGGTAAGTTTTGAGCAATGTCTGTGATAATATTAATGCTAATAAATTAAGGAAATGCTTTTTAGTAGAAATGCTGTTTCGTTTTTTGTTTGTTTGTTTTTTGTCCTACCTACACAAGCTGCATCTTTTGAGCTGGTCCTCTCTGTGATTTGAAACATTGACATTTTTTCACCCTGTATAGCCCACCACTATTCAAATGCAGCAACTTTAACTTTATCATCACATCTGAACAAGTTCCTATTTATGAATTCAAGAATCTTGCTTGCATCTCTTACAATGTAACTGACAGTGGGTCCAGGACATATCACTGGATAGATCAAAATCTCACATTCTCATTCATTTTTCCCCCTCTCCCCCTTAAGCAAAATGACATGGACACGACACCATGTAGAGGTAGCTGAAACATGTGCTCATAACCATCCCCACACGAGTCACCTCACCGAGTGCATCAGGGTTTTCATCAAGGATTCTTACTCCAGAACATTTCAATCTGGTAGCAGCGGTCAGATGTTTGGATGCATGGTCAGCTGGGGCTTGGGGTGCATTGTCTTCCCTCTCTGTCTTGGTGTCTTTCAGGTAAGCCCTTGGGGGTGTTTCATGAAAGTTGTCAGCCCTGACTTAATTGCCAGTGCTGACAATTTCAGTGAAATCCTTTGCACTTTGATTGGCTGAGAGACACTAGCCTCTGACTGTTACTATAGTAATTGTTGGAAAAAGTCAAGTTGTCAGTGCTGTCAACTTTCATGATATGGTCCCCATCTCTCTGTATGATCCACTCAGACACCATTTTGGAAATTATGCAGGAGGTCTGCCCTTTAAAAGTCAAATCTCCTGGTACCATAGTAATACGTTTGAATCTTTTGCTGAAATTTGACTTGTGAAATATTGTTCCCATCTAAGCAATTATTTGTTATATGGGGTGTTATGGAAGAAAATATTTGCAATCAATTGTGAATTTCTGTTGCAAATTTACGACTGACGGATCAATAGAGTACCGAAGTGTGACGTCATCAATTTTCACTTTTGCATTTCAGCGCTTTTTATACCATATTTTGGGAGAGCATGATGAAAAACCCTCACATAAAGAGAAATAGCAAAATTTCAGTGACATGTGTTCTGTAAACCTAATCTGACACCCGCGTGGTAGGTTCGATTGCCGTAAATTTGGTATCAAAATGTGCGGGAAGGATCAGAGAAAAAGTAATGGAATTTCATTTCGAAATAGTGAGGCGTTAGGAAGTACCAACCAAAATTTGACAGGGGGGGCATTATGCCCCCCCCCCCCCTCCCGGAGTATTAGGGTAAATTAGATCTACGTTACAGTTCATCCATGCCCGAGATATGTTGGATAAAACCTCTCAGTAGTTGTAGGGAGATGTAATGGACCAAAACAAATCACCTTTTTATTTGTTGAAAGGCCTTATTAGTTGCAAATCATATACTCAGTAACTCGAATGAGAGGCTGATTTTGCCCCTAACTTAAATCATACAGCTGCATTATAAGTGGCAATTAGCCATGTATAGTAGATATGTAATGTCGCTAGAAAGAGTAGCTGGACAAAAAAAACTACAAAAAAAGAGAAAACAAAGAAGATGTACAGTATTTTTGTATATGCACACTACAGAAGGACCTGAATCGGTTACATTTTATGAATTATCAAAATGCTTATGTATGCAATTTATCAATAAATTTGCATGACAACAAACTGTACTTTGAGATGTGCATCAGACTAGTTGTCATATTTTGAAAGCCCAAACTGTAGTATCGCCAATTTATGCGATGATCCCTGTGACTATACCTGTGACCATGTTAAAGTTTGCTGATGTGGTTTACGGTACACCATGTGAAGTGTTGTAGAAACAGTGGAAAGGAGAAGAGAAGAAATGGATAGGCGAGAAAGTGGAGATTTGAGAGTAGAGTATTCTTTCTTGAAAGTAGTCCTGAAAAGGACTGTAAACCAGGAAAGATTGATGAGTTGAGAACAGCTTGAGTAGTAGAGCTAGTGAGGAGATGCTGGCTTGAGTCGGCGAGTAGAGATGATGAGTAGTAGACTCGACGTTTCGGGCAGGTTGACTGTCCGTCCGTGTGTCCGTCTTCACACTCCTGAAGACGGACAGTCAACCTGCCCGAAACGTCGAGTCTACTACTCATCATCTCTACTCGCCGACTCAAGCCAGCATCTCCTCACTAGCTCTACTACTCAAGCTGTTCTCAACTCATCAATCTTTCCTGGTTTACAGTCCTTTTCAGGACTACTTTCAAGAAAGAATACTCTACTCTCAAATCTCCACTTTCTCGCCTATCCATTTCTTCTCTTCTCCTTTCCACTGTTTCTACAACACTTCACATGGTGTACCGTAAACCACATCAGCGATTGTACATACCACCATGCAAACCTTCAAACAACATATGTTAAAGTTTGCAATCAATCGCAAACTGGCATTGGCCAATCAAGGTCTATGTTCAGCAAACCTGTAGTCTCATCTACACTGTACCAAACTTTTTTTATTTTTATGATTGATCACAAATTGTTTGTGTTACTAGGGCCTATGAAGTTTTTCACTCTTTAATGAAAAAGCATATCATGTATGATCTGTTGAACTTTGTCCCTTCTTCCTACCATGCATGTTGTTGGTTTTATCTTTTTAGATCGGTGTATTCAAACCATTATCAGTGACATCCTCTCATCTGCTGGCTCCTGCTATTGGCCTGTGTTCTGTTGCTGTGTCAGGCGTAGCTTCATCAATCACTGTCTTCGCTGCATACTCAAACTACAATGGTAAGAATGTTTTCTCGGGCCTGTTAGTACTGGAAACATAAATGGGCCTTAGAAAACCCATGACCAGCCTCCCCAAAACTGACAATAGGTCACCAGGGAAAGTTCTCTGTAAATAATCAAAATATTTTCATACTGTCAAAGTTTGAAGTTGTATAACTAAATAAAACACAAGATACATTAATTAATTGTATCATTAATTGAATTGATACTCATTATCAGTCTGCTCATTGTTTTTTTTTTTTGTTTTTTTTTTTTTTTTTTTACTGCATTATGTTTTCCCTCGACAGTATCTGAATCAAGAGAGCTGGATATGAGGTTCACAGATCTAGTTTGCTATGGACTTGGGTCTGCTGCAATGTTCAAACTACTCAGGGGAAAATTTTCATCTGTTCTTCCAAGTACTATTCTAAAACCAGGTATAACATAGCACTACCCATCCTAGATCCCATTTTATGAAGACACTGCTATAATATCAAGTGCACCATTTCTATAATCAATTTTCAATTTCAATTTATTTATTTACCATCTTTAAAAATAAGTATACATAAAAATCTGTCTGATATGAAATACAAATACACATTGTTTATAAATGGAGGGATACCCTTAATAAGCACAGTGCTTGTAAGCAGGGTCCCAACATACACTACGGTATACATTTGAGGTTAACATTATAATACAAATTATACATGATAACATTATAATACAAATTATACATTAAAGATACATTTTTTTTTTTCAATTCAATTTATTTTTCATTCTTCAACATAATACAAATAGTTATTATTGTTACATATGTAACAATAAACACCCACATACACATAAATTAGAGAGAGAGAAACAGAAAGAGAGGGGAGACAGTGTAGGTGGAAGAGGTAAAAGAAAATAAAAAATTAGTTTACTATTAGCCAATCAAATTGATGGATTTCAGTAGCTTTTAACACTTATGCATATTTGTTATTGTAACAAGTTTTATGGAATGGGGCCCAGGTTGGTAATAAAAGTCTAACTGAGCAAAAACTTTAAACAAAAAAAAATCTTATTTAGGTAAGCCATTGACTTTTAAAGCCTGTCTAAAGCTTTGATGAAGGATTAATAATGTGAATTATACAGGTTCTGCAGAAACTACAGTTACCGTTGAATCTTATTCAATCTGTAATTCTTTGTGAAATTTGAATATTTTGCACTCTCTGTCATAACTGTTTGTACTTTTCTTTTAAATAGAACCATTAAGTACTTATAATGCATTTTTGGCTGGGAGCACCTTGAGCACCTAACAGAGGTGGATTAATATTATGTGCACTACATAAATAACCTATAGTATTATACAAATGATGCACTGATGTGAGTGCATTGGCAGATTTTGTGAGCACAAGGCACAGCCGAGTGGGTTTAGACTAGTTTCCATAGTTACCGCATGCTCACTAGTCCTACCGATGCACAAACAAACCTGTGTATCATTTGTTTTATAGAATGGTGGAATTTTTTTTGGCTAAAATTACATGTACTTGTGCAGGATACCCATTCTATAAATTATTATTGTTATTGTCTCAAGGGGCGTTTGCAAAGAGAGGTATTCCAGCAACAAAGAACTACGCTAGCAGTGGCAAGAAAGCAACATTGGCAGCCATTGGAAGTCGGCATGGCTGTCACACGTGTGGGAAACGCTGGACCGCTAAGAGCTTCATTGCTGACCACCAACCACCATTATCAGTAAGCTTCTTCCTCTCTCTATTATTTACTATTATTTGTTTGTCGTCACCTGTGCCTGGGGGGCGAAAAGCGAACTGAATCACTATGACCCGCAGGTCTCTCCTCCCGATATAACTGATTGGGGGGAGTGCAGGTGAACCACTTCACCGGGGTTTCCCCCTACTCTTATACGAATAGTCATTAGTGCAGTGGGTTCTTAATGTGCAAAGGTGGTGACTCTCCTCTAGACGGGGCCTCCATTTAACGTCCTATCCGAGAGACGGAGTGTTTTCCATCGTAACATAGCCTGCATCTATGAAACATGGGAGAGACGTTTACACACAACGCACTGACTTCAGTCATCCGCCCGGGGTGGACTCGAACCCACGATCTTTGGTTCGATGGGCAGACGCGTTCCCGACTGAGCCAACAACGCTCTCCTCATTTCCCTTTTTTCTCTATTCTTTCTCACTCTTTCATGTCCCCTCTCCATTCTTGCATGTAGTGTTATGTTTCCGGTTTTCTATTACGGCGAATGTTTCATGAAGCAGCTGGTCAGTGATGTTCACCTACAAGTTTGCTCTTAGCCAATCAAATGCTAGGATTTCGGTAGCTTATAACAAATGGTCAATGAAAATGAACCATTTATGAAATGCTCACATGGTTTGTCGCGTAAGTGCAAGATTGTACAAAGCTACAAATTTCACCACTGACATAAATACTTCGGAGCCTAATGGGGTATTGTAAGAGACTTGCACTCTCATGTCAATGTTTGGTCGCAAAATCAGTCATGAGTCTCAGAGTCTGGTATTTAAAGATAAATGTAAAAGTAGTTGCAGTAAACACTGATTTCACGAAAAAGTCTGTAAAACCAGGCTTAATTGTCACTATATCATCGAGGATCTAGATCTGGTACAGTTACATAAACTGAACTTTGTGAAATCTTGAAATCTACGCTGAAAAATGTTCACACTAAAGATCACCAACACAGATAAGTGCACGTGGGACAGTGTATTATTATTGCTTTGAATGTCGGCCCGACGCTTGACCCGAATCCCGTGCTTATTTGCTAATTTCTCAGCAATTACACAATTTCTTCCAGAATCCTTTGGCGCATATTTTTTATTTATACAAACAGACACTTTGGTGGTCATTTTATTGGATTCTGTACGAACTCATTTTGAAATCGTTACCACAACTGGCATTTATCTCTAATTGCAAATTCGCAATCAAATGCTTGTCTGCGTCTTTTAACAAAAAATTAAAATCAACTTGTTATTTATATATCAATCGACAATAAAGGAATGACACTTCACTCACAATAGTTGAATAATTGTACCTTAATTTATTAGGCAGCTCATGACTTCAACCGCGGCGCCGTCAAGGGGCGAATTACCATCGTTGCATTGGCACTGAAACCAATCCACCACAAGGTGGCGCTATAGCACAAACAACAAACATTGGCGTGACCACTTTGTCTTTTTCCCTTCCAACTGTTAAAACTGCATATGGATTGGTGATTACAAATCATTAGCAAAGTAGCAAAGTATTAAACTTCTAATTCCATGTGAACAGGTACTACCTTACAAAAAGTCAAAAAAACGATGCCATATCTCTATACAGAATAAAAATCTACCAACCTCTAAAAGGTATAAAAATTCCGTATAACAATAAATAATGCTTATTAAAAAACAACCATTGTAATTATTCTTAATAATACAAATATCAAACCCTTACAGTACTAATGTTGAAAACGTTACATAATTACTATCAAATTAAAATCAAAACATCTCATCTTTACCTATCAGCAAGGATATAACCTGGTAATATAAACACCACACCTACATATGTGCACTTTCCGAAAGATATAAACACACATAACATTGCATAAAATGTGTAACATACTGTTAGGGGCACTAACATGCTTTCTTAACCAAAACCATAAGATGGAACAATTTACATCACAATACATGTACATGTGTATCTTCAACATCCCCATAAAATCAAGCATTCTAAACAGGCGGTAATTAAACATTGACACCATGTCACAAACTAAACCAAAAACAAAACCAAATCAAATGTCATTTCAAGTCAATCATTTAAAAAAAATGTTATTCAAAACAATGAAACTGTCAATGCTAGTCCCTTAAAAAAACTAACAATCAATGCCTTTAAGTATAACTCATATTATGGGAAAAAACCAGCCCCTTTTGTGCTAAACCATTTAAAGGCAAACCAAAAACAGCAATACCATACATTACGCCAAAATAGTGAAAACGTAGACGTTATTGGCTCAAAATATATCCTGTAAATGAAAACAAATAGAATTACATACCTGTTAAACTTAAGAGCACACATACAGGAAAGGAAACCATAAACAAAGTAAGTGCATGTTAATCCCAAACGCTACTATCAAGTCCCATGTCATCTAAGTAATCTAACCTAAAAACACTATACTAAACAAATTATAAAATTGCCAAACTATGCAATAGTTAAATAATGTTCTTATTAAATAAAGACACAATTCATAACCAAAATAAATGTATTGATAAACCCATTACTGTAAAACCATTCCATAAATAAACAGGGACACTTAGTAATAAAACATCTGCAAAACAAGAAGTCATTAACTTCACGAACATTAAAATGGACCCTTCCACAACCATCAAAATAACAAAAAGGATTCCATACATAGTAATATACACAAGTGCACAGTCAGGTGAACTGTTGTCACACTGGATATCACATAGTCACGCTGACGAAATTAAAAATAACGCCGTTATCTTGTAGAAAACAATCAAATGCTAAGGTAAAAGGCATACATATACATCCATAAAAGTGTGTGGTGAAAATAATTATGTGAAATACAGCAAATGTGGAAATCTTGAAACACACCCTGGAAAAATTATGTTAGGCATATCAAATACAAATCAATTAAAATATGGATACTTGTATATGATTTACATGTCACTTCCCCTAAACAAATAAAAGTAGCACACACACAGCCAGTAAACATTAAAATGTCTAAGCAAACAACAAACTTCAGTCTAAAAATCAAATTTAATGACAAACCAGTAGGCATAACAAGCACATTAAAACATTAACACAATCAGCTGTACCACTCCAACCCGATGAAAGGCTAATAAAGAAAAATGTGAAAAACATAATTCCTTAAAAAAATAAAGGCATAAGCATCACAACAAAAGTAGCAGTATACAGTTAATAATAGAAAAGGGAATATATCTTGCAAAAAATGTGGGAAAAAAAACAATAGTACTGTATATTCTAAAACGATACATTATGTATGCAATAAAAACAATCAATTATGCAATAAAAATGTAAAGGAAAGAAATTAATTGTTACCATACATAATAAAGACAATATATCATACATGCAATTAACAGTGTCCATAGTATGCTGCATCATTAATTGTCCATGAACAAAGAAGTAAAACAATAGCAGTCAATATAGGATGTTTATCCCAGATGTCACTATAAAAAGTGCAAATGTCCATCTCTCAAAATCAAAGGGAGGATACAACAGTTCAATGGTACCTTGAATCAATGTCTGGTGGACGACCAGGAGGGGGTCCTATGGACAACCAAAATGTTGAGGGGCCTGGCCGTTGTTCTGAAGGTGGAGCGATGCTCGCAGGCGACGTCCTATGAACACGGTGACGAAAAGCCAAAAGAACAGTTCCATGGGATGGGTTGTAAAAACCAGTCACAGAAACAAAGGGGGCATACAGTCTATTGCCAACATCCGGCGGGGGACCTGGTGGGTCAATAACCACCGTGGTGAGGTCATCATGAGTAGGGATACTGCGTCCTTTGCGAACATCCGGGGGGCGACCTGGTGGGTCCATAACCTCTGTGGTAAGGCCTTCACTAGTAGGGATACTGCATCCTTTGCGAACATTTCGGGGGCGACCTGGTGGGTCTGTAACCTCTGTGGTAAGGCCATCACGAGTAGGGATACTGCATCCTTTGCGAACATCCGGGGAGCGACCTGGTGGGTCCATAACCTCTGTGGTGAGGCCATCATAAGTTGGGTCACAGTGTTGGTAGCAAGGGACCAAGCACTCACCAATGAGAGGAGAATCCATCACTACAGGATTAGAATTAGAAATAGTAGCCAGTGAAAACTTGTCAAAATCAGTATTCTGTAGACATTCTGCTTTACTTAACAGGTTGGCGTGTGTAAGGTTGGGTTGGGTGTCTATAACAATATCCACAGCGGGACCAGACGTTGTGAGCTTCACGTCATAGTCAGGAACCGAAACTAGCTCGGACTGAAGTTGCTGGCATGCAGCGACATCGTTCTGGGTAGCAGTGACTAGGTCAACCGACGAGCTGTTAATGACTTTGATAAAAGCAGTGCCTGATGGTGAAGGGTCACACAAGGGCGTTATGACGGAAGGCACGTATTGCAGTGTCTCCATGCCACCGGGCATATGCGGAACGACCGGAGGTACGTGTGGCAATTCGTCGGTGCCACCGGACATACGTGGAACGATAGAGGGCGTAAGTGGCAATTTCTCGTCGCAACCGGATATGAGTGGAACGCTAGGCGCATGTTGCAATTTCTCAGTGCCACTGGGCATATCGGAAATATGGTCATGTGAATTGATATTGCGTATCGACAGCGAAGCGTCAGGACCATAAGTGTACGACGGTCCATCACCTATGGTGATGCGGTGCTTAGCAGGACGGATGGTAATGTCATGTAACTCTATGAATGGAATTCCTGCATGAACTTGAATAAGCGGTGAGTCTACGACATACGCTTCGAAAAGCAAGTGTTCCCCATTCCTACTTAAGGTAAGACTTGTCGTACCAATAACTGGAAGGCGCAAGGAACGGTTAGCATAACACACCGACCGAAGGGTATCTGTAGGCCTGATGACAGCACCAAGACTTTGAACGCTGGAAAGACCAATGAGGTTCTGTGGTGAACCACTGACAAGTTTGACCTGGACGAGCTTTTGACCATGAAAAAGATTGACACTTGGAGACGGAGAGGAAAGGCTGGCCACTGAAAACTGTGGCGAATGTGTAACCTTGGAGTGGTACTCACGTAACTCCGATGAGTCACTCATATCATCGCCGAGAGAATCTCCTTGGATTTCATGCGGTCTGCCTGACTCTGGCAAGACCTCGGCACGACCGAAAGAACTATCTATTAAGCCTGTTCTAACAGGCAAAGCATCCTCACTATCCGAAATAGAACAATCATAATCATCATAGCGGCATTCATCACTCTCAGATAAATCAGAGACAGAGTCAGCATATAGAAGTTGACAATCATCTTGATAATCATCACTTACATCCAAATACTCTGACCAAACTGATTTGGAAGAAGTCAAGCAATTTTGTGTACTGATACTTCTTTCAGACTTTTTCAAGAATGAGCACTCACTTTTGTTATGACTACAATTATATTTAGATACTGAATAGGAGGGATTGTCACAAGTAGGTCCAACGTTTGAGCAAGAACTAGATCTGTATCCAACACTATTTGTGTTATGTGTACTAGCTTTATGACTGTCTTGATTATGTACTGTACAATGTAAAACCCTACTTGCTCTAGGAAAGGAATGAGAAGGGTCTTCAATGACAGACTCATCATGATCAAAACAATATTCATCATCACATGCATAATCATCATTGTTTAAATCATACAAATCAAGAATGTCACAATCACTCACAATCATATAATTTTCTTTCTCTCTTCCGATTTGGATTAATGTTGAATTATCATTAATAATTTGTTCATGTTGGTTATGTTTAGTGTAGTAGCCTCTCTCTTGGGCATGATACTGGCGGCCGCTCTCTCGGGCCTGTGGAAGGTACCGGTACATGTACCGGGGATAAGCCATCGTAAAAGGCTATGTGTGGGGATGAGTGTTAGCCGTGGCGTGAGAAGACATGATTAACAACGAACTACAACTACCTATCACGAAAAATGATGCTTTTCGACCGAATGAACGCTAGGGTAGCAGTGGCCATCCTATTGTGTGGATAGACAGGGATCGAACCTGCTGCCACCACGACAATAAAGGAATGACACTTCACTCACAATAGTTGAATAATTGTACCTTAATTTATTAGGCAGCTCATGACTTCAACCGCGGCGCCGTCAAGGGGCGAATTACCATCGTTGCATTGGCACTGAAACCAATCCACCACAAGGTGGCGCTATAGCACAAACAACAAACATTGGCGAATAGTAAATTAGCAATAGAAAATTTGCAGTTGATTGCAAATATTTTCTTGCATCAACATCTTGGTCAGGCTATGAACTTTACAGTAGGCCTATAGCCCACACCCATGCGTGGGGAAGAACTTTTATAAGAAAATACATGTAACTCTATCAAAGATAGACAGTGCATAATCTCTGAAGCCTTCTGGGCATTCGTGTGTCGATACAACTTAAATATATAGTACCAAAGGAAGAGTGTTCTTGTGACACAAAACTTTTTCGTTTTCTAAAGTTTGGGGAGTAAAAATGGCCATAAAGTATTGCACAGGCACAAAAAAGGGGAAAGTATGGATATGAAATTACTGTAATTCTTAATATGAAGTTTGCATAATTATTTATTACTATATTAGTTTCATTCAATAAATTGTGATAAGATCCTGTATTTTCATATGAATAATGAATAACACATAACCTCTTCAGACATTGATCTTCAAAATGGAAGCCAATTCTCCTCATACTATTAAAGTGCTCCCCAGTGCTTTATGCTTTACATTGACAAAGTTCAAAGGGCCTGAAAACGTGGTCACGTATGGATAATTTTTCTCACTATAGAACATCGATGTCATCTTTTATAATTCAGGCCTATACATAACCAATTATTTATCCTTGTTCCGACAGTTACCAAAGAGAACGGATATCATCCACACGCTATCCAAGCTGTTCCGCCCCCACGAACCGGAGTACCGATTCTACCCCCATTGTCCCAGCTGCTCACGGGTCCAGATGACGTACCTTGGTGCGATGGCCAACCAGCGCACCACCGACCTCACCAAGGGGCGCGTCGTACGGATGGATTTCAATCATATCGTCACGCATGCCATGTCGTTAAGACTCTATCACCTCTATCTACCTTTTCCTGTGGTTCTGGCTGCTGCGTACAATGCATGTGCGGGATAAAGGGTCATTAAGACAGGGCGTGACAATACTCTGCAATCGTTTTTTTTTTAATGTGAATAGTGTTACGGTCATCTTACATTCCAATTTACAAAAGTGTAGTGAATTTCCCTCCCCTTCTTTTTTCATTCATTGTGAAAGTGGGGGGTGTTTCACAAAGATTTAAGTGTGACTTAGAGGGTATTGCAAGAAAATATCTGAAATCAATTGCAAATATTCTGTTGTAATTTTACAATTGATAGATCAATTTTAGCTGTAGCAAATCAGATTACCCTACTTGTTTCAAGAAGGAGATTAGCAATTAATCGCGAATTTTTCATCAATTGCAGGACATATGATTGATTTAGGGACCGAAATATATTTGCAATTGATCGCAAGTTTTTTGCAACACCCCATTAGAGCCGCACTTAAATTTCATTTGCGTGTGGTATATAGCACCTCACCGCATTGGTCGGACAATGAGCACAGGACGCGCATTATCTTGTATCCATCAATCAGATTACGCATTAAAGGGAATCCAACCCAAATAAAAGCTTGTTTTCTGGAGGATAAAGAAAAATCAGACAAGTTGATAGGTGGAAGTTTGGACAATATATCAGACAAACAGTAAGAAAGTTATAAATTTTTAAAAGTTGTACACATTGGTATTAATGGTAATCACTCTACACATGGAGACTTCAGATTGGCTGCATATGTGATGTAAGGCAAGGACTACGGTACTCTTCTATGTACTCCAATACATGAAATGGCTAAGATGTCATTTTATTCAAAAGTTTTACTTCAAATTGTATTTTTCTTTCATGAGGACATAAAACAATATACTACCTGGGTTATATTTAGATTACTGCCCCAGCGGAATAGGTATTTAGGAGAAAACCACAAATCTCTGATAGTTAAGTACATGGCCTATGGAAAATGAGAAAATTGTAATTGCCCCTTGTCATAATTTACTTACCCAGTTGCCAATTTGAAATCTACATAGTCTTAGGGATCTCAGTTTTAAAACAGCCACAACTTTCTTATTGCTTGTCAGATTTCTTTCAAACTTTCACTATTCTGATTTATTTATTTTTCTCCATTCCAACACAACAATTTATGACCAGTGCTGGATTCCCCGTTCAAAGCAGATACGAATTAATAGCGCCATCTCGAGTCCACGACTTCTCATACCTGGCCAGTTCCCTGACCCATAATGCTAGTGTAGTCTAGTGATATAGACCCACTTGAATAACATGCTAATTTACTACTATACAGCAATAATTATGTTACCAAGCAGCAAAACAGCTACTTTTCCTCTCAAAACATTTTAGTTTCTCTATGCAAATACAATTATAGGTCAATTTATTCTTTGTAGTATTAGTAGATATCTGAAAACGTATATTTTAAGACTACTTATTTAAAACACACAGTCAATGAGAAACCACACACAGTTCACTCCCCCTTTAAATAGCATGTGCATGTTGGCATTTAAGCACGACTCTCAGTCACACTTAACTCTTGGTGAAACACCCACCCCCCCCCCCCCCCCCCCCCCCCCCGGGGTAACTTTTGTCTAAAGTCAAGTCTGTTGGGACCACCAAACTTTGATTGACTTTTTCAAGATAAATTTGACCCAGAAGTGGTATACATCTGACCAGATACTCCCAAACCAACAATAAGTCGCCAGGGAATGTTCTCTGTAAATAGCTAAGATACTAATCTGGTCTCCAAAAAGCAAAAATTAGAAAATAATAATTCTTCTCCATACTGTAAAAATTTGAAGTTGTTACGTTGAATGAAAGAAAAGATACAAGGGGTTCTTTGACACCATTTTTCAAACTACTTGTAAGTTTCACCAAGATTGCACGGTGTGCACATCTCATGCTTGAGCGAACCCCAAATTTCAAACCCTTTTTATACCCCCGCCAAACGAAGTTTGAAGGGGTATAGGAATCAGGGTAAGGTCAGTCGGTCCATTGCAAATCAATTTTTAACCAATTATGATATTGGAACACACATTGGTGTTCAGTGAAAGATGTGCAAGACACATTTTTTGCATGTTTTGGATTTTGGAAATTGTGTTGCTATGGTAACAGTATATTATGGCAAAAATTAGGTAAATGTCTTGCATTTAAAGTTTAAGCTACTTCATTTCTTTAAAGGTCAAGTCCAACTCAGAAAAATGTTGATTTGAATCAATAGAGAGAAATCAGACAAGCATAATGCTGAAAATTTCATCAAAATCGGATGTAAAATTAGAAAGTTATGACATTTTAAAGTTTCGCTTTTTTTCACAAAAAAGTTATATGAATGAGTCAGTTACATGCAAATGAGAGAGTCGATGATGTCGCTCACTCACTATTTCTTTTGTTTTTTATTGTTTGAATTATACAATATTTCAATTTTTACGGATTTGACAATGAGGACAAACTTGACTGAACCATAAAATGTTAAACAATGGTAATTCCACATGTTCAGGGAGAAATAAAACTTTGTTTCACGGGACAATGGGGAGAAAATTAGACTATTTTGTATTTCATATAATAAAATACAAAAGAAATAGTGAGTGATGTCATCAGTTCCCAGCCGAGATGTGCATATAACTGTTTTGTGAAATGAAGCAAAAGTTTTAAATGTCATAACTTTCTTATTTTACATCCGATTTTGATGAAATTTTCAGCGTTATGCTTGTTCATGTGTTGGAAATTTTTTTTGCTACGGCAACCATGTAGTATAATCCAGGAAAACTCTTTCCAAATCAAATTACTTCCCCAGTTTATTGCTAGTGCTCATGAGAGTTGGCACCAACATTGGTCTTTGGGTAAAAACATGCAATTCCCTTTTCCAAAAATGTTTAAAATTGTGTTGCCATAGTAACAGCATGTTCTTGCCAAAAACTCAGTAAAATTACTTCCCTTTTTTGTCATGGTAATGGAATAGGGTGGGGTATTAATCACCTTCAGTGATTTTTTCTAGTTTCTCCTAATTCTAAGAGGCTCTTGCTGAATTTCCTCTGCATTTAAACAAGTATATATCATTTTAAAGCTTAAAAAGTGTCATTTTATGCTCAATTAAAATCTTAATATTACGTTTGGGTGAATTATTGTTGGTTTGTGTATGTGCTGGTCACGTATAACACATGATTTGCATACTCTGGTTTTAAAATTTTGTTTCAACCTTGGTGACTGGGTTTTATAGTTATGTAAGATTTGTCTCTATTGCAGTTCATTACAAAATTATATGAACATGTATGTTGTAAAATCGTTATGGTCTATGTGGATGAAAGGAACTAAAGTTGAAAGGTTTGATGGATGTAATATCATTTTTGTTGGGGTCCCAGACTAGGCCCTATCCCAAACAAAAACACCAAAAATAATGCATTATACCCAGGCATTTTACCCCCTTTTTGGTATGAAAACTGGTAGCAAGAATGGAAAGGGCTCAAAACATCATTATATCGGGGAACACGTCCATATAAGGTGGGGGAAGGAGGCACATACCCCCTTCCCCCCCCCCCCCTCCCCCTCCATACATTTATTTGGGTTCCTATTTTACTATCACTGCCTTATTTCATTATAAAAATTTGTACATACAAATTTACATAGTCTAGTGCATATATTAAACATAACTTTTTATCATATTTGTCAAATAAATTATGAATGATACTTAATTCCCTGTTTTAATTGGCCTATATTGTATGTGGATATCTGCCTTTATACTGCCATTGCTGTGATAACTTTGATACAGTAAAATTTACAAACATCAAAGAGTTGATGAGAGAGGAAGAACATGAAAGAAGGTAGTGAGCATTAGGAAAAAATCAGAGGAAAATTCACTCTGACACTAAGTTGAGTAAAAGAAAGAAAGAGGGAGAGAGAGAATTTAAGAAAGAATGAATGAAAGAAAGAAGTGGATGAATGAAAGAAATAAAGTTAGAGAGGAAAGGAAATTAAGAAAAAATAAGATTTAAAAAAAAAATCCAAAAGTTTTTTTCCTCAATCTTCTTACAAACAAAGCGAAAATGAATATAGAGCAGTCAGTAAGTAGTCCCAGAATCTTGAAAAGTGCCTGTTGAAATTGAAGATGTAGACCCTAATTTTTTTTATAGCTCACTAAAGAGTAAAACTAAACTGCGTAAAATGTTGGAGTGACAAAAAAGTTCATATGTTGAGTGCCAAGATGCATCACAATGAAACTAGGCCTATTTGTTGAAGATTTTTTATCGGAACTTGGTTGATTTAGTTGTTCTATAGAAATGAGAATTTATTTGCCAAGACACAAGACGTGTTCTCATTATTATCAACATTACATTTGTTTCATAGGTAAAAAAACTGGATCAAAAATAAAGGACATCAGACATACACTTTAATTGTATAATGGCAAGACTAAAGAAACAAAACCATTTTGTCCGGTCCCTAGCTATTGGGGGATTTGTCTATTTTCAGTGTGGGGTGATTTATGGATAATTAATCCTTTCATTTTTTTGGGGGGGTGGTTTTGTTTATTGTAATTGTTATGGACAGTGCGTTTTACTCTCTACTTGAACTACGTAAAGTGTTGACGCCCTCTACGTTAGATCGATCGAGTGCGCTCCAAATTGACTTCTGCTACATTCAATCAACGCAAACCTTCTTTCCGATCTAAAGCTATTTTACCTTCGTTGTATCGGATCTCATTGAATTTTTCAAGAGGTAAGATGGCGCTCAAATTTAGGATAAGATTTTTCAAAATGTTCTTGTTTAAAAAAACGGCGCGGCAAAGCAATGTCGAGTGACGGGACGTCTGTGGACTGCACGTGCAGTGTTCCCTACACCGTTTCGCAGGGGTCTGGTCGGGCAGCGAAGCCGCAGCCGCAGGTGGTGGGCGCGGCGCTGGGTCGTGGTCGGTGTGCATGCAGAGACTCTGGCCAGAGTCAGAGATTGGCGTTGACTGTTGTCATCAATTCGTCAGTGATTTTAGTAATCGGCTCAAACCTAATTTTTTGTCAAATTTTTTCATAACTTTTTTTTGCATATTCTGGTCGAAAGCTTGTGATTCACTCCATTTAATTACCAGATTTCAGATCAAAGTTTGTATTATTTAATTTTAAAGAATATAGATCTAACGACTAACGTTAGTCTTCTAGGCCTAGATCTAACTTCTAAGTTATGACATTGTTATAGAGTGATTAGAGTCTATAGACTCTAAAATGTTAAACTGTTATGAACCGGCTCAAACCGGGAAACCCCTCTGATTCTGCGCGGATGTGGTTTGTGCAGCTCTAACTAAGACTAAAAATCATTGGCGTTGAATGAATGTGAGATCCATTTTATATCAAATTAAATTAGGACTCAATTATCTCTGTTAAAGTCAGTGAGAAAACCCCTCAAGTCACTTAGACCTATGTTTTGCTAGATTCTTTAGCTCAGTAAAGTACTGAAACTTCTGAGAGTATTTATTTTGTTTCCCCATTTTCTGTACGTAGGACCAGTGCATACACCTTTAATTCTAATATCACATCATTCAAAACTTACCACAGTATAAATTTCATATTTTTCCAGAATAGGATGGAGAATGCTTTTCCTGGATTTATGATGGATGACTGTGAGGATGGCAAATATCTTGATGACAAGAACTTTGAGCCAGAGGCCTTTCCTCCTATTGAAGATGACTGCATGCATTGTTTTGACTACATAGATACCGGTTTAGATGTTGACGATGATGATGAGGATGGAATGGAAGATGCTTCTGAGGATGGTGCTTCTGAGCAATGGTCAAAGGAGCTCCACAGTTACAAGCCAGGAGACTTCGACGGTCCTACCCCTGGACCAACAAGAACCCTTGAGGCTGCAGCCAATGAGCTGGACTTCTTCTACTTGATGTTTCCTCCTTCGTTGATTGAGCATCTAACCCAAGAGACGAATCAATTTGCTGAGCAGCAGCGTATCACCAACCCTGACATTCCAAGTTGGAAACCATTGTCAGTAGACGAAATGAAGGTCTTTCTTGGAATGCGGATCTTCATGAGTATCCCTTTCCCGCATGAGCTAGCTCTCTGGGATTCGTCCAACCCTCTTGGTACAATTTGTATGGCAGATGTAATGAGTATGGAACGCTTCAGGGATATCAGTGTGAACTTTTGTGTCAATGATGAAAAGAAGCAACCTCCTGAAGGGGATGCCAACTATGATAAATTGTATGAAGTTAGACCAGTGATAAATGAAGTCTTAGCCAAATGTTTGATGGAGTATAACTCTCATCAAAGCTGCTTGATTCATGCCTCCCATATATCAGACAATCCTGGATTTATTCGCCGCTGGAAACCGTTTAACATGGAAGTATTGATGAGGTCGGACTCTGTAAGTGGATACTGCTGCGAGTTCTTGGTGTACGTCGGAGAGGTGAACCATGAAAATGAGGATGATGAGCCTCAGCCTGAAAAGAGGTTTCCATCACGGATGGTCTTGGAGCTGTGCCAAAAGCTCAAAGGACTCAACCATATCATCACCATGAGTAGTTACTTCACCTCACCTAAGCTTATCAAGACACTACTCAGCATGGACATCCTGGCCCGTGGTACAGTTACCAGGAAACTCAAAGGGTTTCCAAACACCCTTCTCTCTCAGACTCGTGTCGTAAAGCAAGGCGAATCCGCTGTTGCCCAGCAAGGCAGCACGTCTGCTTATGCCTATGCCTGGCAGAACCGGGATGTGATCAATCTCATATCCACGGCAGATGACCCAACAGCTGTGTCATCACTTGAGTGGGAGCGTCGTGGAAAGAAAAGGGCAGTTCCCTATCCTGGTGTCCTAAAAGAGTACAACAAGTGCATGGGTAGAATGGAAAAGCTAGATAGGTCAAGAATAGAGTGTTCCACAGCAAGAGTAAGTTCTCGGTGGTGGGTCTACCTCTTCTGGTGCGTGTTCGACATTGCCATTTTGAATGCATTCGTCTTGATGAGAGATTCCAAGGCCCACCAGAGATCTGCTCCAAATGGGAAGCGTAAGACCCTGAAAATGTTCAAATTCCGACAGAATCTGAGCAAGCAGCTCATGTATCATAAAGAACATGTGGGTGAGAAATAAAAGGCCATCATTAATGTAATCTGAACCATTGTGCTAGGATTTGGGGATTTCTGTATTGGATACTATAGAAGATATTAAATCATTTGATTTTTTCAAAATGCTAGTGAAAGAAGAGGAACTAATTTACTCTCTACTCAGCTTCCAAATTCCTGTTCAATCTTTTTTGATCAGTTTGCTTATTTAAAGTTGAATCTCTTTTTAGGAGGATGAAAACCTTGTAACAAGTTTTAGCCTGTGTGAAAACAGAAGAATCAGAGAATAAGATCAGCAAAGTTTGAGAACAGGTGGATAAACAATAAGAAAGTTATGAGTATTTGAATGTTGAGATCACTATTTCCATGGAGATCCCCCATTTGCAATCTGACCAAGATGTGTTTTGTCTAATTGTACACGGAAAACACCGCAAACCAACTATTTTTGCACATTCTAATGATAAGACAATTCGTCCATGATGTATCATGTGAAACCAGTGGTCATGTCCTCCCATGAAAAGTACATGTTAGCCTGATCGGTGGATGGATTTGATGAAAGATTTTAAGTAAAATAAGGATTATGTACATAAGTAACAAAATAAGTGGGGAAGTTGTACAAGTGTAATATCACACTTCTTGGTTGAAGTGCCTATGGGAAGATGTCCTAAACATCAATGATCTCAGCATTCAAATGCCATAATTTCTTATTGTTTGTCAAATTGTTCTCAAACTTTTGTTGATCTTATCCTTTGATTTTCCCCAGTTGTTAGCTTGTTCCAGGGGTTTCATTCTTCTTGAACACCACAGAAATCTGTAAAAAAGAAAGGGCAAATAACACATGCTTTGCTTTTGTTATAGTATTGCTTAGTTTGACTAGGTGACTATTTGACTTTATACATTGTACACAGAATCAAATTATGCATGTATACTCAATCTTTTTCCTTGACAGAACATGTATGTACCTTGAATTCATTTCATCTTGAATTCAGAAATGTGATGTGGAATTCTGATACTTATATGTAATTAGTAGGTCAATTTTGTTTTGTGATGTGATCTTGGTGCACAGTAAAAATGGTATTTAAAATTGTATACACTGCTGTTCGAGTTCATATACGTAAACTATGTTGTATGTGCTCTGCTGTACTAAACAGCGTTTTTGGTGTATACATTTACCACATCCATCCACTTGAACATGGAAGTAATTTCATCTTGAACTATATAAGAAATGTGGTATGGAATTTAGATATCAATTTGTGAATGTTGGTGATACATACATGGAGGTCAAGGCGAAGGTGGTTTTGCATTTGTGATGTGATGTGATCTTGGTTACCGATTTTCATTTGACACATCTTTTTTTTTTAATGCATGTTTGTGTGTCTTTTTACCAGGGTATTTTTACAATTACAGTGCCAAATATGTGGAAGGATTTTCCTGTGTTTAATAGAAGCAGCTTCGTCTAGCTTGGAGTAAATGGTTTTATATAAACATGTAGTTTTGTGTTGTATTCTAACTCTTTGATATTAAAATGTACTGTATTTTTTCATGAGATTGCCTTTCAAAAAGATTGCCTTATATTTATACCAGTATTTACTTTAACATAAAAGCATTATTTTGTTGGTGAAACTGAAAACTGAAAGTTTATTTGTTTTTTAGTAAATTTTTCCATTCATTAGTGTTTAGTTTTCGTATGCTCTGAACATTAATATTCATATTAGTGCCAAATGACATTGAAGTTTTTAGAAGATGTTTGCATTTTTGTACATCGTCAAATATGTATTTTTGTATTCAAACACTTTATAACATATTTAAGTTTAATAGGATTATGGAAGTGAGATGCATATTTGCCATATAATGATGTGCATCTGTGCCATAAATCACTTTTTACAAACACAATAAATAATTCATACTACCTTCCTTCTTTTCCTCCCATGTTCAATTGTCTTCCACATTAACATACATTGTTTATATATTTTTTTATTAAATCGTGTATTTAAGAGAAGCGGATTTGATATGAAGTGTTGCTATATGTGTTCTTGGTAATGCAACATTTTCTCTTACGGCTGTTGCTCCTCCGCTAATTCATCTGAAGATATCAATGGAGTATGAGGGTTTTGATAGGGCTTTTGGTTCAGAATCATGTGAAGATTAAGATAAGGTTTAAGGCTCAGGTTTCAGTAGGACTACGAGCAATTTGTTACAGGAGCAAATATCATTGAACTGTATTCTCCAAAGCATGTTTTTCATATCCAGCCATTTTTTCCAAGCGCACTGTATTAGTTTTAATGTATAAAGATTAAAATGGGAATTCAACCTCTGTACTGAAATGAATTTTGTGAAATAACTAAGATTTAAAAAAAATGATGGTGAAAATCTGCAATGAGTCGGACCGGTAGAGTTTGTGGCTGTTTAAAAAATGTATTAATGATCACAAATTGGCAATTTGTCAATTGAGACGGAGAGTATTATGGTTGGAATCACCTTTATTGTCATATCGTTCTTTGCAGTCAGATGATACACTCCAAAATAATTATGACTGTTTGACAACCAAAAAAAAGGGTTTTCACACAAAAAAATGGAGGTCATTTTATCTCGCGCAAAATTTTACAAGCAGAAAAAAAGAAGTTTTTACTAAAAAATGAAGCTCATTTTCTCCCGCGTAAAATTTGACAAGCAAAAAAAAATTGAATAAATAAAAATATTTAATATTACTCTGAAAACGGTGGGCACGGGCCGGATGTGCCCCCCCCCCCCCCCCCCCGATCCGCCACTGTGGAGAAAAGAGTAGAAAAGGAGAGATTGGGGACTGTGATGAAGAAGAGGAGATAAGGGACAGAGAGGGAGATATGGGCGGCGGAACATATTTTCGTTTGGGGAGGGGGGGGCAAAGGACAAATATGTAAAAAAAAAATGGGCATTGGTCCAAACGGATATTTTCACCATGAGCTTTTCATTTGCAAGAAGTATGTAGTTGTGTGTTTTGTAGTAATTAAGTTGAACAAAGCCTATTTGAAGTGATTGATGAAATATATATTTAGGCATTATTTTTTTCGCGAGCGAGTGGTTTGGAAAAAAATTCAAATCTGAAGTTGTGAAACTCGCTCTTTGGTCAATATTATGGCGCAAATTATACTGTTAAAGGACATCCTTGTGAGATGTTGCGAGCGCTAATCGCAGGTTCAAACTTTTGGACATTTCATGTAAAAAGACATGAAAAGTCATTCCGATCAGTTTTTGTTATGAAAAATATGTGTATCTAGACTAACTGAATAATTGACGCGAGCTAAAATTTTTAATACAGTGACCAGAAAAGGAATCTGATAAGGACTGCATTTCGTGACTGATATTGATAAATATAGGATACATAATTATCTAACCAATCGAATGTGAGCGCGAACTGAACACTAGTGATATTTGACAACCTAAAAACTGGACATTCTAATCATTAAAAAAGAACAGAGTGGGTGTACCTTACAAAAAATAATTGATGCGAGCTTCCGAAAGGGTATTTTATTATGTAAAAGGGTAGGGGAAGGCGGGGTAAGTTGAGCATAGGCCTATGGGCAAGTTGAGCCACCACCCCCAGGCCAATAATGAATGAGTCAGACATTGTGGTGGTGTCATGTATTTGATGACCCATTACATAACCCTTATCCCCACCACATTGTTTTCAACTTTGATGCAAAAAGTACTTTTTAAAGGGAAAAATACAAATTTCAGCCAAAAAAGTATTAAAAAAAGGGTGTGAAATAGATCAGTGCTTTTTACCCACACACGTCTTTAAATATAAAGAAAAAGGAACAATATTGAATGTTAGTCCAGGTATGGATCTTCATTCTTGTCATAGTCTTTTACATGATGGATGCGTAAGAAATGTGTTGATGTGAAAATATCGCATGAATTAAGTTCGGACTGGGGTAATTTGAGCCAGCCAACATGGGGCAAGTTGAGCCATAGTAATTCTTATGGTAATGTATTTAAAAAAAAACCTTAAAAAGGCATTGATATGCAGGCAGAAAGGAGCAAATTCACATTACAGTTCTTTTACTTTTAGAGGATGTTGGTATTTATAGAGAATTAGCAAGTGAAAAGACAATTAGCAAGTAAAAAAATGACATGCTGCTTCTTCCTGCATACATTTTGTACATAGTTTTTGTGGCTCAACTTACCCCATAAGGTGGCACAACTTACCCCACAGATGGGGTAAGTTGCGCCATTTGACATCGTTTTTTTCAAAGGTCACATTGACTTTCAGTGTGGGGATAGAAAGTTATACATAGGTGAAAAATATTTCCCAAGAATCAAATTTAAAGGCAATAATTTAACTTAAGGTACTTATTTCTACAACATTAGTCATATCATTCTAACATGCAAAAAGTGTCACAACTTACCCCGCTCTCCCCTACATTTCATTTTGAAAAAAAGGCAATGTCCATCTTTAAAAGGGGCATTTTTCCTACTGGTATTCTTTGGGGGGCAAGTGCCCCCCCCCCCCCCCAAGTTCCGCCGCCAAGAAACTAAGGGTGGGGGAGATGGCGCGCGAAAGATTTGCGAATAAGAGGGGAAGCTCACAATTCCCAATTTAAGGAAAATTATTCACGAACACCTAAGAATTTTAAATGCCCTGAAAAGTATCTTCTCAAAAAATTGATACCATATTATGTGGTATTTAACGCTTGGATAATCAAGCGGTATTTTGTGTTACTGTGTTCGTTTTGCGCAAATTAAAGGACAAGTCCATCCCAACAAACAGTTGATTTGAATAAAAAGAGAAAAATCCAACAAGTGCAACACTGAAAATTTCATCAAAATGTAAAATGAGAAAGTTATGACATTTCAAAGTTTCGCTTAATTTTACAAAACAGTTATATGCACATGCTGGTCGGTATGCAAATGAGGAGACTGATGACGTCATCCACTCACTATTTCGACTGTCTCATTTGCATGTCACTGAATTGTGCATATCACTATTTTGTGAAAAATAAGCAAAAGTCATAACTTTCTTATTTTACATCCAATTTGATGAATTTTTCAGCGTTCTGCTAGTTGGATTTTTCTCTATTTCTGGGGTGGACTTGACCTGTAAAGTAAGGCATGCCAGGCATGGCTGTTACTGACCACGTTCTTTTCTCTTCTCTACGAGGTATTATTATTTATTATACATAGTTTGATTGAAGCTTCGAGATATCCTTTCTTCTATTATTTCTATTTCTTGTATCTCTTCCTTCTATTCACCTCTTCGTGTTATTATAGTTGTCGCCGTTTTTGCTGTTGTTCTCCTTATTATTTTTCTTCCTCATCCTTTTCTTCCGTCTCCTCCTTCTCCTAGCTCCTCCCCTTTCTTCTTCTATTTCTTCTCCTTCTTTTCTTCTTTTTCTTCGTTATATTCTTGTATATATTATCTATATACCTTATTTATTGGTAATAGTAAATTCTAATTTTTTTCTTCATTTTTTAAATATGTAAATAGTATAATTTTACCATTTTATTATCTTAATTCTGTATGTCGAGGACCCCACTGGAAATAAGCTTTCGAGCTTTCGTGGGTCATCCTGTGCAAGCCTGTTGCTTGGAAACAGGCCAAAGTTGTGCCGATTTATAAATCAGGTGAAAAAACAGATCCCTCTAACTATCGGCCAATTGCGATTCTTTCATCGGCTTCCAAAATAATTGAAAAACTTGTTCAAATTCAACTTGCTAATCACTTAAAAGTGAACAATTTACTTTCTTCACATCAATCTGGCTTCAGAGAAAAGCACTCAACCATCACTTCTCTTATAAGAGTCACTGATGAATGGCTTCACGCTCTTGACAATGGTTTATACACTGGAGTGGTTTTCATAGACCTCCGTAAGGCCTTTGACACCGTTAACCATTATATTCTGTTTGATAAACTCAAATCTCTTGGAGTGTCAGAGTCTAGTCTTACATGGTTTAAAAGTTATATGAACAACCGTAAAATATGTACTTGTATAAATTCTACTGTCTCTGACTTAATAGATATACAATACGGTGTGCCTCAGGGCTCAATCTTAGGGCCACTGCTCTTTACTATATATATTAACGACATCATAGAAAATGTCGATCGATGTACTATCCATCTTTACGCAGATGATACTGTCCTTTATTTTTCCCATAAAAATGTAAGAAATGTCGAAGATATACTGAACACACAGTTAAACCATATTTATAAATGGATGTGTTCTAATAAGTTGAGTTTAAACTTTGATAAAACAGAATGTTTGTTGATTGGATCCCGCACTATGTTAAATAAGTGTTCCCCACTTCAAATAAGTATACAGGGAAAGTTAATTCAATCGAAAGAAAGTGCTAAATATCTTGGAGTGGTTATTGATCAGCAGTTAAAATGGGACAAACATATTGAATACTTGACTGAAAAGGTAAGCAAACTCGTAAGTTTTTTGGGCCGTCTTCGACACAGTTTTAATAAGGATAGCTTGAAATGTATCTACCAATCAATTATTCTTCCTATTTTTGACTATGCTGATGTAGTGTACGATTCTAGTAACAAAAAATGTGTTACACAATTGCAAAAGTTGCAAAACAGAGCTGGAAGAATAATACTTGGGATAAGTCCATTCAAACATATATCGAACTGTAATATTCACCAAATATTAAATTGGGAATCTTTGGAATGTCGTCGACAAAAACATATAAACTCCATGGTTTTCAAAATAATTCATGATCTCAGTGCCCCTTACTTAAAAGATTATTTTAATACTATTTATTACAACTATTCCTTACGCTCAAGTGGAAACTTATCTTTACCAAAGCCACGTACTGAATCGTGTCGTCGAATGTTTTCATACCGTGGGGCCTCGCAATTTAATTCTTTACCTCCTTCTATAAAATTATCTCCCAATTATAATACATTCAATAGGACACTTAATGACCAAATCCTGAAAACTATTTCCCTTTAAACCAAAGTTCAAACATATAACTTTGGGCACTTTTGGGTGGGTGGTGGGAGGGGTTAGGTACTCGATTTTTACTGTAGGGTGGGATGGGGTGGGGTCGCTGTTCTTTCTCCCTTTAGCTGATATTGCCTTTATGTTACACAAATTTGTTAATGAATTTATTTTTGTAATATGAATTTCATGTTTATTTAATATATCTGGACCCCTCGGCAGAACAGTTGTGCTGTAATGGCTCAGCTGAGTAGGGCGATCCATCTAATGTTATTTTTATCATGTATTATATTTTGTTGTAATTTTATATGTATTGTTTTTATATTGGAAAATAAATTCAAATCAAATCAAACCAAATGCTACTGTATATATGTTTTGGTGACTTGCCAAAATAAAATCAATCAATCAATCAATGATTGAATCCAGGGCCCCGTACCGTAACACAAAGCTTAGCAATGATCGTAGAACATTTTTCTACGATTGATTGCATTGACTACAATGTACAATCAATCGTAAAAATCAAGCGTACGATCAATCGCTAACGTTTGTGTTACGGGACCCAGATATGATAATCCTACATGAATTCGTCAACATATTTGAAAACTCCTTTTCAACGATATTAACTTTAGAATTCATACTAAAAGTGTTTATTAAAAGATTATAATATTATTAGGTTATCGAAAGTCGGTCTAATAAATTGTGGTCACTAATTGGATCGAAAGTTTCTTTCTGATAAGAATGAATTCTAAAGCTATTAGATTGAACTTCAATCCATTCCAGAGTCCCTGATCGCAATAAATACAAGGAATTTAGAGAGTACACCAGTCTTGTAAATTCTAATTATAGGGCTTACATTTACCAGTGAGAATATGATTTCATGGCAGAATTTTAGCTCCAATTATGGAAAATAGATATTAGAAACAATGGAAAGAGGGGAGGACAAAAATGAAAAAGAGCACAATCAGCTTCACTTTCTGACTTAGCTTAGGCTCGGTTCGAGCTTTAATAAAAGAAGGGGAAAAAGCATACTACGAAAGAGGAGAGAGAGGCAGAGTATAATGAAAACAGAAGTCCTTCTGTTGGAGGGGTAACGGAACGGTTTTGAAAGAATGGGGACTGCGTGTGCGAGGCTGACCATGCATGCATACCAACGGCCACGCCCCCGCCCGCCCAGAGGCGTCGATCCTGGGGGGCAGGGGGGCGATCGCCCCACCGTGAATGAAAATATTGGGGGGCAAACATATCGTTTTGCCCCCCCCCCCAATAATTCCGCATGTGCAAAAAATAAAATAAGATTGTAATGTTACACAGAAATCAGCAAGCGAGATTGAGATACACAACTCGTTCTTTATCTAAAATCGTGCTCAAAATGTCCAATTTTCAGATTGGAATATAAAAAATTTTTAGCTCGCGCTCGCATAATTTCTGTAGCAAAACCCATACTTTTCATGATTAAATAGGTGAATAGAATGTCCCTTTTTCAGTTCTAGACCTCAAAAGAAGTCCCACTTTGATTTGCAATAATCTTTTGTTGGATATATATCTTGTTCTTTATTAAAAACGTCCATTAAACTCATTTTTTTCAGATCGAAATATCAAAATTTTCAGCTCGCGCTTCGCGCTCGCATCTATTGTTTTTTAGATACCCATCTTAATCATTAGTACCAAAAATGCTTAGAATATCAATCTTTCGGGTCAGAATATAAAGAAATTTCAGCTCGCGCTTCGCGCTCGCATTAATTTTGTTGTTGAGATATGTGTCTCTATCTCATGAGTCATATATATATATATATAGGCATATGTGTGTGTGAGTTTGTTTGTTTTGTGTGATCGAGTGCCTTTGGAAAGTTGATTCATGTTTTTGCCCCCCCAATCTGAAAAATGGATCGACGCCCCTGCGCCCGCCCCCAGGTCGAAATTCCAAGTAGCGTTCATTAGGAAACCAACATAAGATTTTTATTGGTTTTTAATGGTTTCTGATGGTTTATAATGGACAATAGCATATCGATCAGAATTTCCATTTCACTCAGAGTCACATAAACCATCTATAACCCAAAAAAAAACACCTTACCCTCATGGTCCAATAAAACCAATAGGCATAGATCATCAGACTGTTGGTCCAGTAAAACCAATATAGGCATTGATCATCAGAATTTATTGGTCCAGCTAGGCCAATCCAAACAACTGTTCAGACTCTATTGGTCCAATATAGAACCAACATATTTAATATGCGAATGTTTTTATTTTACCTTTGTGATTGTTTATTATAATTCAACTAGTAAATAAGCTAACCCCTTCGACTTTATTGCTGATAATTTCTTTATATATACACAATTTACCGCGACAAATATAACTGGATTTAGATAATGATGATGATGATGATGATAATGATGGTGACAATGATGATGATGATGATGATGATGATGAGGATGATGATGATAAGATCGTCCTGCTGGGCGCAAAAAAAATCACAGGATTTTCAGTAGGTTGTCCCGGTGGCTTTATTATACAAAGCATTGTGCATGCTGATTTTCTATAGCTCTTTCGATCGCAAGCTAGTGCAGAAAAAAATAAGAACGTGCAATTTCACTTTTAAAAATATACCACTTACAACAACAAGTCAAGGACTCTCAGGCGCGGTTCTAATTATAGACTAAAAGTTTTTTTTTTGGGGGGGGGTTCGGTTTCTGGGGGCTTGAGAAATTTTCGACGTTGGTTTATTCAATCAATACAATGAAAATAGTCTATTGTGGGTATAATTATGACCAAGCCGCTACAGTCCCCCTTCCCCCATAAAGATATTTCTAATCACATTTTCAAAATGATTGTGAATTTTTCATCTACAACATTTCATGCATCAGGGCCTGATGGGTGTTAAAGATATACGGGGCATTTAACGGAGGGCTTTTAACGTTAAAAGCCTTGTAGGACTAGTTACCAGGAAACGGGTTTGTGTTGTTACTCTCTCCAGGCGTTTTTTTTTTAAGAGCAATATTCTCAAAATTTAGAGAGTTTGAATGTAAAAAGGTATAATAAAGCATGGCATGAGATAGGGGTTTAATGTAAATGACAACTCTTAAAAAATATTACGAGCGAATGTGGTGACCAGAGAGAAAAATTTTAAGTAAAACTTTGCATTTTGAGCTCTTTATGAACTTTCAAATAAAGAATGTACATCCAAAACACTAATCACTGAATGGGATACTCAACAATATAGGCTGCAAGAGAATCACTGCCCTGTATACCACAAAAGTCTATCGACACAATATAATAGAGAATAAAGTCAAATCATTACATGTTGCTTCTATCATGGGACGGGGGCAGGGGGCAATTGCCATGAAAATATTGGAGATGCGTTTATGAATCTATTGCAACTTGAATGTGTTTGAAGAAACATCTGAAAGCACTATAAAATCATCACACCTGACATAAAAATACTATTGAACATCTATAAAATTGTATTTTTGTGTGAGTGTGCTTCACTTGCAGGACTGACCATACATAATGCCCCCGCTCCTCCCCCCCCCCCCCCCCCCCCCAGGTCGAAATTCCAAGTAGCGTTCATTAGGGAACCAACATAAGATTTTCATTGGTTTTTAATGGTTTATAATGGACCATAGCATATCGACCAGAATTTCCATTTCACTCAGAGTCACATAAACCATTTATAACCAAAAGAAAAACACAAGACCCTCATGGTCCATAAAACCAATAGGCATATAGACCATCAGACTCTTGATCCAGCATAACCAATACTAGGCATAGATCATCAGACTCTATTGGTCCAGCTAGGCTAATTCAAACAACTGATCATACTCTGTTGGTCCAATAGAACCAACACATTGAATATGCGAATGTTTTTATTTTTACCTTTGTGATGTTTATAATTTAAATAGTATAAGCTAACCCCTTCGACATTTTATTGTTCATGATTTCTTTATAATACACAATTAACCGCGACAAATATAACTGGATTTAGATAATAATAATGATGATGATGATGATGACGATGACGATGATGATGATGATGACGATGATGATGATGACGATGATGATGATGGCGATGATGATGATGATGACGATGATGATGATGGCGATGATGATGATGATGATGATGATGGTGACAATGATGGTGATGATGATGATGGTGATGATGATGGTGATGATGATAAGATCGTCCTGCTGGGCGCAAACAAAATCACAGGATTTTCAGTAGTTTGTCCCGGTGGCTTTTTTTTTCAAGCATTGTGCATGTTGATTACCTATAGCTCTTTCGATCGCAAGCTAGTGCAGAAAAAAATAAGAACGTGCAATTTCACTTTTAAAAATATACCACTTACAACAACTACTCAAGGACTCTCAGGCGCGGTTCTAGACTAAAAGTTTTTTTTTTTTTGGGGGGGGGGTTCGGTTTCTGGGGGCTTGAGAAATTTTCGACGTTGGTTTATTCAATCAATACAATGAAAATAGTCTATTGTGGGTATAATAATGACCAAGCCGCTATAGTCCCCCTCGTCCCCCTTCCCCCATAAAAAAAATATTTCTAATCACATTTTCAAAATGATTGTGAATTTTTCATTTACAACATTTCATGCATCAGGGCCTGATGGGTGTTATAGATATACGGGGCATTTAACGGAGGGCTTTTAATGTTAAGGGGGGGTGTAGGATAGTTATCAGGAAACGGGTTTGTGTTGTTACTTTCTCCAGGCGTTTTTTTTTTAAGAGCAATTTTCTCAACATTTAGAGAGTTTGAACGTAAAAAGGTATAATAAAGCATGGCATGATATGGGGTTTAAATGTCAATGACAACTCATAAACATATTACGAGCTAATGTGGTGACCAGAGAGAAATTTTTTTAAGTAAAACCTTGCATTTTGAGTTCTTTATGAACTTTCAAATAAAGAATGTACATCCAATACACTAATCACTGAATGGGATACTCAACATATAGGCTGCAAAAGAATCACTGCCATGTATAGGGCCTACCACAAAAGTCTATCGACACAATATAATAGAGAATAAAGTCAAATCATTACATGTTGCTTCTATCATGGGACGGGGGCAGGGGGCAATTGCCATGAAAATATTGGAGATGCGTTTATGAATCTATTGCAACTTGAATGTGTTTGAAGAAACATCTGAAAGCACTATAAAATCATCACACCTGACATAAAAATACTATTGAACATCTATAAAATTGTATTTTTGTGTGAGTGTGCTTCACTTGCAGAAATCTGCATTATGTAATTTGGCGAGCGCGCCGTAAATTTTGGACTTTGTTTTTACCCCTTCTCGCCAGTATGATCCGAAACTTGTTCGACACTTAATTCTGACTCTAAACTATAGAGTGTTTTAAAGTAGCCTCAATCATCAGAGAGTACATAATGTAGTGACAGAGCGATGATACTGAGAAAAATATCAAGGAATTAAGGGGGGAAAATATCGAATTTCGGACAGTTTTAAGGTTAAAACTTAAAGTTTATATGGCATAGTATAATTCATGGTGGGTGAAGTCCCGGGGTGAAGTTAATTTTAAGAAAAAAATTGCAAGGCACTGAAGAACTAGGCAATCTACTACATGTATATTGCAGGAGATCATTGACTTCCTATACTCGCACTTTAAGATAGCATATTCTGTATTTACATGTTATTTTGCGAGGAAGTGTTTAGCGACCAAGCGAGAAAATTTTCGAATTTGAATATAGTAAAAACTTTGCTTCATAGTTAGAGCACTTATAATATGGTGACATGATGAATGGAATGGAATACTGTATCATTATTAAGAACCTATCCCATCCACATTTATATAACTTCTTTTTGTTTTTATTGTAGTCAAATAATTTTTTTTTTAGAGGGGGGGGGGGGCTTCAGTCCCCAAAGCCCCGGCCCCCTATAAAACCGCGCCCGAGGACTCTTTAAAAAAGATAAAACGCTAGCGCGGGGCCGCGAAATCGTTTTTAAAGGGATGGTCCAGGCTGAAGATATTTATATCTCAATGAATAGAGTAAAATTCACAAAGCATGCGCAAAATGCTGAAAATTTGATCAAAATCGGATAACAAAATTATAACGAAGTCATTGAATTTTAAAGATTTGCATTATTCCATTGATTGAAACAGTTCTAGGCATGTCTTTATGAATATTCATTAGGTGGGCTGATGATGTCATATCCCCACTTGTTATATGAAATTAGGTTTATTCAAAAATTTTCTACCAAGAACTAAAACCATATGGGATATAGACACTAGACAACTGATTAAGTGCATTAGTTATTGCCGCATAATATTTCATTATAATGGAGACACATCATTTACACATACATGAAATAATGAAACATTTATGATTTCATGTAATAACATAAGATAAAGAAAGTGGGCCGGGGATGTGGCATCATCAGCCCACCTATATTCATGACGATGTACATAACTGTTTTCACAAAATATTGGTAAAATGTAAAATTCAATAACTTCGTTATTTGTTATCCGATTTTGATAAAATTGCTCTGTGAATTTTACTCTATTTATTTAGATATAAATATTTTCAGCCCGGACCATGCATCCCTAGATGGGCCGGGGGGGGGGGGGGGGGGGGGGGCATGCATGAGACTAAATCGATTACAATGGTCATTTTTACGATTTGTACATGTTTATTTTAATGGGGGAGGCTGAAGCCACCACTCCCCCTGGATTTGTTGCAGCTAGCTGCAGAAGGAGTTTTCAAATGATGAAAGCTCTTGAGAAAAGGAATTTAGGATCTAGGAGGCCATAAAAAGAAGATCAGTGGAGCATATAGCTAAAATCGTATAAAATGTAAGTTGTCAAAGACTACGATGTGCCGTTTTGTAACTGCCAATTTGTTAAAGAAAAATATAGTTATTTATTAATGATTTTAAAAATATATTACATAATTTTTTTTTATCAAACAAATTAATATAATACTTTTTATATTTTATTTATCTTTTTTTGTCATAAAAAATATTATTTAGAAATAAAATAGGAACAAAATTTTTGACGTCACTATTAGGTTACAAACCGAACGACCTTGCCAATCAATGTACGTGCAAAGGGCATCTTGGGTAAATAATCACGATACCAAATTCGTGCCGAACAAGATCTGTAAAATGGCGACCATTACTCTCAGGAAATGTGCTCTTACCGCCGCCCGCAGATGCTTGTTCAGCCAAAGTTCAAGAGCTATGGCAGCTGGAGGAGGTAATTTCTTACTTTGTTATTATCAATTAAAAAAAAAGAAGGATCTTTGCTTGTTCTGGTCGGTATTTTGTTGCACAGTGCGGTGTTGGGTTTGAAAGTGGAAACGCCGGGCGGTGCGATGCCGGCCAACGCACGCTGAAGAACCGTGTCGGCCTGTTTGCAGTGTTATGTGCACTGACTGAGCCTGAGCTGTGATGAGTGTCGGTGCACACAGAGCAAAAAAATTCGCCCTTTTCACCACATTCACACAGCCAAAAACGGTCATGGTTTTGAGGGAAAGATCAAAGTTCAACACATTTCTGACATATGATCCCGTTTTCCAAATTTAATAACTTTGGTATCAAATTAAAGAGAATAAAATGCTCCAAAAAAATGAAATAGTAACCTTTTTAGGCCTAGCCCTAGGCAACATTTTGTTTTTGGTTAGGCCTAGCCAGGCGGCTTCTAGAGAGTAAAAATCATTTACTAACGTAAGGTCACTCTCATACGAAGCCAGGGCTTCCGTCATATACTTTTGCGTGGACCACCAAAAAACCTGAAACTTTCGCCCCCGAAATTTCTACTTTCTTTCTAAAACTAAAGATCTAGGCCTAGCTCTAAATCATGTACATGGGATAAAACTTCATTTCCGACATTTCTACGCTCTCGTTGTTATTTTTGAACAAGAATTCATCAAAAAAAATGAGAGAAATATTGTGTAAAGACGGAAGAGACTTGCCCGATGTTTACGCCGCCATCTTGTTTCCTATTGTTCTTCGCCAACGTTACAGACGCGTACTCTCTATGAAGCCTGGGACGGGATAGCATTGGCCCACACATACCGAGTATTTCGGAGACAACAATGTTGCTCCAAATTACTCGTTCTCTTTAGCCTTTTGAGCCCAAACTTCACTATAAAATGTGCTACAATAATTGGTTGCATTTTTTAGCTGAAACTTCTTTGTTTTTATGTTACAATAAATCTTTAAAATATTAAAAGTAGAAGAGCGTTTTACTTACAGTTACAGATGTTATTGTCGCCATCTTGTCTTCTTTGCGAGTGCATCCTAGCGATGCGACACGTCTATAGAGGGCGGCAAAATCATGAGCAGTGGCAACTTAGATTTTTTTAAATACTTGCATCGGCCTATAAATTTCATGAATCATAAAATACTTGAATCGGCTGTTAAATATCATGAATTGTTTATTATGATATTTATCGGCCGATGCAAGTATTGTACGATTCATGAAATTTATTTTTGTTATTGTCGCCATCTTGCCGTCTTTGTTATCATAGCCTAGCTACAAGACGCGAATGAGGCGACAACATCATGAGCATAGTGCTAGATAAAAAAATACTTGCATTTGCTGATAAAATATCATGAATCTCACCTCAATGCTAAAATACCCAGCACGCTAGACCAGTTGAAGCGCTATGTTGAACGAAGGGCAGGGGATGTTGAATCTCGGCTTTGAAATATGGCTATACAGTTCAAGATTTTATGAATTATTGAGATAGAATTTGAAAATGAACATTGCAATTAGAATAGACAAATATATTTGAAGGACAAGTCCACCCCCAACAAAAAGTTTATTTGATTAAAAAGAAAAAATCCAGCAAGCATAACACTTAAAATTACATCAAAATCGGATGTAAAATAAGAAAGTTGTGACATTTAAAGTTTTGCTTAATTTCACAAAAAAGTTATATATATGCACATCCTGGTCAGTATGCAAATGAGGAGACTGATGACGTCATCCACTCACTATTTCTTTTGTATTTTATTATATAAAATATGAAATATTCTAATTTTGTCCTCATTGTCAAGTGAAATAATTAATTCTTGTCTGAACATGTGGAATTAGTATTGTTTAATACTATATGGTTTAGTCAAGTTGTCCTTGTCAAATCTGTAAAAAATGAAAGATTGTACAATTCAAACAATGAAAAACAAAATGAATAGTGAGGGACATCATCGACTGTCTCATTTGCATGTCACTGAGTTGTGTATATATATCACTGTTTTGTGAAAAATATGCAATACTTTGAAATGTCATAACTTTATTATTTTACATCCGATTTTGATTAAATTTTCAGCATTATGCTAGTTTGATTTTTCTCTATTTATTAAAATCAACATTTTTCTGAGGTGGACTTGACCTTTAACAAACATTGTTGCAAATATCATTTTGTGAAAAGAAATTTTAGAACAAAAAATATTGCAGAAAAGCTTTTAAACATGTCGAATCTTGGGCATGGTACTCTAGTTATTTACATATACTAAAAGAAATTGTACCAGTGACATGTAGTGTACTGTGCAGATGATAGAGGTCCGTTTGTTAGTAACAAACGGACCTCTATCATCTGCACAGTACACTACATGTCACTGGTACAATTTCTTTGAGACCGATGGACTGCTGAAATAAGGAAATGCATTTAAAATTCACATAGAGTAAAGTTCCCAAATATAAGACACTTAAGCATAATTGGACCAAAACATAAATACAATCATTTAATCAGATAGAATTAATGTGTAGATCTAGTCAAAGACTTTGATAATCAACCGTCTGTTTAATATCATGTGTCAAATGATATTGTCATTTGATATGTTGTTAATCAAGTAGGACTATGGAAATAAGATTACCGAGCAGGATTTCTCAATTTTCTTGCTGGAATTTATCAACCCTTAGTGTGTTTTTTGTGATTTTTAGTTACTTCGCTGACTTGAATAGTAATGTAAAGATTCCTGCGGGAGGTTTAAAAAAAAAAGCGTTGAGGGTGTTCTAGCCATGCTTGAATGCCATCACTCACAAGATATCTCTCGTGATCTGACCAATGCGATGATGTGTTACACGTGTACGGAACCACACATAATTGAGCAGTGTGATTATTAGTCACACTTCAAATGGGGGCATTGTGGTCTCTTTTTAATCTGAGGGGATGTGGGTTTGATTCCCAGCCAGCAAGAAATTCACCCTCATTGTGCTTCACTCAACCCAGGTGAGGTGAAGGGGTACCCGGTAGGAAGAAATTCCTTGAATCCTTCAGCGCCTATTTGGCAGCACACCTAAAGCCGGGGTGATAATAGCAGCGCTATCTATCCTTGGGGGGGAAAAGGCGCTTAATAATTCCAGGTATTATATTATTAAAAATCTTTCTGAAACACTCCCTGGCATTTACTGTAATGTGTATTAAGGATTCATCTTCTATATTGCTTTATTTCCTTTTTTTTTGTCTTTCAGGTATCCCTGACAACTTTGAACATGCCACAGGTTTAGAGAAGAAAGAACTTGAAAGGATAAAGGCAGGAGACGCAGTAAGTAAAAATATTCTTTTGAGCCAATATTTTAATCAAGTAATGGCAAAACTTGCTCTGTTTACATGTACTTTGATCCAAATTGCTGCATATTGTGCAGCCTTACATGTACAGTCCGACCTCTCTTATCTGGACACGTTGGGACCAGCACCAATCCGGATAAGGGATTTAACCGGATCTGGGAGACCCAATATTAATACACGCAGCTGCCTCCCCAACAGCGGTAGCTAGCTACGTGTAATATATTGTAGTAGGCGTACAGACAGTATTCACTGCAGTGTCAGTGCAAATTATAGGCAGTATTTTTACGGAAAAGAACTGATCGATGGCCAAAACTCTTGAATGATTTACCTGCTAAAATGATTGAGGTATACACCGAGCAAGGCGAGCATACCTCGAAAGAAAGAGAATGACTCTATGAAACTAAGTTTTACAATTAGATCATCGCGGCGGGTATCGCAGCTTTTCAATGTCAGCCATTATAACTGTAAGCTCAAACATGATACATGTAGATGGCGCTGTACGTATTGAGGCCTATAATGCTAGCTAGCGAGACATGTGTTGTTTTTCCCCCAGGAACTGAAAAGAGATCGTGATGAAATGTTTGCGCTGTGCCCTGATTTACTGGAAAATTATCCTGTCTAAGTTCTTTCGGTAATTTGGGCAAGATCACTGAGATGTTTTATGAAAAATAATGTTGTAGGTACATTGTAGACTATATTGGAAAATATATGTAATCAAAGTGAGTTTGCATATAGGATTGAGTTTAGATTGAAATCTCATTTCCCCACATACTAGATTGAATTGGAAAAAAATCTTGGCAAGTGTGCGTCCGGATAATATAGAGATCCGGATAAGGGGAGGCCGGATAAGAGAGGTCGGACTGTAGTTAAAACACTTGTAGGTTCATGTAGTCTTGTGTTAGGAGGAAGGCAAGGGCAGCATCTTTAGGCGCGTCAGTGCAAACCTCCTTCATCTGTACAATAGCACTGGGGACTGCTCCAGAAAATTTTAACATCTAGCGCTACACCATCCGACCATCGTCCCTCAAGACAAAAGGATGCCGATGACGAACCCATAGTTTGCTTGATGATATAGCTTTAATTCTCTCTTTCTCTCCTTGTTGAATAGGATCCGTTTCAGCTCAATGTGAGGAGAGTGGCTGCTGGCACCAAAGATAAACCAGTCGAAGTCACATCTGCTTTCCAAAAGAGAATAGTAGGCTGTATCTGTAAGTATCTTATACACATCTTTTTTTACCTTGAACTTTGTTTCAATGAAATATTTTGAAAAATGTATCATCAATGATGCTCGGAGAATGAAACATCAGAGGAAAACAGATGATTTTGTCAGATGCACACAGCACGTCTATTTGTCATGTGTTTTAAATTTCACGAATCACCATTTTCTCAGAAAGTTGAAAAAAAATAAATGATAATAAAAGATAATAGTAATATAATAATAATAACAATTATATTAACTATGAAATTACCTTACCTGTACAATTCATTATTCTTTCAGACAGTTTATGTCTTGCAAGATTCTTAGAAAATGTTTTTAGTCATAATACACATGTACATGTACCACTATCAGTTGAAATTAATGGAAATGCCTTACCTGGCTTTCTTTGCTGGATTTTCACCAAACTGTCATTAGTATTTAACCCATGCCAAGCAAAGGTGGTGTATAGGAATTGGCAATGAACAGACAGGCTAGTCAGTCGGTTGGTCTGTTAAAAATATTTTGGATGGTAACACATGTACTATTTCATTTTCTGTCCAATGCTCATGAGACTCTGTGTAGTATTTATTGTGATAATGATAATAACTTTAATGTGTGAATTGCAGCCTTAATAGACTTTGATTATCACTATAAATGTAACTACCCCCCCCCCCTTTTTTTTTTTTATATAAATACATTCAGTTTTTAATGGAACAAATTTAAACAAAAAAATTGGGATTCTGATTTTTCTTAGACTGACTGCTAGGTAGGCTTAAACAGGGCAAGGTCACTTTTCTATAGGACACATTTCTTTTTTTTTGTACAGCACAAGTGGGGAACAAACATCCAAGGCCAGTATAAGAGGGGGCATTGAGGCCAAAAATTGGGCACCCTGATGGTCTTGGATAAGTTTGAGCCCTGTGCCTAAATTATTTGTAAGAATCTATTGAATTTTTTTAGTCTCATATGGATGAGCTTATATGTTAAAGGCATTTAATCACTCTTCAAAAGACCTGAGGGTCATCTCTTTCTCAATAATAAGAAGTAGCATTTTCACTTTTTAATTTTTGTGTGTAAAATTTGCTCACTTGCTCGTTTTCTACTCCTCTCCCCTATCTCTATTTCTTTCTCATCCATCATTCCACTATTACCCTCCTCATTTCATGTTTTTATTTTGCTCGCTTCCTCTCCCTTCCACATTTCTCTGCCTTCCCTCACCCACGGTCTGTTTCTCTTCCCCCTTGCTATCCATGTCACCCCCCCCCTTTTTTTTCTTCCTCACCTCCCTCATTACCTCTCTCTTTCTTTCCCTCTCCATTTTCCCTCTTTCTCCATTCTCCTGTTTCTCTTGACTTTCCCACCCCCTTCCAATTCCGTTCACCCCTCTATCTCTCACTCTCTCTCTCATGCTTTATACAGGTGAAGAAGAGCAGACACACATCAACTGGATGTGGCTGTATACCGGTGAACCTCAGCGATGCGAGTGCGGCCACTGGTTCAAGCTAGCGGAAGTGGAAGGTATAGCCGCCGCCGCACATTAACCCTCGTACCAACGGCAACACCAACAATGAATAAACCAGCCAGTACCCCCATCCGTTGTTCATACATCCTCATGGTCTAATCAAAACACTGAAGTTTTCTTCCAGAAACCAGATCTTACAAATTGCGATAATCGAACATGTTTGATGTGAATTACCACAGCGGTTGGGGGTACGCTCAATTGTAATAATTATATATAGCAAACAAGATTTTATTGAGAAAGAAAAAGAGTTTGTGGATTTTTTTTGTGTTCGTTTTGTTCGATTCTACAAATGTAGGCCCATTTTGATGAATAAAAGGGGAATTTGGAAATTTGACTTGGGGTCAAAGTAATAATTTGCTGTGGTTGCAAACCATTTCCAGTGTATCATATTTATTCAGCATTGATGAAGTATGAAAATTAACATGAAAATGTACAATATGTTTTGTTGTAAAGTCTTGTCTGGTTGGGGTTGATAGTTCTACAGGAGTTCAAAGCAAACGATTTGAGCTATGATCGATAATCCCACCAAAAGTAACGAGTGACTTTACTAAATCGAGTTGTTGCAATTTTTATCATTTTGTAAAGTAATAATCAATTTATCTCCTTCTTCCTCTCAATCACACATGTACATCAGAATCTGTTTCATTATTAACCACTATTACTCGGCAAAACTTTGCAGCTTTTAAAAAATCAACATAATGTTCTATTTATCATATTCAAAAGCATTTTTTTCTGAGTACAAGTCAAAATGGAAATATGATCTATTCTATTAGAAGTAAACCTTTGTCTTTGATGTCATAAGCAGTCCTCTTTAATGTACGACTTATATGTTACCTCAGAAATGATACAAATTAGATTTGTTTATGTTTGGAGGAAGTGATGGATTCTATGCGTGAATGCTGAAATGGATTTAAAAAGGAGGACTGCATTGGGCAGGCAACGGTTTTGTTAAGCCTTGTAATATATGTGGTTTAATTAAACCTTGTTGAAATTATTCTTTTTCTCAGTTGGTGTTGTCCTTTCCAAGTGTTTGCATGAATACTGAATGCTTGAATCAAACCCTAATTCAAAAGAAACCAAACCAAAACCCAAGGATAGAATCGATATTGATTGAAATAGTAAACGTGAGAGGATCAAAAGGAGTAAAAGGAGTTTTATCAAACTCGGTTTTAAATGAGAGAGCTATGGAATTTTGAAAAGTACTTGCTTTCTTTATGGGGATCCTCAAATTGGCAAACATGCATCAAAATGAATGATTTTGTGGGCAACTCTTTTTTTATATACAAATTTTCAGATTTTTACCATTATCTTTCATGCCGCATCTTGCCTCCTGAACACAAAATATTTCATGGGAAACTTCAATGCACATATTTCCAGGTCGGGGGAAGATTTTTTTAATTGTATAAAATAGAGGAGGAAAATCTGAAAATACGTGTTCAAAATAATAGGAGAGTTTTCCACAAAATCATCCAGTTTGAAGCATACCGGTATTTGCCAAATTGAGAATCTTTATAGAAAGTGTTGCAAGACATTTCAAGCCTCAATAACGCTCTTATTTTATAACAATTTTGGTTATACTTGTTTTAAATTGCTTCTCTCGTTATACTTTCTCCAATAAGATCGATTCTCTTCTTGGATTTTGGTTTCCTTTTATCATCTGATATAAAATAAATATGGGTAGCCAATCGATCATAAACGCATTATAAAAAGCCATAATTTTTCTGAAGTGAGCCAAATTATTTCGCTGCTTTCAAAGTAAAGATAGAACATAGTATTTAGTATTTGAGCAATTCCATTAAGTACATGTTTTTTTTTTTTATAACATTGGACATTTCTGAAATTATTTCGTTGTATTATTATTATGAAAAAAATTAACGCTATGAAATTATCATGCCATGAGCTATGAGTGTAATGATGCAAACGTGGAGAAGAATGGGGATTGGCACATCTTTAAATAGTAATTTAATGGAATTTGCTTTGATATTTGTGGTCAAGTGGATAAGAGGGGGAATCAGGATGAGGAAGGGGAGAAAGCAAAGGATGAGGAAGGAGCAGAGTGGAGAATGAGGGATCGGTAGAACGGAGAGTGATATTTAGGGAGGACCAGAGATTGGGAAGAATGATAGAGTCAGACTGATGAATAAAAAGCACAGCAATTGTTTATTAAAGGAGAATGAAACCTTTGGAAGAAGTAAGCTTATTTGAAAAAGCAGAAAATCAAAGAACTAGATCAGCAAACCTTTTATCAACATTGGACTTGCAATGTTATGAGCATTTGAATGCCAAGAACACTGAGATTTTTCTGTCGGCCATGCAAACAAGATGTGTGATGTCACACATGTACAACTCTCCCTTTATGACAGTGAAAATATACCCCAAAACATCTCGTTGTAATGATATGACAAAGACCATTATATGTTAGGAAACATTTTCATCATATCCTCTCTTTAAAAAGAGAATCTATTGATGACTGTAAGAGATATTTTGTTAGTAAAAAGTAATGTGGAAGGTATGTACATGTATGTATGACATCACAGATATTGGTTGTGTTGAAAATAGGAAGATTCACATAGCTTTTGTGATCTCTATATTCAAATGCTCATATCCTCCAAACCATTCAATTTTTACATACCTGGGCCCCGTCTTACAAAGAGTTATGATTGATCCAATCAATTAACTCTATGGAAATCCATCAGTGTCATAATTTTTTCTAAAGGAAATTTGCCCAATGACCTTTGTAAACAAAGAGAAGCAAACTGAATTTTCAAGAAAACAATGCATGAATATACATCATAATTAGAAAATATTTTGAACAAACATGCATAATAGATGTTAACGTTGCTGGCCGTCCATAGTTGTGATTGATTGGATCAATCGCAACTCTTTGTAAGACGGGGCCCTGTTGTTATTTTGCATCTAATTTAATTGGTTCAAGGGTTACATTCTTGTTTAATACCACAAGAAGTGATTAGCAAAGACGACTCGAGGCATTAAACTATTGTCTTAGATGATAAAAAAGAAAGCTAACATGTATTCAAAACCACACACACCCCATTTATTGAGACCATTAAGTCACTATACTCTCCACTTAATATTTGAGGGGAAAAATTAATTATTCTTATGATTTATTTGCTTATTCCCCTTTGTAAAACGCAGCGTTGATGTATTGATACTGCAAAACGTTCACAAAACTTTTTATTACTACGTCAGTACATGAGGTTTCGTTAGGTAAAGAAATAATGAAGGAGAGGAGAAAGCTATTATAATACGTGTTAAATTTAATAATATTTGTGTGAAGGCATGGATAGAGTGGTCAAAGTATTTAAAGGAGAATGAAACTCTTGGAGCAAGTTAGCTTTTGTGAAAGCAGAAAAATCAAAGAATAAGATCAACAAAAGTTTGAGTAAAATAGGACTAGCAATACAAGAGTTATGAGCATTTGAATGTCGAGATCACTAATGCTATGGAGATCCTCCCATTGGCAACGCAACCAAGATCTATGATATCACAGATGAACAACTCTCCCCTTTTGGACACTGAAAATATACCCCAAAACATCTCTTTTTGCTCTTTCTAATCATATGACAAACGATTCATCAATGATATAATGTTGTGAAACCTCTGTACTTCACCTCACCCTGTGATAGATTCTATAAAAGTGAGAATATAAGTGAAATAAGTACTAAAGCAATGAGGGAGTTGTACGTGTGTGACATCACAGATCTTGGTCGCATTGCCAATGGGAGGATCTACATGGCATTAGTGATCTCAATATTCAAATGCTCATAACTTTCTTATTATTCATTCAATCTTCCTCAAACTTTCAACAATATGTTTCTTTGATATGGATTCAGCTGGTTTCAAGGGTTTCATTCTCCTTTAATGGCCAATTGTGCTTCAGGTTTTGAAAGTAAAGTAAGAAAAGCTCATAATAATTGAATGTAACGTAACAAAGTTATGGTACCTTGCTAATGCCACAGTCACATTTTCCATACGGCAAGTTAAAAACGGCTGTTTTATTCAGATTTATTAAAACCACCGATATGTAGCTGGTACAAACAAAATGTTAAAACGGCTGTTTTCGACTCGCTGTACGGCCGCTTTAGAGCAAAAGTGACTGTCGGGTATAAAAGTCGGTTTCTTGCATTTCACACATGAACCCCACAAGCATCTTTTCATGCTATACACTGTAAAAAACTTGGATAAAAGTAAAGCAAAGTAACAACCGACGGTGTTGTAATAACACTCATAGGTTTAACTAACACCAAAGTAACATGACAGGTATGGTCCTATACATGTCTGTACACCAATCAACACCGCATATTTTGCTGTGTAACAAAGGTGAATGCAAGAAAGTCGCCGTGAAAGACGCTCGGCATCTTCATAGCAGAATCCCTGCTAAAAAGATGATGTGCAGACTTTTAGTAGGGTGACTTGAAAGACTTAAAATCATCAATCCAGAAGAGAGAAAAAAGTGCATGAATGTCTTGAGGTAGAAAGAAAGAAAGAAACAAAATAAAGTAAATTCACAATGTACATTCATTCCACAATTGTTGCCAGGTTGAAAAGTAAAATCCAACTATATTCTTTAAACATACAGTCTTGATATAAGAACTGGTCATTAAAAAGGAAAGGATGTATTTCCCTGTAAATATACAAAATTAATATCTTTCCTTTGGTGTTGGGGCAGAGTAAATAATTATTGTTTATTTCCATTGATAAATGTATTTTGAAGATATAATCTTGATTTTTGTCTCACCTGCATAGCAGAGTGAGACTATAGGCGCCGCTTTTCCGACGGCGACGGCGGCGGCGACGGCGTCAACACCAAATCTTAACCTGAGGTTAAGTTTTTGAAATGACAGCATAACTTAGAAAGTATATGGACCTAGTTCATGAAACTTGGCCATAAGGTTAATCAAGTATTACTGAACATCCTGCCTGAGTTTCATGTCACATGACCAAGGTCAAAGGTCATTTAGGGTCAATGAACTTAGACCATGTTGGGGGAATCAACATCAAAATCTTAACCTAAGGTTAAGTTTTTGAAATGTCATCATAACTTAGAAAATATATGGACCTAGTTCATGAAACTTATACATCAGGTTAATCAAGTATCACTGAACATCCTGCATGAGTTTCACGTCACATGACCAAGGTCAAAGGTCATTTAGGGTCAATGAACTTTGGCCGAATTGGGGGTATCTGTTGAATTACCATCATAACTTTGAAAGTTTATGGATCTGATTCATGAAACTTGGACATAATAGTTATCAAGTATTACTGAACATCCTGTGCAAGTTTCAGGTCACATGATCAAGGTCAAAGGTCATTTAGGGTCAATGAACTTTGGCCAAATTGGGGTATTTGTTGAATTACAGCCATAAATTTGAAAGTGTGTTGGTCTAGTTCATAAAACTTGGACATAATAGTAATCAAGTATCACTGAACATCCTGTGCGAGTTTCAGGTCACATGATCAAGGTCAAAGGTCATGTAAGGTCAAAGAACTTTGGCCACGTTGGGGGTATTTGTTGAATTGCCATCATATCTCTATAAGTGTATTGGTCTAGTTCATAAAACGTGGAAATAAGAGTAACCAAGTATCACTGAACATCTTGTGCGAGTTATAGTAGTTTTCAAAATCAGCACTGCTGCTATATTGAATCGCGTGATGCAGGTGAGACGGCCAGAGGCATTCCACTTGTTATTCTTTGTATCTTTGGTGACAGCCAACAACCTTGATACAAGGACTGTCCTGATTAAAAGAATCACAAAAGGGAAATTTTGTTGAAGCTAAAACCTTTAAAAACAAAATGTTCTCTATATACATATGTACATGAAATAGATTTCAGTAGGGGGAAAAACCTTCCAAATAAACATTAACTGATTAGGGTCAGATTATATGTGATTATATTGTATATTGTCTCACTTTAAATCAATAACCTTCCATGATTACTCTATAGGTTCAAAGTATAAGCCCTCTTCTCCATTTTTATATTCTTTGAATTGGACCTTAAGACCATCTGATTCTGTGCTGATTGCACCTTTCTCTCTGTTTCCCTTGTTGATAAGCTGATGTGCCAATGGCTCTTCGTCAGTATCATCTGCATTTCTCAAAGTTGTTTGAGGTCTTGGTAGAGGTGCAGGGGGTCTTGGCATGTGTCTACTGGTTTGATTATCCATGTAATCTCTGTTCACTTCGCAATGGTTTCTTTGATAGGCAAATGGCCTGTTGCCATGCCAACTCATTTGTCGATGTGGCGCTGTATATGTTTGTTTTCTTGGTCTTTTAGGTTCCCGAGCACTCCGGCTGCGACGACAACTTGTGGTCAATGATGTGCCATCCATCCCTGTGTCAGTTAGAGTGTCCTGCAGGCAAGTGGTTGATGGCCAATCACCCACTGGACAGGAGAGTCTTTGAGACTTGCCACTACTGAATATCCCGTCATGATGGGCAGCCATCAAAGAGGTAGCTTCATTATTGGTGAAAGACTTCGGTATGACTCTGGATGAGAGGCTCCGTGTTGGTGCCTTGTCTTTCTGTACCGGGAACTTGCTTGATGAATCAGCACATTCCTGATGAAGGTACTGCTCTTTTCGAGACATCACTCCAAAATCTTCAATACTTGAGCAGTGTACTTGTGGTTGTTTGCGGAGCAAGTGTCCATGCGGTTTGGTTTGTGCTGTTCCAGTAAAACTTTGTTTGCCTCTTCGGGGAATAGTGTTGCTCGACTTGTGAGAAGTGCAGCATTGACGCATGTGCTCCAAAATAACACCCCCGGCTAAGCTTGCAGTTGCTTCCCTTTCCAGGGCTTGGTGATATCTCCGCAGCTCGGTAACTGGCTCGCAGATTCCAAACTGACCATGAAGATTACATGATGACTGCAGAGCATCATGGCACAGAGGGCGGCTAAGATCTTGATGAGAGGAGTGCACTCTAACGCTCCATTGTTTTCCACCAGCGCTGCTTATTGTGTTTCTCCTGTTACAGGAGCGACCATCGGAATCCATGTCGTTTTCAAGTGGCCCAGATAGTTCTGATTCTCCAAATAATTTTCGAGGATTAGGGGTACTAACTTGATCTAAATCATTCTGGAATTGCGTATTCTCGCTGTCTTTGATCTGCACATCAAGGAGCATGAGCGATGTTGAGTCATCCATACCTGTGCTTGAGTCTGCCACTTTGAAACCAACATTTTGATAACGCGCAGGCAAAGGAGGTTCACTGATATAGAAATAGACCTGTTCTCTCCACCTGCAGACTGGTCTTGGAAAGACTACCAAGACCAGAATAACCATAAGCACCAAAGAGAGTACTGCTAAGAACACTATGATGCCCATCTTTACATCAAACTTGACTTGGACTGCATCATCAGACATTGTAAAAGTTTTGATTGTGCTTCTGATCGGATATTCTAAGGAACCTGTAAGGTCGGGTAAAACAGATGAAAGACCCAAAGCCTGGGGAGTTGATGAGCAAGTGAAACTTTCTATGGATATACTGCTGATGAGCTTGCCCGATAGATTATCTGGTTTGGTGCATGCTGCATCAAGGAAAGCTGATGCTTTGTTCAGCTCTGCATAGTGACCCTTCAGGAAGAGTTCATCTGGGCTGAACCTTATTTCTGAAATCCTGCCGGAGTCCATCCAGTCTTTGAGCCAGGAGATCCAGCAGTCACAATCAAGCAGGTTCCCTCCCAGTCTGAAGTCTGTAACTAGGCTGTCATTTGCAATTTCTAGTTGTGGCAGGAATGTGAGCTTGTTGAAATGGAAATCGACAGCATGGTGGTTCTGCAGAGGCATGAATATACTTGCTGGTACACTATTAAGATGGTTGTAACTAAAGTCAATGATAACAATATTTGGACAAGATTGAAAGGTGTCTGCTGACAAGGTTTCTACTTTGTTGTTAGAGACATTGATATATTGGATCATTCCAAGACCTTCACACCAGCCACCATGCAATGTAGTGATATTATTCCAGGCCACTGTCAATTCAATCAATCCTCTGAGGTTGACAAAGGCACTCCTTGGCAATGCTTCAATCATATTTCTGTCCAGGCGAAGGTGCTGCAAGCCAACAAGGGAAGCCAAGCCTGATACAGGGACCTCGGAAAAGAGATTTTCACTCAGAATCAGTTCATTCAAAACGTCCAGTCCTGTCAGTGAGTCTGGTAACAACATCCTGAGTCGATTATTACCAAGATTCAACTTCCTCAACTGTTTCAAACCAAGGAAGGCATCTCCTGATAACATTTGTAACACATTCCGTTGCAAGTGCACCACCTGCAGTTGTGGCAATTGTCCAAAGGCCTGGCTTGGCAATGCTGTAATTGAATTACCATCGAGGTGCAAGTACTGCAATCGAAGAAGGCCAGTGAAAGTACCATTTCTTACGCTCCTCAGCTCATTGTTACTCAGGTAGAGGTACTGTAATCTGGAAAGATTATCTGCCCAACCATCATGAAGGGTGGTGATGGCATTGACTGACAGATCAAGGTAGTACAATCTGGAGAAGTTAGCAAAGTCAGATTCCTGTATCACAGAAAGGTTATTCTCTCGCAGCTCTGCCGCACTGGCAAGCTGTTCAGGGTCCAAACCCTCGGGGAAGGCAGCAAGTTCTCGTCCAGTACAGACAATGCACTTCTGGTAGTTATGGTAGAGGATTGGATTGTTAAGACACTTCCTCTTTAGCTCACAGGGATTGTTTTCGGTTGATGAAGGAACTGTTGTACAGGCTGTTTGAAGTGGACTCCAGAAGATCCCGGAAACAACTGCAATGGTCAGCATTGACTGTAGACTTTGTAAGAACATACTGGTGGATGACAGCATTACAGTGTGAATTAATCTGTATATTAAAAGAAATAATTATTGAGAGATTAAAAACAGAAAAAATTATAAAATGAATCAATGAAAAGGATGACCAATAAAAACATAACTTGTAGAACATCAAACAACCAGTCATGCATAAACAATCAACAACACAAGATAATTATCAAATATAAACACATTTGTATCAGCAGGGGGAGATAAACCAAAATAGTACTTGGAAATTCATTTATCAATGATATACATGTACTTCTTTTTTTAAACATTAAATATGTGTTTTCAAAAAGCATATTAAGAAAAATAGACATTGGACAACCAATTTTAAATATCGTTTCAAACAAACCAAACAGTTAAACACACAAAAACTTGTAATAAAAACTTTGCACTCACTGAATATAGCCTTAATCCTGATGCGCAGGCTTGGAAATAATAATCTTTCGAATAGTGATTCTTCTGCAGAGCTCAGTGGATAATGGTTGAATATTAATATAGTTCAAAATCTGAATATATATACCAATAGTGGGAGCAATTTTGATAGGTTATTATGTTTGGCATGTGGGCGAGATAAAGAATCAATGACGCTCTACTTCACAAGTGAAACCGAGAGCAAGAGATTGGTGAGAAATCTATTAGGTGAAGACAATCAAGGGTGAGTTGAAAGAAAGTGCAGAGTGAGAGAGAGATAGACAAAGGGAGACAGAGATAGTGAGTGAGAAAGAAAGAAAGAAAGAAAGAAGGGTTGCAGAGGAAAGAGTTATATGAAAGCGGGAATAGAATGACGATAGATTTGGAGAGGGGTACAATATTAACTGACAAAAAGAAATCTGGTATTGGATTCTCAAATGAACGCAGTTGAATTCTGTGCCTCCACAAATTCCCAGATTCATGTATGTTATACTTCCAAAAATCGTCACCACCTAAACGCATAGGAACCAAGGAAAATCATATTCATCAATTAGATTTTCAAATTATTTTGACAAGCCATGACTTCTTTGACCTTTAAACATGTATTTTCAGATATAAGACCTGTGAGACCCTTGCCAATGTGAACCCCCAATGTACTTGTCAGTTCTATATGTATACATGATAGCAAGTTTGGAATTGATCAATTAAACAGCTTTTACGTTATCAAGAGAACATATACGTAATGGAAAGATAGATGACCCTGAACTTCGCGACATCCACCTGTGTGGGGTGAGGGGCATAAAACAAGCCAACATGTATTTGTTCCTTATTTGTATACATCCATTGCATCATTAATGCTTGCATTGGTCCCACCCCCATACATGCACAAAAGGTTAATACCTTTTGTGCATGTATGGACCACTCGTAACAAAAAAACCCACTCTCATCAGTAATCAATTACTTTCGATGACGTTGTTTCAATCTTTCATCTATTTATCAATTTCTTTAATAACTCAAAAGAGTTGTTTACTTTTTGATTCTCATTCTTAGGTCATTAGTTAATATCTAAGTTATACATTACTGCACTCCATCTCAGTATTGTCCAATTCTTTTTTCCTCAGTTTTTCATCTTTTTCTCCTTCTTTATCTCCTCTTTCTTGTTCTTCTCATTTTTCTCTCTGGTAAATCTTTGTCCTTTATGTTCTCCTATGTTCTTCCCCCATTAACCATTTGTGCATGTATGGACCACTCATAACAAAAAAAAAACCCACTCATCAGTAATCAATTACTTTCGATGACGTTGTTTCAATCTTTCATCAATTTCTTTGATAACTCAAAAGAGTTGTTTACATTTGATCCTCATTCTTAGGTCATTTATTGCACTCCATCTCAGTATTGTCTTATTCTCTTTTCCTCAGTTTGTCATCTTTTTCTCCTTCTCTATCTCTTCTTTCTTGTTCTTATTCTTCTCTCTGGTAAATCTTTGTCTTCTATGTTCTTCCTTCTTTTGATCTTTCCTCTTCCCCCTCCACCTTCTCCTCCCAATGAAGAAAAGGCCTTTTATATTAATGACAGACCTGCCAACCTTCTACAACGAAAAAAAAGTTGTCTTAGAAGGAAAAAAAGTAGTTTTGACAAAAGAGTATTTTTAAATATTTGTCCCAATGTAACAATTGCCAGCCTGTTGTAGTGGGATTGGTGAAAAAACATATGAATTGACTCTACTTGAAAACTTGATAATTCACCCTTTTAAACATGTGCTCGTAGGCAAGAATTTACTTGTTCTTTTCATGCAACAAGTTACTGGCCCGACAGTGATTTTTACCAGTCTAGGACCATCGAACCGGCGCTAAGGTCACGCGCTATGTATAATACATACTCTATGATCGGAAATTTTAAAAAAAAAGTATGAAATCATTAAAAAAATTATTGGTGTATTCATAGCAAAAAAGAGGAACAAATACTCTAAAAAGGGAACGGTTGGCATGTCTGTAATGAGTAATACAACCGATTCACCACAGAAGGGGGGGGGGGGTGGCATGATAAAACAAAACAAAGACATTCTTGAACCCCTGATAATTGCTCTGTACACAAAAGTAATATTTTATTCACTGTTTGGAAACTGATCATTTCCATTTGTACACGAGACAGGTGAAGAGTACTCCACTTTTTACTGAAAGTCAGTTACGACCTCCATCTTGTCACGGTCTTCATAATTATGATACACAGTACTATTTTAAGAATCATCATCATATATATCTACTCACTGGCATCGAGGATAATTTTCGTTACGAATCATCACATGAATGCTTATAAAAAAAGGGGGAAAAAGCTAAAAGAAGTTATGTATATCAGACAGAATACCTCTAATATTATACTGCATCCAAAGAAATAATGTACAGTGTAATATCAGATATTGAGTTTGAAGTTTGTCTTCACTTGATATTTAAGAGCTTATACAGATTTTCAGTCAGTGACTCAACTTTGTGCAGACCCATTTGTTGGGATATACAGTCATTGGTCCATCTTCTGAAGTAAATCTGAACAATTTATTGAGTAGAAATTAAATATTTGATGTCCACCGAGTGACATTTTCAAATCCTCCAATTATTTTCTCACAAGTTTTCTCTAAAGCAAATTTGATACTTTTCCAAAACGCCTGAAAATGGCTTCAGCCGACAGATGTAAAATTCATTAAATTTAAAAATCGACCAATGTTCTCACAGGTTTTTTAAAGCAAATTTGATACATTCCCAAAATGCCTGAAAATGGCTTCAGGTAAAAAAGGTAAGAAGTCATTCAATGAACCGACCATGTACTGATATATGTAGGTGAAGTCATCGCTAGGTGATTCTTACTTTCATTTTAACATAGAAATCAGAGTGAGGAAACTATCTCGGACCTGGTTTCGCATGTGCATTCATCATCATAATAATAAATCAAATACAAAATACCAAAGTATGTATCAAAATAAACAATACAAAGTTCAGGTAATTCACCTAGTGTTCAAAGAGAAAATAAATATTGCTGACAGAGTAGAAATGCTATGTATATAAACACAAGAAAAGATCATAAAGAAAAACATAACTAAATAGCCTCACATTGCACTATGACGGGTGTAGCTACAGCTAGCAAAAAGTCTGCTCATCTAAAAAAAAATTGTGCTTTAGTTGTTTCATCATGGTATACAGGCGACACAAACAAAACCATGATAGGTAAATAGATAAATAAGTTTGAAATATATATATATTTATATATCTGTTGATCAAAAAATGCATAATCATAATACTGTACATGAGGAAAATGTGAGTTATCGCGCAAAATAATCACACATACAGCTACGTGTATGATTGCAGGCACCTTCTGATAAAAAAACAAAACATGAATAAATGATATAGAGACGGTTTGATTGCTACTGTGTGTGCAAATGACCATGAAAACATTCTGGATATTCTGAACTTCTGTTAAATCTAAAGTCTTGTCTAAAGTTGTTGTTTAACTATGGAGAGCCAATTGTGATACAAATCTTTAACGGTACAGGCTCAATTTATCAGCCCATCTGTTACTCATGTATATCATAACTGTCTGCGAATAATAACTGAATTATTTTTCATTGCCATTAAAGGGATGCTCCGGTCTGAAAATATTTATATCTAAATAAATAGAGTAAAATTCACAGAGCAAAATGCTGGAAATCTCATCAAAATCGGATAAAAAATAATGAAGTTATTGAATTTTAAAGTTTCGCAATATTTAGTGAAAACAGTTATATGTACATCATCATGAATGTTCATTAGGTGGGCTGATGATGTCACATCCCCACTTTCCTTTTTCGTAAGTTATTAAAATGAAATCATAATTGTTTCATTTTTTCATACATGTGTGAATGATATGTCTCCATTATAATGAAGTAAGTTGCAGCAATGAATATATAATGCACTGAACTAGTTGTCAATCCAATTTTTTTTGTTCTTTGTAGAAATCATTTTAATAAACCTAATTTAACATAATAAAATACAAAAGAGCAAGTGGGGATATGACATCATCAGTTTGCTCTTTGAATATTCATGAACACATGCCTTGAACTGTTTCCCCCGAACAATGCAAATCTTTAAAATGCCATAACTTTCTTATTCCTTGTCCGATTTTGATCAAATTTTCATTGTTTTTTTTTGTCTGATTTTTCTTTATCTGTTCAAATCATATTATTTCTTAAGCCTGGAGTATCCCTTTAAAGCTTGATGAGAGAGCAGATTGAGCATTAAAACCATACAACGCTAATAATAAAATTTGGGCAATGTCAGCTTCCCATAATTTTAGCACAGAGTTAGACTATGTCCCAAGTTAAACCTGACTTACTGAATGTACATGACTCTAACATCACAAATTTATCACTGTTTGGAAACCTGACTGACTAAAGCGCAAATTGATTGATTACAAGATATAATCCATAAATGCCAGGAACATATGTACTAATGAACAGCGAAAACAAATAGCATATCAAAGTCAACCTTTGGACAAACAAATACTGTAACTCTACTAGCTCTCAACAACTTTACAGTGGAGGTCAATACAGCTTCGTGTAAAATGGTCCTATTCCAATTGGTGGATAGGGGTCTCAATGAGTAGTTTAGTGGCAAAGACACAAGTTTGACACTCAGAATCTAAAATTTGAAATCTTAATTAAAAAAAATATATTGCCCATTTTATTGTTCCCGGATTTCTATGGTTTTGAAGATAAAGGGCATTCTAAAAAGTTCCAGGTCTTTGAGTGAGCAAATTTGAGCGCAATATAGTCAGCCTTGTCTTTATTATAATCTCACTGCTTCAGCACCATGTTGGGTCTGTGTAACAGACTGATCCCTCCAGTAATACATTTCTGTGTGCAGAAGGATAGATGGAAGTTGAAATACGTTAGAATTTCAAAGTAATTTCACAATAAACAGAAAATCTCCCAACATGGCTATATCCTGTCTTTGACCACCACAGGAAGGAAATGCACAATAAACACATGAAAAATGAGAGGAATATAATTTGAAGCAAATATTTCGAAGAGAGGCCTACATACATGTAGTAGTTGCCAGGAAACTGAATTCAACACCTTTTGGATCTTTAAGATAAAGTTCGTCCTCATATTAAGTTTCAAGACAATCTTTTAAAGATACATATTAGCTGCCAGTAAACAGAGTTTAAAACTTGTTAGATTTTAAAGGTAAAGTTGATCCTCATATGAAGTTCAAAGGTACATACTGTAGTTGCTGCCAATAAATTAAATTTAACACAATTCTTGATTTTGAAGGTAAAGCTTTTTCTGATATTGAGTCGATTTGAGTAAAGATCCAGATGGAACCAGGAAAACAAAGAAATAAGAAAAAAATTTACAAGTAACATTTTGATATAACAATTTTGGAAATGACCTTCCATATTTCCAATAGTTATCTATTTTAAGTCAAAGTAATTTTTCAGACCATATTATTCAAAACATGCGTCATTTACCTCTTTGATGTTGGATTTTCTGGGATCCTTAAGTTATTTACAAAATATGGTCATATCGAAAGAAGCATTAATCAGTCATTCAATTAATTTCAATGACAAGTTTCACTTTCAAATTACGTGAGTAGCTAAATGTCAACTGATGATATAAGTACATATTTTTGTTTCAATGGTCATTTGCACACAGTGACACGCTTCCCAAATTTTGCAAATGTGGATAATAGTAGAGGCACGTTCATTGAATCTAGAATTATGTACATTTCTGAAATAAAACAAATAATGTAGCATTTAAAGAAGCATTAGGTATTCTAAAATAACTCCTGTTTCTATTGTTTTGTTGGTGTTTTTATGATTTTCATTTCACAACTGGGACAGAGAATATGTAAAGAATTCTTTTCTATCTGTGACCATCATCATTGTCAGAAAACTATACCGTTACTATCATTATTGATACATTGGGTAATTTAAAGTTCAGTGTTTGACCTTTTGGTGTTGGGTTAGTTCAATTTTTACACGATTATAACACCAAACATAAAATGAAGATGGTCCCGAAAAGTCACTCACTAGTTATTGAGATGTCAATAATGTGACCTGGATCAGTTTTACAAACTCTGAATAAGTTTTGGAGCTACATGTACATGTAGGGGACGCAATCCAAATTTCAACACCAACATCAACACCAAGGCCAACACTGGACTTGAAATCACCCATTGTCTTTTGCAAAGCAGATAGCTGTTTTAGAGGCATATATCAACCAATTGGAGACTGATATGATTTCGCTATAACACATGTTTTCCATAGACTCTCACAGCATATATGTCAACTCGGTCTCCAACAAGTTAACAGCCTGTCAATATGACCTCTCTATACAGACCACTGCCAATCCTGAAATAAAGCTGTCTAGTATATCTCAATAGATAATTTATTTAAGGATTATACGGTAACTACTGTACTTCTTGCAGCAAAAGGAAATATCCTACAAAAGAATGAATCATGCAGCAAAATCACCTAAACATCAAACAAATTACCCTGATTACATTCTGCTGACTGCAATGATGGGCAAGGTTTCGGAAGGTCATGGAACTATGATTAGTGAGATCTAACCTCACCATCAGTTACTACACTCCTACAGAAGAAAGAAAGTAATAAATAAATTGAGTTTCTGAATGGTCTTCTAGCTAGACATTTACCTATGAAGCATTATCAGCATTGATTCTGTTCAACCTGAGGGTCTGTATTATCTTAACACACGCAAGGTACCCACAGACACCTCAAGGGTCACATCAGCCACATTTGCGGTTATACGGACTGTAAATGCAGTTAGCAGTCACAGACAAGGCAACATCATCCTGCAGTTCAAAAAAGCCTTGATAGGAAATAAATATGTTATTCTATGTCTCCTGTCTTAATCATCACTCTTCCTCTTGTTCGACGATAATAAATAAATTTCAGTTAATGCTGAAGGTTTTTTTTACGAAAATTGTAAGTCGTTGGGAGTTGAGCAAAGCATAATCCCCTCGGCGCATCACAGAAATAAATATTCCAGTTCAATAAAAGTGTCCTTGACTGAAGAGAAACTGTGATGGATGCCTCGACATGGTTGGCACATGACAGGGTTGGTTAGCAAGACCTGACTAGCTCAGCTCTTCTGGTTGTCTTGCCCCACCCATGACCAGATCCTGGGCCTGAAGCCGAGCTGTGTCGACCGCATCCAAGAGGTTCTTGGCGTCGACCGCTAAGACATGACCGGCCTGGATCATTCCTCTCTTGTAGTCCTGGTCTAGCGTGGTGGTGGCGTATTTCTGGGCTAGCTTCATGGCGTTGATAAGTTCACCCATGTCGGAGCTCAGGACCTTGTGTGCCAGCTGGATACCTCTGTGGGTCTCTCCAGGAAGATCACTGTACAGGGTGTCTACGCTGCCGAGTAAGCTCTTCAACGCAAGACCAATGTCCTGTAAATTTGAAGTAGATGGAAAGCACACTCATCATTAGAGAAATAACTCAAATGCAAACTACTGTTTGTTTTTTTCTGGAATTTGACACTATTTAGGTGTAAATACATGTAACCCTTAGTACAAGATTAATGACAAGTAGACGATATGTAATGGCACTTGAAACTGCCTTATGGTAAATTCATTATCTCACTATCCCTAGCATGACAGTTGCCTGAGAGTAGGTAGGCTTTGCCAAATAATTTCTGGCTGGTACACTAAGTTTGCTGTATCCCAAAGATGTCTCTATTGCAGGTATTTTCAATGATTATCCACAAAGTTTGGGGTCAGCACATATGATTCACTCACCATAAAAGCTGATGCCTTCATTTCTTTACATTCCTTGTTGCATACAGTCTATAAGACATCTATGCATTGCCCACATGCAGATCATCCTCAAGGGATATGTGCCGTTGCATACCACCAATGAGAATACAGGTGAAATATAATATGCACGTTGGCAATTAAGCACCACTTCAAGTCACAGTGAACTATTTCACAAGGTTTTACATAAATGTATGACTTTATAATGAAAGCTTGGTGACCTGTTCTCACGCTCAAAGAGATACCAAAATTGTTTATTCAGATATTTTTAATTTCTACAGAAACAATCAAAATGGAAATTTTATTGTTACACAAAAGGAAAAAATAAAACATAAGACATACATGTATGGGATGTTGCAAGAAAATATTTGTAATCAATTGTAAATTTCTGTTGTTAATTTGATAGATCAATTTCACTATATCAAATCAAATGGGCCACGTCTTACAAAGAGTTACGATTGATCAAATCAATCTCAGCTGTTTGGTAATCCATCCATATCATAATTTTTTTCTACTGGAAATTTGCAAAATCACCTTAGTAAACAAATAGAATCTTCAACAGGACAATGAATGTATGATTACACATCATATCTAAAAAATATTTTGAACAAATTTGCATTTTAGATGTTGACATTGCTGGCCGTCCATAGTTGCGGTTGATTGGATCAATCGCAACTCTTTGTAAGACTGGACTAAAGAACTAATCGTAGTACAGATGATTGATATGAATTGATCACAAGTTCCTTGCAACGTCCCAATAGTCTGCTACACGTACCCTCACAAGATTGACGTATTGGTCAGACTTGACCGCATGTACGAGGTTGACCATTTCCATCACTGACCTCACAACCTGCGTTGTGTTCTCAAAGACATAGTCATCTGTTCTATCCATGTCTAACGTTGGAGCAATCTGAAAATTATACAAAAAACATAAAATTAATATATCATAATCTGGTTACATTACATAGTAGGTATCTTACATGTAAGTGCTTTTTACAGATTTATCATCACCCCAATCATCCGATTCACTCAGTCATTTCCCTACACAATTTATGCACATCCTCCACTCCCTGGGGAGTATTCCAGCAAGTTGCCATTCACACGCACAAAATGCTGGACACGCTACAATGACTTTCAAATCCTACGGGTGCCCATTTAGCACCTGGGTGGAGAGTGACAAAGTGTGGATTAACGCCTTGCTAAAGGACGTTAGACCACTGAGGGATTCAAACACACAACCCTATAATTACACGAAAAGAGTCAGAACCGCTATACACTTCTTCCCAGGTAGAGACTGTCAACCATTAGCTTCCAAACTGACTTTTATACAAAACGGATCTTTAACACTTTATATAATTCAAAGTGAGGCTATACCCATTTTGTCTATATCCACTTGTTCTATTAAACACCTCTTACTACATGTATCGGCGTACCGAGAATTGGGTTCTCAAATAGAGAGAATAAACATGCTTGTAGGGCTGCTTCTGAGGCAGCAGAGAAGAGTTCAGCTTGGATTTGGACCAAGTATGTCCAAAAGAAGAGGGTGACCAGCAAATAAGCAACTTTTTCTTGTCGTTTTCTTTCTTTCTTCCTTTCTTTTTTCTGTTACCAGTGGGGAAGGTGGTGCTTTGCACTGCTGGCCCACCCCCAAGAGGGAGCATTGCTTATAACAGGCCAAAACTCCCAGTGACTGGTGGAAAACAACTGAAGATTCCCCCTGGTGATGCATGATGCAGCGTTCTCGCGTTTTTTTAAACTTATATGGACCAAATTTCATTTGACAAAACAAAATAAAAAGCAGACGAAGAGGAAATCAGATCTGGGCATGAGACTACAAGTAAATGATAATTAGGCCACATTGGCAGTAGACCAAAAGGATTCAGCCATGATTTTACTAGACAATCTCAGAATTGTATCAATTAGACCATTGGTCAGTACACCAAACAACATTTAGACAAAGTGACAGCCTAAATTGAACTGTTACTACACCAAATTGATCATTTACCAGGGTCCCGTATAGGTTGCTTAGCGATTTATCGTTCGCTAGATTTTCACGATTGATTGTTTATTGTAGTCAATGCAATCAATCATAAAAAAATGTTCTACAATGATTGCTATACAGCTTTATGTGATAGGATCCAGGTGGACTCAGCCATGATCTTGCCAGACAACCTGAGAATCAAACCATCTCAGGGTTCCCTCAGAAATTTGAAAACAGAATTCCATGACTTATTTATGACTTTTCCATGACTAAATTGCTGCTTTCCATGACTTTCTGTGACGTCCCGGGAGTTATGTAGAATTTGGGATGTCACAAAACTGGGGAAAATGGAAATCAAGAACACCAATTATGATAGCAGAGTAATATCACAGAGTATGAGAGTTGGAAGACACGACAAACTGGAAAGCTGCCATAGCAAACAGATAAATGCAATTCCATGACTTTTCATGACCACAAATTTTTCCAGGGTTTTCCATGACTGGGAACCCTGCATCTCCTGGTAGACCAAAGTGAGCGTAGACTGTTTAGCTTACCTGTGCACTGAGTGGCTGTGGTTGTGGCTGCTGGGGTGGGTGACCTGCCATCTCTTGTTCTGACGGCTCGGGGGGAAGTTCCCTTCTTACCTCGTCGGTGGCCTGGTAGTATTGGTTGGCAGCTGATGTCGTCGTCGACGGGGCACTGGACGACTTCTGGTTGAAAGCTTCGTACAACGGCTGGCTTGCTCCTCCGTAAGGCTAAATAGGGGAAATCATAGGCAACACAATGAGTACATCATAGAGGAATCTTAATGGGTGTAATGAGTGATAGATGTGTGGAACAGTCTCCCAGAAGATGTAGTTACTGCTTGTTCAGTGATTGCATTTAAGAATAGACTGGATAAGCATTGGGAGAAGATTGCCTATGATTTTGAGTGATTTTCGATTCTCGTGTGTTCTCATGGAATTTTTTTTGCTGTCTACGATACCCTTGCCACCCCTCCCTGCCAACATAAGTAGCACACCTAATTTTGTCTGAAGGAGAGCAGCAATAGACATTCTACTTTGATCGATGAACAGGCTTAGTCCTACAACATCGTTGGAGTAAACTAAACTAATGATATCTAGTGTGATGACCAATTTGCTGTAAATAGCCAAATGTTTTTTTTTTTCTTATAAAATGCTCCTTAGAGAGATGGGTGTAATGACAGCTAGCGTGTTTCGTGAAACAAAAAGTCAGTGATTTTCACTGATCAATATGCTGTTAGCCAATCAGATGCAATGACTTCAGTAGCTTATAACAATAGTCATTGAAAATCGTATATTGGTTATTTCATGAAATGCTCCTCAGAGCAAATAGCACATAAAAAAAGTTTGGAAATATAATGAACTTTTCCATTAATTCTTTCACAAGATGCATAAATCTATTGACAAAACAGAGTGGAGCAAAATGCTAATTATTCCAAGAAATTATTCAAATTATGTGTTAACTGTATGATAGAGTGTGCTCTGAAAAACAGAAATGGCTATTTGGATAAATAATGCTAGATTAATAATTTCTTAATTTGTCTGAAAAGTAATGGCACTGTTACTTTAAAAAAAAAAGTTTTAATGTATTCTTACCTCTCTATTGCCATTTTGTCCTTCTTGCAAAAATACATTTCCTTCTGTTCTGCTAACATCAGGTCTCTATAAGAGATAAAGATAAAAAATATATTGTAGTGGGCTTACAGTTTCATATTTATACATGTAGGTGCATGAAGGAGTAGATGCAATTAGGGTCTTTTATTGGTACATGTATAAATACTGAAGTTGATTGGTACGATACTATCTTCATCAGAATCAGGTATAATGGCATCAACATAGTCATCACCACCATCACCTCCACCACCACCACCACCACCATCATCATCATCGTCATCATCATCATCATCATCAAAATCATCATCATCATCATTATCATCATCACCACCACCACCATAATCATCATTGCTGTTACCACCATGATTATCATCATGACCATCATAACCATCACCACCACCAACACCACCACCATCATCAACATCATCATCAATATCATCATTGCTATCACTACCATGATTATCATCATCACCATCATCATTACCACCACCATCATCATCATCATCATCATCATCATCTTCATCATCATCATCATGACCATCACCACCACCAACACCATCATCAACATCATCATCAACATCATCATAATCATCATTGCTATTACTACCATGATTATCATCATTACCACCACCATCATTATCCATCATCATCATCATCATCATCATCTTTGCCATCACCATCATCATCAACGCAATTATCAATCATTGTCTTCAGCATCAATCATCAATTCATCATCCTCATCATCACCAAAACCATTTTCATTACAACATCTGTCATCATTACCATCTTCATCACCTCGATAACCACCCCTATCCTGATCCTTGGTCTCCTGTCTTACCAGTGTTTGTGCGCTTGTTGCCAGCCATTCTGAATCAGCCTCTGATTCCAATCTCTGCTTCCTAAGGGCATCTCCTATCCTTTCAAGCTCATTCTGCTTCTCTTGTTCCGTTCTCTCCTATAAGTAAAAAAAAAAAAAAACAGCTCAATAATCAACTCCCATAATACACTTTGGCCTGTATTTTGGACTCCGGCTTAAACAAAACTCTAAAGTTGGTCTTAACTCTTAAAAGGTCTAAGCTTGTGGTTTAACTATTGATAGCTCATTGTGATAATTCTGTAACATGGGTTCAACTTTTCAGCTCATTTGTCTTGTCTTGGGTTAAGTCGGCATATGCAGACTTGCTGTACTCCGCCAAATTTATTGATGTGTGTGAGATCACCAAGTAAACAGGTCACTTAGTTACTAGGTTTTTGAGTGATTTTGGATTTGAAAGAGTCCAATGAGTTTATCAATGTTGTGTCCATGTTTAACTCGTTCCAATCTTTAGTAGTTCAAGGGGAAAAGCTGTATTTATGAGCATTCCTTTTGACTAGTAGACGCCAGAGCTTGATACTATTTCCTCTAGTCTAAATAAATAAAATTCTAAAGTTGGTCTTAACTCTTAAAAGGTCTAAGCTTGTGGTTTAACTATTGAAAGCTCATTTGATATTCCAATCATTCATAACTGTCTGGGAATTATAATTTTTTTTATTAAAGCACTGCCAGGTGAAAGGAGCACAGTCCAGACAAGAAACTACAGTGTACACTGTACAATATACACACAATTTGGACAATATTTGTTTCCTTTTTTTAGCACAGAATTTGATCTATGTACTGGTCTCCAGAATAAGGGACTTCGTGTATAAACTCAGGTAAATCACAATGTATATGATCTGAATTTTATTATGTATGAACTCAGGGAAATATATGCTGTAAAACACAAATACCAAAAATCCTAATTTTCACACACACAAAAATGAAATCATAATAACTAAGTTTGTACACTTATTAAATTCCATGTTGAATGCACCATGCACACAAGATGCTGGGGGGGGGGGGGGGGCAACATTACATCAACTGATAATATAAGGGCGGGCTCAGGAAAGAACATAAATTTGCAATCAATTGAAAATTTGAAACTGCAATCACGACTGTAAAGTTACTGGTTACTCTGAAGAGTTATGGAGATGATGATGATCTAAATTGGACATTGCCACCTATTTGTAGTTCTTCATGGGCAATTTTGGTAAAATGACCTTTCATTTCTTTCATTATGATAGGCAGATTTCAATGCAAGACATTACGTAAGCATGCCTTACATAGCAGCATGAAGGAATTGAAAAGAATAGCACACCTATGAACACTCTATGAGGGTTTTTGTTGCATTTCTACTTTGAATGCATTAGCATGTTCTTGTAACAATGTACTTAGCCAACTATGAAAACCAGTCGGTAGTGGATGTTTATCTAATGGAAAAACACAATTCAAAAGAATATATGAATAATCAAGACATCAAAATTGGTGCTTATCTCCTTAAACATTAAACCACCATGTCACTTTAGTACCACTGACCTTCTTTGGATCATGCACAGAATGGAACTAAGAATTGGCTTACTAATCGCAATATATTGTGTAACAAGCCCCTAATCACAATTTGACAGAATTACAAAGAGTGAAACATGTCCTGTGGAAATCCTCTTAAATTTGAAAGGAGGTTTTTTTTTTAACACCTACACTGTACATGTAAGGGGCCTTCAGCAAACTTTCACACTTAGAGTATTTTAGATCAATTTATTGTTGCATGTCATAGTACTGATGTAATTATTTCTCATACCGTTTTAATTTCAAATTGTACATCAATAGCAAAATTGTATCTATAATGTCTAAATTTTTCTGATTTCTATTAACCAAATTCTCCTCTGTTCCATCTTGAAGACACATGTACAGTGTATGTGAGATTTCTGTAGAGTACATACTTGTATGTAAATTGTTTGGAGCAGAATGACACAACAAAATTTCACTAAAGTCTAAACTATTGGGATTTTATTGTCAAAATCACAATATGCCACAGAAAAGTGCCACAATTATCAATGCACCATTACTTCAAACATGTACATGTTCGGCATACTTTGCTTTTTGTGCACCACCTGCAAAACTTTCTCAAAATGGGTTAGCAAAATCTCTGCACTTTTGAAAGGGAATCACACCAATGAGTTCATTTCAAATCCATGAAATTTGTTTTGCATGACATCAATGTAGCAAGGGACTGCTGCTTGCATTAGAACTTTATTCCATAATAGTGTGGTTGTTGTTAAATAGGCTTTTAATAATACTTTACATTTCTCTCATCTATATCAACAACTTTATGATGAACTTCACATTTTATACACGAATTGTTCTCTGGCCTGCTCTTCAATTCTTCACAAATAACAAATATTATATAAAACTATAATAATAAACCAAGGGAATTTAAAGGGAAGTCATTTTTTTTTATTGTGAAAGGGGTATGGGGGGAGGGTCACAGGCATGCAACTATATGAGGAAGACTTAATTACAGGTGACTTTCTAATATAAACTATTTAAAAAACACAGCATACATGAACATCTACAAATATTTCATCACAAGAAGGGAAGCAAACTATTCTATACAGGTACATCAAACTGGTTTCACTACTCAATCAATAATCAATATGCTTTCACAAAATAGAATCCGGGAGGAAACATACATGTATCAGCTTTAAAAATATCCTTAGAAGAAGCACTCTCACAAGTTCAAAAGTTTGATTTACAGGATAGAAACATCCCCTATCTTTTTTTTTTAATATTGATGAATGTAAAACACTGGTAAGGGTAGAAAATGCATGAACCTTCCTATAAATATTTGGCAAATTTGAGAGTTTTTTGGATGTGGAAAAGGGAGTTTTAGTGCGGAATGCAACTGGAATTCTTTGAGATATTTCGCTGAGACAGAAACAGACTTTCTAGCAGTGCCTAAGGTTACATGCTGCAAACAGAGAGAGAGAGGGGATGGGGGAACAAAGGAGGTTTGAAAAGCCAATGACATAGTTTTACTAGAGTTTGGCAGCCTGTAGTTGGGGGAAATATCCAACAAGTTTTAAGCCGTGCCATTCTCGACAAGGATGATCAAACTCTGTTAAACAAATGACTCTGGATGAGGCAAGCAGACTACAGCAACACTTAGGTATAGACAGTACATGAAGCAGTTTGGAATAGCGCCATCTTAAGTTGAGGTTGAGAAAAAAAGAGAGTACCACGATATGGTCCCAGCATGCACCATTCTCCCCTAAAACCTTGAACAGATAATTTTCAAGCTGTTCAGTGCCACATTGGTTTCATGAAAACGTCATAGTAAAGTATATATACCACTGACACTTTGATTTCAGTGGTGATGAATCCATTGCCATGATGGTAGTTTGTTACAATAATGCCTGGTCAAGTTTCTCTAATCTTAAATTGTGTATGAAATGGGCACCAAGTGTTTTTTCAATTAAGAATGACGCATTCTGGGTCTCCAAATCACAATTGGCTTTCTCCATCCCAGCTTAAGATGGCGCTCTTCATAAACTGCATCCATGTAAACTGTCTCTTCAAACCAAGGCCAATGTTGCATGCAACATTCCCTTACCTCGCTACTCATGGGTCTGAGAAGATCCGGCATGACGTTGGATCGAGGGGTGGGGCTGTAATAGGGACCCTTGAGGGTGTTGGTGTTGGGGGCGGCCACGGGAAGGGGCGGGGCCTTGGCCTGCGTGCTCTGGTAATGGTTCGAGGGAAGGTATTGGTCCCCGAGGATGCTGCCCGTGGAGGCATAGGTGGGGAAACCAGGTCTCGAGGGCTATTATTCATTTTTTTAAATCAAACATATTTGTAGAGTATCAAGAGTAGTCCAAAGCACCCCCATACGAGATGGTGAGGAAAGGTCGGGTTAGGGAAGGGTTTTAAAAACAAGAGAAAAAGACAAGTACAAAACAAACTTTATTAATTACCACATAAAGAGAGAAAACAAGCACATAATCTCAGATTTAAGATCCAATTGGTCTATTGGCATTTGGTCTAATATCTGTATAGGTCTAATACATACATGTGCCAAATATCCTCCGAATGCTTTATTGTTCTTTTTGTGTGTTGGTCACTTTTCCTGCTTCAGGATGACCTAATGGACATACCTCTAAATGTTCATACATTAAGGATACTTTGTGGTTATCATAATGTTAATCATTTTTATTGTTTAGAATGGCCTAGTGCACTGAAAGCAGCATGACATGCCTTCCTAAAGATACCCCATATCAAGTTTCCTAAACCACAAGGTGAGATCAGGGGAAGTATTCCATGGAACAAATCATCAGTGATTTTTCTGTTATAAGCTACTGATATCCTTAAATCTGATTGGCTCAGAGCAAATTAGTCTGTGAAAAATCACTGACTACATGCTTCATGTAACCTTCCCCAGCAAGGTGAGATCAGAAGGTGATTAATCATGATCGTTACTCAGGTTAAGGTTTTAAAACTGATTAAACCAATCACGTCTTAACTGACCTTTTGTGACAACGGTGGAACAGTGATTCCAACTTTTCTTAAAGCAAATGGGGAAGATTTTACTCAAAATGGGAAAAAAAAAAGCATTTCCAATATGAGTTCATGTATGTATACGTGAGTAAAAATGGGAAATCATATAAAAAAAAATAGGAGCTAAGATTAAATTTAAATGATCAGATTTAATAACCTTCTGCCAGTTTCATAGTGGTGAAGAGGTTTGAGAACAGAGCCAATGTAAAAATTGAATTTTTGAGGTGGATTGGAACTTAAAATTTAAGAACTTAAGGTGCACTAATAAATATCAAGTACATGTCTACTATTGAAGGAATATATCCCATAGTATCCTCACCTGCATGAGGTAAATCAGGGAATAAATTTACTTTGATTTTACTTTATCATTTCTAGTTGTTGGAGAAAAGCTTTCAATTATGTTCTGTATTGTCCTACAGTATATATACAAAAATTTACAGTAAAGGAATTTTTGTGTTGCAGTTATACAAAGAAAAAAATTGAGCAAATTGCAATACAATACCAGGAAAATTATTCTCTTCAAATATTAAATTAATAATTTCATTTTTTATAGAATACACACACCCATCTTCATTTTAAGACTTCAAAGGCTATTAATTGCAGATTTTTTTTTAACAATCTCATTATCTCCATCTATGTCTGTCTCTCTCTCTGCCAATACTTTAATCGATTCCCCCCATCTTCTTATCTTATTCCTGAATTTTTCTCTATTTCTCATTACACTTAATACACTTTTAAACTCTCATACAACTCCATGGAGTCTCCTCGGACCGCAAAAGAACATGGAATAAAAGTTTGCCCCATGTTCAGACACAGAAACATTCATACTACATGTAGATCACTATCTACATTAATACCAAAACAGTGTTGGAATTAATTTATGTGTCTGAGTATCTTATAACGAATACTTTGGTATTAGAGGGCCAGAAGCAACCATAAATAATGGAAACTGCGCATCTAATGTTTCTCCTCCACCTTAAAAAGGTTGTTTAAAATTTCTATACAACACTGCTTACTATATGAACCTTACAGTAGAAGTTTAAAATAATTAAAAACAAGTGTTTAAAATCTTAAAAACAATGTTTAATTTTTTTAATATTCAATTCTTATCAAATTAAGCTCGGTTGTTAATAAAACTGTTAAAAACTATGGTAAGGTTCATATTAATACAGCTTGGTATGAAATTTTGAACAGCATTTTGACTGTGTGATTGGTTGAGAGAATGAATGTATACATCTGAGCAGTTGATAAAACTATACAGCAAAATCTGATACAATGTTTATTATCAGGTCTCTGAATAAAGATATTGTGTCTGAATACACTAATAAAATAATATCACCTTTTGGCATGCCAAGGTATATTTAATTATTTCCACTCCACTGAAAACAAGAAGCCAAAACAGAAGCAAAAATCAAATAAAACTAACAGGAAATACCACATCTGATTCTACCCATGTGATGTTAATGACCCCATAACAAGCTGTGTCTGATGTCAATTGAAAATATGACAACTGTTCAGCAGTATCGGAAACGTACAACTCATAATTTTGGTTAGTTTTTATAGCCTAACCTTGTAATTCTTGGAACAAAATGTGAATGTCCTGATGAGAAGTATCTATTATAACAAGATGACTTTTCAGTGCTGCTAGGCTTTTTTTCCCTATTTGACACAAAAATTGTTCATGCTTTTATTCATCTTTATTTCAATTAACTGCAATTTCTTGAAATACATGTATATGAATTTCATGAATCAAAGTAGGTTTTAAACAAAGTAACTTTTTGTGTCCTCTGACTTGAATTGTAGTTAAGGACAGCATTTAGGAAAACCTTAATTAATATGGTGCAAAATCTATTTTCTTTAAATGTAATAGTGTTATATTCTTTTCTTCTTCTTCTTCAAACTGACATATTCATGTGGGCTGTCTTGATTTAAAACAAGAGCTTGGGCCTATATCATATTAAACAGTTGCAACTATGGTAACTTTGCTATTATGGGAATCTTTGATTGTGATTGGTATTATCATTAGTAGTTGCCATAATGGCAATGTTGAAAGGCCCCTGTACTGCAATTTGGAGATCTTTTTTTTTTCTCACTCATTCCCCCACACCACAAAAAACACACACTCTCTGTTTGGTCATGATAAGAAACAAACACAAAGGACTGGATTGATTTTTCTAAAACTCCATCCAACTGGTGCAAAAATATTGAAAATAATGTTTTTCATCTTGTCCGATTCCTTACCTTTGGGGGTGGTTCTTCGGGGAATCCCCAAGTCGATAGAATCCTTCTCTTCTCTTGCTTCAGGGCTGCCTCCTCTTGCTCTTTTTCCTCTTCCAAGATCTCACTAAATAAGTAAAAAAAAAAAAAAAAGGGACATATATCATCTTTCATTTATTCATAAATTTAAATGTGTGAAAACTGTGAATATTTACACAGTAATAGAATATTGACTACATTAATTTAGAAACTTGTATGTATGAATATTTACAATAGAATATTGACTACTGCATGGAAAAGAAATGTAGCTCAGTCTGCCTACCAGTAATTCAAATCTCTTTGAACCATGTGCAGATATCTGTCTGACTTATGCAAAATTTGACTTGGGGGTGATATTCGACTTTAATAAGCAGTCTTCTATATCAGAATTATACATAATACAAGAAGGTACTAATATGCTGCAGACCATCTGTGTCGGGCCTAATAAGGATGATTCTATAGGATTTGCTCCAACAAGACTAGTTCCTCAAATGACCACTCAAAACATTGACTTCTACAATAAACGTGATAAATTATAATACCTTCCAACAATCACACATTGTGATCAACCATAAGGTTGATTTCAATTGAATATGATCATTGCAATAGATCATAATGCCATTTCAACAGTAATACATTATGATCAATCATAACAGCCACAATATCAATTACACCTTATGATTAATCATAAAATTAACTTCTACGATTAATGAAATTAATCGCAATATCAATTAAAAATCACACTTTATAATCAATTTCTGATTAATGTGAGCAATATCAATTACACCTTATGATTACTCATACAATTGACTTCTATGATTAATGAAATTAATCGCAATATCAATTAAAAATCACACTTTATAATCAATTTCTGATTAATGTGATCAATATCAATTACACCTTATGATTACTCATACAATTGACTTCTATGATTGATGAAATTAATCGCAATATCAATTAAAAATCACACTTTATTATCAATTTCTGATTAATGTGATCAATCACAATATCAAATAAAAGCCATACCTTATAATCAATCATAAGATTAATTTCTGATTAATGCAATCAATCACAATATTAATTAAAATCATACACCTGTACCTTATAATTAATCAGAAAATGATTTCTCATTAATGCAATCAATCACACACTGAATTACATAAATGTGATCCATCATGCTTTCAATCCTACCATCACCACTTTCTTAAATGTGCAAAGAAAAATCTCTAGATCTATCAACAGAAGAGGACATTTGGGGAAACCACATACCAGCTTTCACATAAGCACGGCACCGACTGCCACCTGTGCCATTCCTCAAAGGGTAAGAAACTATCATCATCCTCCACCTGCATAGATATACAGTCGGGCAGCCACCTCATCTTGGTGGAGAAAAAGTCTGGAGTCTTTGACGATACTTTCAGCCTCAGCCCCAAGTCAGATAGCAGTCTTGAGTTAAACAGGGTCATAACCCGTTCTCAGTTTGACAAAGGCTAGAAATCCTCAGTGGGTCCTGGAGTCACAGATCCAACAGGAATCTTGTATTGAATACGGTCGCAACCTCATATAACTATTGGAAAGACTATAAGTCTTTATAGCAGGATAAGAACCTTGGAATATCTTGGAAGACAATCTTCCAATTTCTCCGGGATAAGTGTTTATGGTGTCCAAGATAGTAAATGTGCCTGGGGGTCTGTCTTACAAAGAACTTTGCATGACCACTCCAAGCAACTTCAGCTCCTCAGTCCTCTGTTCCTTCTGACTGGAAGATGTTTCCATAAAAAACTTGTAATTCTTGACAGTCTTCGCTTCACAAATTAAGCACCTGACCTGACACTTGCACTGACAAAGTCCTCCTACATTATGTACAACAGTTTTAAATGTGAGAGCTCCTGAAAATCACAACGTCTCTGGAAGAACAGGCCAGAGCTCAAGCACCAGCAGCAACGGTCAGTGGCTCTTCCAACAATAAGTTCACAAGAATGTTGTAATACCTTTAAATAACCCGTGGGCAAGGTCTGGCAGAAGTGCAAACAACGAGCGAGTCCCTTTCACCCGGTGACTAAGCCGAACCACCGTGGGATGTAGGTAAGTTTTTCCTCTACTTCCCACACAAATTGCTCACAATCCCTTGAAAGACCTGACAGCAATCTTCCATATTTCAGAGAAATGAAAATTCACCAACAGTAAAATCATGTGACTAAAATTCCAGAAAACCCAGTTCGCTGACATTTGAATTCCAGCTATGGGAATTCCCTTAATTTTCGTAACTCGAGTTCATATTTTCTATTACATCTGTCATAAACAAGATTGGATCATCAAGTCCTGTTTAGATGTGAGTCGATCATGCAACTGACGGCATAACTGACGTCCCCTAGCATTTTATATCCTCCCGCTACCTGTCACGTTGCGAGGGAAATTGCGAGTGTCATTCCCGTAATCTGAAGGGGAAGTGTTGCATAAGATTCTACGTAAACAGACAATTATGCTGCTAGGTGCAGGACACTCCACATCATCACAAACAATGATATAAATGAATAAATTAATGAATGCACATACTGTCCCGTAGTTCCGATTGACCGTACAGGGTGTCTCAATCAAAATAGGCATTTATGGTATTAAATGATTCTATGCGAAATGATTAAGGTCGATGTGTACAGTGTACATGGTATTCAATGAATGCAAATGTACTGAAGTAAATAGTACAGGGTGTCTCTGTAATAAAAGTATGGAATGATTTGATGTAGTATACTTTTATACATGTATGTGATCAATGTATGTAAGTACATGGTGTCCAAATAAAAATGGATATTCAGTGAATGAATAAAAAGCTTTGATAATGAAGGTCAAGATAAGTAAAAATGTCTGCATCTCGAACAACAAAAAATTTGTTGAAGTATAAAGGCACCATCTTTTAAGTTTTTTGTCCTGAACAGAACCTTGAAATAATGACTCTAAAATATATTTAAAAATAAAATGGATCACCCATTCTACATCATTAGTGATATATTATTTACAAAGTGCCACAAAAATATAGAAAGGAAATAAGAAATTGAAATAATGTACATTGAACAGTAAACAAAACAAAACTGAAAGGACATTCCCTTATACTGTACATGTACTTGCACACGTAGCATAACAATTTTTTGCTACCAAACACTTGTGTGTATTTAATAGTTGATTTTATGAAATAATATTTTTATTTGGTAAAAAGAAGAAATCACAAACAAAAGAAAAATGAACTGAGAAACTTATGATATTAAAAGTGAGATGATCTTTTCACTGTACGTCTCCCTTCTTGAAAATGTGTTATAATTACTTTTATAGCTGCATACATGCACAGCCAATGTGAAGAAAAAAAAGTATTCATGCATTTTATATGCCCGATGCAATCTCACACTTACCGATAACGCCATCTGAACAAAAACAAGCAAAAAAAAAGAATAAAAGTTGCAAAGGAAAAAATCAAAAGAAGCATTGCATTGAGAAAGGGCACATTTGAACATGAGCACAAGACTTGTCAAGCACATACATGTACATGTAATTATGCTTTATCTCTAATTGCAAGTGCAATGCGCAATGCAATGCAATGCAATGCAATGCAATGAGGTTTAATATTGGTCAAGCATTGATACCCAGTTTCAGTGGTGCTCAAAAGTTGGTGAACCCCACCAGAATAATGAACATATTTAAAGTTGTCAAGTTCTGCCATGTTTTAGACATTCACTTGTGAAAGTCAGGGGATCAAATATGATATTTCATAAAGTTTGCTCCTCTGAGCTCGCTGAACATTGTAGTGTTGATGTCTCTACATTCAACACACAGCATGAAGGAGTGCATTTTGTGGTGGGGTTCACTCTTAAACTTTTCAGAAAAACTGTATAAATGTACAGTGTGTACCGGTAGATGAATGAAAAAAATTACAACAAAGCACAGAATATGATTATGTCATGATCAGGGCTTCAGTCAATCCTTAAACTTATCTCATTTGTGATAAATTTCATTTTTATTTTTTATTTATTTATTTTCCACTCGTGGGCTGGATGGCCCTTCTGAGGGGTCCAGTGGACACGTTTAAAAATACAAACATAATATACAAACAAATACATATAAAAGAAAACATAAATCAATCATACAAAAGGTAAGTTACAACTAAGAATTACAACTTATATACAAACGTAAAAAATAAAAAATAAAAAATAAAAAATAAAAAATAAAAAATAAAAAAATGGCCTTGCCCTAAACATATTGAAATATAAAATGTGATGAATTATTCATCATACTCAAAATAAGAAATCAAAAGATATTTAGAGAGCTTTTTCTTCTATTTTGATCAAGGAATTGTTTCCTGCTTTGATTATATTTTGTGAATGGAAACAAATGTCAAGTCTCAATATGCAATCATTTTAAGATATCAAATATGCAATACCCCCCTTCATTTTCTCGTGTGTCAATCTATGGGAGATCAAAATAAAAACTTTTAATTCAGATATGGTGTCAAAACATTGACAAACTGTCCCACTCTACATGTAGGCTAGTAAACTATGTTTCTTTGTTCAATTAAACTTTGTATCTAATATAGAAAGACAATTTATGTACACCTCAAGAACTCAAAAATGTCAAAAGTTGTAGTACAGAACTCTTATCATAACGATTTCAGTATGACGTCATATGGAATGATGTCATCAGTTTGACTCAGAGCCACTGTGTACAAATTATTTACACCTTTTTTTTCCTGCCATGATATTAAATAATTATCTCTAGTCTCTACAATTAATTTCAATGCTTCTCTACCATGGAAATTGTTGCTGATCATTGGCAGACCATGTCTGAAATACTGTACATGTCGCCTTATGGAGTAAAAAAAATAATTGGAAGCAGTGTTGACGTGAGGGATAAACTAACTTTTTACTCTCAGGGATCTTAGGTAGCATTTGATGATTGTTTTACGTCATGCAAACTAGCAGAAGCACTGCTGAAAGATTGCAAATCAATTAATTCATTAAGCTTAGGCTGCTTGGCATAATGCTTTGGAATGGCATGATTGATTGTGCATATATGCAGGCTTGCCAAATTTAAATTTTTACAGTATTTTTTGTTTTCAAGATAAGCCAAGATGTCTTCATGATATTTTCAATATGATACAAATGTTCACTTCAGGGGGCCGTTTCATAAAGTTGTTCGTAAGATGAGAGAGACTTTAAGATCGAATGGTGAACCTTTCTTACGTTCCAAACCATCACCAATGAATATACAATTTACCACAAGAAAGGATCACCAGTCGTTCTTAAAGTCGCTCTTAACTTACCAACAGCTTTTATGAAACACCCACCCGATTCCAAGGCCTGTATTCTGAACTTGGGTTTAACTTAAGACCGTGGTCTAACTCCGTGCTAAAATTATGGGCAGCCAAACATGTCAAAATTTCTTCACATGGTAGGATTTTTATGTTTATTGTGCTCTTTGCTAATTCTTTAATGGTGAAGACAATTATCTTTAATATGTATCCTTCCCAGGTTGTTAAGAATGATTTCAGAGTCTAATGAGCTGATACATGTACATTGAACCTGTGATGTTTGAGATTTGTGGCTCAATTGGCTATCCATAGTTAAACCACAACTTTAGACAAAAGTTTAAATTAAACCTGACTAATTTTATGAATAGTGACCAGCCGAATAATAGATTTACATTTAAACCTTGTGGATTTAAATATATAAAGCTAGATTGAAAAGTTAATCCATATAAATCCTGTATGCCACTAAATAATATTCCCAGCTGATCTGGATTCAATTCCTTGGAATTTAGAGTGTTCAAAAGTAATTATTAAATATGGACTACTTTTCATCATATCATAATGGTAACATCAGGCCAAAAAGATTGAATTATAAAAAAGAATACAACTTTAATGAAAATAGAGTAGTGAATCTGGTTCCATGACATTTGCTCCAGCAAAAATTGCTCCGCTCTAAATTCCACACTTAATTGAATGACCAACTTCAAACCTGGGCTTAACACTATACCCTGCTTTAAACCGAAAATAAAACCCTATTGCAACCCTAACCTTACATGAAATCAAGTCCGGAGCAATTGTCGCAGGAGAAAATGTGGTGTCACCTTTAATCCTGCTGTAGGAACCACCGGTCTACTGAGACGTGTACATGTACACATACTACAGAAACCTGCTAATAATAGATAGGCCTATAGAAGGACCACTTGTATAAAGACTACAAGTTTGGTTGTTTTGTGTCCTTTTATGATTTTCCTAATACCGGCATTATGTACAATTTCTTGAAGTTCCTCAACAGTGATTGAGAAAACTAATACTGTGATTTTTATTATTTGTGCACATGTACATACTACAATTGTACATGTATGAATGTGCACTGATGCAAAAGAAATGTGCAAAGGTTATGATTCATAATGTAATATTGAGAGAGTACCATCTCATTGTCTCTGATGATGACATATCCTGGTTAAGTTTTCTGTAAGTCACAAAAATAACATCCTGTATGGATTAATATCTAGACACTTGAGAAAAAACTATAAATGCATTATGTCATTACCATGGCAACACAACTTCCAGTCCATTCTGAAAAATGGGTCTTGCATAATATCTTTTATGCCTCAAGACCAATGTGTGCCAAATATCATGAGCATCTAGGTAATGAACTGAGTTTGATCCGCAACATTTGCAACGGACAAACCGCTTGACTGTATGCTGATTCCTACCCCATTTAACTTTGTCTGGGCAAGTAAAAATGTAGCAGAAGAAAAGAGCACAAAATGCACAAATAATCTGATTTATTTACCACTGTTATATATACATGTTACTTTCCTTCTGTATACTGAAATACAAGTATAAAATACCTGCAACGTACTGTTGCCTATAATAGTAGGTAGTCAAACAAACATGCAAGTTGATTTCAATAATTTCAGTGATTAAGAAAAAAAAATGCTCTGTGAAAATATTAATGATAGAAAAAATGTCAATTTGTTATTTGCATGGCTTTAAAGAATAATAGTTCTTCAGGCAATTTAGAATTTATCTCTTACGTTAATTGTAACTTCCTCTTCTTACAGCTCGTGAGTCAAGCACAGACCTACTGAATGAATTCTGAACCCTAATACCTTGTTTTGTTGTGATGGGATTAGGAACTTGGTTTCTACAAAGTTACCCCTTTTTTTTCCCCCAAAACCAGACAAACAAAAATCCTTGTCCACCCTAACAAGGGCCGGTGAAAAAAATTGACCGATGGAGAGACTTGTGAGGACAAGTGTTTCTTAGTGGAGCAGCTGTCTCTATAGGAAAAATCACTTGGTGCACTTTGTTAGATGTCCCAAACACATTCATAATCATATAAATGCAATTTTTGGCAGCAGTCCACCCATCACTTGGTGTACAGGGACGAGGAGATCATACCTACATGTAATACTATACTTTTATGTATTGTGTATTTCTGGGCCCTATTTCAAAAAGACTTGTTACGATAACTACAAAATTTCTATAACAAATTTAGTATCAGCCAATCAGATTGTAGGATTTCAGTAGCTTTTACCTGTTTTTGCAAATCTGTTATCACGACAAGTTTTATGAAATGGGCCCCTGATGTACACTGACTTTAATAACGACAAGTAATCCTTTCTTGTGGTAAATGGTACACACCAAAATGTTCATTGGCATTGGTAGGGCATGAGAAAGGATCACCAGTCGTTCTTAAAGTTGCTCTTAACTAATACCTTGGTCACATTTATTAATTTTAATTCAAACCACCTATATGTAGTTGGACAAAAAAATGTTAGAACGGCTGTTTTCGACTCGCCGTACGGCCGCCGTAGAGCAAATGTGACCAAGGTATTACGAACAGCTTTATGAAACACCCACCTGGATGGCAATTTCCTTCTTTTCTTTAGGAAGAAGACAATAAATGATAAACATGTATTCTATGCTATTCTAAAACCCACTCATACATAATGCACACCGCCAAACACCTGTTATTTGCTTTGACAACACGGGCACACACACAAAACCTTGAACAACAAGTGGCAGGAGTGAATCAGTCAGTGTTCCGCTCCCCCTCACGACCCAGGGGACACCCTACGTCAGACGCGTCACAGAGCAGCAGAAACAAAGAGCTTCCCTTTGGGGGTGGCAGGGCCAAAACGTTGCATCGGAGCTCTGTCCGCTGATTGACCTGGGGAGCGGTTTCATGGATAGTTCTGTCACCGAGTTTCACTGATCAATCTGCCTTTAGCCAATCAGATGCAAGGATTTCCAGTAGCTTATAACATCTGTCACTGAAAAGCAATGACTATTCGCTCCATGAACATTTCCTGAGGTTGCGCTTCAGGCAAAGTTTTGTCAGTGAGTTTCACTGACTAATTTACCTTTAGCCAATCAGATGTAGGGATTTCCAGTAGCTTTTAACAGTCACGATTGGAAATTTTTGATTTATTTTTCCTATATGAAACACTCCCCTCAGTAATATTTCAAGAAAAGTTTTGTAAATGAGTTTCATTTACTAATTTTCCTTTAACCAATCAGATGCAAGGGTTTCTGGTATCATGAAACATGTGAGTGTGTTAAAATCCTTGACTTTTTGCTTCATTGTCAATGAGTTTCACTCGACTATCTGCCTTCAGCCAATCAGATGCAAGGATTTTCAGTAGCTTGTAACACTTGTGAATGAAAAAAGCACTGAATATTGGTTTCATGAAATGCTCCCCCTATGGCCTTCTCATGACGTCTGTAAGATGTCTAATTACTACGTCATTGACAGCTACCGACTGCAGTGATTCAACATCATTGTACAATAATTCTATACTCTCGATTGTTGATTTGTGAAATCCTATTGACTCATATCATAGACAAATCTGCCATACATGTACATGTACTTTGGCAAAAGGAAGCAAGTTACAAATGTATAATTTGTTGTAAATGAACAATGTGTGTTCGTCATTTACATAGGTGTCAATGCAATTTAACAGCATACATGTATTTTCTTCAATATCTTTCAATAGAACGATCATTTCTTCCCCAAATTTTGCCTGAACGTGCAACATACAAAGGGTGTTTCGGAAACATTAATAACTCAAATTTGACTGATGTGTCACTTGCTTCCTTTTGGCAAAGTTGGGTAGATATGCTGTATGAGGTGGATATTGATTTAATTTTAGTTTATATGTTGCTTAAAGTATCAGATTGTGAATTAATAAATTCAAACTTCTGACAATGTAGACTTTTTCCCTGTTATTTTTAGTTTTATAAACTATCATAGCAACTACTTTGGTCAAAACTGGCATAAAAGGAATATAATAAAATGCAACTCAAAATGTCAAACGCAAGTTGATTTTCAACCAATGACAGGTGCACATTTGGGATCTGTCCTTGATGGTTTTTTTTCGTTACACATGTGACTCTTTCTGCAATGGGACCCGGGGTCTGAGAACTATAGCGTACCGAAGCGATGACGTCAGTTGCCATGGTGTCATGGCAGTCTGGTTCTAAACAAATTAACGCGCGGGGGCCGTTTCATAAAGCTGTTCGTAAGTTAAGAGCGACTTTATTCGACTGGTGATCCTTTCTTATGATCTAAACCATCGCCAATTTATTATACCATTTACCACAAGGATCCCCAGTCATTCTTAAAATCGTTAACTTTAATATGAACAGCTTTATGAAACACCCACCCGGAAGTATTGCAACTCACTCATATCACTCTATATTTTCTATAGCACATCACCATTTTTGCAAAACAAATGTGTATAGACAATCGTCGGCTGCAACTCTGTTTAGAACCAGCCGGTTCGTTGTCATGACATCGTGACGTCATACTTAGGTACTCTATTTCATCAAATTATTGATTGGACTAACTGGGCCAAATTCATATTATGACTGATGATCTAATCGATAGGATCCACTTTGCTACTTAGTTTTCTCCAGTTGGTCTAATGAAAATTTGACTTGTAAATCAATTCTAAACAAGCGGATTAAAGATACAATTTAATGGGTATCATATAAAATGAGGATGAATGGAAATCAAATGGAACTTACAGCAACTGAGCAATGTGTCATACAGAGCAAATGAATATCAGACAAACTCATTAAAAAAATACCAAATATATTCAGACAATGTACAAGTTTGACCAATAATTAATCCTTTAGTGGGATTAGACTATAATGGGGGAATAGACTAAACAGTATGGCCCGTATTCTGATAGCAGTTTTAACTTAAACTCAGGTTTAAAGTTGTGGTTTAAGTATGGGAAGCCAAAAGTATCAAAATGTTTATTAAGTTGTATGTTTACATGTATGTTTAATGTGCTCTTTCCTGATTCATCGCTGGTGAAGACAATCATCTATTTAGACTTGCTAGACAATTATGAAAGATTTGAGAGCCAAATGAGCTGAAGTATGCTATCTCTACTGTTAGTGCTTTATGTAACAATTGGCTATCCATACTTAAACCACAACTTTAAACCTGAGTTTATGTTAAACCTGCTATCAGAATACAGGCCTATATGATTATTCAAAAACGGCATTAGACAAAGGAGGTTTAGACCAAACATCAAACTAACCATTGCAAACAAAGACACAAATATCTTTTGAATTATCATGCAAACAAACTACGAACACTGAAACAAATACAAAGCATAACTTAGACAATATGAACACAATATGAAGTTCAATCTAAAATAAGCATCTTTCAATTTTTCATCTTCTCTTTTTTGTGACTTACTTTAATCTTGTTTTGAGGTCTTTGAAGTTGGGTCTTTTAGAGGGTTCGTACGACCAACATAGCGTCATCACGCTGTACAGCGTCGGTGGACACGCAGCGGGCATTGGTAACCTCTCGCCGTTCTCAATACGGCCTATGACCTCGTTGTTTTTTACCCCCTGGAAAGGCTTGACCCCATACATGAGGATCTCCCACATGCATACACCTGCAAGTCAAATGTGGAAATTGTATAGTTCAAATTCAAGTTCAATTTTATTCAATTCCAAATTTTAAAACAATTCACAAAACATTGAATAAATTCATGCAATACAAGATGAAATATAGCAATTAGATAATTTGAACATGTACATGTACAATGTAGGTATAAAAATAATCAAGTGATTATAACAAAATAGAGGGGGAATATGAGTACTAATGATAGGCTATTGTCATGGTAAAAAGACATACCAGTAAATGTATCTCAAATTTTTGTGATTTTTTTTTTTAAAATCAGGAAATTAAAAACTATGCGGTTCATTCCCTGATATCCATGTGGAAGAATTCTTTTATATCCAGCTGTTCAAGAGGATATGAAAATCTTTCAATGCCACATCTCTTTAAACTTTGAGAGAGATCATTGTTCTTCATGCACTCATCTCGATGTTTTAAACCATCTGTGGATATTCCAGGTCATTGAACACACACACACACAAGTTAATTGTGCTCAAGCTTACAAGCATTCAGTAAATAATCATCACCCTCTCTTGATGAAAGCTAGACAGTTCCCCTATGATCAGAATTATTTTAACTTCTATTGTCTACACCAGGGTGACACTGAATGTTTTGTCTCATCATTAACTCAACAGCGCCCTCTAAAGAAAAATACAGGACAGTGCACTAACAAGATACAATCGATATGATTTATTTGGTCTCTGTAAACACTGACACAGAAATTTTGTGTTTTTAAAGCGCTGATAAATTCCTTGGACTGCTATTTAACTGTATTCATGGTTGTGCTTGGATAGCAGAAATTCTTTACCCCCCCCCCCCCCCCCCCCCCCCCCGGCATCCCAACTCCCAACTAGGGCTCCACAATACAAAGAAATCACAAAATGGCACTGGCCTATCAATATCATTTGTGCAATATAGTAGTATAGAATTTCTTACCAAACATCCAGACATCACTGGCAGATGTAAACCTCCTGAAGTTGATAGATTCTGGAGCCATCCATTTGATGGGTAATTTACCTTTAGAAGCTACAGAATAATGAAAAGTATTTGGACGATGTAAAGTTGTGTTTGAATAAAAATCATTTCAATAATTTTCTCTTTTTTTGCAGTATCGTTTACCACTAGCATGAATGAAATTATCAGGATTACTATTGCTGATATCGCTATCATCACCACTTTCATCAGAACTATCTTCATCATTAAAACTATCATCTTCATAATCATCCCCATCCTCATCATAACACCTTCATCACCATTGTTATCATCATCATGATCTTTGTCATCATTATCACAATTATCATCATCATCATAATCATCATCATTATCACTGTCATCATCATCATCATCATCATCATCGTCATCGTCATCGTCATCATCATCATCATTATCATCATCATCACCAGTATCATCATCACCATCATCATCATCACCACCTTCATCAAAATCAGTATTTCAATCATCATTATTAATCTAAATATATATCTGATCATACCTTTGTAGTATGAATGGTCATGTAGTAATCTTGAAAGACCAAAATCACCAAGTTTAACATTGTCCTTAGCAACTACCAGAAGATTCCTGGCTGCAATATCTCTGAAAAAATGTGAAAAAAAGAAATCAGTAAAATATTGTCATGATGGGTTACATATGATCACCTATTCATGTAAATGAAAATTATCCCATAACTTATTAATCATCAAATGACAGGATCCCTTTTACAGCCAGGTGCATTTTAAGGCGACCGCACACCTTACGACTGGTCTGCGACCCGATTTCAGAATAAAATGTAGTAGAATTTGATGCTAATGTTGAGACTTGGAATATCTTACTGTGTAATGTTCGAAATCATCGTACAAATACCTATGTTCAAATCTGTGACTATTCTATCATTCTTCTTACAATAGAAGCGAATTTAATATCTAGTCGTAATGACGTCATAGCAGTCGTACGATTGGCTACTATTTGAAACTTATTTAGCATTTACTCCAAAATAAAAGCTTGCAATCTTTCAAAATGGTTATATTAGTATTCTTTCAATTAATTTTAAACTTAAATAAAATTATATGTTCCATTCACATTTTCAGAAAATGAGCAGAATGCGATTTATTCCAAAATCCAGCGCATAAGACGGCTCGGAATCTATCTCATTAGTTTGGACAAAGATGGTACTAAAGAGGCCATCTGGGAAAGAGTGGAAAGCTCCTCACTCCACAAGAAAGAAGGCTTTTGCTTCAATCTCTCACATGGGTGAGATCAGGCAGTTCAAGGTGTTGTTTCCAATTTCTTAATTAAATATTTTCAAAATATCTATATGAACTCTCAGAGAAAGGTCAAGACAGACGGACTTTCACACACTCACCTATGGACAAACTTCTTGCTCTCTAGATATGAAAGAGCCATGCTTAACTGGTATGCATACAAGATCAGTGAAGCTAACGTTAGTTCCTCTTTGTGTGTCTGTAAAAACATCCTCATCTAGAAAACATAAACAAGTAAAAGATACATGATATTAAGGCTAATCTGGAGTAGTTCTAGCAGGCAATAATTCCATATAATTCTCTAACATCAAATTAATTTGCAGACAAAAATAATGAATACAACATAACATTTGAATATTAACAGAATATGTTTTAAAGTAATCGAGCCTTATTCATAAACCTTGTTTATACTGGAATCCTTACTATGTTTTGATGACGAAGAAAATAATCATATTTATCATTTCAAGCCAATTTCTAATGATTTACATTATAGAAATCTATGTCACACTTGGCTATTTATAGTCAAACCACAACCTGAGTCAGTGGCGTACGCAGGGGGGGTGATTACAGGGGTTCAAACCCCCCCTTAAAATTTTTTGATACCCAACCCCCCCCCCCCCTAAAAATTTTTTGAAGACTTTTTTTTTTTTGCTTGTGTAATGTGGAAGCGTCGTGGTGTAGCGGTTCTGACTCTCGCCTTGTAATCAAGGGTCGTGTGTTCGAATCCCACCATGGCCTAGCGTCCTTTGGCAAGGCGTTAATCCACACTTTGCCACTCTCCACCCAGGTGTTAAATGGGTACCCGGTAGGATGTGAAAGCCTATATGTAGTATGCCTAGCAATTGAGTCTTTGAACTCTTGTTGGAATGCTCCCCAGGGAGTGGAGAAGGTGCATACATTGTATGCGGGCATGCAAGGATCTGATGACCGGGGTAATAATATGTCTGTAAAGCGCTTAGAGACGTTGTTCCGATGTATTAAGCGCTATATAAATGCGGAATATTATTTTTATTTTTATTTTTTTAAGGTATGACAACGTGAAATTTGTGTGGTGAAGACCTTTTTTTGGGGGGGTCAATGTTTTTTGGGGTAGGAAACGACCTAAAACTGGTGGTGAAGAACTTTTCTGCGTACGCAACTGACTTGAGTCAAGAGTTTAAAATAAACCTCGGTTCAGAATACTGGGGCCGATTGCACGTAAGGGTCTTTCCAAGGACCGTCTTTTGTGTCGCCCATCTTTTATGATGCGCTACAAGCGGGGTGTTTCTGAAATTTATGATAAACAAATAAAATTCGTAAGCTTGCTTTTAAATCAAATTTCATACAATTTCATGAGATATCACATCATTTTATAAACAAATATTTTGTTTATTTCAACGGACAAATAAAACATATTTGCAGATAATTTATTTGAAATGCGTTTCACATGGCGTATCATAAAAGATGGGCGACACGAAAGACGGTCCTTGCAAAGACCCCTTCGTGCGATCGGCCCCTGGCCTACATGGAAGGCATTGTGTAAAAGACTGATGGATTCATTTTTACCTCTCCAAATGGGGCTAGCTCCATAACGATCCATATGGGCGGATCTGTACATACCCCTATTAACTTGATGATGTGAGGATGATCAAACTGCTTCATGATATCTAAAAACGGACAAAAGACAGAGAGAAAACAAGTTGTTAAAGGGGAAGTTGACCCTGAAAAAAGGTTGTTGTAAAAATAGCAGAAAAAAATAATAAGAAATATTGCCAAAGTTTGAGGAAAATTCATCAAAGATTAAAAAAGTTATTAGTATTTTAATTATTTGATACTGTATGTGAAGTCGTACACGGGCAGATTTCCTATCAATCAATGAAATGCATTTTCTCAGAAAATCCCCATCATATACCATTGTATCTTCAGTAGGCCTAAATAGACAAATCATTCACACCTGTTCCTATATAGAAACAAAAAAAGTCATCACAAGCCATTAAAAAGTTTAATTTATGCCTTTTATATTACATAACATATGGGGCAGAGCTGCTCTTTTATGAGATCACAAATCCAAACCTTACAATTCTGATAAATTTCTTAATCTTAAATGAATTTTCCGCAAACCTTCACCAGCGAGCGTCGCGTAACGTTGGGGAAGTACAATAAGAAACAAGATGGCGGCGTAAACACCGGGCAAGTCTCTTCCGTCTTTTCACAATATTTTTTCATTTTTTTGATGAATTCTTGTTTAAAAATAACAACGAGAGCGTAGAAATGTCGGAAATGAAGTTTTATCCCACGTACATGATTTATGGCTAGATGTTTTAGAAGGAAAGTAGAAATCTCGGGGGCGAAAGTTTCAGGTTTTGGGGTCCTTCGTGTAGGTGAATACATGTAGGAAGGACTCCCTGGCGTCATTGAGAGTAAGCCTACGTTAGTAAATGATTTTTACTCTCAAGAAGCCGCCTGGCTAATCAATACGCCGAAATCACACACCGATATTCCACCGCACAACTCTACAAATCCAGCAGCCGCGAGCGCACACGCCTCGCAAAGCTAGCCGGGCCTACCGGCCTGGTGCACAGTGGATTCCCGTTGGCATATATCACATGCACCAGCTTTTCGCTGCTCCTTATTTGTCTGCCTTTCACACAGAATTTAGTAGCAGCAAACGTAATGGAGTTAATACTACATGCTAAAGTTAGCAGACAATACATGTACTTCCAATCCAATTGGTTCAATGCAAAAAAATCATAATTTCTGGAGGATAAGGATGGTAATCGTAAGGACGGGAGTTGGGATGAATTTTCGGGAGCCTCCCGATGAAATCGGGAGGGTTGGCATCTCTGTAATCACATAAGAATTGGAGAATCTAAAGTAAAACCAATGAGTACAGTAAGAAACCTTGGTGTTTGGCTAGATACTCTGTTGAATATGGAGACACAGATATCCAGTATGTGCAAATCTGCCTTTTAAACACTTTATAATCTTCGCCACATCCGTAAAAATTTAGATCAGAAAAACACGCTATACAAATTTATCACATTATTATTTTTCATATTATTATTACAAGATACAAAACCTTGGTAATTGTGGGCAAGAGGTCATTCTAAGCTCATGTTCAACTTTTGGCAAAGCCAGCAGGTACATAAATCTTCCAGGATATTAAAAGTGTTATATTTGAAACCCTTCTCGCCCAAAATAGCGCCTTTGGCTATGCACGACACAATGGATGCTGGACAACTGCTCAAACAATTGCGATCTAAAGCGGTCAGTGACTCAACGTCTAAAACTCTTCAAAAATGTTCTACAGAAAAGGAAATGACTTGAAACTGACAAAGAGGGAATATATTCCATGAAGTTGTGTGCCTCGGTTGGAGGGTTAAGTATTTGGTTTTGGGGGTCTATCGATAAGTCTCTGGACTTTGAGCCAAAAGCCCAGGTTCAAATCCGACCGCAGCACATGGGTCCTTTGGCAAGGCGTTTATCTGCATTTGCCACTCTCCACCCTGGGTATTGAGTAGGAAGAAATACCTTGAACTTTCAATTGACTTTTGATGGTATGAGAGTTCAGCCCATGGTAATAATATCACTTCAAGACATTTGTATTGCTATGTAAGTGATGCATAACATTTGGTTTTACTTGGATCTACTTAACAGCTACTTGTCACATTGTAAGAATAGTTTCACATACAGCCAACCATATCAATACTCTCGCACTAACAGGGGTTGGAAGAAACTGACATTGAATCTAGACCAAGCGCAGGTCCCACAATCAAGAGAAAGTCCTTTGATCAGAAAAAAGTTGATTCTCGTTCAATCGCAACTAGACTTTGTAACGAAACTACTTTGCTTCTTGCAAGCCGCAAGTAGTAGCGCAAGGACACACTTGAAAAAGACTTGAAGACAAGTCCTAGTATAGACTTACATGCTTCTTCTAAGAATCTTTCTCCTAGTGCCTGAGTACTTTCAACCTTACAAGTTTTGACAGCAACCTCGACTTTCTCGTCCTGAAAAACGCAAAAGAAAAAATTAAAGGAAGTATTAAAGACCACAAAATATATGAACGATACACATCAGAAATTGATTAGTAAAAAAAATGCCCCAATAGGTTGTATTTGAGTCTGATCTAAATCGGCCAAGATGACAGCCTATGTTTGGACCAGGGTAGGAAATTATTATTTTTTCGTTCTTAAAAGACAAGTCCAACCCAACAAAAAATGTTTTGAATAAAAGGAGAAATATCACATACAACCATAACACTGAAAATTTCAACAAAATCGGATGTAAAATAAGAAAGTTATGACATTTTACAGTTTCGCTTAATTTCACAAAACATAGCACAGTTACATGTATGCTTGTTTGATTTTTCTCTATTGATTCAAATCAAAAAATTTCTGGGGTGGACTTGACCTTTAAAGGTTGTTTTTCACATTGGGGTGATTGCTGAATATTTGGGGCTATTCTTTCATTTCAAGGGCAACTTTTTTGTATGCAACAAACAAATTTGGTAAATATGTTGATTTCAGTAGGGGGAAATAAATGAAAGGTTGAGATTGGAAAGAGGGGGGGGGGGAGATGTAGAGAGGGGAGAGAAGGAAGGAAAGGGGGAGGCGGAGAAGGGAAAGGGGCGAGAGGGAGAGGGTAGGTGAAGAAGGGAGATGGGGCGAGATGTAGAAGGGGAGGAGGGGAAAGTAGAATGGGGGAGGGGAGATTGAAAATGGAATGGGGATGGTGAGAGAGGGAGAGAGTGGGGGAGAAACAGAGAGAGAGGAAGGAAAGAGGGAAGGGCAGTTGGAGGAGAGATGAATAAAAAGACAAAAACAGAGAGAGGGGAGAAGCAAGGAGGATATATAAAGACAGATGACAGAGAGACAGACAATGACAGACACAGAAACATTTTAGAAATTCATATGGGGGGTTGAAAGAGGCATGCACATACACAGAGGACAAAAAAGGAGAGAAGAGATCCCCAGAAACAGAAGACTACAAAACAGAACCGCAAACGGGCTAAATCAGAGAGAGCAGAGAAGCTTTTCCTATCGATTATGACAGCAGGTTTTAGAAAATGTGAGGACAGCAAAGCGAGGCTTTAGGATGATGGAATCTTTTGTCATTTTGCAAAAGTGATTGCTTCCTGTGCAAGGAACAAAATAGAAATGCCAAAAACCAACCAGATTAAAGTCTGCCATTTCACATGCAAGGAAATGGCGAATGGCATGGATGATCAACTTTATAAGAGAATGATGAGCAACTGCTATTTTTTTATCAGGAAAATCTACATTTCATGAAGATGGAAATAACATTGGGATCTAGAGGAGATAATATTTAAAAGTAATAACTGAAACTGTAATGCCAAACTGTTTCTTACAAAACAGGGCCAACTTAAAAGTAGGATGTATTTTTGTTTTTCAAAGGAGTTTCAGCAGAGGCGTAATTAGGCTATTTTGATATGATGTGGTAAAAACGATATCAAAAATTCTAGCAGTACCATAAAACTTAAACAGAAAAAGTATGTAAGTCAGTGTGCTACATAACTTTTTAGAAGCACTTGCCCAGTTGGGCAAGTAAATTTTTAAATACTTGGAATATACTTGCCTGAAAATCTATTTCACTTGCCCGAAAAAAATCATTGAAAAAAAGGTTTACCTCTCCAAAACAAGGTTTTGCGGTTTTGTAAACCATTGACCCTTTTCTCTCTTTTGACATGAACTGATCTACTTTGTTATTGCGTTTCTTTTTCCAAAGTGATTTTATCTTGCCTGCCATGACCAAAATTAGGGTCAATATACATGTATCATATCGACCCTAATTTTGGTCATTCTACTGTGAGAATTTTGCTTGCCAAATTCGGGCAAGTAGTTTTGGTCTTTACTTCAAAACACTTGCCCGACTCTAACTTTTACTTGCCCCGGGCAATCGGGCAAGTGCTTATGTGCTGTTTAATTTGAGCAGATCACTACACTCTCTAATCTGGCACTGCAGTGACAACAACGACACAGACCTGCCAACCTCTGGGAATGAAAAAGTGTATTCTGTGATTAAAAAAAGTGTAATGTATTTTTCCCAAAAAAAGTGTATTTCATATTAAAATGCGTGGCGCACTCGCTCATCGCGGCGCTCAAGCTGCATGCAAGCTAAAATGCGCACTGCTCTTGCAGATGAAAAAAACAACATTTAAACATGTGTATATCTCACCCTGGTTTTAACAAAATGATTGAAAAAAAAAAAACAAGTTACCTGAAATTACATTGATCTAATAACCATATTTGTGTAAGTTTTATGAAATAGAGACATATAGAGATGATTTTTCTCAATAAATTACGATAAAAAAAATAAAAAAAGTATAAAAGTATTTTGGTTGCAAAAACGTACTAAATACGGCAAAAACATACTGGTTGGCAGGTCTGACGACATCACTGTTTAAAAATGCAACTCTTCATTTATATATATAATTATTTTACGTCAAGTTTGAATCATGTTTATCCATATTCTATTTTTCAAATTATGAAACTCAATAGAAATATTGATTATTGCCAATTTGAGAAACAGAAAAATAGATTTCATTGAAACTCCTGATTACAGCTGTATAAATAATGTTTTCCTCAATCAAAACCACCAATCTATACTTAAGAACAAAATAATAAGCAACAACTTCCGAACTGGTTAGAAGCATAACATGACAATCATCTCAAAGTTCTTTCTTGGACAGTACACCCACCTTCCTGCCTGCTTGCTTTGACGAATTCAAACATGGTCTTAAACTTGGCATGATTTTGGTAAAAAAGAGTCAAGAGGTGGATTTTGTTGCCAAGAGAAAAACAGTGACTGATTATTTCAAGAGAATTCAAAAAAAGAGGCCAAGAATGATCAGGCTATGCCCAAAAGTGCTGTAAGTTGAATTTGATTAACCTAATAGTAAATATTTGCCAGAATGTCTGGCATGGCTTGACTTTGCACTGTCACAAACAGAGTTCATACGACCTGTTTGATCCGAACACATCTGTATGCAAGGGCCATGTTACATGAATCAAATAGTCAGTGATTTTTATCGACTAATTTGACCTGAGCCAATATCAGAAGCAAGGATTCTGGTAGCTTTCTACAATAGTCAGTAAAAATCACTGACTTTTTATTTCAAGAAATGTCCCACAGGGATGCCAACCTAGTAAGAAACAAATGTGGTGTTTTTAAGGATGGCCAAAAACATTTTTGGGTAAAATTTTTAAACATTTCTACAATAGACATGAGTATGATACATATTTTAGGGAAAAAATTATTTTTCGTGAAGTTTTTTATTAAAAAGAAGAGGAAAAAACACTAAAAACAAAATACTGTATTATTTGTATTCTTCTTTTAATTTTCAGTAGTATATATCATGGGTTTTTTAACTAGAAAAATGGAAATATTTTAGTCTATGTGCAAAAATTATTGTCTTCCATTTTACACAATGGCTTCTATCATTTTCTTGATATGAAATAGGTTTCAACCAAAAGAAAATGCATAACAATTCTTCTGCTTTTAAAAACAAGAGGAATGTTCAACAAGCTTAAAATAGCAAAGGGATACTGAGACCTCAAGCTAAGATGTTACTGGGTCCAGTAGCAGAAAGCTTTATACCGACTGATCATACCATCATCTTTACGATTGATTGTACAGAGTAGTCAATGCAAGGCAATCATGAACAGTTCCTCTGCAATTAATTGCAAAGCTTTGTCTAACAAGGCCAAGGTCGGCATATCATCAGGCTAGAGGCTTATCCAGATAAATAATCAACAATCTTGGCTTAGGTTAATCTCAGCTATCTACTGCTTCCTACTCGGATCAATTTCATTCCTATCCCTTATTTAATGAGATGTGTCATTTTAATGTAATCCTATACAGCAATACTGGAACAGATACTCTGTACGTGTATCGTATGCTTGGATATCATTTTTCACTGGGGTTGAGATAGCATCTGGATCCTGTTACATATAGTTTTGCAATTGATTGTATGGCTGCTTTTTACAATTGATTGCATTGATCATTATGTAGAATGAATCACAGTAACTTCATGCATAATTAATCATTTATCTCAGTGAAATAGGGCCCTCAACTAAACTGAAACCAATAATCAGTCATTTGATTTTAGTTATATCTGTTTCAAATCTTTCATCATTTAGCTGAATAAAAATGAAGTGTACTACTGTACGAGTATTGAAATAGAGAGGGAAATGAATATACTGTATGCTGAAAAAATATTTTCCACTAAAATAGCCAAAATGGTTTTGAATGACGGTACAACTGCATTTGAACCTAAACCTAATAAAAACAATCTGATTTCTTCCATTGGCATAGAGATACAAAGGACAATCAATCACAGAGGCTGAAAGTGAACTGACTGCTGTAAAGAAAATTCTGCAATTTTGTTTGGCCATATTTTATTAAAACCATAATTCCCTTCTCCAAACTGCTTACAATTCTACTTTTGCTTTGACATGTCAAGGCTAGTGACATAAAAATAGAATTCTAAATACATGTAGCAAGATGCAATACTTCGAAATTTTCAAAAAAATATCTGGTATATTCAACAGAAATAAAAAGACAGAGAAAGAAAGAGAGGGGGCGAGATAGTGAGGGGAAAAGGAAGAAGAGAGGCAGAGAGAGGGAAGGAGAAAAGGAAGAAGAGAGGCAGAGAGAGGGAAGGAGAAAAGGAAGAAGAGAGGCAGAGAGAGGGAAGGAGAATGTCTTAAAAATATGCTTTGTATAATTCAATCGAACAAATGATCCAATTACAAATTAAGACTAGAAAAAGAGCAGATTAACATTCTCCTACCTGATCTATATAAATGCCTTTGTGGACATCGCCAAACTGGCCCTGACCGATGGTCTCGACGAGGGTGACCAGTTCACGCGATATCTCGTAGTCCTTGGCGGCCGGCATCGCGTAGTCATCATCGTCAACGATCTCGGCATAGTCGTCCGACAGCCCACCTAAAGACAGTATGAGAAGGGATACAGAGGTTACATATGGCAGAATCATATTCATTACAGTGACATTGTTAGAAGTCAGTTAAAAAAGTGCAGCTGTCAAGTTTTCAGGGTACAGCTTTATATAGGAAAAGTAGTAAAGGAACAATGCTAAATCGCAAACAGTCATTCAATCAATTAAAACAAATTACAGCTTTCAAACACCTTTTCAAAGTGATACTAAATGAGACTAGTCTACGATCACAGGTTTTTTTATATCATGCGCCACACCTATGGAAAAAAAGTTGCTTCATTAGTAAAATCTACCACTTGGAGTCCATTTCATTAAACTTGTTTTGATATAAACAAATATACAATAACTGTTAGAAGCTACTGAAATCCTTCCATCTGATTGGCTGACAGTACATTTGTTTAAAAAATTGCACATTTGTTTTTACAACAAGTCTTAAAAGTAATGGGGCCTTGGTCTACCCCACTTTGTCTTCATTCCATTTAGTCTCATCCCGCATGGTCTAATCCTAGTTCGCCTAAAACGAGTTATTCTATTGGACCATTCATGGTCTAATTGCCACTTAGCCCATTTGCCATTTTGCCTAGTTTCCACTTGGGTTATACAGTGCGTCCCAAAAAAAACTATACACTTTTGAAATGGCTGCCAAATAAAAAATGTAGCACTTTGGGGAAAAAGACTTACATATATGGAAAGCCAATAAAGTCAACTTTCAAATGACACCAAAAAGTTGGAAAACTATTCAGGCTTGAGCAAGCACTGCCCACTGAAACAAAGGGTATGAAAATTAGGGTGGGCTGGAATTAGCCTTCCAATTTATGTCAGTTTTTGAGAGGCAGCAAATCCTTGCGAACTTGCAAACTTAAGGGCGTTGTGATAAATTAATGATCAACCGTGACCAGTTTTGGTTGCATAAGCACATTTTATAACTTAGTAAATTGAACTTTAATGCATGAGTGAACACAAATTACACTTTTGGGGCAGCATTTCAACTTTATTATTTGGATATCTTTTTGGGCAGCATTTCAACTTTATCATGCGGATTTCAGCAATGTGTTCATGGGAGTCGGGAGAATAGGGGGTGAGATAGAACTTAAAGGGGAATCCAACCCAAATAAATACTTGTTTTTATAAGAAAGAGATAAATCAGACAAGTTGATAGGTGAAAGTTTGAACAACATTGAATAAACAACAAGAAAGTTATGAATTTTTAAAAGTTGTAAATATTGGTAATCACTATACTCATGGAGACTTCAAATTGGCCACATATGGGATGTCATAGTGATGTAAGGCAAGGACTACTCTTCCATGTACTCCACTACATATTATGGCTAAAATGTCATTATTCCGAAAAGTTTTATTTCAAATTACATTTTTCTTTCATGAGGACATTAAACAATATACTACCTGGGTTATATTTAGATTACTGCCCCAGGGGAATGGGTACTTAGGAGAAAACCACAAAACCCTCATAATAAAGTACATGGCCCATGGGAAAGTTGTCCTTGCCCCTTGTCATAATTTACTTACCCAGTTGCCAATTTGAAATCTACATACTATTAGTGATCCCAATTTTAAAGCAGCTATAACTTTCTTATTGCTTGTCCGATTTCTTTCAAATTTTCACCATTATGTTTAATTTATTTTTCTCCTTCCCAACACAACATTTTATGGCCAAGGCTGGATTCCCCTTTAAGTGGGAGAAGTAGGTTGATGGAATAAGGCTCAACAGAACATTCAGCCCCTGCCCCCTCCCTCTTTCCCGCCCTCCCCTCCTGTTGAGAGACTAATGGCTATTGTCATGTACGCGTGAAGTCCAGAGCAGAATGTTGATTTAATGATTAATTCTGAATTGGGGCATCAACTTTTTCCTATCAATCATTTAATCAACAATTTATCAGTAAATCAACTCATTCAATGTGCAATGTGATCAATCAAACATTCATTTTTTTCAATTAATTATTTCATTAATCATCATAATCATGAAATTTCTTGGTAATCATTCAATAACAAAACTGACCATCAGCCGCCGGTCACTTGGCAGTTATAAGTTTTGAATACGCTACAATCCAGGAAGTGAGACAGAGAGAGAGGGGGGCTGGGAAATGGTGGTGGAGAGGGGAGGGTACATATGACTTTTAATTTGTAATTTTTAAAGGACAAAAGGAAGAGGAATGCCCTTTTAACCAAGTCTTAGCATATCTCGCCCTCTTGCTTGTAACAGGTACCATCACATTACTCTGACTCTCACGAACACACTTCTGAGGTCCACAAGATGAATATGCTACACTAAAATTACAATTGCTGTTCACTCATGATTAAATTTCAATTTAGTAACTCATGAAATTTGCATAAGAAACCAAAACTTATCTCACTCATTAATTTAGCTTAGCAAGTTCCAAAGGACTAACCACTCAAAAAAAAACTGTAAGGCTAATTCCTGCCCAGCCTAGCCGAGCTTAGTCTCTAAGGAGAGAAGCGGGGGGGGGGGAGGGGGGTTGAGATGGAGAGAGGGGTTGCTAAATGTTCTGTTGACCTTTATCCCATCAACGTACTTCACCTACCTAAGTCATATTACCCCCTCTTCTCCTGACTGTCATGAACACATTGTTGAGATCCACATGATAAAGACAAAATGCTGCACTAAAAATTGCAATTCATGATCACTCATGCTTTAAATTTCAATTTAATAACGCATTAAATTTTCACAAACAATAAACTGATCACAACTGATCTTTAATTCACCAAATAACCCTCAACTTTGCATGTACCAAACAAAAAACCTGAAAGAAACTGGAAGGCTAATTCCGGCCCACCCTAATTTTCATACCCTTCGTTTCAGTGGGCAGTGCTCGCTCAAGCATGAATAGTTTTCCAACTTTTTGGTGTCATCTGAAAGTTGACTTTATTGGCTTTCCATATCTATAAGTCTTTTCCCCAAAAGTGATATATTTTTTATTTGGCAGCCATTTCAAAAGTGTATAGTTTTTTTTGGGACGCACTGTAGTAGACTAATGTCCATACTCCTCCATTTGGTCTAACATCATCTAGTCTATATGATTAGCCCAGATTGGTCGTTGGCCTGGACCACTTTGTGATTAGATGAACTGCTCATAAACCAAACTTTCATTTGATGAAGTGCACAAACAAGGGCTATGTCTTACAAAGACTAGCGATTGATGTCATCAACCTTAACTACATGTACAGGTTTATGGAAAACCATCAATGTCATAATTTTTCTACAGGAAATTTGCACAATGTCCTTTTATTAAAAAAAAAAGTAAACTGAATTGTCAGGACAACAATGAATTTATGAGTATGCATCATATCTATAAAACATTTTGAACAAAAAAGCATTAATTTAATTGATGATGGCATTGCTGGCTTTCCATAGTTGTGGTTGATCTAATCAATCATAAAATTTCATAAGACGTACGGAACTCAGATATCCTGTGCAAAGAAATGGCAAGAAACAATGCAATGATTACACCATTTTATTAAAATCAAAGTCCTTGGGACTCCCCTGCCCTCGTTTTGACCTGTCCTCATTTCTTCCAAGGGAAACCTCTTGGAAGTGAATCATTTTCAGAGGAGGAAGAGAACAACATAAATCATTCTCTGTATCCCTATAGTCTCAGCCATTCACTGTCACAGGGACAAATACTGTGATACATGTACCATCTCAGCCTTTGTTTTACTTGGAGTTCAGCTGTAGAACAGAAGGAGTCAAGGGTGATACCCCCAATAAAGGATGGATGGATGAATGAATAAATAAAGAATGAATGGGCGGACGAATAGACAAACGTATGAATGGACAAACGAAAAAATTCTGCAGATGGACGGACAGACAAAATAATGAATGAACAAACAAGTGGACAACCAAACAAACATATCTCTGAAAGGATGAATTAATCAATTGGACTATTAATCAACCGAGGCTACCTGGAGATTGAACAATAACAAGGTGCAACCAATCCTTGGATCCTACCCTGGGGATATTCAGGGCCCGGGGGGGGCCACTTACATTGACGAGTGGATACCATGCGCGACCAAAAAAACACGTAAAAAGGATGTCTTTTTCACGATAGGGCACGTTACGTACGTAACGTGATAAGGGTGTCAAAAACACAAAAATAATGAAAAAAGGGTATCTATTTCGCTAGGAAAATTACTTGTTTAGGGTCGAATTTGCGGGGATGATAAAACAAAATTAAAATGTTTAATAAAGGATGTCCTTTTTGCCCCAACACTTCGTGTTTAGAGTCCGATTTGCGCGAGGTGTAGAAGGTGGGGTCGTACTAAACCAAATAAGGTAAGACGAAGACCGAAGGACCCGTAACAATAAAACATTCCTGTACTTGTTTAGGGGTTCATTTCAGGAAATATTTGCCAAGAGTATCGTTTTATTTCCAATACTTGTTAAGGGTAGGGTTTTAGACGCCCATACTTGTTAAGGGGTGCATTTTCAGAATATGGAAATTACGTGTTTAGGGTGCTTTTCGAGACCCCATGGTCGCGCATGGTATCCACTCGTGAATGGAAGTGGCCCCCCCGGGATTCAGGGACTAGACTGTCCCTTGAGCCTTCTCCACAACCCTGGATAGGTACACTGACCAAAGTCATCCATGCCCATGGACTTGACATTCATTTTGCAGATAGTCACACTGACCTCCAAAGCTTCTCAAATTCCTTCACACATGTACCACAGGGGCGTGTTTCATGAAGAAAATAATCTGTGATTTCACTGATAAATGTTACAAGCTACTGAAATCCTAGTAGCTGATTGGCCGAGAGCAATTTGTCAGTGAAAATACAACTGATCAAATCCCTTCATGAAATGCTCCCTGGAAGTCTACATTGGCCTATTTGTCCACTTGGAAGCAGCTGAACCTCTTCCTAATGTTGTTGAAGACACATCAACGGAGGATCGCGATCTTCTAAAAACATGTGAACAAACATGAGTAGCATCCTGTATCTGGTTATGATAACAGTAATGGTATCACCCAGGGAGTTCATGATACCATCATCATCATCCAACATTTGCATTTTATTCCCTCCCCTCCTTCACAAAAGTAGACAATAATCAAGGTGATGGCTGCAGTGATATATCTTTACTGTTAAAACTTAAGTGATGCATCTGATGCAGCGAGACTTAAAGAGGCTGTGAAACAACCACTGCTATAACCTCTCATCTTGGTTATAAACAGCCGTTGTTTTCTTTCATCTACTACGATACAGTGCTGGCTTTTTTTTTACAAAAAAAACTCGAACTCCAAAAATCAAACACAACTTGATTTTTACCAATCAGGTCTACATGTATGTACACAAATAGCAATCTGACTGCATTACATTGATTATTGGAATATTGGGCATGACAAAACATAACAAAAAATCAATTACTAAGCTTCATGTTATGCAGACCCAGATGCGTGTATTTGGGACTTTGCGTTTGATTTCTTGAATTTTATTCAACCACAACTCTTTCTGCATAAGGCCCCTGTACATGAGAAATCCAGAGTTGTATCATTCACTCTTCTAGGTATCTCTGATTTCATCTGCTTTCCTATTCAGTCAGGGTTGACCATGTCTATGTCCTGTCATGGGACGGATGATCCTTGGAAGATGATACTCTTCTGTCATCTCCAATGGCCATCCAGGACCCAGTTTCAAAATTTTGTTATCAGTAACAAATGCAGGTGTTGCTAGAGTTTTCTCACGGCCAATCAAGTGGTAGGATATCAGTAGATTGACACTTGCCAATCTAGATTGATGAAACATGGTCATGTCAATATCAATAATTCTTCCATGCTAAAAAGGACACAGCACTTGTAACAATTGTGTTCACATCAGTGCATTCACATCAGTATGTTCACAGTGCATTCTTATCAGTATGTTCACAGTATGCTCAGTGTGTTCACATCAATATGTTCACAGTCTGTTCACATCAGTATGTTCACAGTGTGTTCACATCATTATGTTCACAGTCTGTTCACATCAGTATGTTCACAGTCTGTTCACATCAGTATCTTCACAGTCTGTTCACATCAGTATGTTCACAGTCTGTTCACATCAGTGTGTTCACATAGTGGACTATGTGAAGATATGATTAACAATGTGAAAAGCTAAATATAACAGTGTGAAGACAATTCCACTGTGGACATCTACATGGTGTGAGTGTTCAGTGTGTTCACACTGTGAACTAAGAAAAGTGATTCACACTGTTACATGCTCCAATTTTAAAAGCGTCACAATAATTTCACTGTTGCACATGGTGAATACACTGTGAACACACTATGGAACACACTGTGGGACACTGTCTTCTTGATGTGCAGGGTTCCTTTGAATGTTATCAATGGTAACAACTGATTTCTGTGATATGTGACCAGTCCCTTTTTCATCGCATATGGATTCAAATCCCACCGCTGCCACCATAAATCATCTTGGTGAGAGCAGAGATCCTCTTGCACATGACAACATTATGATGACAAACTGTTGAAAGCTACTGAAAATGTGGTATCTTTTATTTTGATTAGCTAACAGCAATGTGGTGAATAAATTTTGTATTTGTTACTGATGACTGAACTTATAATCAAGGATTGAAAGATAGAGTATCAACTACAAACTACAAAATATGACAATTTACAATGAAAATTTATATAACATTGTATTTTAATGAACTTATCTAGCTTATGAATCAAATACATAACAAGTAAACACAACGTTGACATGCAAGTAAACATATATCAGGAGGCAATCTTGGTTCTTTGTTTAATGGGGTATTGACGTACCTGGTTTGACGGTGGGGATCTTCTTACGTCCGCTGACGGTGACTTCATTGCTACCCTCGGTTGACGGAAGCCGGCTGTAGGTGAGACAATGAAAGAAGCAATCAATGAAGTAATGCCACTTCTTGTGTAAACGTTCCTTCTTCATGCCCATTTTGTCCAGCATTTCTTAAGTGACAAAAGCTTTCACTAAGATGCCCCTTCTCTATTTAAGATGTTCTTATTGTTCATTTATTATTTGTAAACTCCATGGCGATGGTGGTCCTTGCAATGTTGCCATAAAATCAAAACCAAATATTATGCATGAGAATCTCTAATAGAGGCATTACTGAATTCACCCTTCCGCAAACTATCCAATGAAATCAACTCGTTGATATAACACCAATCAAGGCATCAAAAGCGTTTGCAAAAAAGAAAAAGCAAACGGCACAAGGGGCTGAATCCAGTCAATAGTGGTTGGTTTTAGTTATTGAGTCAATTGCATGTTTTTGGCTCACACATGAGGGTTTAATCAGCATTTGAATGTTCATCACGCTACAACATATATTAACAAAACATATCAAATAAATCAAAAATGTTTTGGTAGTTGGTACTACACTGGCAGCAATCCAAGTGCAATGTCATCAAGAGTTCAAAGGCACTATGTGTGTACTCTTTGTCTCTTTCCTATTTTAAAAATGTGCTCTTTGATCCCTTGAATCAGTTTCACTTTAATACAAGTCCATGACTAGTCAAAGTTATTTCAAATTAGAAGTATACTTAGTTGAATTAACTCCATGGAATCCATTTGAAGAGAGCATCAGAGGGGAGGGGGGAACACCTCAACTCCTTTAAAAGATGCACATCAATACAAGGAAAACATACTGTTCCTAATGACATGAATAACAAATTCTCTATAGTCACAAAATAATGTGGGGAAAAGTGATGATGATTCTAGTTCAGTCACAAAATTGAAGTCATTCCGGATCTGTTCGCCAAAGCCAAAGTCATTATTACGAGTTTAGAATATCAATATCAAGCAGATCAGCCAGTACTTCACTCTTCTAGTGTATTCTTGCAGTATAGAACAAACTGTACAATGGAGGGGGTCTATGCGTTTCAATCACTGACTGCTCCCACGGCATCAATCATGTCATTTCGTGAAGAGAGCCTGGTCTCATCGCTAAAAATCGCTTTAAGGAGCAAAATAATAATTGTGAAGAAAGTGACGAAGTAACAGCAACTGACAGTCCATGTGTTCCAATAAACTATTGCTCCTGCCGCATCACCATTTCATTAGACAACCCAGTGTCACCCTGCTGAAAATTGCTTTCACGGGCAAGAAAGTGTGAAGTTACGAAGTCTCACAAGGAAAAGCAACACTCCAATTTAATCCAGGCACAGTGTCCATGAAAATGTTCAATCTAGGCAAGGAGATATCACCTCTTTGATCCAGGTGAGAACAGAGAGTCAGACACTCAGTGATCTTTTCCAATTTGAGATTAGCGTGATTGTTGATAAACACAGACTGTACTATACAACCCATATCCATGAACCTTTCGAACTAGCTAGGTAGCATTGGCCCTGACAGAGCTAGAGGGATGCATCAAAGGCGGATGACAGCTAGGGGATCATTTGCAGCCACAAAGGGCATGACTGACTCAGATGACTGCCCGATGGCTGGGGTGAACTGGAGAGGGATAGACCGGGAGCACGAACCACGAACATGACGTGACTAGATTCTAGTTTAGCCTTTCGCACACTCTATCTCTCCCTACTATCTCTCTTCATGTTGTGTTTGGATGTAAGGGAAAGAATGGGAAGGGGAGAAAACCGCAAGGTAGAAGACCCAGGAAATTGGAGGTGGAAAGAGTAGGGGTCCCAGAGAGTGATATGTGTAAAATCTATAATTATGCTTAAATTGAAGAAGACAGCTCTAAAATAAGTACCATTGGGGAGGGAAACTGGGGAAGTCATAACACAAGATATATATGAGGAAACAGACAGACAATACAAGAAAAAAGAACAAAATTCAATCCCTGTAAATATATTTGTTCTGTTATCATTTCTCCATCCATTTCCTTGTTTAAACAATAAATATGTTGAATATTTGACAAATGCATATCATTGTCAAATCTGTGAAAAATGGAATATTGTACAATGCACACAATAAAAAAAAGTGCTGGCATATTATATTGTGAACTGTACAGAAAGTGCAGCATAAGAAAAAAACAGTGGGACAGAATGAATGCAGGAAGTGGTTGTAGATGGTAATGAAATACAAATGATCTAGAAAGATAGTGTAAGAAAAGAGAGGACGGGCCGGGGGGGGGGGGGTGAAAATGTGCGAGGGATGGGAAGGGAGGAGTGGGAAAAAAATGAAAGTAAAAAAGAAAAGAGGGGAGAAAAGAGGAAAAGAAGATGTACAGTGTTTTTATAGAAGAGAACAGGAAGTGACAGTTACATGAAGATATAAATAAAATATGCAATAAATTCTAGGGCCTCAAGGAATAGATTTTTTCATAGCACAGGCTACAGTGAGAGCAATTGAAAATCAATTTGATAAGAGCATTAGTGTCTAAAACAGAATAAATGGCATGTCAGGTTAAAAAAATGTCTTGTTGTTAAACCATGGACTTCATGTGGAAATCATGAATCAGAGGGGGAAATTAAACTGGGGCTCTAGACAGGTGAATTTGCCACAGAAATGCATGAAAAAGCCATGGAAAACTAAAAAAAAGAGCCCTCAAACTTCCATAGGGTCCAATGTAAACTGTAATACAATGTCACCAATCTAATATCTGGTGAACTCATAAATGAGTCCCATAAAGTTTGAACTGTTTCTTATCAATTTTTCCTTGGACACTTCAATGGATTGTATCAAATGAAATATAAAATGCTGAAAGCCCTTTCAAAGAACAATATGAGCAAAATTATTGCAACAATATTGAAAGAAAGCAATGAGTTTCCGAAGAAGAAAGCGTTCCATGTCAATGAAAAAACAGGGTCTCATTTCATAAAGACTTGTTGTAATAAGTAACAGATGGACAATGTCTAGAACAAGTTTACTATCAGCCCATTAAATTGAATGATTTCATTGGCTTTAAACTGTTATTGCGAATTTGTCATTGTAACACGTTTTGTGAAACAGGCCCAGCTCTAGATATACCTGGGAGCAGTCCTTTATGCTGAACACAAGAGGACAAGCTGGGGACACGAGACATTGTATTTCCATGAGACATGGACATACAAGACAGACGAGGTGATCTTCTAAACCTCATTGAACTTCCTGTTGCTACATCTATCAACTGTGTTTAGGGGTTCACTGTTAGTTGCCAAATTCATGAAGACATAGGGGGCTGTTGCAAGAAAATATTTGCAATCAATTGCAAATTTCTATTGCAATTTTACATGATATGGATCAATTTTAACAATATCATATCAATGAGTATTCCTTGCAGCAAGACTTGCAAGACATTAGGACCAAAACAAGACTTACAACTGATTGTAAGTTTCATGCAATGCTCCAAGAAATTGTGTTATGTGCTCTGAATTACACACAAACTAGGTTCTATGCAAACAGCCAAAATAGTAATTGGGTCTTCATAAAGTGAAAATTAGAAAAACTAAGTATCTGAAAGAGTCATAAAAATCAAGACAAAAAAAAGTTTCTTTGATATCTTTTTTTTTCTGGATCAAACACTGTTAAAATTTCAAGCATATTGTTTAAGCCTGTCACTCTAGCAACTATTGTCAAAAGTTTTTAAAAGTTGTTTAATCCCTTATAAAAAGTTATTTAAAAGGGTTTAAACAATATAAAAAAAGTTAAAACTATTGTTTAAAAGTTTAAATAACTTGCTTTAAAGGCGACAGGCTTAAACAATGAAAATTTAAAAAAAAGTTTTTACAGTATTGAAAAGTATGCTCATCTCATGCTAGAGAGAGCCCAAACTACAAACCCTGTTTATCATTATTCTTTGAAGCTCTTGCTTTCTTCTATATTCAATTGTGCTTGAATGGTCAATTTTAACAATTTAAAATTCATTTGAAAAGTTTGAAACTTTAGGAACTGCTCTTTAAAGCTTACAAAAATTCCACAACTAATTTTTGTGTGATTTATTGTGGTTTTGAGTTGGATTGTCACATGTTCTATATATTTGTTCTCCCCTTTGTGAAATGGGGTTTAAGCAGCTACATGATTAATCATCAGCACATGATGTCATATGGCCAGGGTGCATGAGTTCCTTTGAGCTCAACTGTAGAGGACATGCAAAAAAGACAACTGTTTAAAGGGCCAAATAAGAAAATTGTGGATAATTATCCAAAATCATGAAAATGGAAATTCAATATTTTACTCAATTTGATAAGTTTGGGTTATAGCAATCATACTAATGCAATTTTGAAATTGAAAATTTGGGATATCTCTTGTTTATAACAAGACAGGATGACAAGTTGTGCTAGAAGATACACTCAAAGTTATGCGTAACTTATTGAACCTATTTCATACAATGTATTAATAATGGCATGCATAAATTATAACAATTTTTTTTTCCATAAATTATTGCTGAATACTAAAATTCAATAACTTCATTATTTTTCATTAGGTTTTTATGAAATTTTCAGCATTTTGCTCATTGTATTTTACCCTTTTGATTCATATATTTTTATTTTTCAGCCCGGAGTACCCTTTTAACATCAATGCACACACAGTTTCTTATATGTAACATTGATGGTGACTATGCAGTAGTGCGCATCCTCTTAATGTGGTGGTGCAGTATAATATGATACCACATGCAACTGGAAGTGCCATTTTTAGTCATGCTTTAATAAATCTTTGTGAAACACTCAACTGCAAGTTTGAGAAAAATTGGACAAACAATGAGAAAGTTATGAGCACTTGGATATTGCGATCACTAAATGCTATGGAGATCCTCCTATTGGCAATGCGACAAATATTTGTGATGTCACATGTGAACAACTTTCCCTTTGATGGACCAGAAAATACCCTGAAAATGATTATTTTTACTCTTTCTTAGGGTGATACAAACTTTTTATCCATAAAGTATTCTATGAAAAGCTTCATTACATGCCCTCCTATAGAAAGAATACATGATTTACTGATACATGTAGATGTGATAAAAGAGGCATTTCAAGTGAAATATACAGATAAGTAATGGAAAAGTTGTTCACATGTGACATCACACATCTTTGTCGCATCGCCAATGAGAGGATCTACATTACAATAATGATCTAAACTTCAAATGCTTATAACTTTCTTATCATTCATTCAATTTTTCTCAAAATTTTGTTTATCTGTTTCTTTTGATTTTTCTGTTTTTGGACAAGCTATCCTGTTTCAAGGGTTTCATTTTCCTTTAATAGATCTTTGTGTTTAACACTAGGCTGGTTTGGACCATAATTTATGCAATTCTCCAAAGTTCTTCAGAAGGCGGTTTCAAACCGCCTCGATCACAAGAATCCCGTTAAATTACGAGAACATTTTTAGGCTAAAAAATACCCATTAATTATTCCTGCATTCACACCGCCCCGAAACATACCCTTCGGGATAAATTCCTGAAGTTAGGAGCATGCGCAGTATGGTCTAATAAGCAGGCAAGGCGCGAGATTCAAAACCACTAGCCCAGCAGCCACCCACGGCGCCGCACCCAACGACACGCTGGGCTAAAAGTTCCCGTAATTTGCTTTCACATCGCCAAAATACCTGCGACCTTGGAAAAATCCCCGCGAAAGTTCTCGTAATTTCGCCAAGTACCTACTATTTCGCGGGTATTTTCTTTCGGGGAAATTACGCGTAGTTTGCTTTCACATTACCAAAATACCTGGTATTTTCTGATCGGGGTAACTTTCCCGATCAGAGAATACCTGGAACTGACGAACTTCGAGGCGGTCTGAAACCACCTAGAGTGAGCACTGTCCAGGAAGAGACTGACTTAATGCTACCATCCTGGATCTCTGGCTCCTAAATCTCTATTCCTATGACCTAAAAACCACAATGACGTCAATCCTACATCAACAGAAACGAATCAATTAAAGGCAGTTAATAGTATCGTTGTCCAGGGGGCCGTTTCATAAAGCTGTTTGTAAGTTAAGAATGACTTAAATAGCAACAGGTGATCCTTTCTTGTGGTAAATGATATCCACCATTAAATGTCCATTGGTGATTATTTAGCGCGTAGAAAGGTTCACCAGTCGTTCTTAAAGTCGCTCTTAACTTACGAACAGCTTTATGAAACGCCCACCAGGTTCCAAAATCAAAATGATTGATATAGTTGCAATTCTTTAGGTCAGACATGAATGGCAAGAGCTTTATAAGCCAAAGTCGATCATATTCATCTGGATATCTACATGTATAATGATGTGATAGCGGTACAAACAGATCACTACAAATTCCTTTGACAGGAGGGGTGGACTAATATTGTATGCTGAGCCATCCATATCGTCTGCCTGCAGGATGCTCTTATGTGTGGTGTATGGTGAGAATTGTATTTTGTGTGTTTTTGCCAACTTTTCATGTACTTAATGAGTTCTTTTGTGTCTAAAAAGTTCAGATAATGTTGGCTATACTCGGAGGATATAAAGTATACCCAGGAATGTCACTTAGAATTGATCAAAAAGTCTGAAAGGATCATCTAGAACAACCCCTTTCCTGCATCAGAAAGGTGTTTTCTTTGGCCAAAAATATCTTGAGTCAGAATTCAGACTTTAGTCTGAAAAGTGTCATCCTTGTATACCTCTTGTTTGGTGATACCTTAAAAAACTATGCCAACAGTGTGTCACTTTGGTTGATGCTTTCTATAATAAACCTAGATGATCAGTTACAATTCCAACCTGCAAAACATTGGGGCTGCTACTTAAATCTTCTTCAGTGTTGGCTTAAATTATTATTCTAATTTCAATTTAAATACCTGCCAATATCCATACAATAAACAATAGCAAACTGAACTCATGCATGTATCTAAATGATTTAATGAAATACATATACCCTGTACTAAAATGTACAGTGTAGTTATAGATCCATACTAAGTGGTACACACAGTTTTGAAATAAACTTTTAATGATTTTAAGGGGAAATGGATTCTGTTTACAGATAGAATAAGAATTCGAATATATTTTATAATTGTTTACTTACAAGCTGTAATAGGCAAGGTTTGAATCAATGAAGGTATAAAGTCTATCAAACATGATGGCTTCGTATTTCAACTGATGAATCCTTTGGGTATATCAGCAACCAATGACAGAATGGAAATGGTTTCTGCTCATTCGCTAGAGGGCTGAAGAAGACAGAATTTCCACCAAAGAATGAAGAGGTGACCTGACCTTGCTGTTAGGCAAAAACAAGGATCGTGTTAGGTCTGGTGAAGTCTTACTCGAGATCAATTGCTGCAAAATTTTAAGCAGAAGACAACAAGGAATATTCAAGGTCTTTGCAATGGTTAAAGCAAGAGCTGCTCAAGAGATTCCTTGACTTCCGTCATTGCCATTTGGTCATGAGAAAAGAAGAGCGTTGGGTCAAAGGTAACAATTCCTTTTTGCAATAAAGCCCTGTCATGACTCTCACGTGGGCAAAACTTTTCACTCTGCGATTCTTCACCGCCACAATCTCACAGATGACACGAACAGATTGTATCCGCAGTCATGGATGACAACAAAGCGATGCGTCCGACCTGATGGCAAAGCGGAGGCAGACCAAAGAGTACGTGATAATCGGAAACCTGGCAACGATACTGAAAAGTGGCTGAAAAACAACAACATCATCCTCTGGAACATCAGAGAACAGGGCCAATGAAAGTCAATGTTGATCCTTGGCTTGGTGTCAATAGTCATGTTCACTTGACAGACCTGGAAACTTAAGGTCAAGTTCATGGTTTTCAGCCCAGCAAGATGTACCTTGAAGTCAGTCAACAAGCAGAAGCACTTGCGATTATCTACTCTCCTGTCATAAAAAATTCAGGTCATGACTGGTGATCTCAAAGATACATGTATAAAGTTAATAAAGCTTTGATTCAAAGACAGTCCAAACTATAACCTCAGGATAATTTAATACTTATGGAACTCCAAGGTCATGCTACCTCAACGTTTTAATAATGAATGATTGCACCTTCGAAATTGAATGATCACGGTTCAGTAGAGGGATTACCATTTTCTCACGAACTCCTAAAGCCTAAAACTACCACACCTCCATGTAAACCTAGCTCCGAGTACCATGTTCAGAGGAAGTGGGATCTTTAGAGCGATTAGAAGTCTCCTGATCAAAACAATTACCTTGATGACGGAACACCAGGGGGTCCTAGTGAAACACCCCAAATCCGGTTAACCCACTGCATCTCCTACCACACTACCCTAAAAATACTGACTGCATCTCTGTAGCAATGTAAAAATTATAGATAGATGTAGAGATTTGGCAAGAATTGCCCACATGAGATACCTTTGGAACTGGTCTAACAGGCGATGGCCAACTGGTGTCATGACTGTTCTGAAGCTCTATGTGTGAGTAATCATAATATGCCCACCCCTGGACCCCTCCTCATAGAAGATATATAAATAAAATAAAAACAAAATGGAATTCATCAAAAAACATATTTAAAAAAAATAATAATAATAAATAGTGACACAATTTTCATTCAAAAGTCCACCAAAGAATAACATAGATTTCGTTGTTGTTTTTTTTCAATTTTTTTATAGTTTTCTATGATCCATTTTTCTTTCTTAAATTGCCGAAGTTAGCAGCACTAAATGTGCAATTTTATAAAAATGACTTTTCTCTGAATAATTTTTCATGCAAACATGAGAATATTCTTGAGCAAAGGATTTCACGCAAAAAAAAGATAATAAAAATCTGAAGAAAAATAATTATTTTAAAAAAAATTATAAAAGAAAATCGGAATCCCAATCTTAGTCGGGAGAATATCATGCCTGGATATTGTTTAAAAAATTTAGGAAAGCAGGACAGGGAGGGAATCTGTTGTCATTTTCCTTTACAATGGATTAGCATTGATTGGCATGACCTCAAAAGTGCCCTAAATGACTGACATGTTTTGAGCATCTCAAACTTGAAAATACTGCCCACTCCTGCCGGCTAATCAGCAAAGATCATGTGAATTTGATCTTAATATAGCTCGTATTCACAACATTGTCATAGTTAATCATCATATTAATGAGGATAATATTACCGTTGATGAGTGTTTTAAGGGTTTGTGGTTAGATAAATTGAGAAGGAAAGTCATCTACTAATTGATCACTTGTGAACACGAAAGAAACAAATCAATGGATTAATTCATATCCCTGGGAAGATCAATGCTCATTAAAAGTACATTAATAAAACAATGAGACCACATTATGCATTCAATCTGGTACTACTGTCTCAAATCTCAACCAAATAAGACAATCAGGTATGATTCAGTTTAATACAGATTGAGATTTACAGATTGAGTGGGAGAGGGGAGTCCCCCCCCCCCCCTATTAAAAATGTTGGGGAAAGTTTGAATAAAATGCATCACAGATTAAAAAGTTATTAGAATTTTAATTATTTGATTTGTGACGTCATGTGCAAGCAGCTTTCCTACATATCATTCGGTTAAAAAAATTAATGAAATGTCATTTTCTCAGACATAAATGATTTCACACCCGCTCCTAAAATTAAAGAAAATACAATTCATCACAAACCATTAAGAAATGAAATTTATGCATTTTATATTACATAACATATGGGGCAGCTGCCTGTTTATGACGTCACAAATCATAGAGGTGAAATTCTAATAACTTTCTTAATCTTTAATGGATTTTCCACAAACCTTCACCAATATCTTTTATTATCTTTACAACAAAGTTTTCATCATGGTGAAATTCCCCTTTAAAGGTCAGTTTACTCATGAAAACACAGATTGAAAACTATCCAGGAAGTAATAAAACTCTGAACAAATGGACAAGTTCACTTTCCAGTTTCAATTCCAAATCAGGGTATTCTCACTATCAATTCCCTGATGAAATAAAGACTTGATGAAAAGTCATGTTCGAAACCGTTTAAAAGATTTTTAATAGGTTTCCATCAAACTGTTTTCATCAAAATACTTTGATGATGACTCATAGCCTGATTGGGATGGAGAAGAGACAGGAATAGAAGTGGGATAGCCTGTTCATAGGAACCTCTAGAATCGGCCAGCATGAAAGTATATAATTCTTTGTGCTTATTCATTACAAGCTCAAGCATGTAAAAAATATGATAGGCCTGAATGAATGAAAAAATAGACGAATGAACAGACAAAAAAAAACAAATAAATGAATAAATAGATAGATGGATGGACGGACGGACGGACGGACGGATAAATGGATGGATGGATGGATGAATGGTTGGATGGATGGATGGATGGATGGATGGATGAATGAATGAATGAGTGAGTGAATAAATGAATAAATTAAGTAATTTAATTAATTAATTAATTAATCAATAAGTAATTAAATAAATAAATGAAAGATATTAACTTTTATTAAATCAATCATTTCTTTGTCTCAAATATCTCAATATTCACTTCAGGAAAACTTCAGTGTCGGTTCTGCCTTGCTCAGCTTAATAGCTAAAAGCAAAGAAATTTGATGAATAGTTCCAGAGGGCCTGATGTATAGGGTGGAATTGATCTTTCCTATTGACGAGTTACAATGTACATGTAGAAAAGGGGGCCTTTGGTCTGGAGAGACTTGTCTCAGTTCCTGCAGCTGATGCTTCATCTGGTAGATCAGCTCAGGCCTCTCAGTGTCTTTCATGAACATTGCTTCACCATGCCTCCTTATCATTCATCGCATTCAACCAATTCAAAACAACAACCCTGAATATGATGCCCTGATTTCTCTCTGCATTCATCATCAAAACTGGGGAAAGGTTTCACGAGAGGTTTAGTCTGTGATTTTAACTGCCTTTTTTGCTTTTGGCCAGTAAGATGCAGGGATTTGCATTAGCTTTTAACAATATACAGTGAAAACCATTGATACTCATCCATGGGTACATACAGGGTGTAGAAAGCAGGCATAAATCAGGTGGGGGGTGTTTCACAAAGATTTAAGTATGACTTAGATTCGCACTTAAATGCCCAGTTGCGTGCGTTATAAAAGGCATGACCGCATTGGTCAGATCATGCCAAGAGCATGTGCACTGCTGCATATTGATCAATAAGATTGTGGGTTGCACACCGCGTACGCGTCGGCACTTAAGTGGGACTTAAGTCATACTTAAATCTCTGTGAAACACCCCCCTGGTCTAGGTAGAACCATATTGCAATATGCAGAGTTACAGAGCAGAGTGGGAATTACAGGTTGGAAATTATGCTTCCATACTTCTCTCCTGAAAGGACCCAAGTGCTTGTATTTCAAGTATAGGCTGTATGACTGCAGAAGAGTGGAGTCATTACAGTAAACAGCAAAGTTTCAATTTTTTACAAGGTGGCAGTCAAATAAACAGTGCGGAAAAGAATATGAAGAAAGTGTAACATGTATCTCACCTGTCACCTGGCAATGAAGGAAGTGCTCTGTCTCCCTCTGTTGGGCAAAATGAGAAAGGGATAAGACAAAAAAAATTATGGTTAGCTCTACGTATATTTTTTGACTTGTAATAGACATGTTTTATTAATTAATCCAAAGAGTACTGAATCCTGTAATATCTGTAGGCTTTTTCCAGGGAAACCACACTAATTCCACTTTTCAGTGGTTTAATAATTTTTTTTTTATCCAGAATAATCACTCTCAATCTAATCATTCTGAGATTATCATTATTTGCTTTTTCCTTTTCCTTTCATATAAAATCATAATGGTTTATTTTCAATTCGTCTCATGCCAATTCGCCAGTTACCATCTCGTCTACTATTATTTGGTCTACCATCAGTTCGTCCACTATCCACATGGACAAATTGCCAATCCGTTCACTCACCATTTCGTCTAATAACCAGTTGGTCCAATAGCCATTTAGTCCATATACCATTTGGTCTAATGGAACTAAGTGTTAATTGTGCAAAATGAATGAAATTGAGATGGATATTAGACCAACTGGTTATGAGACGAAATGGTCATAGACGAAATAATGATTACATGAAGTGATGATTGGACCAAATGGTTTTCAGACGAAATGTTGGATGGAATGGCATTAGATTATGAAAGTAGAACATGTGGTGAGTGGACGAGTTGGCAGTAGACGAATTGGCAATTTATCATCGTAACCCCCCTTAGACGTATTTCTATATTAAACCACTAAGACTATTTGTATCTTCTTGATTGCTAAGTTAAATGGAGGTTCAGGAATGATACTGAATAATTCAATATTTTCACATAACAGCATGTTACATACATGTACAGCAAATCTGTTCTAAGAAAGAATATGATTGTAGGATTAAGTACTATAAACATACAGAAATCCAGTACATTGTTTTATACAAGAAAACACAAAAATAAAACAAGCAAATGGGGAGGTAGACATTAAATAAAACAGAGTACCGGTACTAAAAATTGACAATGCAAACTATTATTAAAAAAGCATTGAAGAATGAACAAGGACATAAAAGTATGTTTCCAAACATTATATACTATACATGTATAAAAGTAAATAACATTCAACATCAATTAGCACTGGTAGCATATATAAATGAAAAAGACGCTTGTAAATTCACACAAACACGTATTTCATCATGAACTCTGTCTGTGAATTTATGAAACAAATAACTTTCACATTTATCATTAAAGATAATCCAAAATACATTCCAAGTTCCAACAGACTGTTGTACTGGTATCATTTTTGTAACACAACTGTGCATGAACAGTAAACACTGTATCTCGTAACCAAATGATAATATCCGTTTTGAATGGTCTACCAATGATACTATACTTGAACATGAAACAAAGATCATCAATCATCAGCAATAAAAAAAAATTAAAAAAAAAAATTAAAAAAAAGAACATTAATATACATAATACTGTATATGTAGGCCTGCTTGGACATTATTGATAATATAAAAAATGAATGAAAATAGATAATTTCCAGAGATTCATGGGTACATGAATAGAAAACATTTTGCATCCCTTCATTACAAGAGTTTGAGGGGAAAAAACCAACAAAGATGTAAACACACTCGTTTTGTACACAAGCACAGGAAATACACGATGGTGACAGACGATTTTCATCAGAGCCGAAACTGCCCCTAAAATTTTGAATGTTTGGGCCGACATCTTTTTTCAGAGTCGCTCCAAGAACTACCACAAAAAAAATCACTTAATTAGAAAATTAATATGCAGCAAGTATATACAAGATAATGTAATGTAACCCCGATCCATCTGACCCCTAAAAACAAGTTTTACCGGGTACATCTGGAGAAAACCATGACACTGTAACTTACTCTTCGGCTTACGAACAACCGCATAGTCTGGAAATGACGATTTTTTAACTACAGCATACATGGAACGTAAATGCTGTGGAATATGACAAGCTCACAAATTTTTGATTTTTTCATGAAGAAAAAAGGCAAGTCCAAGGTTCAAGGCTGATCACATTTAAGAAAGACATGCATGTAGGTATATGTACGATTCTCCTTGTATGTCATGGGTTATGTACACAAGTCAACACTGGTTGTCACGCAGAATGAAAGAAACAGACCGGGATATACGTCCAGAGTGCTCGAGATTTTGCATCAAGTTTGCTCACGAAACAAAACAGATTTCAAAACTACTTATCCAGTGTCCACTTGAATGCGAGGTATATGTACATGAGTGCGCCTGATTCAGTTGACTGAAAATAGAAGATCAACTTTCAAGTAAGAATCTTTTAGAACTTTCCTATCTTCACTTTCATTCTCACTCTCGGAGAGAAAAGCCATTCGATATTAAAAGTCAAATTGCGATAAAAGAATAAGGCAGACTTTGCCATACAGCATCCATATGGAGGAAGCATGCATTCCTCCTACTGCAACACAAAACAAATATGATCACAGTTATGAATGAGATCGATCAATGAACATACATGAAGATTTTACTTGGCCAAAGCAAAACATGTTAGCATGCTCAGGAAATAGAATGTATTGTGAGTCCAGTATATCCAAGTCCGGATAGTTTCTACAAAGCTAAAAGTGCAAGATAGGTACTTCCTCAAAAGAGACAATAATATTTTAATGGAGTCATTAATGAAATAAATCTGTTTACGGTTTTCGCTTGATCTGCTTCAGGGAAAAAGGGATTACACCTACATGTATTTCATATTGTATAGGCCTACATGTACATGCACCTAGCGTAAAAGGGGGAGGGTTTACAGTCTGTCATTCACCTATTTCATATTCAATATGAAGAGGGTTATGAACCCGGACTAAAAGAATCTTGATATCTACGACAACAAAATAAAAATGCATCCCCTATTTAAAACATATTTCCTTTCATGAATGTTACAAAATGCATGTCCTCAACAATATAACAGCTTCGGGACATATGTGCATAACCCCACAACAAAAATGTACAATGAACCTGGAAAAGTGACCAACTTTTGAGGGGAGGGATGCCGAGACTTCGAGAAAGTTACATAACTGTTGGAATATCATTATCTTCGTCTGCTAATAGCGATTTTTGTATTATTGGAAACAAATCCTGGTTGGGCAAAAACCGCACTAGAAATGTATTTGCCCCAATAACACGCACCATTCAATTGATATTCCCAAGCCAAGGTCTACAAAGCAGTAAGAAACTTTACAGATTGAAACAAAAAATATATCACAAACCGATGACAAAAATGTGAGATAATCATTCAGTAGTATCTTCAAGTTCAAAGTTACACTGACAGTGTTTTATCATTTTCAGATTAATAATCTGTTTCTACTATTAGATATTTTACAAGGGCTTTAACGTTGGTTAAATATGGTTTCCTCCCTATGAAAATGCATGTATGTGTATGAGAGAGGTAATGATTGTTAATAATTGACCAATTGTTAATGATTGGTCATAATAGCATATAATCATATTCATTAATTGAGGCTTGATATATAGGGCTACAATAACAAGGGTGATTAATGGGCTTTTGTGGAACACACTGAAACTAAGCAGCAGTAAATGCATTTATTCAATATAATTACGGGCTAATGATAATAATTCTGCTTTTACATACCACTTAAAGCTTTAATGAGTTGTCTTATAGGTAAATACCACCCCCACTCCCTCGAGATGGTCGCCTACCAGTCCATTAAAGGTCAAGTCCACCCCAGAAAAAATGTTGATTTGAAAAAATAGAGAAAAATCAAACTAGGGTAACGCTAAAAATGTCATCAAAATCGGCTTATTTTTTTACAAAACAGTTATATGCACATCCTGGTCGGTATGCAAATGATGAAATCGTCAGTGTTTCGCTTATTGGATTTTTCTCTTTAATCAGATCAACTTTTTGTTGGGGTGGACGTCCTTCAATGAATTCAAATATGAATTCTAGGTCCTATATGTCTTATCCATTCAATACACTTGTGGAGGGTAGCAAGGTTCGGTATTGAAGACTTGCAAAAGGATGCCATAGTTCAACAGTGGGTTTTGAACCAATGTCCCTCTAATTGTAAGAATCAATCCACTTCACCCATTAATATGCCCTCAAATGCACATTACCAGCTTACATGTGCTTGGGCTAATGCCAGTTAAGGAACAGGAAGTGTACTTGATGACTTGACAACAAACATTGCCCTCTGATAGAATCAAACCACTTCACCATAGAGCTATTAAAATAGCTCTATGACTTCACCATAAGATGTCCACACTAACCACACACTTCCAACTGGTTTATTACCAATTCGTCTAATGCCAATACGTCCAATTGCCAACTCGTCTACTATCATTTGGTCTACCATCAGTTCGTCCAATATCCACATAGTCTACTTTCATTCAGTCTAATGCCATTGCGTCTAATAACCAGTTGGTCCAATAGCCATTTAGTCCATATGGCATTTGGTCTAATTGGACTAAGAGTTAAATTGTGCAAAATGAATGAAAATGAAATGAATATTAGACCAACTGGTTATGAGACGAAATGGTCATAAACAAAAGGGCAATTAGATAAAATTATGATTGGACAAAATGGTTGTTGAACGAAATGTTGATGGAAGGAATGGCATTAGACTAAATGAAAGTAGACCATGTGGTGAGTGGACGAGTTGGCAGTAGACGAATTGGCTTTTACCTTCCAACTTACTTACGAGAATGGCAAATAAGTGTACATTATATAGATTATTGACTGCTAAAGGGACACAATGCCACAGTGATCTGAGATTTGAAAACATGACCCCCTGTATTATAGCAATCAAACCACATCACCATAAGATGTCCACACTTCCAATTACTTACTTGGTCTAATACAAGAGTGGCAAAGAGTACATACATGTAGATTGATGGCTTGCTTAAGGACACAGTGCCACAGTGGGATTTGAACACACAACCCTCTGGTTTATAAGAACCAAACCATGTTACCATAAGATATCCACAGTACTTCACTTGGTCTAATACAAGAGTGGCAAAGAGTACATACACGTAGATTGATGGCTTGCTAAAGGACACAGTGCCACAGTGGGATTTGAACACATGACCCTCTGGTTTATAAGAACCAAACCATGTTACCATAAGATGTCCACAGTACTTCACTTGGTCTAATACAAGAGTGGCAAAGAGTACATACACATAGATTGATGGCTTGCTAAAGGACACAGTGCCACAGTTGCACAGTGGGATTTGAAAACATGACCCTCTGATTATAAAGAAAGTCAATAACTTGACACAAAAAGACCTACCATTCACTTGTTCTAATACCAGTTACTGTAATAAAAATCATGAGAGAGACAGTCAATGCTATATACAACTGCCAACCCTGTCAACCAAGAAACAGGAACAAATTTGTGGGAAGTTTCGAGGAATAGGAACATTCCTATACAGATTTTTTTAACAAATAGAAACACACAAGTTATGGCAATTTTCTCTTCCCCCAAATTGGAAAATTCCAATTCAATATCAAGACTTTACAGGTACCCAGTATTGCAAGTGAAACCCAATGCTGTAAACCGTTAATGCCGTTTTAATTACCTTTAGCCATAGTCTCAGTCTGTGCATTAATCCTAAATTGTATCCAAACAATAACAGAGCATTCCCAGTACAAGAAACAGAAACTGATAATATCGTTTGAAAGGCTTTTTATAGTATAAATTCATTGCTTGAAAACTATTTTTCTAAATCTGCTATCAAACAAAGCAAATAAACAGGGTAGTGGTTTGGGTTTCAGGTATGGATATTTGTTCTATATTGGGGTATTCCGGAAAGAGGAAGAATCAATAATTGTGTTGCAAAAGTGATGAAATCTATCAATAAACTTTTGAGAGGAACTCCTCCCCGCCCGCACACATAACAAAAATACACACATGGACCTACATCATAGTTTTGTAGACTACATCAGGGGCGTGTTTCATCAACATTTTCGTCTACAAGTTGTCAGATCCGACAACTTTCTCAGAATTTGATTGGCTGAGAACCACTGTTACTATGGTAACTGTCGGATAAATCAGCACTTGTCGGTCCCCAGGTGTATGACCTCACAATGGGGGAACAGGCAGAGAAGGTTACTCAATTTCTTTGGGGGACAAAATATCGACGAGAAAACTGAAAGAGTTTTCACAACCAAAAATGGCTGAAATGATTCCACAAAAAAACAAATAACAAACAGAAAAAAGGGGGTCCTACAATTCACGATACTAAGTCCAAGAGAGCCAGAAATGGACTACTGATGGGGCAGAATTTATTTTTTCAAACCTTTGTTACTTTTAATACAACTCATTCATTTAAAAAATGATGATATCAGCTACAAAAAGTGAAAAACTGCTTTTCAAAGGACATTGAACCAATGACCAGCGGTTGCTAATTTTAGGAAGTCTTCAAGCCAAAAACGAAAAGAAGTGACCAAGACCTCATTATAGTCTGCAAAACAGACTCAGATTTGAAACTTTAACAAATCATACCAGGTCTAGAGTGAAGACTAGACTCTACTCTCTGTCTGCGTTGGTTGAAGCAGTTACAGTACAAGAGTGAATCTAGTCTCGCTCCTTCAGACTCTGCCTTATGCTCTATGTGAACACCAAAGGTCTGTGCATGCAGACTAGCTTTTACACTAGGGCTGGGCAAAGACATGGTGACTGAACCAAAACATTTGGGTTTTCTACGTGGGTGTGATTATATAGGGCATACAAAAGCGGTGGCCGACAAACATCCTGTCCTGTATATACACTATGTGGGACTACAGTTTATTTGTAGTGGCGAAATTAAATGGACACACAATTTGTAAAAACAACAATATTTGATTTCCATCATTCCAATAACAATAGGTCACTGACATGATATAAGGTGCATTGCAACTATTTCCCATATATCGCACTGTACTACAAAATTATGACAATTAAAAATGCTCAATACATTATATACCTCTATCTAATCCAGAAACGGTGGCGCAAAAGGCCAATAAATTGAGGGGGCACAACATGGCTTGTGTAGCAAAATTTCAGAAACCTTCTGAGGATGCGAAACGAGCAAGCAAAATTTTTCACTTTTACAAATGAAAATCTGATATTGTGTTAAAATTTTGACATAATATTCAGCCAATATCATATCTCACCCCTTTTCTTTTCCTTTCTCCTTTTTTTATTTTCATGGACGTAAAACATTTTAAAAATGTTTCCACACGGATTCTCTGTACATATACTATGAAATATTCTTTGCTTGTTTTGGTAAATATGAAAATGAAACCAAGAAAACATGAATGCTGTAACTGCATACTTTAAGAAATCAGAGCTATCTGAAATGAAACTATTCAGTTTAGTTAAAGACATTATCTTCAACATAGATTAGTATCGGTGAAACTATCTAGTTCCAGCGATCAACTTAAATAAATATCTATTTTTAAAAATGAGAAAAACTTGTTTTACAACATATATGAAAACAAGAAATTAATGAAACTACCTTTCCGGTGATCAACTTAAAATACAATGATATAACAAAAAACAAGAAAAGTATTCTACAATGTAAAGGAAGACATGAAATTTGTGAAACTACCTTTAAGGTAATCAACTAAAAACACTGAATATAAATCATGAGAGAAAAAACTTGTTATACTATAGAACATACACAAAGAAGAGAAAAAAAACATACTTAGCATTTTCAAAGAAGAACAAGCCGCCAAGAGCATTATTTCCAATTGAAGATCAACTTTTCCAGGTGCAAGACAAAAGATTTTCTCTGTGATCTAAAGCTTCATACTCCAACAAAAATCTTGAATTTTGCATTTTCCAACTGTAACTAATAATGAGATTCTCCTTCATACAGATATACACACTAATATATGCACAGGTACAAACAGATGGAATAGTAGTAATATTTTAAGTATATAGTAGGCAGCAAACGTTCTTTGGTGATGAAATTATGAAAATATCTTCAATATAAAGTAAAAGTTTCCACCAGACGATAAGATCACATGCAAGTAGAGAAGTGATAATCCTCTGCAAGATGCTTATATCCAGAGCTAAATACTAGTAAACCAAACGATTTTCACAATATCTTAATATTTACACGTAAATATCCATCACTTGAGGAGTTCAAAGTTGCTGAAAAGTGCCAAATCCTGACAAAAATGATCCACCATCTTGTCATATAACATACTCATAGCATATATCTTGAAGTCTTGACCTCTATATGGTCTCCATAAAAATTGAGCAGAATGTAATCTACAACACTACAAGGAAATTAACCACCACTCTGAATATTAAACAAGCCGGCGATACCACCAGGTTACCCAGTTTCAACAAGGCGACCCTGATCGTAACAATACCAGCAAATTTCACCCCAAGTAATCATAATTTTGTGCTGATATCAGGCATTGTGACTTCCAGCTACCTGATACATGGCGTATCCGCCATGGAATACATTGGATTTCCGGGTATAGGTAAATTATCAAACAATAACAGGGCAATAGCATTGTTCATTGCATTAGTCAAAGGGGCTTTAAAGTGTCAACATAGCACACACCCTGTGGCTTCTGTGTAAAAATGCTACCAGTAAAATAGAAATATCATTTTATTATCTACACACTTAATTCCCTGTGCACATAATTCCATTACTATTTTTATCTATTTTAGCCCCCATAAATGTGCTTCTGTAACTTAGGGTTCTAATAATATTGATACTGTTAAATTGACAAATTTACCAGTCTATTACTTGAAAATGTTTCTTGAAGTGAATATTGAACTTTAAGCTTCACTCGTTCGATAAAAATAAAAAGAAACATGCCATAAATATGTGGAAATATATCAAGTATGGTCTGGTCATAGAGGAAATAGTATACTTCAATTTTATAGAAACATTGCACGATAGGGTGCACATATATGAATAATACATATAATTATCATCCTCATCATCATCATAAATGCTCATCATCATCATCACCACCATCACTACCACCAACATCATCATCATTACTCTGCAATAACTGATCAAAAATTTTATCCTGTCTTTAGATATATCTAAGTTTACATTTCAGAGCGATCTTGAAACTAGCTATCTAAAAATAATTGTGCCACAAGTAAATAAACTTGTCACAGATGACTGTTTATAACGATTGTTTGGAACAATTACTTTAAATTCATTCAGGATACTGCTGCATAGAGCGTTTGATTGTAAAAGTTAGTTTCTATTGCCATCATTCTCGGTTTAATGACTTCCTCTCTGTACAGAGATACTTACAAAGTGTCCTCCACAATTCCTCTCCTCTTTGAATAACCTCTCATAATTACACTTGTTCCAACATTCAATTTATCATTTAAATCACGGAATAATTTTCCTGGTATCGCATACCAATTTGCTCCACATTTTTGAAAGACTGTTATGCATATTAAAAGTCTTTGGAAAGCATATTTTCACATATATAGGACTATACATTACTTTAACTTAGTTGAGAGCTTTTCTCTTATGACCAAAAATGCCATTCAAATATGTAAAGCAAAATTATTCCCTGTATATGCATTTTATATTTCTTGTTTGGTGTAATGTCATGCAAAGAGACAAAGAACATTTGATATAATGACTAAAATCTGGTGAAAATGAATGCTAGATCATTTCTGAGTCGTAACTTTTAAAACAGTAATATAAGGTCTGTAAATCTGTATGTAAATGTACAAACGAATCACTACAAGAAACTATTTTTAATATCATACATTTTGATTTCACCCTCAGTTATACCTGGTTATTTCACATTTTGGATGGCATATTTTTGTTTTATGATGAAACATTTCAACTTACATGTACAGTGTATCCGACGAAGAATCCAAACTTTAAAAATGAACAAAAAAATAATGAAATATGCAGAAATCTATCTTACATATAACTTTCACAGGCAAATCTGTTTTCTGTACTTTTTGTCGATCCACTCATAAATCACCTATTATCTTGTCAAAATAAGCCATACTTCCTGGGGTAAAAACCGTGTTCACACTCCTACATGTAATTCAGTATATAAATCAGTGTTTCCACAGATCCACACAAATTTCCCGAAACTATATCCCAAATTTCCTGAAATTCAGATAGACACTTCCTGGAATTTTCAAGTTTGATTTCTAACAAAGATCGGGCAATACAGCGAGCCTAAATTTGAGCCAAGTGACCAAAATCAAGGAATTTTAATAACATTTTTTGGATCACGCCCTCTATAAAAATAGGAACAAAATTAGGAAATCGGAAAATTTTGAGCTACGTCGATGTATCGGGGTTAACAAATCTTAAAATATAACGTGAATATAAAAATTTGTAATGTTTTGTTTTAGTTTAATTATAATTTTGGGATTACGTGGAAATGTTTTCATTACCCGAAAATTACCTGAAAATGATCCTGATTACCCAAAATTCTGGTAATTTCCTTCAAAGTGGAAACACTGATATAAATACCTGCCAAGTACCTAAAATTGCAAAACAAACATAAAACTATGTTATGAGAACATATAATATTTAAATCATGTGACTGAAGTGGATGGAAATGACAATGTATGAATCATGATGCATTGAAAATAGATTTTATGATCCAAAGGCATAATAATGATAAATGCACTATACACATCTATATAATATAGCATCATAAATCATGAAATATTCTGTTCTAAGGCACACACAACAATATGAGGATCTAAAGTGTTACACTGGTAGTATAGAGAATGATGATTTAAAAAAGACTTTGGTTTACATTTCAAGGTCTCTACATAGATTTTTTTCTCTAAAGTTCAATGGTAACTTATTCAGGAGAGAATGTGCTGCAGGTCCAGAAAACTCTTCTCTTTCCCCATACTAGGCTACTTTTATGTTGCATTCTTCATCTCTGTTTATTGTACAGTTTTAATATTTTGTAGGAAGTTAGTCCTTAATTGTGTATGTGTGCTTGAATGGTAAGTACCAAACTCATCTCACTTCCTCCTCTAACAATCCCCACCCCTCCTTTCAACCTTCTCCTCTCTTCCTTTGCCTTCCCCTCTCCTCCCTACTCTCCCTTGTCTCTCTCCTCTCATCCCCTCCCCTCCTCTTTACACTCCCCTCTATTCTCTCTCCTCTTCCCCCTCCCCTCCACTCCCCCTCTCTTTGGTAAATTGGCAATTCACCACATGGTCTACTTTCATTTAGTCTAATGCCATTCCGTCCATCAACATTTCGTCTAACAATCGTTTGGTCCTTTAATGATTTGGTCCAATTATTACTTCGCCTAATCACCATTTTGACTATGACCATTTCGTCTCATAACCAGTTGGTCTAATATCCATTTCAGTTTCATTCATTTTACACAATTTAACACTTAGTCCAATTAGACCAAATGATATATGGACTAAATGGGTATTGGACCAACTGGTTAGTAGACGGAATGGCATTAGACTAAATGAAATTAGACCATGTGGTGAGTGGACAAACTGATGGTAGACCAAATGATAGTTGGCAAGTTGGCAATTGGACGAATTGGCATTGGACGAATTGGAAATAAACCCTCTCTTCCACCTCCCCCTCCTGCTTCAACCTTCCCCTCCCCCTTGCCATCCAGTCTCCCATTACCCCCTTGCCTCCCCTCCCCTTCTTCCTCCCCTCCCACTCCAACCAACATCTCAACAATAACAAACTATCAGTCGCATCAAGTTCACGTCTGAGGGTGGGGGGTCTCGATTTATCGCGTCTCGACATCAAGACACATTTTCTGGGGAGCGTTTCATGGAGAGTCATGTCGGTGATTTTCAACAACTAATTTCCTTTCGGCCAATCAGATTCAAGGATTTCCAGCAGCTTATAACATCTGTAAGTGAAATTCACTGACAGAAATCTTCATGAAACGCTCTCCATTTTTGTTCTGCAGGAGCAAGGAGGTTCCGACAGATATTGAATGGAGAGAGCACTTCCTGTGTAACCTACTACGAGACTTCCCAAGGGGATTCATGAACGGTGAATTTCTTCTCGTTCGTAACTATCATGATTTTCACATCAACAAAAACATCAGTAAACCAGTAGAGGGATGGGGTGTGCGGGAGCTATAAGGAAATTAAGACAGCAATACTCATAAACAGGGTCACGTTTCATGAAAGTTTCATCTTGATTTGAATACTAAATTTGCCATAAATGGGCTTGTTCATCATGCTAGTGCATAGGCCTATCAAAATATCATTAAAATCACTTTTGTATGAGGTGTTTTAAGGTCAAAAATTAAATAAGCGTATTACATATAGCTCCCCAAAGTGGCACGATCATAAACTATGCAAAAGTTAGACCTATCAACTTTGATCAGTATCCAAAATACCAATATCCCTTCCTTCTCCCCCCAAAAAATAATGAATAATTCAACTGCAACATATAGAGTTGAAATTAATTCAACATGTCATGGCCTATATACAAGTACTTTGCCATCAATAACTCTGCTTAAATTAATCTATAAAATCATGGAAATACACATCTTGGAAGAAGATAAAACAAAACTAAAAGATCTGCATTTTGATGCAAAGGATGTTCTTGTACATAATTTGGTAAATTGTCTCTTGCTCGAAGTACCACAAATATTGTTTCACGGGTGGGGAGGCACAAGCAAGTTCAATGTTCTCCTGAAAGAGTACTGTGAATATTCTTCAGGGGGGGGGGGGGGCAGGTACAAGCAAGTTCAATGTTCTCCTGAACGAAAAAGTAAAGTACATGACGTAAATGACCAGTATTACATCAAGGTTATTCAAGCAGAGTTGAGTAGTTTCTACATGTAGGTGTGGCAAAGTCAAGGTGTTTTGGATTACACTGTTCAAATATCAATAGCCTCAAGAATATAGCCTCAAGTTTGATTACAGTATTTACTCGTGACTCATCACCCGATCACTTCCCTTCAAAATAACATTTTCAGATTTTCTTCAGGTTTGAGTGATTGCTGAGCTTGCGAGGGCTATCAGCACCGGCATCCACATTGACATATATATTTATAACAGGTCTTATATTAAAAGGGGATGTTCACTCAGATGTAATTTCAAAGATTAATTATGCATTCCTAACACCAATAAGGCTATAATATTTCTATCAACATATCAGAGTTGGTATAAACTGAAAAAGCACTTGAAAAAGGATACTCATCATTAACTTTGATGAATAAGTAATACTCCCAAAAACTAATGTAACCCCCACCCCCCCAAAAAAAAAGAAGTTTTATTTACATTATTGAACTGGAAAACATGGACAATTGTAAATTTGTGCAACCGCACATGGTTTCTATTAAAATTTGTGAGTAATAACTTTTACATACATGTAGGCCTATATTGCGGTGTTGGTGTTGGAAGAACACCCTTAACACCACACTTTCGCCCATCGCATGCACGCAAAAATGCCATTAGCAGCACGCATAAGTGCATTGCGTAAGGGCGTCTTGCACCGACACAACGATATATAAGCAGGTAATTTTTTTTGAAATGCTATCTTTCATTCTACGATAATAGTGATAAAATTAGATAAAGAAGGAAATGGAATGAATTAATATAAAACTATCTAGGTTTTGATTACAAATAATTATTGCTTTCTAAAGCATGTATAATTGAATTAGGTTAGTATCAATGTCATCAATAAAAAAAAGTGGCATCTCATTTTACAACATACACATACACATAAAGTTGCTAAACTTGTCACTGAGTCAGAAAGTTATCAAATATCCTTCATTCTGGTTCTTCGGTTTATCAGTAAATACAATTACGATATTGTAATTAAGCTCATATAATCGGTTTGAAGAAGTCTTCCCAATCAGCTGATTTTTTTTTCACAAATTCTCTCATGATTAATTCTTAAGTGCAATTTAGTCAAATGGTATATGGTTATTTAAGTTTAAAGGTATTGTTTAACTTTATGAGCAGCCGATTTAAAAAATTCTCAAACCAAGATGAAACATGTGTACAAATGCATGTATTAGAACTAATAAACCCTGAAAACAACCATTATTAAGAATGAAAAGCTAAAACTACAAGGCAAACCCGGATTTTGTAAATAGGCGTCTTATAGACGCCTAAATAGTGCACATAAGTGTATGGGATGAAATTAAGATGGTGTTTTCGGTCACTTTAGATTTCAATTTTTGAAGCACTAAATAATTATTTTCGAATGCAATTTTTTCTGGGCTTCAATTTTGTAACATATCACAGACACAGGTGACAAGTGTGACCTTCTAGCTCAGATTTTTTTAAAGTCAAACCAATGCTAACCAATCACTTTAAGTGCAATTTAGTCAAATGGTATATAGTTATTTAGGTTTACATTGAAGATGGGCTAAGCCACAAGTCTTCAATTGACGTACAGACAAACATCCTGATGAAAGAAAATGCAATATAAAAAAATTGGCCTCATAGACCCTCCCCAGTTTGAAACATCAACTGAGTTCAGGGAATCGTGTACTATATAAAATAGTCTTTGATTTGATGAATATTACAAATCACAAACATTCATGCATGAAAGAATATAGTCCACTAAGTATGACAAAATATTGTTCATTAACTTTTGCTCTGTGAAGAAAAACTAATGTGATCATAGTTTATTCATTCACTAATCAGCAAATCATACACCATTATTTCAGTAGCTTTTAACAAAATTGTAACAAAATGACCGCCCTATTCCAATACTGATGTGTTCTTTTTAATCTTAGATTGTATAGAACATATTTCAACCTTTTATTGCTCAAGTTTAATTTAGTGTTAATGCAATTGTGAGTCAAGTCGCACTTAAATTCCCGGTTGCGTGCGGTATAAAAGGCATCACTGCATTGGTAAAATTGCACTAAGAGGCTGTTCTCACTACGTTCCTAAAACTAGTTTACTGGAAACTAGTTTAGTGGAAACTAGTTTAACGCGTAGTGAGAACGGTCGAAGCGGTCTTGGAAGCAATCTTCCAAACCAGTTTGGAAAACCACCTCGCGATGTAGTTTTCAAGATCGCTTTGCCTCGTTAAACTGGTTTTAGCGTAAGTGAGGACACAACCGTTCTTCGGGAAGCGATCTTCGCACATTTTGAGCGCACTACTCCACACGACAGGTGTAGAATGCCTATGCTGCGGTTTCGAATTTCGCGCGAAGCGTGTCACCCCACTGAGAGCATTTCCATAGCAACAAGAGCGCTTTACGTGAAGTGATTTTGAAAACCACTTTCGTGAGATCAAGTGGGAACGCTAGCAAAGTAATCTTTCAAAGTGGTTTCCTGAATCGGTTTCCAGTAAACTAGTTTTAGAAAGCGTAATGAGAACGGCCTCTAAGAGGATGTGGGCTGGTGCATACAAATCAATAAGATTGTGGGTATCTTGTGCCCATTGGCATTTTTAAAGCATAACTTTAAATCATACTTAAATCTTTGTGAACATCCCCTTGTCTATTTACAATGTGTGTCAAATCTAAAGATTTCAACAAATTAGAGCTACACTCCTCAGAGTTTTATGATAAAAGACATGTTTTTCAGGAAGGAATTTTACAGCATACTTCCTTCTCAGAATGCATGATGGGAATGCTAAGGACACCTCCAGACCAAGCAATCGAGACAGGGAAAGACCTTCACTTAATTACACTGTTAACTTATCACAGCAAATTCACATGACATTGAGACTAGTCTGAATTGACTTATTCAAGAAATGATCCAACTAGAAAGGGTGACAAAATACAAGTAGGATGGGGGAGGGGGGTCCTATGTCCGGACACTTAAGCAGATTAAATCATCCTCTTTTTCTCTTGATTTTATCTAATTTCATACAAAATAACAAACATAATTTTTAAGATCTGTCCTTGTGAAGAAATTTCATATTTCATATGATAGGACATAAAAAAAAGTAAGTCTGAGACATCATCAATTCCCTCATTTACATACCAAAAAGATGTGCATATAATTGTTTTGTGAAAATAAGCAGAATTTTAAAGTGACATATACAAGTCTTTTTTAGGTCAATGCCAATTTTCTTGCTAGACCCATATAGAGGTTGCTATTTCACGACATTACAAGGATTTTTCAGGCCAAGTTTAATAGTGGTCTTAAAGCCAAAAGGGAGGCACATCAGAGCATAACAAACTGATATCAGCAAATCTTTGAAAACAAACTAATATTTATTAAATATAAGAATGTTTAATGTAAATTATGCAAATAAAACAAGATTAAAGATGGAAATGAATGCAAGTGCAATTCCTCTTTGCAAGGAGTTAGTTTTGAAACACTTTTCATTTGAAATTAGTGGTGGATGGAAGCAGTGTTTTTCATGATGAGTGGTGGTCAGCCGTCCACTGTAGCTATAAACACTGTTCACTTCCAATTTTGATGGTATTCAGCATTATATCTGTTTGAATTTTCTCTTTTCATACATATCTACTTTGTGTGGGGGTGGACTCAACCTTCAAAAGTGACCAGCTTGATTTACGCTCTCTAACATCTTCATGAACTAAAGAATGGTACACACACACACACATACATACACAAAATATTTCAGGGGATAAAATCATTCCAAATCATGAGGAGATCATATCTTATCGTGCTCATTGCATTCTATAAACCTTCAGATTTACAAGCAATAAAAAAGGCATCTCCTTCAGCAAGGCATGCTTACTCGTAAAAGGGGGAAATAAATCACCCATGATGTGGTATCACAAGTTTCCCTCCAACTTATTTTGTAAGGATACCATAGATGAGTCATCCCGGCCCACCCTGGATGCGATACTTACCTGTGATAAATCACTCTTCGTCCGAAGGCAGAGATCCTCCTTTATGGGAATGCTTTATATTTTTTATCATGACAGAAACATTTTAATGACCCCTCTATCCATGGACCCTACTTCTTATACCCCTTTCATACTGCCCTCTTCATTTTTCACCGGCGAACTTCTCCGCCTCGCATTCCTCAATTCCCCGGCGAAGAAAAAAATGTACCCTTTCGCACTGACATTTCTTCCCCGGCGAAAGTCAACGGGCGATTGCAGAACAAACAAAAGAAAATTGTGAACATTACTTCTTACCTATTACAAAAAGGTATCAAAAAAATTAATTACAACATATTTTGGAAGTATTACGATAAAAAAAAACAATATCACCTTGTTTTTATATCTTAGCGCATTTTATACATGTAAAAAGTGCTTTTTAATAAATATTGTTAGTAAAAAAAAAAAAAATGTTCAAGGGTATCTACTTGGCCATAGCATTCAGCTGAGCTTGCAACTATCGCGCGCGGAATCTCGGTGCAGGGGACTTTGGGAGAGAAAAAAATTGACCTCTGACGTCATTAAAGAGGAGAAGTTCTCCGGTTTGCTTTCATACTGGCCTTTTCACCGGCGAACTTCACCGGTGAAACAGTTTCGCCGGCGAAGTTCTCCACCTCTATAGGTGGAGAATTTCACCGGCGAACTTCACCGGTGAAGTTCTCCTGTGTACCTTTCATACTAGACACTTTCCCCTTCGCTGGCGAACTTCGTGAAAGGCGCAATATGAAAGGGGTATTAGTCGGGTCCATGCTCTATCGATCTATCATTAGGTGGTTTCAGACCGCCTCGAAGTTCGTCAGTTCCAGGTATTCTCTGATCGGGAAATTTACCCTGATCAGAAAATACCAGGTATTTTGGTAATGTGAAAGCAAACTACGCATAATTTCCCCGAAAGAAAATACCCGCTAAATAGTAGGTACTTGGCGAAATTACGAGAACTTTTGCAGGGATTTTTCCAAGGTCGCAGGTATTTTGGCAATGTGAAAGCAATTTACGGGAACTTTTAGCCAAGCGTGTCGTTGGGCGCGGGCGCCGTGGGTGGCTGCTGGGCTAGTGGTTTTGAATCTCGCGCCTTGCCTGCCTATAAGACCATACTGCGCATGCTCCTAACTTCATGAATTTATCCCGAAGAGTATGTTTCGGGGCGGTGTGAATGCAGGAATAATTAATGGGTATTTTTTAGCCTAAAAATGTTCTCGTAATTTAACGGGGATTCTTGTGATCGAGGCGGTTTGAAACCACCTAATGGAATGGTCCACTAGCATCAGTTTTTGCCTCAATACAACTCAGCAGGGAAAAAATTATACGACGGCAGATTCAGGCAGAAATTTGTCATAAGTAGCCCTGTGAAAATTAAAAATTATTTTGGCTTGCAACACAGAATTGCATTGAACCATCCTAACAAGCCAAAGATCTCAAACTATTTCTGATCCACCTATCTGAATCATTGCAAGAAAGATTTGTGATTCAAATGCAACTACCAGCGATTTCATGGGTTTCTAAGATCACTGGCATGCGGATTGGGGGCATAGACCCTCAAAAGTTCCATGACCAAGAATAAACAGGGGGGGAAGAAAGCAAGGTGAAAAATGATGTCAAATTTAGAGAAAATTTGCACTTTTGTATTAAAAAGATTAAAAATTATGCTCGCTCACAGCTTTTTCAAGAAAGTTTGGCCCATTTTTGCCCCCTGGAAATTGTTGGCGTACTGTGAGGCCACTGTGTGAGCAAATGAAGCCAAATTCAAACAAGGCTCCATTTGCAAAATAGCACATTATATTAGAATATTTTTTTTGCATGTCAAGATGCACTAAGGAGCTGGTAAAAAATAATTAAATCATAAATGATACATGTTGATTTATGAGTTTAAAAGTACAAATCAAAATAGAGAATATTATAACTACGAAAAAAAAATAATGTTTTGCATTATTAGAAAATTGATGAAAAAAACTAACACTAAATGTTGTGAGAAGGCAAAATGTTCCTTATGATCTCTTTTTTTATTATAATAAACGAGCTAAAAATGAGAAACAAACCATATTATAACCCTTCACACTTCACAGTACCAAATGCAAACACAGACAACGGAATCAATGGAAGTGCCGATAGTGGTCATTAAAACAACAGTGCAAAACAGATATTTAACTATTAATAGATTGTAAATTGAAAGACAAAAATCATTTGTATGATGATAGTCAGATTAGAACTGATGCAAGCCAACAATAATGATTGTATAAAAACTCAAAATCATATATCGAAGAAAAATGGAACACAAACCAAATTAGTAAACAAAACAGTTATTTAATTGACATGAATGAGTGATACATGAAAAAAGGATCGAGTTACAACAAAACCTGAATAGGAATGCGAAAATGCAATCAAGTAATTAAATATTTTCCAAGCTACATGTAAATGTTTGTAAATAATCAATGTGTTTTGTTATTGATGTCAGAGGAAGACAAATGCAGAAATAATGTCTAAATTGGGCAAAACAAACCAAATTAAATAAATGGAATCCATTGAACAGAACAGAGTGCAGTGGTTTTCTTGGATTAAAAGAAACAAGATCTACTTACGAATGACGTCTTGCACGGCATTTTTCGCCTTTTTCGCAGAACGCCGTGTGACTGCGTTGAAAGCTAGCAGGAGAGTATGAATCAACATTGTGGATATGTGTTTAATCAGAGTCAAAGTTCAAAGGTCAAATGAATTGGTGATAAATTCAATCAAAGGTGAACTCTGGCATTAAATGTGTCAGAAGTTCAAACGATGAGTAGACTTCCAGGATTCAATTTATACCATCAGTCGTGTTTCATCTCACAAACCTCACAGAAACTGAACAATCTGGCATTACAAATGTCAAAAAAGTTCAGACGATGAGTATATTCCCTAGGTTCAATGTATAACATAGACGTTGTTTCATTCAAAATATAAACCTCGAAGAATGACGGAGTCGCGTATCCACTAGCTGACTTCTATTAAAGACTCCTAATCATTACAGAGTAACACAGTGTCATTCCTTGAGCCATAGAGGTGATGCCGGTGTTCACAACTGTTACGCGCTTAGAAACGTTGTTGCAATGTATCAAGTGCTATATTAAAGCAGAATATTATCATTAATATCATTAAAGATGAGTTACCCACAACCCTTTGATAGTACATATGCAAAACAGATAATCTCTGCCACTTAAAGTTCGGAAAACAGATTTGCTATGACTGTCCGCCAAGCATAAAAAGATGTACCAAGATGAACATTATTGCTGCATATCCTTTAGAAACTGGAGAGAGAGGTTCGAAAGTAGCAGTTTTGGAAGGGCTCCCACAAAATAATTATCTGTGACATCAATGTCGTCTCCGAATATCCTGCTAACAGTTCAAGCTATTGTTATGTCTGAATTCATACAGAACCTTTTCTCTTTAAATAACAACTTTCAAATGTACAAACTATATTTAGATCATTAATATGCACCCATATACAAAAATACAATGACGAATGAGTGTGTCATTGGGATAGAACCAGATGAAAATAGACTCAACAGGTCAATGTGATTTTAGACAAAACCTTGCATTCACAGATGGAATAATTGTTTTTCTACTCCTGACACAGGATGAGATTCTATTTATTTATCCTGTAAAACTGTTTTTAATGAGTCTGCAGCTCCTGATTACGAAAAAACCTAATCAAGGTTACTTCAGAGCTTTCAGCCAGTCATGGACAACCTCGGTTATAGCAAATAAAATAAATATCAATCAAGATCAAAACCATAAGTTATTTCAACACTTGTGTAACCAATCTCCAGGCGTTTAACAGGTTTATACTTTGATTTCTCCAAAATATGGTCTCAACTTTCGAAAGACTGTTATAAAAAAAAATAGATAAACCATTGAGTAGGGCTTCCAGTACTGTTTAAGAATGATACATCCATCTTAAAAGTTGCAAGATTGATCCACAAAAATTATGTAGATGCTTATGAAGAACTACATGTATGTATATCAAGTCTCAATGGTGCAAGATTAATCCGAGGAAATTTGGTAGACGCTTGAGTAAGGTTTCCAGAACTGCGTATGAAGGAGTCCCGAGACATTTATACTCCTCATCAGAGATAAACAACAAATTTGGAGATTCTACAATCCCTTCTAGAGTTTCCAACTGACACAAGGAAATCAGGTAGACGATCGATCGGGCGAGGGTGTCACGGCTTCCGGACCTGTGCCTCGCTTTACGTCGTCACCATAGCACAGCAGTATAGGAGGACAGGAAATACAACTTTCAAAAGTAGCGGGTTGAAGTTTCACTGGCCTTACACAGGCTCGAGCATGGGGATTAGATGCCAGCTAGGCCTGGGTGCAGAGGTGACCTGTGCTTTGGGGGTTGGACAGGGGATGAGGGGTGCCTATGGTAGATAGGTTTCAGCTCCGAGTTGATGATGAATGTGGGAGGGGCTTACAAGGTAGAGTGATTGACAGAGTGGATCTCCTGGCACATGGTCCAGGGGGGAGATTGATTGGCTAAGACGGGAAGCTGGCAAGAGTTAGTCTCCATCACAGACTATATCAAATAAAAAAGAAGGAGTATGTATCTAACCATTATGTGTAAGTATATATTGAAACAGTAACAAATAGAAACACAGAAAAGAGACTGTTCAGGTATAAAATTTTTCTATTGCAACTAATAAATTTATTCCCCATTCCTCGTACTTGAAATCAAGTGGAATCAAGCAAGGAGAGAATTGAGCGATATTATACATGTACTTCAAGATAGTGGTATTCAATATAGCCACTTGGATAATGACCTTATGTTCTCATAGAAATGGGTTCTTCTTCCATATACATGTAATTATAAAAGACTTCCCCATTATTCCCCATTAGGCCCTATGACTAAACTTGAAAAATAATTTGTGTATATATATCAAAATGTCTGTTCTTTAATAACAACCAGGACAATCCAAAGTTAACAATTCAATTAAATTTCAAATCAACAGTCTATGCTATGCGATAATAGAAACATTTCCTCCACTGGGTTTAAACATATGAGATATTAACCCATCAACTACTGAATTTGTAAACATGTATACCCACTTGGATAGAACAAAGGGTATAAATAACCAAGCTTTAAGGGTGTGGGATAATCTGGCCAGACAATCGTTATGTCAGGCAGACCTACACATACTGCAGCACAATCTGCATTAATTTGAACAATAATATCAAAGTCAGAATGTGTGAGTCTGGAGGACACAGACTACATATCAGGTGAAGACAGGGAAAGTCCCTAGACAGGAAGCCTCTGATTGGTTTAACAAGGAGTGTTAATAATGAAAGGAACAATGGGATTGGATAATCTAATTGTAACATCATTCATTATCACCCCTTTAGGGCAAGGTGTTGCTCTTGCACTAAAAAGAAGTTCAGGTTCTATTATACACAGAGATGATTAGGACTCGTGCCCATCGACCCTTTCACACTATGGAAAGATGATACAAAACATGAAGCATAAACAAACTTTAATTATCACCACTAAAACTTTATCTTTCCTTACATAATGGTGATTCCTCCATGTTCACATTCTGACCTACAATACACAACATTCAAAATATCATTACCATTACTTTGTGATAGCATTTGGAAATAAAATGCCCGACATCTTCCCGACGAACCATCCAAGAAAGAATGTCTTCTGTTTTCAGTAGTGTAAAAGAGGGCACTGCGTCCTTTAATTAGGGGAATTTGTTTTGACTGGTCACGAATCAGAATTACAGAGAAGCGCGATGCTTCAATTGGCTTTACTTGGATTGAGAACAATACTCACTCACTTAAGACAATGAGAACAGGATAATGTTTAGTTATAGTTTATAGAAACATTCCCTTTTAATCACGAGGCAGTGCTTTGTAATTTGGAGACAATTTAGATGGTCATGACTGGACAAAAATGAGAGCCCAACATGTATTTGAACTACATGTAGTTTGCGTACATATAAAAACCTTGACTCGTGGAAAGTGGTCTACACTTGCAGCTTCAGAGCTCAATGAGGATGGAAAATAGTCAGTGAAAATCATTGATTATTCGCTTCATGAAAAATGAAAAGACTCCCTGGAAGTACATTAAAAACACACTTTTGGGCAATTCCATAAAATGATCCAACTTTTCATACATCCAACCCCCATTTTTCTCAAATCTTCCTTCACTTTATTAACTGACCAAGTCATGGTCCTTTAAGAACATTACAGACTGTCTAAAAAACAAGAAATCAGAGACAGAAAATTTCATGAAGGTCCCACATACATGTATAGGGGGTTGGACGTATATATTTTATGGAATTGCCCTTTTATATTATTTGTTCAGATGAAAGACAATGGCATGACACATACAAGGTGCTGGCCAGCAAAGGCATCCCAAATTGTTTCTTCATTTCATATAAAGACTGTTTCATGAAAGTTGTCAGCACCGACACGTCATCATTCTCTGTCATCATGGTAACAGTCAGAGTCCAGTGCATCTCAGCCAATCATAACCAAGCATGGTACTGAAATTATCAGAGCTGAAAATCTGTCTGTGATGACAACTTTTGTGAAACTTTACCTGCTGAATCTTTCTAGATAAACACTTCCAAGGAGAATAGTTCAATTAAAACCCTCTATTCTCTTTCTATCAGTTCTTTTCTTTATATTAATTTTGTTTGTGAAGTATCATTATGTACAGCTTTGAAAAATATGATTTTTTTTTTAATATCTGAGAACATTCTAACATCCTTTTGTAGTATGTCCTTTAATTTGTTTTTTAAAGTTTGTTTGTATTGATCATAATAATGCAGAATGAAACTCATTTCAATTGCCTAAAATGAGTTATTTTAACATGAAATAGACTTTTTTCACTCAATGTCTGTTAAAAAATGAATTCCTTTGTCAACCAATGCTGATACTCTGTCCTCAAATATAACAAAATTGCACATTTGTACCATTTTAACAATTAGAGTTCGTTTTCTCCTAGGCTACTTTGCTATAAAAAAAGAAAAAGAAAATCTTACAAATAGCTACAATGCTCAAGCATTCAACATTGATAAAATAATTACCAAAGTTACGAATTAGGTAATTAACACAGCAAGTAGATTGACTTTCAGTTCTGACAATTTTATAGTTATCTTTAATTATAATTGGCTGAGGAACACTGATCTCTGAATGTTACTATGGGAAATAGTAACTCGCAAATTCTGGGACGCCAGACTCACTTGATGGGTGTGAAAGTAAGCCACATAAAGCACCCGATATACTGTAGGTTTAAAATGCCTGAAAGTTATCAGGACCTGAAACCTGATAAAAAAATAACAAAAAATAAATAAAAACCCACAGACTTGCATCTCTGCCTGCAATCAACGCAAAGTTTCAAGAAACCGGGCTCTGAGCCTGAGATTTTGTTATGTTCTTCAACCTGGTGATGTTGAATGAAAGTTGACACGTCACAGACGTTCCCCAGACATCTCTTAATTATCACTTCAACTCAAATTTTCATCACTTACTTGATCCAGATTCAGGTTTTAACAATTAAAACCATGTTGATATACAAAAACACCTTTGAACTGAGAAAAGCAAGAAGTTTGGGCAAAGTAACATCTTCATATGTAGGCAATTAAATACTAACATTCTGTCTGTTTTCTATATTAAAAGTGTGTCTCTTTGTACATACATGTACATGTACCTTTCTGTTTACATTCTAATAATCTTTTGCATTATTTTATAAAATGAAATGCCAATCTATACGAATGTAAACTGTCCAGGTTTCGCATATCTCCAAGCAACTTTGTCAAGAAATTGATTTTTCTTTCATTCAGTGTTATAATACATCCATGTACATGTACATGTAGGCCCCTGAATACTTTTTGAGAGAATAAAATTCAAGTTATAAGGCATAATAAATCTTGTTATCTGTTAAACATGCTTATTACTTATAATTAAACATATTTGATCAGTTGTTCCGGCATTGTACATGTATGCGGAGTCTCCACACCCAGGTAAATATTCCTGCTAGACTTGTACATGTATGATTGTAATCGTCAGATGTGTGCAGACTTTGCACACATAGAGCGATTACTCACATCTGTTAATACCGTTAAATCATTTGGAAATGAAATTAAAACACTGGCCTAAATACATGCCTTGATAGACCAGAGAAAATGCATGACTAAACCAGAATTAGCACAGATGCAGCAGAATCGGGATTGAAGATTGAGATATATCGCCATGACGATGATGTCACGATGACGATGACTCATTGGTTTAAAAAAAATCAAATCCAGAATCATTCAAATAATCTAGATGACAGAGAAACGTCAAATCATTATTATCTAGCAAATCAAATCTCTCATTCAGGGCAGAATGGGCTAAATTGACCCTATCCAAGCAATAGTCTGCTTCCCCAGACTCATATGATCACCAAAAAGTATATTATTGGAAATTTGAAACTTTGACATTTTGAAGTTTGCTCCACTTTATAACAGCACATGAAAGAAATGAAATAAGTCTCCCTAGAGCCTACTGCTTTACAAAACAATTAAAAAGAGAGGAAGACAAAAGATGTGAGGGATACAGAAAATAAATACATGTACATGAAGACGGACAGAAAGAAACAAAGACAGATCTACAGAGAAAGGAGAGAGAATGTTAGACTTTGTGAATATGGACAAAGATAGAAAGACAGGAATGAAAGAGAGAACGAAAGAGGAATTGAAATGAGAGATAGACAGGCAATTTGTTTTTGTTTTTTTATCATATTACACAAGAAAATAAAAGGCTTATTCATCTGGAGCAGTTGAAATAGCAAAGAGGCATTTCTAGAATCAATCCAGTCTATTAAGGCCAACTACATGCAAAGCGAAAAGGAAAAACAGTTGCCACTGGAGACAGGTGGGTTTTATAGACAGGTTTCTATACATATTCCATTCAAATGAGACACAATTTTGGTGACCACTAAAGGCAGTTTTCACTATAGACAGGTGGCCGTTGAGAAAGGTTTGCCTGTACATGTATACCAGAAAGGGTGAACTATATGCAGAATTATTGTTCAAAAGCAATAATATCTACATGTACATGTATGTAATTGTACAACTTAAAACTGATAAAATATATATATATGGAAATCATTGGATACACTAGCACATTTTGCAACGATAAAGAGACAAATAAAATAAATTCAACAAACAATACATTTTGTAACAATAAAAGACAAAAAATTAATTATGAAAATCACCTCACAGCATAGTTGGGACAATAAAAAACAAAAGGAAAAAGCAGAACATATATCTGACGGCACATTTCTCGATGATTATTTTAAAGACAAAAGAAATAATGCCTCAAGCAAACTCCTGAATTGAGCTAAGGCATGGAAAGCTAGTCATGAACACGAAGTACATGTAGTCAATAAAAGGGACAAGAAAACTGATTATACTGTGCACAAAAAGAGGGTGTATGATATAATGTGTAACAGAAAGAAAGGGGGAATGCATAAACTGAAAACAAAAAGTGTTCAATTGTAGCAAAATACAGGTAAGAGGTACTCAATGTGGTTAACAATAGGGGGGAAATATGGAAGTACAATGCAATAAATATACTTTTGAAATACAATAAATCCATGTAAATATTTATGCTGTACATTAAAAATATATATATATTATAAAAGAAAAATAATGCAGTGCACATATCAAATACCTGTGCAAAAATTGCTTTTCATACAAAACTACTAATTAATTCTTTTTTTTTAAATGCAAAGAAAAAATGTGGCTGCAACACAAACAAGAACTTTTTTTACAACTGTGTTTAAACAATACTACATAACATGTACAGATGTGCTCAAATGTTAGTGAACCGCACCACAAAATGCACTCCCTCATGCTGAGTGCTGAATGTAGACAGCAACATACGAATGTTCGGCAAGCCCAAAGAAAAACAATGTATTGAACGTAATACATGTAACTTAATTTCCGACTTAAAAATAAACATAAAAAACATGGCACAACTTGAACACTAAATATGCTTTTTCTGATGGGGTTCACCAACTTTTCAGCATCACCATATACAAAAATAAGCAATTATTGTATAATTAATACAAAACTGAAATAACTTTGAAAAATTATGAATATATATTATATATACAACAAAGGCCCATATTCTGAACGTAGGTTTAATTTAAAGTTTGGTCTAACGTTGTGGTTTAACTTAAATTTAGTTATGGAGAGCCAGTTGAGACACCAACCTTTACAGAATGGGTCCGTTTTTAAGCTCATCTCTAATACTCATAAGAGCTCATTCATAACTGTATGAGAATAATAAATGAATAAATTCTCTTCACCATTATAGCATGGTGAAAGAGCAAAGTGAACATACATGTTAAGAAACATAAAATGTTAACAAACTTTTGACATGTTTGGCTTCCCATAATTTTTAGCACAGAGTTTAATAATAATAACAATAATAATAGCTGGATTTATAAAGCGCTTTTTGCCTGAGGATACAAAGCGCTGCTATTATTACCCCGGCTTTAGCTCGAGCTACCATCACCGGCGCTCAGTGCATTCAAGGAAATAATCCTGCCAGGTACCCATTCACCTCACCTGGGTCGATTGCAGCACATTGTGGATAAATTTCTTACTAAAGGAAAACACGCCATGGCTATGATTCCAACCCACGACCCTCTGTTTGAAAGGCGAGAGTCAGAACCACTAGAACATGGCGCGCCCACACATGATGATGATGATGATGGGTTCTTGTATAGCGCCGGTATATAATGGACATAATATTCCATGTGGCTGAAATTAAACCAGACCTCAGAATATGGGCCATAGTACACATATTTAAACAAAAAAATTATAGTGGATGGGTCTTGACGATGTCACAGCGACATACAGTATTGTACACCATACAGGACATTGGGGGGGATACTTACTGGAAGCGTAAGTTATGATGGCAGATTTATCTCTGGGAATATGGACTTCTGAATAGCCTTCTCAATTCAATGATTGCATGGATAGACAGATAGACGATTGGATGGGTAGATGAATATTGAAAAGAGGCACAGGCCAAAGAGGAGATACATGCATACAACCCATCAACTTGATCTCTGTCATTGATATTTTTAATTCACCGTACACGGAAAGCTGCTCGCGTATGACGTCACAAATCAAGAAATTAGACTTCTAATAACTTTTTACATCTTTGATGGATTTTCTTCAAACCTTCACCAATATTTACCATCTATTTTCTGCTATATTTACAATTAACTTTGTGTCAGGATGAACTTGCCATTTGAATAAAAGTTACAATTTCACTTGAAAATCATTTTTCTTGGGTTTATTATTTACCTTGTTGTGCTCGAATGATTAGTGACTGTTCTGTGTTGAGCACAAGTCTGCAGTATCCGTCAATCAGGTCAGCCATGTCCTCAGCTATGGTGGGAGAGGGCGTAGTGATATATACAGACTGAAAAAAAGACAAGTCGGGAGAAAAAACCGATATCAAAATTACTAAATTTACCTTTTTCCTTCTATAACAACAATAATAATAATAATAATACCAACATGCTTTATAGTGCATAACACTGCCAAATGCATCCCTTTGAGCTTTTTGAAGAAGACAGAAAAAGCAAAGAAAAGAGAGAAATTTGTTGGCAATCGTGGCACTAACTTCTTTTTAAATAAGTATGTTTTCAAAGTGGATTTAAACTTGGGTGTAAAGGAGTTCTTTACATATGATGAGGTGGTATTCCAAAGTGAAGGGGCAGCATGGGCAAAGGTTCGTTCTCCATAAGACTTGGTCTGAACACTAGGACAATTTGAAAGATCCTTCTGAGCTGATCTAAGATTGCGAGATGGTACATACTTAACTAAACAATCAATAAGATATTTTCTATAACTCTTTTCTGCAAAGAGAGAGATTTGAAGAAAAACAATTCAATAAGCCACTTCTTTTATGAAGTTTGATAAGACATTTTGTCTGAAGATACATGTACATGTAGACTTCATCTTTCCTCTACCCTCATTCACCAACAATAAAATCAAAACAAAACAAATAGAACATACCAAAAATGATATAACTTTAGAAAAGTTTAGATATTGATAATTGATAAGAAACCCAAAATGAATTTTGAGATTTTATTGAACTTATTATTAAAGAGTACTCCTGAGCCTTAAAATAATACATAAATTGTCCAAATTGATCAACTACGGTACATGTATAATCAACATAGGTACTTGATAGAATGTAGAAAAATTTGGTGAGACTTAGAACCTAAAAAAAGATGGAGAAAACAGGTTTAAAATCCAGAGTTCATCTAAAGTTTGAAATGTGCTCATTACAATATCGGTGAAACTTCCAAGCAGTCCAGAAAAAAATGATGTCAAAGGTACTCTTGTATCTTGTCTTTTATTCAACATTACAAACTTCAAATTATGACAGTATGAAGAAAAAGCACTATTCTTTTAACTAATTTTCTTTTCTTTACATTTTAAACCACAAATTTTTGTTTTAGATATTCACAGAAAACCTTCCCTGGCGACTTATTGTTGGTTTTGTGTGGCTAGTCACAAATACTATATTAAACCAGTGATAATGTTACATGTATACAAATTATTTAAAGGAGAATGAAACCCTTGAAACCAGCTGAATCCATATCAAAGAGAAAAATCAAAGAAACATATTGTTGAAAGTTTGAGGAAGATTGAATGAATAATAAGAAAGTTATGAGCATTTGAATATTGAGATCACTAATGCCATGTAGATCCTCCCATTGGCAATGCGACCAAGATCTGTGATGTCACACACGTACAACTCCCTCATTACTTTAGTACTCATTTCACTTATATTCTCATTTTTATAGAGTCTGTCACAAGGTGAGGTGTTCTCTTTATGAGAGGACAAGTACATAGGTTTCACAACATTATATCATTGATGAATCGTTTGTCATATAATTAGAATGAGCAAAAAGAGATGTTTTGGGGTATATTTTCAGTGTCCAAAAGGGGAGAGTTGTTCATCTGTGACATCATAGATCTTGGTCGCATTGCCAATGGGAGGATCTCCATAGCATTAGTGATCTCGACATTCAAATGCTCATAACTCTTCTATTGCTAGTCCTATTTCACTCAAACTTTTGTTGATCTTATTCTTTGATTTTTCTGCTTTCACAAAAGCTAACTTGCTCCAAGAGTTTCATTCTCCTTTAAGGTCTATATGTGCATTAAGAATCACAATGATCGTAGCCCGTTGCACAAACCACTATAGTAATTTTTGTCATCCAATTTCAACTACCATAGTAACGAGTATTCATTGGAAGTTTTTGATGGATGCCAAATTTATCATTATAGTAACTTCTTTGTTTTTATGCAACGAGACCCGTGGAAATAAATCTCTTTTGACTGGACTGCGGTGTATAAATACAGGTTTATTGCATCACATGCACTCTAAACAGTAGTGTTCAAAAGAATGGGTTTATTTTCCTTTTTCAGTTACATGTACCTAACACAAAGTTCAAAACACACACAAAAGAATCAAATACTAAATCTTGGAATGTACATGTAAAGTAACTAGCTAAGTCAAATCTATCATTTATTGTCTCAAATATGTGCTGTCAAGTTTTGGGACTTGCATGAAAAACAAATTATTAAATTACAATAATGAAAATACCAGCAATGATAAGAAATCCAAATCTATGTATGTGTACATAACTACATAAAGTGCATGTCCTATAGATGCAAAAGGAAATACACTGTTTTTATATAAAGTTAATTTGTTTTCTATTTGTTTTCTCTTTGACGAAGATTCTGCTAGGATCGAAAGCTTAGGCCCCTTTTTGACTTTCTATTGTAAAAGTGTATAACATGTACTTTAAAATAGTGAATATTTCTCCTATAAACACATGCAGTTTGACTTTCTATTGTAAAAGTGTATAACATGTACTTTAAAATAGTGAATATTTCTCCTATAAACACATGCAGTCATAAAAAGAATGAAAATAAACAAAATACTTCCACCTGCACAGAATAAAACAAGCTTGCTTCAGCATTTGTTATACATATTAACCATCACCAAAGCAAAAGCATAAAGTACCCTCTTGTGACCAAATTCAGCACAATTTACTGGCCCAAAACCTAAACCTTATTAAAAGCAAAATTAATCCAGCAAATGTTATGCAAATACCGAAACCATTCCTTCCCAATACATGTAGTTTGATCATGTACACGTTCTCACTTTACAATGACACAACTTTTTTCCCTGAAAAAAATGAAATGAAAACTCAAAGAATGAATATGTAAAGAGGAAATTAAAGAAATTTGGGGGAAAAAAACAACAAAGGCAGAAATGGTTTTAAAACTTTCCAAGTCCTAGATAAAAAGCATATCAACTCTTCTAGGAGCAAGGAAATAAGAGAAACAAGATATGAAAACTCAAATTTCGTTGGGCCGATAAATTTCAGACATTAAACTAACTCAAAGTCACTGTATGAAATGTGACGCCACAAAATTCAGATTCTCATCAAAACATAGTAATTGAATGACTCTCAACAAATGTTATTCTGATCTCAACTTTAACCATGATCTAATACTGGGCTAAAATTACTGAAAGTCTGGGCTCAATTTATGGGAAGCTATTACGTGTCAAGATGTTTCTTGTAAGTACTGGATCTGGGATCTTTCTAATGTTTAAAAGGTGAAGAAAACTATTGTATAAGAAAAGGTTAACCTTTTGCTCTCAACACAGAGACAAAATCAGACTATCGGACGCTAAGTCACCAGGTCAAATCGGGTCACTTCGGTCATTGCTGAGGAAGGCTGCAGTCAGCAGCCGAAAAAATTTTGAGGTAATTTTTTGGATGTTTTCTTCGAGTTGAGAGCAAAAGTTTAACCTTTCAACCAACACAGATGAACTTTCAAACTATTGTATATTTATAATTTCAATAAATTCATTATCTAGTGATGGAGAAATTGAGTTACAAATACATCTGGCTTCTTATAATAAAACCACAAATTTAGACTGTGGTCATCTTAAACCCGACGTCAGAATACAGGCAGGCCATGGTGTTTTATTTTATCCAAAGTGGGGGGCATACGTGGAAACATTCGGCGATATGAAAAAAAATTATCCTGACCACACAAATGTTCCTCTCAAAATTTTCTCTGAAGAAACAATGTCAGGGATAGAGCTGTGAGAAGAGTTTTGGCTCAATATAGGATTCAGGTTTACCATTAACTTTAAGATTAGATTAGATTTATGGTTGGCTGAATTGTTGGATTTTCCTTACGATCACTCACCAACAAAGGACATGTTAAGGAACTGAAACAATTTGGAATATCAAATATAAAAATATACATGAATGTATTGTGTTGTATAGCGGTAAGAGCACTGGACTCATGATCGTGAAGTAGTGTTTGAATCCCCACTCGGCCATTGTCTCCAGTTTAAAAAGAAAGCCCGTGAGGAATTTCTGTTGTCTGTAAAAAGGTTGGCCGCTATGACCAATTAAATTTTACGCAAAGTACTACCTATGTACCTAGTCTGCAGGCACAGACCCTCGGTTTTCGCACCAGTTCGTAGTTACTTCATGGACAATTTTGGTCAAATGACCTTTCATTTCTTTCATTATGATAGGCAGATTTCAAAGCAAGATACATGTATTACGTAAGCTTGCCTTACATAGCAGGATGAAGAAATTGAATAGACCAGGTGACTTGAATAGCACACCAATGAACACTTTATGAAGGTATTTGTTGCATTCCTATTTTGAATGCATACAATAGCATGTTGCACAATGTACTTGGCAAACTGTGAAATACCAGTCGTTTGTAGACGTATTGTTGTTTTTTGCGGATGTAAATGAAAACCACTATTCAAAAGAATATATGAATAATCAAGACATCAAAGTTGATGCTTGCCGGTATCTCATTAGATTTTAAACCACCATGTCACTTTAGTACAAATGACCTTCCTCTGAACATGCGTAGAATCTTTTGATCATGCCCAGAAAGGAACTACGAACTGGCTTATTCGCATAGTGCATAATGCAGAGTCTGAAGTAGTGAGACTAGATTCGCTATGCACTGTGGCTGGCTCTACACAGACAGAGCCTTAGGTGTCTAGTCTTTACTCTTGACCTGTTATTGGTTAAAGTGTCGAATACGAGTCTGTGCTTGCACACTAAGTTATACCAGCTTGACGATACGCACCAAAATAACCGTAAACAGAAACATAAACTGTGCTACATAGAAATGATAATGCACCTAGACACACACCAACCATAACACACTGCTTCAAGCTACTAAAAAAGAATATTAAAAAATTGTAAAATATAAATATAAGCAAAAATGTGAGTGGAAGAAATTTAACAGCAAAACAGCAAGTCAGCTAATTGGTGAAGAGCTAAGAGCTGAATAGTAAAACGTGGCTAGCTGTTAAAAGCTAAAAGAGAAATATACACAAATCAAAACCAAAGACGCTTCATGATTTACTTACATCCATATCTACAGCAGCATGGCCATATACATGAAAGTTACCATCACACTAAACACAGTGGGGTACAAGGGCAGTTTAGAAACAAAACATATATATATATTTAAGAAGAAAAAAATCATTCATTGATCATTCATACAGCTATCAATAGCAACATGACCACATACATATCAGAGTTACAATCACACTGAAACATTTGGGTAAAAAGGAAGTTTTGAATTTAAAAACAAAATCATATATTTTTATGTTTATTTATTCATTAATATTAACAGCAGCATGGCCATACATCATGAATTATTGTTTTGGCATTTTTTTTATAATCAATATAAAGGTTGCGATTACACTGGATTACAAATTTTAAAGAAATATTGTTTTGAAAATCTCAATTAAAATTAACCTTTCGGAAAAGAAAAAAAATATTTCTTTTGGGAGCAGTGACTGAACGAAATGAGATGAAAATAATACACTTTTGAAATAGCTTGCAAAGCTGGAGTATATTTTCTTTATGGGAATTAACAAAAGAAATGCAAAAAGAATACTTTAGTACAATGCACTGATGCATAGCACGTCACGCAAATGGGGAAGCAATGTGAAATGATATGAGGATTACTATCAAACTAAATATAAGCAGTTTGGATAATGGGATTGAAGAAGAACATTAAGAAATCTGTTCAGCAAAAAGAAATACATGATTCAATGCAATACTAGTAAATCAATAATCTAGGATTCATATTGGTTTTAGATAACACTATTAAAAACAGCATTACATGCTTTATCTTGCGCACTTCAAAATGCATTCGAGATTGATTAAAATTCAAAATGACCATGCATGATTGCATAGTCATCCTTCAACCACAAAATTTATGTCAAAATATGATGGGTGGCAGATGAAAATATACCCTAATTTCTCAGTAGTTTTCTTGTTTTTTTTTATCTATATCAAGTTGCCTTAAATTTTGAATCTATTGTTTGAAACAGTGGTTTATGCACATTCCACGCATTTAAGGTAAAAGAAAGTAGTTGCAGCAAACAACTATTTCATGAGAAATTCTTTAAAATAAAGGTAAATTGGCACCATATTCTAGATCTGGTACATTAGTGTAAACTTATCTTTGTGAAATCGTGAAATCTTAGCTCAAAATCGCTAATTCTAATGATCACTAACACAGAAAAGCATGTATGGGACAGTGTATTAATATTACTTGGCAAAATACCTGACATTTGATGGAACCCTGTGCTTATTTTGCTCAATTCTCAGCAATTACGAATTTTCTTCCAAAGCCATTTTTGGCACATATTTTTTATTTATACATTCAAACACTAGGGTGGTAATTTTATTGGATTTTGTTCGAACTCATTTTGAGGTCATTACCACAACTGGGGGGTGTTTCACAAAGATTTAAGTATGACTTAGAGTCGCACTTAAATGCCTAGTTGCGCACGTTATAAAAGGCATAACCGCATTGGTCAGATCATGCAAAGAGGACGCGCACTACTGTGTATTGATCAATAAGATTGCGTGTTGTATTTCATATACGTGTCGGCATTTGCAATTTAAGTCATACTTGAATCTTTGTGAAACATCCCCCTGGTATTCATCTTTAATGATGCTTTACTAGCATATATCAAGAAAAGACCCTAATTGGGAATGCATGTTGTTGTCACTGACTTATGGTATAAGACCAATCATAAAAATCAGCCCCACATTCGGTGACCGAGTGATTGTTCTTACCTCATTAGCTCCGGCTATCTTGAGTTGTAAAAGACCTTTCTTATCATTATCTGTACTGAGAGACTGGACAGACTGCACTTGGTCAAAGTCGGCCATCTTGGTAGGCTGACAAAGAAAAGAAGAGATAAGAGGTATGATACCTCATTCTTAATCCATAACCTGGTTTTATTCTGCTGATATTGATCATCAATAGAGCAATTCCATAAAACAATCAACTATTTTGTATCCCTGACCCCAGTTTTCTCTATTCTTATTTTCCTCCATGAACTACCCAAATCAGGATCATTTGAGACCATTACATATTTTCATTAGAATTAGCAAACTGAGACGAATCATGTCAGGATGCTCCTGCATGTTTGGGGATGAATGTGGATATTTAATGCAACCGCCCAATAAAGAATACATATTGTCTCTACGTGTATGTATCATCATTTGTTTTTAGAATCCCCCAAACTACATATAGCTCTACTTTCTGTGTGTTCGACACCTCCTCTTATTGCACATGTCTAGAACTTGGCTCCATCTGAAATGTGTTTCATCAGGTTTTCTGGAAGTTATGTTGATACAAAAACTAGATTCTTTATGTATATCTAAAATTGAAAAGTTTATTTTCCCCTTCCCCTTCTCCCCCCTCCTCTCCCCCTTCCCTACATGGGGGGGTAACAGATTGATGTTCGATGTTAGAGCCTCGGTCATGTCTTCAGATATTGACATTGTAAGACAGTCACAGACGTAAATAATCATATATGATTGATACAACGTAATTGCACACACGCACACACTCCTATAATATGGGTTCTTACTGTGGCAGCTTTATCCGTGAGGCATGATATCCCATCATCAGGCCCTATAACCAGCTCAACTGAGATACTCCAGCCAGTCTGTAAGATGGAGAAAGGAACATGTTACCAGTCATAATGCAGTAAAGTTTTCTAAAACTTTTTTTTCCTTTACTGAGATTTCTCAGAGATCAGAACCATCAGACACTACATACCAACCCACAACTTTCAATATATCTTGTATTAAATGTTATTTCTCTTTATTTGTTGATACATATTTTACCAACATTTCTCTTTATAAGCTCATTTAAATCCCCCGTTTCTTTTGTCGAATTTTTCGACTGGTTTCATTTTCCTTTTTTTTCTGATATCAGTCATTTAAGAATCAAAATATCAAAAGCTGACAATTAATGAGAAACATTTTGCAGACAATTCCTTTCCCTAATCGAAAGAAAAAATATTGATCAAAGTGGTTCCTTTCTATGTTACCAAGCCCTAACAACAAGATCTTACTTGAGTGTAGGTGTCTCACTGTCTACCATGTATTCATTTGTGGGCATGTGTTGATCCTGAAAAGGACCAACCAAACTTACATTTTGGGGGGCTCCCTAACCCATTTTACTTCGTATTATGTTGTTGTATTGTTCATTGAATATTCTTGTAAATTTAGTCTTTGTCTAAAATGGTTGAAACAATAAATGAAATGAAATTCTTACGCCAAGTGCACATTTGAATTTTTCATGATCAAATCGGTGTACTGTCGTTAGTACTTCAAAGAACTTGAACACACACTGCTCCTCGTTAAGATTAGCAAACTGCTTGAAGTACTGTAGAATAAGCTTGCGTAGATTCTTGGGCTACAGAGGGAGACAAACAGGGAATCGCAATTCAACAGATTGATATTTTTGTTGGTTAACAATGTGCAAAAGTTTCCTTCTGCTAGCCCATATGTACGTATATGTTTTCTAAGTTGTCTAGTAATAAAATACTTCATCATACCAAACTATAGAGGGAGACAAACCTGGATGAATACAACAACAAATTGATGGAGAGAACCTGAAGTATCAACTTAATTAGGAATAAGATTTCATGCATTTCCAGAACTTGGCCCTCCTTCATTTTTTTTTTATCAGACACAATGCAAGAATTAGGTCTAATGCCAGGTGCACAATTCACAATCTGTTGCAATCCAATTTTCTTTATCAAAGAAATTGTAATGGCATTTGATATGAACATCATAACCTATAAAATCTTAACGATCGAAGCTCCAAATAGTGGTATGAATACTAAAACCTAAATTCCAGTCTAATTTGAGCCTCCAAATAGGAATAAAAGCAAATTCCATTCCAAATTGTAATAACGTCATCATTGGCTGCGACCTGGAAATTAATTTGACCACTATGCTTGCTGCAAATCAAGTATACAAACAAAAATATGCAAAATCGTCACTTAGTTTTCACTTCATATTTAAATGTTCTACAAAATAAGATTATTGAGGTCTGCCTTGTTGAAATATCAATTCATAAGACATGTATTGGAAAGACTGTAAAGATGGATATGTAAAAATAATGTTCTATAATTTGCCAACAACCACATACCCATCCTTTTATTTCCTCTAACATTTGAACATGATGTTTAAATGATCCAGTAATTTAGTCTGATAGGGACTTTGTGGGTATTTGGCACTTACCTTTGTATTGTCAATAACATTCTTAGGTATAAATCTCTTAAGACCAATTTCTTTTCTGTAGGAATAGAGAACAAACAAAAGAAGAATATTTTGTAATGTCACAAGTAAATGTACATGAAGAAAAATACTGCAGCAAACCATGAACTACATTGGGTCACCCCCCCCCCCCCTGTCCCTACAGTTGATTAGAGTAACATCACTAATCTCTGCCTTTATACATGTACCTACAAGTTCTATAGGCATATATATTGTATCATTGAAAGAAAATAAAGAAACAGTAACCTTCAAGGAAAGGATTCACAGATTTTGTGAAAGTTCCTGACTGGTATTACAACTACCCATCAAAAAAAAAACAATTATTAATAAGCAAAACATAGAAAATAGTGGTGTCAGCACAGATGGAAAATACCAAGCAAGAAGATAACCCCCTTCATCCACTCAACAACCACGAACCTGTAAAACAAAAAAGAGGCTAAACTCTAGACACAGTTTTCTCCACTCAACTGAATCCCTTGATGGGGAAAAAGAGACTTTGATTGAGAAAATGAGAAGTATTTAATACAGAAAGAGAAAGATGAGAAATAAAAAGACAAGAAGAAAGAGAAAAACAAAATGAGAGAGAAATACATGTAGAAAGAGAAAGAGAGAAATAGAAAGAGAAGAGAAAGAACAGTTAATGATATATGAAGAAAGAGATATAGAGGGGAATAATAATAATAAATACATGTAATATTCCGCATTTATATAGCGCTTAATACATCGGAACGACGTCTCTAAGCGCTTTACAGACATTATTACCCCGGTCATCGGATCTTTGCATGCCCGCATACAATGTATGCACCTTCTCCACTCCCTGGGGAGCATTCCAACAAGAGTTCCAAGACTCAATTGCTAGGCATACTACATAGGCTTTCAAATCCTACCGGGTACCCATTTAACACCTGGGTGGAGAGTGGCAATGTGTGGAATAAAAAGACTGGATGAGAGAGATGGGGAGAAGGAAAAAGAACCATGATCAGATGGATTAGGGAACATGCACATGTATGACGTTCTCATTACTTCACTTGGCTTCTGATTGCAGATGACACACTTTATAGCTGTTCTAATCTCTGCACTCCATTAGGAGCAGGGATTAATGCCAGACAGTTTAATCCTACCACATATCATAACCCTAATAATCCTCTCCCTAAGCCTGCAGGGGATCCTGTCTGGGTAGACTGTAATTAATGATGGAGAAATTCATCTCTCTGATTGTCATGCCAATTGATACACTGTACCAATACATGAATCATCTCTTATTACTAGGTACATACATGTACAGCTCTTTTCCTTTATTCTCAACCTTCAAATAATTTTCAATTTTTGTCATATCACCTACAGTACAGCAAGAAATTTCTCAAAATTGTGTTGCACTCAACCCAGGTGAGGTAAACAGGTAGGAATTATTTCCTACTATTATCAAGATCAAAATCATCATCTTTATTATCCCCCTGTACACCATCACCATCATCATCATCATTTTCATTATCTTTACAATCATTACCGTCATCATCACCATCAATATCAACATCACCACCATCATCACTATCACCATCATCATCACTATCACCATCATCATCATCATCATCATCACCATCATTATCATCATCGCCATCATCATCATCATCATCACCACCATCATCATCACCACCACCAATATATCATCACCATCATCACCTTCATCATCATCACTATCACCATCATCATCACTATCACCATCATCATCATCATCATCATCACCATCATTATCATCATCGCCAATACATCATCACCATCATCACCATCATCATCATCATCATCATCATCATTATACATCCAGTCATCCTCACTTACTCTAAGTAGTCAAAGTTGGCTTTCTTGTCCAGGGCAATCTGTGGCATGTCTTTGAAGAAACGTCTCATCTCAAGACAGCCGAGCTGGAGCGAGATGTCTTGATCGACCAACTCAGCGACCTCATTCATGTAATCACACCGCACCTGAAGAATGAGGAGACGTTAGTGTATTAGAGATGCAAAGTATTTAAAGATGCACATGTGCACTGAACTTCTGTAACACAGCCAGTAGAAAGTCACCTTTGCAAGACTAGAATAGTGACCTGGCACCTGTTGCAAAAAAGTAACAATTATCATGGTAACTTTGCCATCCAATGGTAACTACCATGGTTATGCTGATCAACAGCCAATCAAAATAAAGGCTTCCATGCAAGTTACAGTACCATTGCACGGCCAAGTGTATACCATAATGGTAACTTTTATACAACAGGGTCCTGGGCCAGTGTTCAATTCAATACATAATCCAGAATTTCAATTATTTTGCTCAAGTAAAATACTTAACCATCTTTGTTATTCAATTGCATTTTTTGTACAGTATTTTGCTTAAATCTAACTTGGCAGCCGACCTGGCTTAAGTCTGGCTTGGTGCAGTTTACAAACATGATACACGCAGTCATATACGTACACACACATACATTGCGCATTTGGCTGAAACTTTACTTTGCTCAAATTATTTTGCTTAAATATCGCTTAAATGTGGCTTCATAAAGTAAAACGCTAAGTACTTACATTCAATTGATATACATGTAATGGCCCATGTCTGGAAAGCCTCAGGCAAGCTTTTAGGCTGTCAAAAACAACCTTTGTTTATGGCATGACATTATCATATTGGTTAATAGAGCCCTGTGACACAAAGTCTAGTGAGTGATCACTAGATACAATTTAAACAATTACTGCACAATGACTGCATTGACCAAAATGAACAATCATTCTTGAAAATTGGTCATAAGATTGAATACTAAGCTGTGTGTTAAGGAACCCAGGGCCCTGTAAAATAAAGCTTGATTAATATCAATTGATCGAGGGGCTCATTTCATTGATTGATTGCATAAAAATCACCCCCCCCCCCCAGATCAGATCAGTGGACCCATTCGGTCTGGTCTTACCTGGTCATAGAAGTAGAAGAAACTAACTTTATCTTTCTCGAGCAGCTCATGGTAGTTTTTAGGCAAGTATCGTACACGCAGCTCATATCTACAAGAATAGAAGACATGGAAAAAATATATAGCAAGTTCTTTCTGAGTTTCTGATACTATGTACATTAATCATTACAGAACAAGCAGATAATTATATAAAACAAATGATGACTAGTGGCATTATGGCATTATGAGCCACAAAAAGTTGGGGGTATTAACATGGTGTCTGTAACAAAATTTCTTTAAATTCAAGGACCTCAGGGTCCCACACTCACTCGACCTGGTCTACGGTCAAAGATTAAAGAATTCCAACAAAAAAAGTCTAGAACTAGACAATGATTTCATGTAACAGCCAATTGATTTTTAGTTTTTGGTATTAGTTGGTTGATGTGTTTACATTGCAGCCTATATTTTTTTCTGTAACATATTGATTATTTACCATTATGCTGTAACAAGAACAAGGGATTATTAAATACAGTGAATCCGTCACAGTTGGCATCTCTGCAATTAACCCTCAACACCGGTTTGTAATAGCATTTACATGTTTTTCAAAATAACTTTAATTATAAAGATCTACAAGAACTTACTTCCATTCGATGGCAGGGTGATATGCTTCATATTTTTTCTTGACTTGGCCAACAGTGAGGTCACGATGCAACCAATGGCACTCCTCGGATAGGGTATGCTGAAGCCGTACGGCGAAAGAACTCTCAAAGGCACGCTCTCCTCTCGCTAACTTGCCCACAACAGCATGGATAACATTCTAAAGGCAAAACAAAAAAAGAAAGAAATATGAACATTTGATTATTTTTTAATATCAACCAATACTTGGGTTTAGATAGATACATTTGTAACCAAAGTCATTCTTGAGATAAGGTAAGGCTGCATAGCGCAGGAACTCTCAAAGGCACACTCTCCTCTCGCCCACGACAGCATGGATAACATTATTAAAGAGAAAGACAAAATAATGAAAAATATTGAAGGGATGATACTCTCAAAGGCACGCTCTCCTCTCGTCCAAGAGAACATAGATAACATTCTAGAGAAAGACAAAATAATGAAAAATATGAAAGGGATGATACTCTCAGAGCCACGCTCTCCTCTCCCCATGACAAGATAACATTCTAGAGGAAGACAAAATGATGAAAAATAAGGGATGATATTTTTTTTTTAAATCTTGATGTTCTAATGTGACCAGAGGCATTCAGATAGGGTATACAGTGATAGAGCTCTTTAATGTACTGTTTTCTCTCCCCTTGCTATTTTGCCTTTAACTGCATGAAAAACATTTTGATGAAGGCAAAATGAGAAATAAAGAACAAAAGCTTTTAATAATTTTGTATATTGGTTATACATATCTTGATCAAATTATTGTATGAAATCTATCACACATGACCAGTCACTTCTTTATCTAAGATGAAATTTGCTATTGACTGGTACAGATGACCTGGGGAGCATTTCATGAAAGGACTTGTCAGACGTTTCATCCGACAAGTACCATTTTATCCAACAGTTGCCATAGGAACAATGCTTCTCAGCCAATCAAAATCAAGGAAATTTGTCAGATCCGACAACTTTTTGGAAGATATGTTGATGAAATGCTCCCCAGTTCTATTGACTAATCATGATCTAGAGATTAGGATGGTTGATCTTTAGTTTTAAAACAAGAAAATATGAATGTACATTGAACACTTTTTTAAACTCAAATATCTAGGTCTACATGTACATATGAAATATTGGAGGATAACTTTGAATAAGTGAGGATTTGATTCCTGTTTTAAATTTCAGTTTATTTTATTACTACTGTACATCAAAATTATAAACAGACATAGTTTTCCTGAGAGAAGACATCAAGAGACAATGCTCCCAGACATGGTTTTTATTCTTGGGGGATCAACCTAAAACCCAGTGACAGATTTCCTGGTGGCACAGCATGTGGCCGTGCAACCGAAGTCAGAAATAAATATTTAAAACTAAAAGTAAAACATGTCCATGAATTATTTGTGAGTCACAAGCCACTCATCATCATGACTTTTTTTTCAGACAGTTTCTATTCCCATTGGTATCAATGAGAGTCATTCAAGTGAAAGTAGGCGAGGAATCAAGAGTTACTTTCACACCCGCCAAATATACTCATAATTTACGGGCAACTTATTGATGAAAAGATACTGGATAATTATTACATGTTTATGCATTCACAGTTCACACCAACATGAACCATAATAAACTTCCTGTAATAAAGCCTCAAACATCATCGGATATCCTTTATATGTACAATATTGAAAATGTTCTTCTTGCCTCTCAGTCTCATCTAAAAAGTTCTAGTAATCTACATGTACAAACTCTCCTCCTCCACAAATCCTGCAAAAATTCCCAAACAATACGTTACAATGTTCATGTTTATATTCTTCTGGAGATAACATGTACACATGACAAGTAGTACTTTATCAAAAACAATGCATTTCTCCTATTTCAGCACCCAAAATTGTGAACTTATAGATCAAATGGAAATATTCTCAAAAATTGGAAAGCAAACAACCATAAATTGATGAAACAGTCATCCTTATCAATTTTGGTAGATGATATGGCCCATTTCAATAAGTGCATTCAAGCGAGGAGAGCACACGTCGTCGAGCAGTATTTTTTCTTTGAATCTACTTCAACGACAACTTCCTTGTAAACACAGACATCAATTCATCAAGAAAGAGCTCTATGATTCACGTTAGCATTCATTCGTTCTGTCTGGGAAGCCATGAATGCATGCCTAGCAGCAATCAATCATCCATTATTTACACCATTTTAATCCAACCATCATCCCTTATTTTTGGCCTTGTCTCTCTTTTGTCTTGTGTTTTTATGCACAGCGGCAATCATTACCGGAATGATGACAGACGTGCCCAGCTTTTAATAAAGTTAGGATTTACTGCTGATTTTAACTGTATTAAAAAGAGCCTCTGGCTCTTCTTCCTTTTTTTCTCTATTTTTTTTCAACTTTCTTCTCCTCTCCCTGCCTCCACTCGTTTACATATATGTTCTCCTTCTTCCTCATCATTTCATTTGGTCTTTGTCCCTGCAATTGACATTCCCCTTTAAAATTTTCTAGCACCTCAACCCCCACTCCCCCCCCCCCCCACCTCTGCATGAATATCTCTCTCTATAAAAGATAAAACTTGGTCTCCATGCCATTATAGACAAAGGCCTGCATTCATTTTTTTTTTAATCAACCATTGGGGATTTTATAAATGAAGAATTCTTTCATGCTACCCCCCACACCACCTCACACACTCCTTCCTTATTCCACTGAGCACATTCATGCTAAGCCCCCCCCCCCCCCCATTTTGGGGGATTTTATAAATGAAGAATTCTTTCATGCTACCCCCCCCCCCACATCACACACTCCTTCCTTATTCCTTTTATACCACTGATCATGTTCATGCATGAAATGACACATCCTACGAATATATCATAATCGCTATTCAAAAAAAGACAATCAATTGTTTGGGGATTTTGGAAAATACAGAATTCTTTCATGCCCCACGTACCTTCCCCAACCCCATCCGACACCCAACACCCAACACCCCTTTCTCCACTCTATCTTGCCCAGTCTATTTTTTTTCCCTTTCTCTTCCATTTCTCCACATTACCTTTCATGACACCATCGACCATTGAAGTGGAACCCCATTGACTCTGAGTCAGGAGGATGTTCGATGAAAAAGTTAGTCAGAGCGAAGAATGATTCATGTTTCAAGCATTTCTTGTACATGTATGTATGTATGCTGATAATGCATACAATAAAAGACAGTCACTCATCACCCATCAGTTAATGCCCCACCCCCCCCCCCCATTCATTCCCATCCAGAAACACATGGCTTTTTTATGTATTTTGTTGTACTCTTGGAAAAGTGGGTGAAAATTCCAATAACTTCACAAAGCAAGAATGGAAATTATTTCAACCCAAGTTAAAATCTAGGTTCATATTCTATTTAAACAAATCAAAAGCTACACAGGCTTTATATTGATTTCAATTTGAAAATAAACACCAAAAATTTCCATGTATTTCAAAAGGATAGAGGATCATGACCATACACGTATGCCAAAAAAAAAATTCTGAGGGGGGCAAGACTTGTAAAACTTTTCGAAGAAACTCAAAAGCGAGGGAGCGAAGTCATCAAGCTTGTCATAGGGGTACTTTTGCACATTTTAATGAAATAGAATGATTTTGTGCACACTATTGGTGTTGAAAATTTTCAGTAAAAAATGTAAGTTTTCAAAATCTGGGGGGACAACCAACTGCCCACTTGCACGCCCCCACCCCCTGCATACAGGGATAATCATTCTTTTAAATTGAGGTAATAAATAACTCATGTTTAAGTTTATTAGTTTGAGAGAAAAGCCACAATTGAACCAAAGTACATGTAGTGAAGAAAAGCGGTATTTTAGAAGCCGTACTACATACACATCTACTATCCAAGTTTTAATTTTACTCACACGCTCCCACATTAAGACTTCAAACGGAGCGCTAGAGCAGTGATTCATGGATAAGAGGGAAAGCTTTAGTGCATTAAGAATCCAATTTCCACCAGATTTCTAAACAAATCCACCCAAGACTGCGATGCACAAGGGAAAGCATAGAGGTGGGGGGGGGTAAAATAACTCATTGCACTAATATTCACAACTCATAACAAAAGCGGTGAAGAAGAAAAAGACACAAAGTGTGAATTCAAATAAAGAGAGGCTATTCTACCTTATGACAGATCTTGTTCATTTTTGTAATTTAATTGTAATTTGATTTTGCAAAGCAGCATTTTCCTAAATAAACTGCTAGCTTATTGAGGTAAAACATCCACATTAACTATTAGCCCTTTGACCAACATCTGAAACAAGATTAATTTTATTTACAGGGGAATTTAGCAGCTGGTGATCTATAGTATGAACAGGGAATAATTTTCCTGGTATCGCATCGCAATTTGCTCCACATTTTTTAAAGACTGCTATGCATAAAGTCTTTTGTATAGCATATTTTTACATAGGACTGTACATTACTTTAATAGTTGAGAGCTGTTCTCTTATGACCAAAAATGCTATTCAAATTTGTAAAGCAAAATCATTCCCTGATTAATTATGAATTTGAAGGGGTGTTGCAGAAAACTGTTTTGTTTAGGCCCTATAGTTACATGTTCATGTGCCATATAGTGACATGTTCATGTGCAATATAAAGATATCTTTAAAAGCCATGGAAGAAAAATATCTACAACTGCCTAGATGCATTCATGGACCAATAACATGTCAGGCCCGAATAAAGCATACAAATTGATATCATTAGGTGGTTTCAAACCGCCTCGATCATAAGAATCCCCGTTAAATTACGAGAACTTTTTTTAGGCTAAAAAATACCCATTAATTATTCCTGCATTCACACCGCCCCAAAACATACCCTTCGGGATAAGTTCCTGAAGTTACGAGCATGCGCAGTATGGTCTGTATAAGCAGGCAAGGCGCGAGATTCAAAATCACTAGCCCAGCAGCCACCCACGGCGCCCGCGCCAAACGACACGCTTTGCTAAAAGTTCCCGTAAATTGCTTTCACATTGCCAAAATACCTGCGACCTTGGAAAAATCCCCGCGAAAGTTCTCGTAATTTCGCCAAGTACCTACTATTTAGCGGGTATTTTCTTTCGGGGAAATTACGCGTAGTTTGCTTTCACATTACCAAAATACCTGGTATTTTCTGATCGGGGTAAATTTCCCGATCAGAGAATACCTGGAACTGACGAACTTTGAGGCGGTCTGAAACCACCTCTTGATGTACTGTTTGCATTACACCATGAATCTTTGGGTTTGTGCCAAATCTAATCAAACCTGAATACACACCTGGACAATGCCAAACTACCATGATAACGTTTGAATAGATCAGGATGTTTTTAATTTCAAAACCGTCTCACTGACCTGTCATGACCCAATTCTTATTTCCTCAGTTCTATTTACATGAACTTTGTTTTATCTTAGAATTTCCTCCTTTTTTTATAGATGATTCGCAAATTCGGGGGTACGGCCTATATGCCGCCGCGGTGTGTACATACTGTTAATGTTTTTCCCTATAATTTGCCTTTCTAAAAACATACACCCTGTATGTAATAAATGTGGTGGGGCAGGGTTCACTATGCACAAAATACCTACTTTTGTATGTACATGTACTTGCAATGACTGAAAATCATCATCATCATCCCCATCTTCATGATTCTGCTTCTTACGTATGTTGATGATGATGGTCATTGACAATGATGATGGTTATTGACAATGATGATGATGATGATGATGATGGTGATGATGATGATGATGATGAAAGTCATTGATGATGATAGTCGTTGATGATTTTGATGACGATGGTGATCGATCAATGATGATAATGACGACATCATCATCATCATAATCAATGACTATCATCATTATCATCAGCAGCATCATCATCTCCATTGTCATCATCATAATCACCATTGTTAAATCATATAATATCACTATCATCATTACTGAATCAATCATTATAACCTTTAATAAAGTTACCTTTATATCTGTAGTTTCCATGCATTTGACTGAGTTGAAGGTCCCATTAGGTTGGTAAACCTTTAGCATCATCTTCTCCCCAACCTTGGAAGCCATCTTGATCCGTTCACACTGTCTCTCACCTTCCTATAGATTGTCTTAAAGATGAATGTTCCAGCCTAATGTGGTTGGTCCCTCAGTAAGTATTGGTCGGCCATGAGTACTGATATAGTTAAACCATCTGAAAACAATTATTCGTAAAAATTTATTACAAGCATTTTGATAGATTTAATACTATATTCAGGGGGGTAAAATATAGTCAGTTGACTGATATTTCATAGAGAAACAAAAGAATATGAGAGAAAATGATGTTTTTAAATCCAAGTTCATGTACAATGTATACAAAGGCAGCTCATACACAAAAACAAATGTATTGAGAACAATTCACAATCAAACACGAACGGAACTACATGTACACGTACATGTATGTATGTATGTATGTACATTAATATAGTTCCAAGATGCACTGGAGTGCACAGAGTGTACATGTACATGTAGATAGCACCCAAATACATGTTGCTGACTTTTATTTCTGGTCTTTGCCCTTTATTTTATACAGTATAATCTTTTTTTTGTTGTTGAAATAGTAAGCATACATGTACAGCATGCACCCACCCAAGTCTTCTTCAACAAGACCGAACTATGACGGCTGCTGGCGTTGCGTTTTAGACTGCAGCCACTGAAAAAAATATTGACAAAGACAATTGATTTGTCAACAATCGTATGTATTTCATTGTGTAGGGTACAAGGGAACATTCATTTGTGACCTCCTAGAAGTTATTTGATGAAATCAAGTTAAAATATCTGTCATTATTCTCAACCCTTTTTTATCAAAGAAAAATAATAGTAGCTGAATAATTCATGAAGCACTTTTGCCCTAGGACACAATATGCCCTGTCTTCATACGTCTGAGTTTTGTCACCAAAGAGATGACATATGCTTGCAAAACCTCATCACATCTAAATGTATACACATGTACACACCAAAAAAAATTTTCAATTAAAAATCTTGCCGCGACAAATATCAGTGACGGATAAATCCCTGTATATACCATGTCGAGAAGCTCCGCTATAAATATCGCATATCATAAACAAACTATCGCATTCCGCTGATGAGCCATGCATCGTAAAATCCGTTGATATTGTAGGGTAGACATTTATAGCTTCAATTAAAATTTCACTGATAGGGGGGCTCCAAAATAGATCCCATCGGGCAGTTTTCAATTATAGCAGATGACTCCCAGCTCGACAGCCAAGTCCTCTCCGAGATGATGTTCCCTGCAAGGCCTTTATCTTTTCTCTTCTATGAGGATTTGTGCTGACTTGTATGAAAATTTATGAACTCAACATTGCATACAGGAGGCCTATATTAAAATAGAAGGTGATCTGGGGTCCGTAACACAAAGCTTAGCAATGGTCGTAGAACAATTTTCTGTGATTGATTGCATGACTACAATGTAAAATCAATCATGAAAAATCAAACGTACGATCAATCGCTATTGTGTTTATAGGGATCCCTGGGGAACGTGAAATAATAAAACATAAAGCGCTTTAATAATGATATGCATTGTTTCTATTAAAAGCGCTGGATACCTATATATATGCTTTTCACACTGCATTTCCTTTATAACCCCATATTATCCTTAACCCCGGACTATCCTTAACCCCAGACTATCTTTTTTTCGATTCACACTGTCTTTCTTAACCCCGTACTATTGCTTAGCCGGGGTTAACGCCTTAACCCCGGGCAATCACACAGCTCATAAATATTATTGATTTTACCATACAGAGCGCGATTAACGTGCAATTTCGACTTCTGTGATTGGCTAATGCTTAGCCCCACTTTTGCTTAGCCCTGTTTCGTTTCACACTGCATCTCTTAGCACCGCAATTAAGCCGGCTAACCCTGCTTTTTTGCAGGGCCAGATAGTACCGTACTATTTACCGTGCTAGGCCACTTTGCTAAAAAGTAGTGTGAAAACAAAGTGGGCTAAGCTTAACCCCGGGAAATTGGTGGGGCTAAGACCCCCCCTTAGCCCCACCAATTTAGGACAAAAAGTGCAGTGTGAAAAGCATAATAGAGGACTTGTTGGATGCTTTATCCATGGATCCTCCTTGGATCCACGCATTATCCTACAAAGTTTGTTTTAAACCCAAGTTACCATGGTAACAGTGCTGCTCAGCCAATCAAAACCAAACAAAGTTGTCTATACCTGAAAATAAATGCTGATGGAGTGCGCTCCCGAATATCAATACATGTAGGCTCAATGACCCTTTTCACATTCTACTTTTAATATCTAAAGGTATGTATCAATTACTAATGACCTTGACCTGATGCATTTAAAATATTGCTCTAATTTCAAATTTGATAGCATGTTGTTTCGCATTTTTCTGCAATTGTGAAAAAAGGCAAGTTTTTCTCTTAATATTATATTGATTTCAATACCCCCTGCCCAACACCTACATTCATTATAGCAAAACAAAATGATCCCATTATAAAACATTACCGTATACATGTAGAGTTCACATTCAAAGTAAGTTTCCCTAAGGCTATTAAACATGCATGGAATACAGAATTTCCAAAAAAGGATGTGAGAGTTACATGTACAAACGAGACTATCCATATCACTCAAAGATTAGAGTGAGGTATGGCAGTGATTAATATGATCCTTGGGTATTTCTATCCACACCAGTCAATGCTGAATGCAATTATTCCAACTTTGATGATGAGGACCATTCAAGAGTGTGGAGTGAATTTAAACACTGTCAACCTCTCCTCTTGACAAGAACTATAAAAGTAGCGTGACAATTGCAGCCGTGAAGAGTGTCCCTTGCTTACAAAACAAAGAGTTAAAAGTTATTAAAGACCTACATGTGGTTGCACTATAAAAACAATGTGTGTCAAGAGAAAGTCTTAAATTTCATGATAAATTTTCACCATATATATATCATCAGAGATCTAGATCTAGTACAGTGTGAATTAAATAATACAAACCTAATTTTGGGAAAGATTTCATGAAATAATACCGGTAGCTGAAACATGACGGCAAAAACTAAGGACTATTCAGAATGAGAGAGGCAACTGTTTTTTTTACTACAGCATTAAAGGAGACTATTTTCAGACAAAATATTGCGGTTGCCCCATCTTCCAAAATACAGCGTTTTCTGAGCTGCCCTCAAAATGTTATTTTTTTGAAACACTCTTTTAACACCACAGCAAGGATATAGTTTGACAATGTGTACATGTTTCTGTCTTAAACTACATGTATACAAAAACACCATATGAAGTCCTTGAAGTTGTACATGTATGGTAATTCTATGGGCAGACGGTCATGCAGTGCTATAAATCTTTTACAGTAATTTCAAGATACTGCATCTTCTGCGTCTGAATGAGCTGAAAGATGTCCTACATGTACATGTATCTCGTCTTGTGTTGCTTTCATAAAGTGACCCTTGACCCCTAGTTGATTGGATTGCCCTCTAGAGTTTAATGGCTCGGAAGATGTGTACTTACACCAGTCTTATCAGCAGAAGATATGAAAACATTCTCTGCATCAAAAAAGGGAGTTAAAGGGGACCAATGGATATACATCACAAGTATATTATTCAGCAGTGCATTCACCATGCATCCTCTTTGTTTCCTCCTCTTTTCTTTTTCTGTATTCATCTCGATTTTGGACGATGTATCGCCCCCCCCCCCCCTTCCATTCCCCCTCCCCTCCTCCCAACTGCAACCTCTTCCCCCTGATTTCCTTCTGAGTGTCCTCCTCACCATACTTTTTATACCCCCCCCCTTTCTATAATTTCTCTCCATCCCTTTCTTTCACCTTCTCTCTCACTCTCTTTCTCTCTCTCTCAGTGCTCAGAGTTGATACTTCACAATTTGTGATAACTGCCCTTCAAAATTCCATAACACATCCTAAGAAAGAAATACTTGTTTCTGAAACCATCAACTATGAAAATCTTTCAGTCTCTGTCCTGCATGTACTATTAATAAAACTTTATCAATGTTATTGGACCTACATGTACTATCAATAAAACTTTATCAATGTTTGAATATTGGCCCTACATATTTCAGGGTGAGTCTCCTCTAGCACCAAGGAAAATGTAAAGATTCATTGTTTACATTTGGTCAAGCCGATTCCCTTCAGCATGAGATATGAAGTCATTTCAAGCAGGAAGGTTGTACAGGGTACAAGTGCTCCTAGATTAGCGGGAGGCTAACAGATTTATTGCACATTCCATTCAGGGATATATTAAGGATTCATTCACTGTGTTACAGTGAGCTTTATTATATAATGAATCTTCACCATGTACCCCAATCAAGCCTAAATTTTTCTTAATATAAACTTCTTTCATAAATTTGGATGTACATTTCAGTTTTTAAAGTTTTTAAATTGTTGATGCATTATTTTCATATTTCTTTGAATTCATCTAATTATGTTAAATTACTAGAATTTTTCGAGAATACTAGGCTACTCAATTATGCACTCCGTGAATCCTTTATTTCTGCAATTTTTCCATAACCTTTTATATGATATTCAAATTTTTGCAATTTATTTCTTAAAACACTATTCTTTATACCAACAAATTCAACTTCAAGTAAAACTCTATAATAGTAAGTTTATACGCATTGGTTTATCATGTCTCCAAAGTTTACTAGAATATTAATTGGTTTATATTGGACATTTCTTTCAAAAAATATTTGTTTACTTTCACTGTTGTTACGGTTATGATTTACATGTACATCAAATATTTCACTGTTTATGTTTATATATTATGTTTTTACTTTGTAAATCTTTCTCAATTCAGCCACTGGCTGCGATGAAATGATAATAAAACCTTCAATTCAATTCAATTCAATAAATTATTGAGACTAACAATGGGAAGATAATTGATACAGTTCTTACAGGAAAATGGTTTAGATAAAGCTCCATGTGGGTTATAAACAAATTATTCACTACATGAAGTCATACTATCAAATCTAAAATCAAGAGTTCTATAGACTATTCAATAGAATATGGAATTCCCTCGGCTCCCTTCCAATGTAATTTCTAGCACAAATGTTACTGCATTTAAAACAAAACTCAAAAGTTTACTTGTAGTTATGTATGCCAATTAATCACATACTTCATTTCCACACCCTTTTCCTGACCCCCCCCCCCTCCTCTCCCCTGTAGGTTTACCGTCTTATTTTCTTATGTATTGTTTGTGTTTATTATCGTTACCTTTTCACTTTAATGTACGCTTATATGTATTGGGTGTCCCACTCATCAAGCTTTTGCTTTTAGGGGCACCCTAATCATTTAAACTATACTGTACATTCATGTATGATTTTGTATATATTTTGGTTTGTATATTGATTTTTTAAATGATTTAATAAAATGAATTGAGAGTTCAGACTTCATAATTACAAAGCAACCCTATTATTTAAAAATAAATTTCTAATGAATTGATAATGAAATAAAATAAGCAAATCATCTCAATATTTCAGTTTAGGTTTTGGCTAACAGAAGCTTGGAATACAAGCTGAAACCTCACAATAACTGTTCCCCCCAAACAGAAATATCACTTTCATTTTGCAATTATTTCCCAACTGTCCAAGAGCGAATGATACCTACATGTAAATCTTGCATGTACCTAGTGCTTTAAAACCAAATCAATCACCCAAATATCCATAAATTTACCATAACTTTTTCGGGCCACAAAATACCCGAAAAATATTTTACACATTCATGCTGATCTAAATCAGAACCTACTAGGAAGAGTTTTTAAAATACTCACCCTATATAAAGCACAAAGTACAATTACACCCTAATTGAAAAATCGCTGGATAATTTGGGAAGTATTACGGTATAAAGTCTGATGGAGATAAAACCTTGTATGGTATAAGGTAGCCTAGAAGAAGACTTCTTCATTTCCAGGGACTTACCCAATCTTCCTGCGGCCGATGATTGATGGTGACGGCTACCACGTTTTGGGCAGACAAATTTACGAGCAAGAAGACTTAAATCTTCGCAAGACAATCATCCTCCAATAATTTTGGACTGCAGTAATAATGGTTTCTTCCTCAACTACTGCCAGTTCGTGTAATTTAAGATTGCAATTTCAAAAACATCTTTCAGGATCAAAGCGATTTCTTTCCCTCTCAATTATGCATTTGAAGCCAACAGGAAGCGAATGCATGGTAAACCTGCACGGTGTACGGAAGAAGATGGGGTTGGTCAATTTGACTTCAGCTCAAATTCTGGAATTCAAAACCCTCATTACCACTCTTTCTATGATTTTTAAAAACATAAATGTTTAACATATTGATTGGACCTGTGGCACACGATATATTGAAATGAGACTGACATTTACAATCAAAAGCAATATTTCTTGTAAATGCTTTGCCAAACATTTTACTTGTAGAATTATACTACAATTTTATGGTATCTTCTATAATACAAAAACCATATGGGAACTTGAATTGAATTATCATTGTTTATGATAGCTCCAACCTTTCAAGATAGATATAAAGGAAAGAAGCAAAGAGAGAATAAACAATGATGGGGAGAAGGGGATACCGGAAAAGATACAGAAATTTTCAACTGGAAAGGAATAGAGAAAAGCAGAGTAACTGTATAGTGGAATTTATACAACTCCCAAGAATGTTCTGTAATCTGATTGGTCCAAATCGGATCATATGATATTCAGCGAATTGCACTATTGCATCCAAAATGCACTATCCTGCACTCTGACGTCATACCAAATGCACTATCCTGCACTCTGACGTCAGAGTGCAGGATAGTGCGAGTTCTGGAATAATCTAGAATTATCTAGAATTTAGATCAAATATAGCATTCGGGGTAACATGGGTGAGGGGGCGTGTATAAAACAAACAATACACGCATTCTTGTGCATAGAGGACCTAAATAATGAACTCTGTGCTCGACTCGCCAAATGGATATACACTTGCTTAATACCTGCATTAGTTGCATATTAGAACGGAGACTACTACATTGTACAAATACAGAGCGATGATATGAAAACAAAAGATGTGAAAGAGAGGGGTAGGAGAAGGGAAACAAAGCTGTGAGCATGAAAGTGAGAGAAAGGACAAGAGATGAGATGAAAAAGAAAAGAAAAGGAAGTGTGGGGGCCCTGTTTCATAGAACTTGTTTTCCAGCAACTAATTTGCGATTACAGTATAAAGCTACTGAAATCATTCAAGTTGATTGGCTGATAGTGACCTTGTTCAAGAAATTGTGCATTTCAAGGTTTCATGAAACAGGGGGGCAGGGGGGGCACTCTGCCCCCCCTGACGAGCTTGAAGACCTTTTTTTTTTTTTTTTTTTTTTGCTTGTCAAATTTTCTTCTGGGACGAAAACCTTTATTATTTGCTTGTCAAATTTTTTGTCGGCCGATTTTGCCCCCCCTGTGAAAAATCCTAGGTACGCCACTGCCAAGGGGGATGGGCTAACTATAAAAGGAGATTTAATGAGAAGGAAATGTGGATGAAGATGGTAGGATAGAGTTTGTTGATGAGGGATTTGTGCCTGACGCTCGATCTGAAGTAGTCTATAGATCTGGACGTTAGTATTTATTCGTTTGGAAAACCCTACACTCATTCACCCCACAGTATTTTCCTGTGAAAAGAGGGCATGGGATGAATGAGTGTAGGGTTTTCCAAATAAATAACTCTCAACATCCAGATCTAGACTAGATCTGAAGGTGCATTCATACCCATCCAGTATTTAAAAAAAATGCCTGGACCCCCTTAGTAAAGTCTGATTTAAATTTGACTTCCAAGAAATACATGTAATGGTGGAATGCATTCATGAGCCTTGTTTTGGGGGTCATCACTACAAGAACTTTATCTGGCAACGGCAGGCCTGCGTGAACGCATTAAACAAGGTATTTTGAGCTCTGAACAAAATTTGTAATTTATAGATATTTATCCATTCTAAAACCAGGTGTGAGAGCATCTTGAGACAGTCCTTGCTTCTTCTAGAGAATGAACAAAGTTTTCTCTACCAAATAAGTGCATGGAATCCAACCAATTATTTCTACTGTTTATGAATGGTGAACACAGTTATGTTACAGTACATGTAGGTGAGTAGGGGTGGGAGTGGTGTGGTGGGGAGGGGAGGGGGTTATGATAAAAAAAAAAGTTGCTATCATTTTGGATGGTCCATGTTGGCCTACATAATAATAATAATAATAGGCAATTATATAGCGCCATCTATCTAGAAATTTTATATTCCGAGGTGCGATGTTATTGAAATTGAAATTGAAATTGAAAAAAAAAAATTAAATTATTATTATTACTCCGGCTTTAGCTTGAGCTGCCTTTCAGCGCTCATGCATTCAAGGAATTGATCCTGATAGATACCTGTAATTGTAATGGCAAAGTATGCTTTTGTAATGGTGTTAAAAAAGCAGGAATAGGTAAAAATGTGCCAAAAATATCAATGTCAAAATCAAAATTAATTCACAACATCCAACAATTTTTAGGAACCAAGTCATGGTTGAAAGATTTTATGAAATAATGATGCAGATAGGTATCATAGAATTTCCCAATCCCCAACAAAAAACAAATTTACCTGAAGATATCGTCAGTGAATTTACAACCAGCTCAAACCTAATTTTCGGTCAAATTTTCAAAATCTATTTGTTTGCATATTCTGAAAGCCAGTGATTCCCTCTATTGATTTGCCAAATTTCAGATCTCGAAATCGTGTTTGGAGACCAGTTGAGGTTTGAGCCAGTTCGTAAAATCACTGACAATATGATAACACCATATTTACCATTTTGTGAATGTGCTTGGTTTAAAAAGTTTTTGTGGGTTTAGTAGGTGACTCCTACCCCTCCCACCTAGGTCCAGTCATATACCCCCCCCCCCCCCCAGCCAAGTCCACCTTAGAATGTATTAGCAGACGGAGGGGGGGTGGGGGTAATGTGATTTTTTGTTCTCCCACGATGTTGGGCTTTCAAGAGAGAAGCTTTCCTCTCACAAGGGGACAAATTGGAAATTGGACTACCCCCTCCCCCCCCCCACCCCCTTTCCCGGCCACTGACTTTTCTAATACTCCATATAGTCTTCTAATTTCTCTTTATCCATAGGCTTGCTCAACACACCCTGATACCATCATCTGCCATACTCCCTCATCATCCCATAAAATGAACATCTACAATTCACCCTACCCCTCCCCCTCCCCCCCCCCCCCCCTATATACATATCTTTGGCTTTTCACCACACTATGAAACCAAATGTGGAAAAGTGCAACCTTATACCCCTTTCATAAACCCATTAGCCGCATAAGAGTAATGCGGATAATTCAATAAAAATTGCGTTAACAAACTCCGAAAATAATCCGCACTATTTTTACGAGCACCCGTCCTGAAAAAGGCGGATAATCATCATGGCAACTGCACATGCCCCCTCCGATGCGGTTGTGTTGGAAAAGGGTGACCTTGTGACCGCACCATGGCAATTATCCGCATTACTTTGAAAATGTGTTCATAAAGTCAAAATCTGGTCCCGATGCCGCTATTATGCGGATAATTGCAGCATCAAAATAATGCGGATAACTCTGGTCCTCCTCCGATTTTACGACCAAATTATGCTGCTATTAGCCGCATAATTGGGTTCATAAAAGGGGTATAATACAGTTACTTCAGACCTCACGTGGGCAAAATGTGAGTGATGTTTAGTGATAATATTCTTTAGCTCAACCTGAATGGGAGGAAAAAAGGTTTGAACCTTGGCTTGCTCTTATTGTCACCGAAGTGATGATTCCTTCAAATTTCCATTGACTTCGGGTTTTCACAGACCTCAGCACTTTTGCAGTCTGCCCTCTTTTTTCTCTTCACATTTCTTGTGAAGAAGCAGGCATACACTGTAGAGGCGGGGTACGTGGTAGAAGTGTAGTACAGAGTGAAGTATGTACAGTGTATTCCACTACATTTCAACATGCCTTCCAAAAATAGGGAGAAAAAAAGTGGCAACAAATATCACCAAACCAGACTTTGCACCAGTAACAATCAACTATTACTACAAAAAACATTTTATCAAACTCCACCAAAAAAAATTACTTCTTATTTAATATGTTTGCCATATTCCAGTACAGGTACTGTATACAGTGAGACAATGATGTTAAACTCAAGCCAGTTATTCTTTAAAATTTTATCAGTTTATATTTAACATTCTACATTCTCAGACTCCGAGGGACCTTTAATATGCTTTTAATATCCTTCTGTACATTGTACATGTGGGTTTGAAATCAAATCTTTCAATATCGACCACTGAATTAAACCGCAGAGGAGCAAAAAAACCATGGAGATCGATTTTGAACTAACCGCTGCCCTCCAGCCTCATATTCACCATCTGAAAAACCACTTGATGCCCATTACCATAGCAACTCATTTCAGGCGTACTCTAAAGAGGAAATGCACCCTGGGGACGACCAGTCAGGGCCCTGTGAGACAAACCTTAGAAATTGATCGTAAGGCTGATATCTACGACTGATCATACACAGTAGTCAATGCAATCAATTGTAGAAATCGGTCCCATGATCAATCGCTAAGTTTTATGTTACAGGCCCCAGAATACCTGATGGCTTGGCATATATTGCATTGATTCATATAATTTGCACAAAATCTATTAACGCAGAGAATACAGTACAGCTGATTGATGCACACTTGCATTGGCACTCTGTGTTTTATCATTTCACAAATTTGTCAGGTACTGCACATTTTACTATTATACATGTAGGTCTAACGGCTGATTTCCCAAGATCTAGCGGGGAATAATTTTCCTGGTATCGCATCGCAATTTGCTCCACATTTTTTAAAGACTGCTATGCAAAAAGTCTTTGTATAGCATATTTTTACATACCGGTACATACTGTAAGACTGTACATTACTTACCGGTACATATACATGTAAGTAGTAGTTTGAGAGCTTTTCTCTTATGACCAAACAAGCTATTCAAATTTGTAAAGCAAAATTATTCCCTGTCTAAATGTAGGTTTAAAACTGTAGAATGTAGTAAACCCCCCCCCCCCATGGATTCACGCCTGGTTTATAGCCCAACACATTTTACAAGTCTTTATGAAACGGGACCCTGATACTTCTGATCAAGAATTCCACTATTTTATAGCCAGTGTGAAAGGGTATATAGAAGATATTTCAAGAATACTTCAAGAATCATCCATTACTTCAAACTTCTTCCCAGCATTCTGGGCGTAGTCGGATCTGTCATATTACATATTATAAATGGAAAATTTGCTCATAATGGCCAATGAGACTCGCAGAGAGTACACGTGTAGGCTTTAACCATGGTCCAATCTAAAGAACGTTCCAAACACTATCTATTGCCATCTCCAACTACGGCAATTGAGGCATCATTATTCAAGTCGCATACGTTTTCCTATTTAAATTACATTTGTAATGCATTGAACATGCAGGCATGCGGATGATCATAGACTAGACATTTCAACGTGACTGATCACACAGTAGGAGCATTCATACATGTACTCACTCGATCACAGCTACATGTACACGTAGGGGCCCCGTTTCATAAAACATGTATAACGAGTTTGTTAAAAGTTATTGAATCATTCAACCTGATTGGCTAATGGTAAATTACATGTAGAAATCGTGCATTTGTTATCTATAAACAAGTCTTTCTGAAACGGGACCCTGATACTTCTGATCAAGAATTCGATCATTTAACCAGTGTGAAAGGATACTATGGAAGATATTTCAAGAATACTTCAAGAATCATCCATTACTTCAAACTTCTTCCCAGCATTCCAAGCGCAGTCGGATCTGTCATCAAGAGATTTATGAGAGTACAACTCACTGTGAAAGTGAGTGAAGAGTACATGACATGTCTGATCCATTCCTGGGTCTGTTTACAGTGGTTACCATGGAAATGACAAACCTATACAAAGAACCTATCTGAAGAGAAAGAACTTACTTTGACTTCCAACATTTTGGTCTTGTGGTCCTGGAGAGCTGGTCCTTCTCCCTAAAATTAACAGTCTGTGATTTTTCATAGATTTGTTATAAGCTACTAAAATCCTTGCATCTGATTGGCTCAGAGCAAATTTGTTTATTGAAAATCACTGACAAACTACATGTACAGTACTTCATTACACATTCTACTATGTAATTAAGTACATGTAGACCATACATGCATAGCACAACATTTGAGAAGACTTTCAAATAAACATCAGAAAAGGATTTCTGGATCAGAATTTGATAGAGTATTACATACAATGTAATACTGTAATACTGTAATACATGTGTATAGGACTAGCAGAAAAATAATGATTTTGTTGAGCTCTACATTACATGTAGGCCTACATGTGTGTGTACATGTATTATTTATTCAGTGAAAATATATATCAAGGAGGGATTTACTATCAAATTTGAGATCAATTATTGGAGATCTTTCCCCATTCTCGGAAAGGGAAACAGAGTTTGTTATGACAGACAATACAGAGCATCGTTGGGTGATTGATCGGCCAGTAATCAGATTCTGTCTGGGCGAAACCTCTCTCTGGCTTTTGGATGGATCAAGGGAAATGTTGGGGTGGCAGAAGGCGGTGCTGCACCATACCGAGTTTGCTCAATCTCGAGATTTTAGCCCGATCGGCCCTCTTCGCGTTTAATCTCGAGATTCAAGAAACCCCGTCTCCACCATCGCAAGAAGAGCGATTCCTGCTCGAGCGAGGCATCGATGCATTATAGTCTGACGCCGTGAATAAATAATCCCAAGTGCGTCTGCACCTACGAATTAGCGCGATAATTCGTAAAATAGCGTGCTATTTTGCAAATAATCCCAAGTTGACTTGGGATTGCAATCTTGAGATTATTCCTACGAACTAGCGCGATAATTGCATCTCCATTGCATATAATCTCGAGATTGTTCAGATCGGGATAATTTGTCGGATCAGAAATAGCGCGCTAATTTGAAAACTCGGGATGGTGCAGACGGCCCTAGAGTGAATTGGCGTCATATTCCGCTCATGACATCCATAAAGTTTCACAGAATCAGTGCACATGGATTTAAAATGGGCATTATATTATATTAAACCGGAAGTTCAAAATACTTTTTGTGCTACAGGTACAAAGACGTCGTTCCGATGTGTCAAGCACTATAAATGCAGATTATTATTATAACAAATTTAATAGGCAAGCAGGAATAGGCAATTCTTTACTCGCAGGCAAGCTAATCAAGAATCTATGGTCAATCAATTTTGGGGACTTGATATAAAAAAGAAAGTTGGCCTACTGTAGTTGCAGCAAACAATTACTTCATGAGAAAATCTTTAAAATCAAGATTGTCATCATATTATCTATATATTGATCTGATAAACTTATCTTCGTAAAATCATGAAATCTTTATACAGCTCAAAACCGATAATTCTGATGATCACTGACACAGACAAAAACAGTGTATTAATATTGCCTCAAACAATACCTGACATTTGATGGAATTCCGTCATTTCCGTGCTTGTTTTTCTCTTTTCTTCCAGAGCCTTTTGGCACATGTATACAAACACTTGGGTGATAATTTTATTGGATTCTGTTTGAGATCGTTACTACAACTGGAATACCAGTCATTGGCAAATTTTCTTTAGAATGTAATCTACATTTTCTGTGTATGAAATGTGCTACATAAATGTAGTATGCTCACTGTGAAACAGTAAACTCATTCACACATGAACAGAGGTCATCAAGAGTCTGAGTTTTGTCTGGGAGGCATGAATGTAATTCACACCATTCAACTATTCTGGGAATGCTGACAAATTTCAACCCTTTATCAATTTGTTTCACTGAGCACTGCCCTTAAACTTGCTTGTGAGCGTGAAGTATTTAAGAACAGGTTTTTTTTATATATAAATGCATGCATATTTTCAACAACTTCTGGTTAAAGGTAAATGCTAGTTTTGGTAACGATATCAAAATGAGTTCGTACAGAATCCAATGAAATGATCACCAAAGTGTCTGTTTGTATAAATAAAACGCATGTGCCAAAGGATTCTGGAAGAAATTGTGTAATTGCTGAGAAATCAGCAAATAAGCACAGGATTCGGGTAGAGCGTCGGGCCCGACGCTCAAAGCAATAATTATACACTGTACCACGTGCGCTTATCTGTGTTGGGGAGTTCAGTCTGAACATTTTTCAGCGTAGATCTCAAGATTTCACAAAGTTCAGTTTATGTAACTGTACCAGATCTACATGTAGATCCTCGATGATATACTTACAATTAAGCCTGGTTTTACAGACTTTCTCATGAAATCAGTGTTTACTGCAACTACTGGAATTTCTCTTTAAATGGGAAGTTCACACTGATAATAATAAAGTTGCTTTAAAGGGATGGTCAGGGCTGAAAATATTCATATCATAATACATAGAGTAGAATTCACTGAGCAAAATGCCGAAAATTTCATCAAAATTAGATAACAAATAATAAAGTTATTGAAGTTTAAAGTTTAACAATATTTTGTGATAACAGTTGTCATGAATATTCATTAGGTGGGCTGATGATGTCACATCCCCATTTTCAGTTTTCTTATGTTATTACATATTAATTTTTTCATTATTTCATACTTGTGTGAATAATATGTCTCCTTATAATGAAATGAGTTGCAGCAATAAATATCTACACTAAAAAAATCAGTTGTCAATCTAATTTTTCTAGTTCTTGGAGGAAAAAATTTGAATTCAACCTAATTTCATATAATAAAATACAAAAGAACAAGTGGGGATGTGACATCATCGGCCCACCTAATGAATATTCATGACGACTGTTTTCACAAAATATTGCTAAACTTTAAAATTCAATAACTTTGTTATTTGTTATCCGATTTTGATGAAATTTTCGGCATTTTGCTCAGTGCATTCTACTCTATTTATTAAGCTATAAATACTTTCAGCCCGGACCATCCCTTTAATATTAATAATTTTAGAGCAGAAAATTGAGAAAAAAACATTAGGCGGTGCTGCACCATCCCAAGTTTGCCCAATCTCGAGATTTTAGCCCGATCGGCCCTCTTCGCGATTAATCTCGAGATTCAAGAAACCCCGTCTCCACCATCGCAAGAAGAGCGATTCCTGCTCGAGCGAGGCATCGATGCATTTATGGTCTGACGCCGTGAATAAATAATCCCGAGTGCGTCTGCACCTACGAATTAGCGCGATAATTCGTAAAATAGCGCGCTATTTTGCAAATAATCCCAAGTTGACTTGGGATTGCAATCTCGAGATTAATCCTACGAACTAGCGCGATAATTGCAAATACATTGTAATCTCGAGATTATTCAGATCGGGATAATTTGCCGGATCAGAAATAGCGCGCTAATTTGACAACTCGGGATGGTGCAGACGGCCCAATTGGCGAAGGTCAGGAGAAAATCCATCAAAGGAATATATCAGAGTTATAAATTCTATCTATAGGCCTAACTTTGGCATCATACAATACACATGCAACCAGCTTCCCCATATAAAATGTTTACCGTACTAAATTCTATAATTTCTCATTTTGAATGGAATGTGATATAGAAGGGGACTGCATGAAATGATGTGTCTCATGATACACATACCGTACATGTATGTACATCCACCACACAAATCAAATCACTTCAAATTTTTGAGAAAATTTCATTTTTTTTTCATTTGGGGGAATATTATTCATATCACATACTGTAAAATATGGAGGCGCTGCTTTTTTGTGCCGTCACAAAAATCAAGTCCTCTGTTATTCTTCAATTATCACAACTTTACTATTTTATCTGCTTTAATTAATACCAATTTATGATCAGGATGAACCTTCCCTTTAAAGCCTTTTCAGTCTAAACTGAATGTATGAAATAGAAAGCTTTGAGTGGAGTTCATTGGTTCAATGAATATCCTAATTGGACTATCTACGATCACAAATGGCAGATAACGGGATTCGTGATGCTCATTCAGTCTCAGAAAGAGTACAGAAGACTGAAGTCAAGGTCGGTTGCACACATGTAATAGAGGATGTGGGTATGGACACAAAGGCTGAATGTATTACAGTAACACCGCAAAAGATTCATCAATTGCACACTTGGTATACATATACATTCATGAATTTTCCATTAGAGCATATAAAGCTACAAGGCCTTGTTACAATATCCAGACATCCAAAAATGTGTCACAACATAATATCCATTATTATGTGAGTTTTGTATTAAATGTATTAATATCTGTTTCCAGATTTTTATTTTTTTTATCATTTTTGAAAGCCTACATGTACATAATATTGCATTATTTTTTTGTTTGGAATTATGGATTTTAGATCATAATTTCGAAGTTATTCAGGTTTTATGTGGAGTGAAAAATAATTTTCGCAGTACCGTTACATGTACAATAGGTCTTCGTACATGTAGAGGGGCTTCATGCACACATGTACATGTATAGTATGCCTCTGTTTACTTTCTGTCAATTATAAACATGTCAATAGAGGCCTACCCTATCACTGTTCTTGAATATTGCAGGCCTTCATGTACATACAATACGTACATGTACCGGTATATGGCCTATCCATGGGAATTTCATGTACACAAATACAGATAGTTGTGGTAGAATAGTCTCCGATGAAAGAAAGTGCTACATAAACTGTAAAGTCTTGAATGTAACTTGTGAAAATAGCCTGCAAACTATTTGTAATTGTATTGTGAATGTGAACAGTTTTTTTTTTCTTTTTCAGTATTCCCAGTACTACATGTATATATGCACAATGCAAGCAGCAGAGGTCAGATGCAGGGCAATTGCTACCTTTATTGCCTGTTCCCAGTGAACTATTTGGGATGCAAATCCTCTCTTTCCATCAGTTTCACACCCAAGCAAAGTACATACATTATATAGGCATCAATTTTTATGCCAAGACCAAGGCATGGATCCTACTGAACAAGGCAAGACGAGTACAAATGTACTGTAGAAAAGTATTTACACTGCAGGTCTTATGTACTGTATGTACAGTGTGTAGGCCTATTATTAAAGGTAAATTCTATTTCGAACAATGAAATATGGAACCAAAACTAAGAGCAGCGAATACTCTTCATTGGTTCAAGTTCTAAATAGGCCCTACATGTATGTGGTAGGCCTGAACTATAAAAAAAAGGACAACTGAATACTATTAAAACTGAAAATAGCCTGTACTTATGTACATGCTGAGTAGTCTCTTCAAGCTCTCTTGTACCAGTTGTTTATTTGTGTGTCTGTGTAAATTTGTGTGAGGGTATGGAGGCCACATATGAGGTGAGGTTGTGTGTGTGGGTGCATGTGTGTCATCTTTGGAACACTTCGATGGACATTTGCATTATCAAAAAAGGAAGGAAAGAGGGAAAAACACAAATTTTGTGCATTTTCATTTTAGTGCTTATTTTCAATAGTCTGGGCAAAGCATGCGTGGACTGGGTTCTGCCGTACATGGTAACTGTTATATTACATGTAGCTAGCAGCTTGCGAAGGAAAGGTAGTTTCAAAGTAATTGCTTGAGTGGTGTACAGATGACGGGGGGGGGGGATTTTGGGCGCTTAATTTCATATTAAAAGATAAGTTTACATTTATATACCAAATCTAGATCTATGATATGGTGACAGTTACATGTAACCTTGATTTTAAAGTCTTTCTCATGAAATGATTGTTTGCTGCAACTACTATCTTTTTTACCTTTAATACACTATAAAACAAAACAACATGCAAATAAAGCACTTCATATGTACATGTAGGCCTGTTACTCCGGTCATCAGATCCTGCCTTGCTTGCGCGTGCACACAATGCATGAACAATCTCCACTCCCTGGGGAGAATTACGACAAGAGTTTCCAAACTAAATTGCTATAGTAAGCATACATGTAGGCCTTCCATACATAGGCCTACAAATAAAGCCTAATCATCCTACCAGGTACCCATACAATACCTGGGTGGAGAGTGGCAAAGTGTGGACTGATGCCTTGCCAGAGGACACTAGGCAGCAATGACATTTACATGTACAAGAATACCCTCTGATTACACATGATGAGAGTTACATGTAATACTTACCATTATACCACAACACTCCCACAAATACATGTATGTACATGTACATTTAGGAGGTACATGTACCATTGTAGGCTGCACGTACATGAGAAGGAATGGCGATTCATTCGCCCTCATGGCAGTCAAAATTGCTCAAAATTAAAGTCTTTTGGATGACCATTTCTTCAAAATTGCTCCAAGGTCTGCCACAAACAATATTCAAGAATATTGAGAAAATCAATATTATACGTCATACAATGAAATTTGAATTCACCATTTGATTGCTTGCTGCCTTAAAAAGCAGCCCTTGAAATGAAAGAAAGTTCTATGTACATGTACACCCCCTAATTTCAGAAATCATCCAAAAGTGAATTTTAAAAAAGGAATCCCTATAAAAAGATAGATATTAATTACTGTGATTCTGTATTATCATCACCTAGTCAAGCACATTCTACTGGCCTATAATTATGTAGATGTATATACCGTACCTAAATATGTTACATCAGTCATCTTCTCCAGACGTTTTATCATTGAACAAATTATTCTCAACAGGGGGGCCCCCTTCGTGGAAGATCTGGAGGAGATTCTCTAGAATGCGCCCTACATGAGGCTGACGTGATGAGTGGAGGATCACTCTGCATGCGTTGCGAAATTCAATTGCTCATCAGTATCCTACTATTGTACATACATGCCCTCCAATGAGTATGGTGTAGAGATTTCAGAGAAACAATTATGCTTCATTGGCTCATAAATGATTATTTTGCTGAGATTTCAGAGAAACAAATACTGCTTCACTGGCTCATCAAATACATGTACTTTATATCGGTTCATTTGGTGATGGAGCATTAATGTGGCTCCCAATTCTCGAACACACTCCCACTCTCTATTAAAAATAACAGAATAATCCTATAATGTTTTTTAATGCCATTTTGTATATACGTGTACATGTAGATGTATACATGTATGTATTGTATAGCAAAAGAAAACTGCATAATAAATAATAAATGTGTGCTTGTATCACAATTATGTGGTGCAAAGAATGTCATATTGCACATAGCATCAGGCAATGATTTGTAAATTGCATATCCAGTGCCATTTCTTTTTCTGTTGCAAAGAATGCATTCTGATCGATCATTTGACTCACATCAGGAAATTGTGCCAACTACACAAGTATGTACAAGTATTATAGTGACAACTGCAGAACACTGAATAAAATCAAGAAGTCAGCAAAAAAAAATTGATCTGATATATAGGCCTGTAGTCTAGTCTCAAATTACATGTATCTGTGCTGAAATATATGATTTATGTTAAAAATATAACAAAATTAATCAAACAAAATAAACAAAATAAATAAAATGAATAAATATTAATATATTAACAAATACCATATGTAAAATAAAAAAAAAACACAACAAAAATAAATTGAATATTTTCTTTTTAGAAACTACACAACCATGTATGTTATAACAGGTCAATGGCCTTTCTGACTTCCTACATCCGCTACATTTTATTTTCATTTCTTTTATTTTGACAATTTTTTATCGCTTATACTGTAATTTAAATTCTTTTACTCCTTTGTTGTTGTATACTTGTACATATGTTTTTAAAGGATGTCAAATAAATAAATTGAAAAAAATAAAATATAAGTATGATAAAAATGTTGAATGCATTAAAAAAATGGCTCTACAACCAATCTCCATGTACGTACATGTACGAAAATGTACCAGAAATTTGTACCATAGTATGTAATTAATAAACAACAAGTGGAATGCCTCTGGCCGTCTCACCTGCATCACGCGATTCAATATAGCAGCAGTGCTGATTTTGAAAACTACTATAACTCGCACAAGATGTTCAGTGATACTTGGTTACTCTTATTTCCACATTTTATGAACTAGACCAATACACTTATAGAGATATGATGGCAATTCAACAAATACCCCCAACGTGGCCAAAGTTCTTTGACCTTACATGACCTTTGACCTTGATCATGTGACCTGAAACTCGCATAGGATGTTCAGTGATACTTGATTACTATTATGTCCAAGTTTTATGAACTAGACCAACACACTTTCAAATTTATGGCTGTAATTCAACAAATACCCCAATTTGGCCAAAGTTCATTGACCCTAAATGACCTTTGACCTTGATCATGTGACCTGAAACTTGCACAGGATGTTCAGTAATACTTGATTACTATTATGTCCAAGTTTCATGAATCAGATCCATAAACTTTCAAAGTTATGATGGTAATTCAACAGATACCCCCAATTCGGCCAAAGTTCATTGACCCTAAATTACCTTTGACCTTGGTCATGTGACGTGAAACTCATGCAGGATGTTCAGTGATACTTGATTAACCTTATGTATAAGATATGATGGCAATAAGATATGATGGCAATTCAACAAAAAACCCCAACGTGGCCAAAGTTCTTTGACCTTACATGACCTTTGACCTTGATCATGTGACCTGAAACTCGCACAGGATGTTCAGTGATACTTGATTACTATTATGTCCAAGTTTTATGAACTAGACCAACACAATTTCAAATTTATGGCTGTAATTCAACAAATACCCCAATTTGGCCAAAGTTCATTGACCCTAAATGACCTTTGACCTTGATCATGTGACCTGAAACTTGCACAGGATGTTCAGTAATACTTGATTACTATTATGTCCAAGTTTCATGAATCAGATCCATAAACTTTCAAAGTTATGATGGTAATTCAACAGATACCCCCAATTCTGCCAAAGTTCATTGACCCTAAATGACCTTTGACCTTGGTCATGTGACGTGAAACTCATGCAGGATGTTCAGTGATACTTGATTAACCTTATGTATAAGATATGATGGCAATAAGATATGATGGCAATTCAACAAATACCCCCAACGTGGCCAAAGTTCTTTGACCTTACATGACCTTTGACCTTGATCATGTGACCTGAAACTCGCATAGGATGTTCAGTGATACTTGATTACTATTATGTCCAAGTTTTATGAACTAGACCAACACACTTTCAAATTTATGGCTGTAATTCAACAAATACCCCAATTTGGCCAAAGTTCATTGACCCTAAATGACCTTTGACCTTGATCATGTGACCTGAAACTTGCACAGGATGTTCAGTAATACTTGATTACTATTATGTCCAAGTTTCATGAATCAGATCCATAAACTTTCAAAGTTATGATGGTAATTCAACAGATACCCCCAATTCTGCCAAAGTTCATTGACCCTAAATGACCTTTGACCTTGGTCATGTGATGTGAAACTCATGCAGGATGTTCAGTGATACTTGATTAACCTTATGTATAAGTTTCATGAACTAGGTCCATATATTTTCTAAGTTATGATGACATTTCAAAAACTTAACCTTAGGTTAAGATTTTGATGTTGATTCCCCCAACATGGTCTAAGTTCATTGACCCTAAATGACCTTTGACCTTGGTCATGTGACATGAAACTCAGGCAGGATGTTCAGTAATACTTGATTAACCTTATGGCCAAGTTTCATGAACTAGGTCCATATACTTTCTAAGTTATGCTGTCATTTCAAAAACTTAACCTCAGGTTAAGATTTGGTGTTGACGCCGCCGCCGCCGTCGCCGCCGCCGTCGGAAAAGCGGCGCCTATAGTCTCACTCTGCTATGCAGGTGAGACAAAAACACTAAAAATCATACACTTACTCTTCCTGCCTCTCAAATGAGTCAGTCCAATGAAGAAAATTCAAGTAGTGCCAACCTGAGAATGAATGAAAAAAAGATAGAAATAATCAACATATAAATAAGGATAAAACTTTTTAATAATAGAGCTCTAATAAAAGATTCATTTCAATTTCACATGTGAGCAGCTATCCCATTTGTCACATCCTTTTCTGATAAAATGCACCAAGTGAAATCATTTCAATTTTCTGATTACATTTTAAGGAATCTTGACTAAACATATTAGATTTCATGGAATCTACATGCCATACATACTGTAGGCCTAAACGGGGGAGCTGCTCACATGTGATGTGACAATCTCAAGAGTGGAATTTAAAAAAAAATTATTATTATTTGTTGTATATTCGCCAGACATTGTTTTTCCAGTTCTGCTTCGTTATCAATTTGACATCAGGGTAAACTTCCTCTTTAATCCATAAACGTGAGATACATGTACCTGTACTTTCTGTACACTATGCATTTTCCCTCTAGACAGACTTCTTCACTAAAATATCAAAAATTATTCTTTACTTCACATTTGAGTATTAGATATTTTAGTGAAAGACTGATGGCATTATTTTTTTTTCTTTAAATTATTTCATTTCGCTTTTTTTATTTAAAAAGGGGCAAAATTGCGCTTTTTACAATATGTTTGGACTTCCTTTCAAACTGGTCCTCAATCAATACTAAAATCTCAAAGGCCTTGGCATCTCTCCTTTGGTCCTTGGAGTTCAATTTGAAGCACCATGACTGATTGGTTGGTAACACTAATGGAAGAAACAGACACAACAGTCCGTCTCCTATAAAGTTGATGTGCAATAGCAGAGCTGTCTTGGGCCAATGGGGGTCATTACATGCTCTCCGCTGTGTGCAAGCTATATCCTCACAAAGCTCACAAAAGTAAAAAAAAAATCCAAATGAAATTGGTTGTAGCGTTGTGTTGATTTGCACATGCACCGATAACGCCCACATGCACAGCGTTAGTGTGCACCGTAATTATACTGTGCCCCGATCCCGTTCTGTAGACCGTTTTTTCACACCGCCCAATATATATTTAGTTCCCAAGACCCTGTATGTTACCCTTGTGGTCAGTTCCTTAGACCCCCATTTCAGGGTTTCGTGAGGCACAACCCCATTAAAATATAATTCGAATCCCCCCCTCTGAACTTCAGGGGGCCGTTCCATAAAGTTGTTCGAAAGTTACAAGCGACCATAAGAACGACTGGTGAACCTAATAGGTGCTAAACCATTGCCAATGAACATTCTGGTGTACATGTATACCAATACCACAATATTTATTCTTCTTTTTCTGCTATTTTAATACAGTAAACATCCCATTTATAAAAAGAGATCTAGTACTATTAAGTGTTACACTACCTGTAAACAATAATGATTTTCCTGGAAACTCTAGATCTGGGTCCTGTTTTCATAATAATCCACAATTTCTAATAAATTTAAGTTTACTGTCTACAGTATACATTAAATAATAAAATCAAATGATTTCAGTAGCTTTCAACTGTTATTGCAAATTTGTTCACCTGTATATTCAAGTTTTATACTGAAAAATGGTTAAAGGTGTCATGCTACATAGGAGAAGGGTCAAAGCTGCAACTGGCAAAATTACACAAACTAAAGAGGGTGTACAATATTTTTGTTTCCGTGTACATGTAGGTGAGTTTCCATTTCTCTTGTTTTCTTGCATATTCGAATAAAAGGTGGATTCATGAAAACAAACCTGAGCACGAGCAAAATGGGTACTCAAAACCAACACTCTATACAAAAGAACATGTTTTTATTGACTCTTCATGACCATGTGAGTTTGTTTTGAAGCTCTTCAATTCAGACCCTGATCAAACATTAATGATGCACTGCACTTTCCCTGACTCATGGTCATAAACAAGAAGAGTATGAGGCCGTTCTCATTATGCTTTCTAAAACTAGTTTACTGGAAACCGGTTCAGGAAACCTGTTTGGAAGATCGCTTTGCTAGCATTCCCACTTGATCACACGAAAGTGGTTTTCAAAATCACTTCACGTAAAGCGATCTTGTTGCTATGGAAACGCTCTCAGTGAGGTGACGCGTTTCGCGCAAAATTTGAAACCCCAGCGTGGCATTCTACACCTGTCGTGTGGATTAGCGCACTCAAAATGTGCGAATATCGATTCCCGAAGAAGGTTTACAGTATGTCCTCACTTATGCTAAAACCAATAACGAGGCACAGTGATCTTGAAAACTACATCACGAGGTGGTTATCTGAACCGATTTGGAAGATTGCTTCAACCGTTCTCACTACATGGTACACTAGTTTCCATTATACGTAAACCTCTCTTTAAGAATGTCGAATAATCCGTTCCTCTGATTGGTTAAAATTTAGGTCATGTAAACGACCATGTCTGCAAAACAACAAACTAGGGTGGTAACCAAGGGCAACGGGCATAGTTTTCAAGATTTCTGCCCGTTGCCCCCTGACCCGTCCCTTAACGACGGGCATACCAAAATTTGGCTGAGATCCCCATTTGATTGCATGCAAAATGTTGCTTTCTGCGGTGATTGCAGATAACATAAATATCCGTGCGATTTGATCGAAAGTTTTAGACAATTCGCGCATTTACGCGCTTATTGCACAAGTGCGCGCAACGGATATGACATATCGTTGGAACGATGCCGATCTTTTACTTTTCCTTGTTAATTCCTGTTAAAATATATGGTATTATTGAAAAGACTCACTTATTAAGGACATAACGGATGTACTAATCATCGAGTCTTGTTGCAGTTGTTCGCTCAAATGCATGCTCGCAAAAGGTGAGTCGGGTGAAAAGATTAGACGGTCACTGCACTTTTTATATAACGTTACTCGTTAGGTATGACAAACAACAACATAGGTAATGTTAATTGTCGTAAGATCTAACGTTAGCTTAGATCTACATGTAGAAGTTAAGACTCTAAAAAGAATAGACTCCAGATCTACATCTAACTAGACCTAACGTTCCGTTTAATCTTATCTAACGTAGTCAAGACCTAGCTAGAGATCTAACGTTACTTAAAAACTGTTAGATCTAACTGTCATGACCAGTGCTACTTGTCTAATGAGTAATGCCAATGGAGATTTAAGAAGTGTTAACGTTAGATCTAGACCCTATTCAGACCCTAATTAGGTTCCTAAAAACATCTAGGCCTGGGCTACGCCTAGTAAGGACTACAGATATGGACTGATATTCGATTTCGAGACCTAACTTCAAGTTCAGGCAGTAAGGGGCAGGTCTAAGTTAGGGCCTAGCCTAGGCCTGACTGGGGCCTAGACCTCTAGAGCTTTATAGCCCTAACTTGTTTAAGATCTAGATCTAGACTAGGCACTAACGTTAGATCTAACATTTATATCGGTTCATAAAATATATATGGACTGCTTTTAAATTCGAGACACAGTTGTTGCTTTCGGCTCGCAGGTACCGCATTGGCCAGACCATGCCCTCGGGCATAGTCGCGTTGCGGTCCCCTTGAGCCTCTAGAAACAACCATGCCTCTCAAAGCAGTCCATATATCTATACTAGTTTCCAGTAAACTAGTTTTAGGAAGTTAGTGAGAACAGTGTCTTACATTCCAAAAGTGGATAAATAGTCTTTTGAAAGATATCAAGCATGCTTAAATATTGTTTTAAAGAGTGATAGAATTATCAGCAAGAAGATGTATAAAAAATTATCAGCAAAAAATAGGATTTTTATGTTGTTTTCACTTTCACAGACTCCTCTTGTGACTTTATTCACCGAAACACGTTCCGCCGAACGTTAGATCTAAAGTTACCGCTAATATGTTGTCTTTACGTACGGACCTCCAAGCTCGTCTATTATTGGTGAGTGTCCGGTAATACAATACATGACTATATAGTCATGTATTGTATTACCGGACACTCTCATGATTCCGGATGCGCATATAACTGCGTACAAAAACAATTTTGTATCGTAAAACTTCCACAGTTCAATTTCACAGAGCAATACATAGAACAATATTGTAAAAACAAGGCGAAAAAATCTACTTTTTACCTAATATCATACATTATTTTGCATTAAGAATTGATTTTCTGACAAAAATGGGCCTGATTTGCAGAATTTCAATCTCGTCCGCTCCTTCGATCGAATGTTGAGGTGTGGTGTATAATGGGTGATCGACGGCGCTGGCTAGTTCAAGGTATACCATATGCCACTCATCCTACGAACTCGGCAGTATACCGTAGCCTGGACCAAAAAAATAAAAAAAACATCGACTATTTTCCTCCCCATCCCTCGCCCCAAATATCACGACCTTATCGAACTAGATCAAGCGTGATACTTGACATAACTTTATATTAGAAAGATCATCTAATTGCTGAAAATCATATGAAAAATGAATAAAAACTCACTGATTTTTCTACCTCCGGTGACCGTCACTACTCTTGGTTCATTCAATGGTGTTTGATCGTGACAAATCGAAAAAGAAAAAAAATATCATGAAACCATAGAGGTTCATCCACCCGGATGGACGAAAAAATGCTTGTGATGCATTCTGGTAAACATGTCTCGATAGCCTAACAGATTGGCAAATTTGTTTCGTCTAAAGGTCTAGATAAACGTGTTTAAAGAATAAAAACGTCCAAATGGCTATTTTTTTTTGCTTGTCTATAATATTTCTAGTACTACATGTATATCCAGAGCATAATTTGTCTGCTTTCCTCTTCCCTTACCCTTTCTTTCTTCTTTTCTTCCAAGCGTAATTGAGTTTCTTTTGATTTTTTATTTCTTCCTTTTTTCTCAGTCTTTGTTCTTTGTTTCTTTTACTCTTTATTTCTTCAGGGGGAACTCTCCCCTCCTGAAATTTAAGGGGTATTGTATGTGTACTCCCCCTCCGCCGCCTGTGACAACAATAATTCTTGTGTATAAAAAAAATAGTGAACAAAATATTGAGTGTCAGGTGAGAAAAAGACTACAGTGGCTGGATATCACGGATTTTCCTAATATTATGCTTCACCGGAAACAGGTAGGAGCTATTTTATCCAGGTCTCTGTGGTCGCCAGTGTTCAGTGGGTAGCTTTCTTTTATTCAGCACAAGAGGGCGTGTTGAGGTACTTACGTAGGAGACTATGGGCCAGACGAGAATAATAAAAAATTTCCTGATGATTTTACACAATTTTGAAAACAATCTTTACTTCAAGGACGATATTTCACTCATTAGACATTGGAATCCTGTTTAAGTAGAACCAAAATCTATGTTTGGGTCAACACAAGAATTGGTAAGTCAGACTCTTTTACTTCACGCATTCCTACTGAAAAAATAGGCTGGAAGCGGGACTGGTCTCAGAACAGTCCCACCCCGTACCTTTCCCTGTATGGCGAATGGTCGGGGTGCAGCGGTGCCGTGCGTGCGCGAGGTTTACTGTAATAAGAGCCCGACGTCGATGATCGACAGCGCATCGATAGAACTTGATACGAACGAGCCATGGAACATGCAGCTAAAAAGAAAAATAAGATTAGTTAGCAAACACAAATTTATTACCAAAATCTGCTCAGATTTAATATGAAAAAAGCAAGCGAAAATTTAGAATTTAGGCCTAGGGCCTACTCATGATATGATATAAAAAATAACCCCGGCCAATTTTTAATTACATTAGTAATCAAGAATATCTTCACCTGTCCGACGCGCGTCCGGAATCATGATGTAATTTGTCACACACGAAAATTATTGTTTTTCGCGGAGAGGTACGCGGCAAGCGCGATGCAAAGAAAACTGTAAGTCTGTAGGACCTAGTTGCTTTTACCACTTAAATCTTCATATTTCGAATAGCTACTAGCTAGTGCAAATTTTTCTTGATTGTAATTTGTCTAATTTTCATTTTTAAAGCAATGAAATAAAGGTGTCCGGTAATTACTGCCATACCATCCGAGAGTCCGACCCATCATCTCATGACAGGGCAAACTACGCTCCCTGACCCTGTCTCAGCTCGGGGGAGCGGCGCGCTCACCTTCACTCACAATCACATCTGCTACCGCTATTTTCAATTTCAAAACAAAAATAAATCTTTAAAATTCCACATACCAAAACTTAACTCCGTTGGTTCCTCAAACCTTTCGTGTAAATCATGATTCACTACAACAAAGAGTGCAAATAATTCCTAAGTTCACTGTCACGCCCGGTGTTACACAAAGCTGCCTTTCAAGTTACCGATGGTGACGGTCGGATTGTTGTCATTCTTTCAGATCAGACTGACAACCTCAACCGGAGTAGTCCCAGTTATAATACAAATTGCTGTACTGAATTTGGCGAAAAACCAGAACTTGCTCGCGCTCGCTTACGACGTCCGTATTCATGATGAAAGATGGCGCTCTTCCATAAAGGTGTCCACTGTATCATGGACGTGTAATAGGTAGGTCCGGGTAGGTCCATGACTGTATACACCGCAATCTGCCCTTTGGCTGAAAATAATTATTTTAAAAAAAAAAGTAAAAATCACCGAGCAAAATGCTGACAATCTCATCAAAATCTTGTAACAAATAAAATGTAAGTTATTGAATTGTAAAGTTACAATTACACAGCTATAGGGTGGGCTGATGGACAGGTGTAACATCCCTTTTCTTATTATAATCATAATCATTTCATATGTTCATACATGTGTGTATGATATCAGGGGGCACATTCTCCTGATGAAAATTTGACATGCAAAAAAAAATCAAATAAAATTGAAGCCCATTTCGTCCGCGGACAATTTCACAAGCCCCCCCCCCCCCCCCGGCTTTAAAAAACGATCCTCACTTTCAAAGCACACTTGAGTATATTTACATTACAATTTTTTATTATGGCTCTCAAATGGGGGGGGGGGCGGGCCGGCAGTGCCCACCCCCTTCCCCCCCCCCCCCGGATCCGCCACTGATCATGATTATGTCTCCCTTATAATAAAATAAATTGCAGCAATGAATATCTAATGCGTTAAAACAGTTGTCTATCCTTTTTTTTTGGTTCCTAGAAGAAAGAATTTGAATAAATGTTATATGCAATAAAATAAAGAAGAACAAGTTGGGATATGACACCAGTTTGCTCATTGATATTCCAGATGCACATTGTTTCACCGAAGTAATGTTAATTTTTGAAATGTCACAACTTCCTTTTTCCTAATCCGTTTTTGATGAAAATTTCAGTGTTTTATTTTTCTGATATTTTTTATCTGTATAAGATCAAATCACAGTATTGATTTTTTCAGCCTGAAGTACTCCGTCAATAATTTTGGTGATTCGTTTCTTGTATATGCGTATCTTGCCACAAGCTTTTGCTTTAAGGGAATTACGCCTTCTTCTGCATGTTAAAGGGGAAGTTAACCCTGACAAAAAGTTGATTGTAAAAATAGCAGAAAAAAGTAATAAAAATATTGCCGAAGGTTTGAGAAAAATATATCAAGGAATTAAATAGTTATTAAAATATTAATTATTTGATTTGTCTCGTCATGCGAGCAGCATTCCTACATAGCGAATGGTAAAAAATCAATGAAATGACATTTTTTTCCAGAAAAATTAAAAGGGTTATACTGCACCTTTTATAATATCAATAGATAAATAATTAAACACCCGATTATGGAGAGAAAACAAAAATAAGTTACCAGTATACCATTAAAAAATGTTAACATTCTAAGAACTTTCTTAATCTTCAATGTATTTTCCTCAAACCTTTACCAATATTTTTTTTGCTATTTTTACAACAAACTTTTCTTCAGGGTGAACTTCCCCTTTAACAAATCGTTTATATATTTTTTATTCTCTTTTATAATTCATGGTAGATGATTTTGTATGGATTATATTGAAAATGATATGAAAATGGAAGAAAATAAATGTTTATTTGAATTTAATTTAATTGTAATGTCGCCCATCTGCTCACGAATTAACACAGTGCAGTGTCATGCTCTCTGTTGCTGACATCAGGGGACCGTTTCATGAAAGTTGTCAGCATTGTCAGATGTCTTTCTCCGACAGTTACCATAGTATTATAACAGTCAGAGGCCATCGCAGAGCTTTTTTCTGACCAGCCAATCACAAGCAAGGATTTCACTGAAATAGTCAGCACTGACAATTTAGTCAGTGCTGACAACTTTCATGAAACACCCCCCAGTTTGCTCATTGAATATCCATAAATACATGCCTAGAACATTTCACCAGAATAATGCAAATCTTTAAAATGCCATAACTTTGTTATTCCTAGTCCGATTTTGATCAAATTGTCAGTGTTTTGTTTATCTGATTTTGCTTTATCTGTTTAAATCATATTATTCTCAGCCCGGAGCATCCCTTTTATAGCATGCTCAGTGGCGTAACAGGCGGGGGCAGGGGAGGCAAGCTGCCCCCCCCCCCCCCCGGCGGAGTTCACCGGGAAAAAAACGGGGAAAAGAAGGGGGGAAAAGGGGAAAAAGAAAGAAAGGGAAAGGGAAAAGGAAAGGGGAAAGGGAAAAGAAAAAAAAACATAAAAAGGGAAAACGGGAAAAGGAAGGAAAGAAGAACAATGAGAAAGAACAATTCTCCCCGATAAACAAATACATTACAGTGGTGGATCCAGGGGGGTGGCGCAGGGGGCGCGCCCCCCCCCCCTCAAAAAAAATAAAAGAAAAGTAAAAGAAAGAAAAGGCGCTGCTTGAAAAAAATAAAAATATAGGAAAGAAAAGAAAAGGCGCCGCTTAAAAAAATTATACACTGATATAATATTAGCAACAGTAAGGAAAGACTACCCCCCAGCAAAGCACAATCATATCATCTTCCTTATCTTTTCTTTTAACTACCCTTTTCCCAACAACTTCGCCGGTTAAAAATAATCAGCAGTGCGCTGCCTGCATATAACTGGCGCCAATCAAGAATAATCAGCGCCACCTTAATCTAAATCGGCGCCGGACAATAATAATCAGCGCCATTTGGTTATAAATCGGCGCCGGTACAGAAAAATCGACGCTGCCTGAGTTCTTAACCGGCGCCGATCAAGGATAATCAGCGCCACCTAAATCTAAATCGGCGCCGGACAAGAATAATCAGCGCCATCTGGTTATAAATCGGCGCTGCCATGCAGAGTCTTAACCGGCGCCAATCAAGAATAATCAGCTCCACCTAAATCTAAATCGGCGCCGGGCAAGAATAAACGGCGCCATCTCGTTATAAATCGGCGCCGGTAAAGAATAATCGGCGCCTCTGCGCCAGTCAATAATATGAATTATCACCCGTATCAGACATCTGAGCTGGTCATTTACAAAACCGTATTTCCCTGTATTTTATTATTATCAGGAAGGGATAGGTATATTGTTTGTATTTTCCTCGGTCTCAATGCGCGTATTGACTTTGCATGCAGAGACGACGCAAAATATACCTTTGTATTTTCCCTGGTCTCACATCCGGGCCTTTGAGGATGCGAATGAAGTGATACGCTTCATAATGTTCCGCCCACCAACGATCTACGTCATAATAAAGACAACGCTGGATCTGGGCGTTTGCAAGTACGTCATAATGGTAAAGTGCAGAGCCTAGAAAACTGATATTATCATGACACAACAGAACTCTATTCTTAAAAGATATCACTGTTATCATGATTTTTGCTCTAGATATCTGATTTGGATGATAATAAAAATATTGACTGCCCTTCTTTCGGGGAACATCAAATATATTGCCCTTAAAAGACCCATATTGCCCTCGTCTAAAGACTCGGGCCAATATGATTCTTTTGCTGGCAATATATTTGATGTTCCCCTCAAGACCAGTCAATATTATATAATTGCCGCTGCCTGAATCTTACGTGACGTCGGTAAAAATAATCAGCACTATACTTGTTCTAAATCGGCGCCGGTCAAAAATAATCAGCGTCCCCTGGTTCCAATAAATAGGCGCCGGTAGAATAATGAAGAAGGGCCTATTGCCAACCAAATCTAGATCGGCGCCGGTCAAGAATGATCAGTGGCACCTGGTTATACATTTTATTGTTGAATGGTCATAACAAAGCTTATCGCATGCCCTTACAGAGTGGACTGGGGCGGGGCAGTTGCCCACAGAATGACAGATGTCATGAAATCTTTAATTTATTTTAAAAATCCCAGAATCATACAAAAGCGTAGAGCAAATCCTTTAATTTTGATCTTATTTTCCAATGCTAATAAAAAGAAGGTCAGTCACTTTTCTTCTTTACACATTCCACATTGTGCTACCTCTATGGCCTTTAGTTTAAGACAGCTACTATAGTGTTTTAAGAAGATGATTCGATATTTTAGCCCAAAACTTTGCTAAAACCCGTTACAGGAGGGTATAATTATGCAATCAGTCGTATATTGAGATTGAGCTACACAACTCGTTCTTTATTTAAAATCGTGCTTAAATTATCCGCTTCTCAGATTGGAATATAAAAATTTCAGCTCGCGCTTCGCGCTCGCATCATTTCTGTTGCAAAACCCCATACTTTTCATGATTAAATAGGTGAATAGAATGTCCCTTTTTCAGGACTAAACGTCAAAAGAACTCCCGCTTCGATTTGCAATAATCTTTTGCTGGATATAATCTTGTTCTTTATTACAAACGTCCATTAAACTGTCATTTTTTTTTCAAATCGAAATATCAAAATTTTAAGTTCGCGCTTCGGGCTCGCATCTATTGTTTTTTTAGATACCCATCTTAATCATTGGTACCAAAAATGCATAGAATATCAAGCTTTCTGGTCATAATATAAAGAAATTTCAGCTCGCCCTCGGCACTCGCATTATCTGTGTAGTGAGATATGTATCCTCCTCATGACTTACTACAAACAGTCCTAAACAGGCACCTTTTTCCTGTTTTCAGGTCAGTATACTAAAAATTTCAGCTCGCGCTTCGCGCTCGCATTAATTTGTTGGTGAGATATGTGTTTCTATCTCATGAGTCATATGTATATATATATATATATATATATGTGTGTGTGTATGTGTGAGTTTGTTTGTTTTGTGTGATATCGAGCGCCTTTGGAAAGTTGATTCATGATTTGCCCCCCAAATCTTAAAGAAAGGATCGACGCCCCTGTGTATATATATATACATATAGTAAAAAAAACTTGTATCTCTATTAATATACAACAGTATTGGCCTCATCGCAATAAAAGGGTTAATACACGAGATTTTGAAATCGCACACAACATGCATAATTTGTGTTACTTTTTGCTCGTTTCTTTCTTTAATAAGTTTTTCAATCTCTCTCTATATACATGTTTTTAGAAAGATTATATGTTTAAATTGATGTATATTTCTGTTATAATGAGATATGTTTAAGTGGACTTCAGGGAATGGTCGTACGCAGCAAGGGGGAAGGAGGGGGGGGGGCACATTCGCGATCTGCTGTTGTGAAAAACAATTTTTTTTTCCTCAACATTTCATGAAAACTATGAAAAATGTGCAAATGTGAGATGTGCACCAAATTTTCGAGTATTGCCCCCCCCCCGGAAATATTATCTGCGTGTGGTCATGCAAAATGGCATGACTGAAAATCCTACATTTTAAAAAGAGCATTTGACAGGGTCAGACTTTACCCCTTTTTCAACATTTTCTTTTATGGCGCCGGTGAAGTGCAAAAATATGTGCGCCGCTCGGCAGTGCGCCCCCCCCCCCTTTCGCCAAAAGCTGGATCCGCCTATGCATTAGCATGATTAGTAAGACAGGGAAATAAATTAAAGATGACAAAAAGGCAAACAAAAGCGGGAAATGAAGGTAGAATGGAATGAGCCAAAATCTATATTGGAAAGTAAAGAAAAGGGACAAGATAAAACTACCGGGCTGCCGAGGATTGACGATAAGATGGATATGGTAGTATATAGCATAATGTCGTATGAAAGTCTATCATAAACTTGCTAAATCTCCAAAGCTTCCGGGGGCTCTGTCCAAGACCCCGTGCAGTGGGGGACCCTTCCTGCATTAAACTTTGCGTTGAAGCACTGACGTACCGGGGGGGGGGGGTGGTTCCACAGCCAGGGGGAAATAAAAGAAAATAAAGGAGGCATGCGAAATGAGATGAATGAAAAAAAATATACATGACATGATATTTGCTATGATGTAAAAATCTATCACATAATTAGAATTTCATTTTAAAAGGCCATTTTTTTCTGGCCCGCTTTGCTCGCTTGCGACTTTTTACAAATTTTCCCACATTTGCTATGGTGTGCCCCCTCAAAATATTTCGATGATTACGGTACACAACTACATTGAGTTTATGTGTTGTGTGAAAGCTTTATAAATATACACGCAATTTGATTAAAATTAGTGGCCAGCATCTGCATGTATAAGGTTTAAAATGGCTTTAATATCAAGAGGTTCCGGCCGGGGCTCCTCCCCTGACCCCATCCACATAGCACTGTTGTATGGATGAGTTTCATGGCCCCCAAAAGTTCTACAACCAATAAAAAAAAGGAGGAAAGAAAGAAAAGCAAAGGAAAAGTGTACTATATTTTCCTGAATATTTCATGTTAGATTCTCCTGAAAAGGTGATTTTTTTTTATCTCGCTCACTTCGCTCGCTCGGGACTTATATTAAGCTACTTCTTGCCAAACGCGCCATACTGGGCCCCCTCGAGCATATAGAGCTTCGCCCTGATGCGCATGCACAATCATAACAAAAATCCTATTCACCGTGGCGTACAAAAAAAGAGAGAAGGGTGAAATATGATATCTTTTTTTAAACATTATGTCATAATCTATCACAAAATTTGATTTTTGTAATTAAAAATGTCAAAATTTTTGCTCGCTCGCATTTTTATTTTTTGCCGGATACACCATATCGCCCCCTCAAAATGTTTGCCTCATGACGCCATTGCCTGTTCCATGATATGACCGGGAACTTTTTGGCTCTTGCCCCCCCCCCCCTGTTACACCCCCTGCCACTTGTTCTCTTGTATTTTGTTATATGAGTAGTTTTATTCAAATTTTTTCTACCAAGAACTAAAAAATTGGATTGACAACTGATGTATTGTATAAGATAGGCCTATTCATTGCTGCAACTTATTTCATAATTATAAAGGAGACGCATTATTCACATGTATGAAAAAAGTAACGATCATGATGAGAAAAGGGAAAGTGGGGATGTGACATCATATCAGTCCACCTGATGAATATTCATGATGATGTACGTGCATATATATTTTCACAAAATATAGCTAAACTTAAAAATTCAATAACTTCATTAGGCCCTATTTATTGTTATCCGATTTTGATGAAATTTTCAGCATTTTGCTTTGTGAATTTTACTCTATTTATTTAGATATAAATATTTTCAGCCCGGAGTACCCCTTTAAGCGTATATACAAACAATGCCCCGTTAATTTTCAGGTCGGAATTCAGCTTTGTACAACTCTCTCGTACAGATGTGGGTTGGGCATAGGCCTATATATGGACCCCCCCAAAAAAAAAAAAAAAAAAAAAAATGGAAGAAAAGGAATATGGGAGAAAGGGGAATCTTTTTTATTTATTTGTTTTTTTTGCTTTTCAAATTTTTCCTCGGGAAAATAGGCCTATGCCCCCCCCCCCCCCCATTTTGGAAAATCCTTGATCAGCCCCTGCTAGAGATCCCGGCTACAGATAAAGTCACTTTGACTCAAAAACATAAATTCAAGGAATAACCACGGTTATTTTCGAAGCTCAAAAAGGGATTTCAGTTTGTGGAAGCACTATATATTTCGGGCTGACGCGGACAAACACGTTCCATTCAGTTTCAAGCCTTCTTTTTCTCATAAAAAATGTGAAATCACCATCCGGCCTATGCCTATGACATGTAATAACCTGCCCATGCTGGATGTGGATTTTTTTTCATGAAAAAGAGATCGCGAGAGAGAACGAAAATGCAAATACTGTACATATACCCGCGAGTCTTTCGCTCATTACCCTTGCCTGGGCTGGTGCGCGTGTGATCTCCAACGAATTCTGCGGTGATCTCCCAGCTCAGCTAGCTCAGCTCACAGTGCATGCAGTGACGCGACGGGCCGGGGACAGTCGGCCTCAAGGTCGGACTACTGTGGCAAGATGTGCATGCAATGCACGCAACAATTTAACATACACGAATTAGAACACGTGGGGCTTTAACGAACCAAAAGTTCCTTCCGTACTGACTTAAAAGCGTATTAAATGACGAGTAATTACAAATTATTGGAAATGGTCTGTATATTTTAACAAAAAATGCTAGATTAGAAAAAAAAAATAAAGAAACAAGCGCCCAACCATTACAGAAAACGCGTACCATTGTTCATATAGTAAACAGCGCTCACTGTTAACAGGTGCCGAAATAGCTCAGTTGGGAGAGCGTTAGACTGAAGATCTAAAGGTCCCTGGTTCGAAACCGCCCGGAGAACTCGCATGAGTTCTGAACTGTCCCGGGTTTCGGCAATCTATTTTTTTTTTTTTTTTAATTTATAGAAATGTTGTTTGTCCATCATTATAGTCAATGGAGCTCTTTCGAGAAAATACAATATAAAATGAATTAACCAAATAGATTACAGATGAGCCCTATTCCCCCCCCCATTTATTGGCGTAAATCCCTGACACCCCCCTGACCGGGCCCCCTGAACAATATTTATTTTGTGTGTCAGGAATGTGCGGGTTTGGTTTTCTTTATTTCTGTATTACATTTCTTAAGTTCATTTTTTCAGTGAATTTGAAAAAATGAATGGACCACTTAAATTGATTTATAGATTTATGTATTTAATTATAGGTTTCCAAAATTTGTATCCTTTCAGTATAAAGGAAGAAACAATCTCTTTAAAAATCCCTTATTTCAAATTGATAGGTCTTAGAAAGGGAAAAAAAAGAAAACAACAACATTTTATTTTTATTTAGAATTATATTTTCAACAAAATAATATTTTCAGAAATTGATATATTTATGAATGGAAAACAATAATAATTTTATGACCCTTCATACTTTCTAGGCATGTATAAGTATGATTTGACAATGTTAGGATTTCTTTACTGATTAATTAAAATGAGAAGTTATTTTCAACTACATGCCTTTCGCATGCAGTTGTGCGTTTGAGTATATATTCAGGGTCAGTGATGCAAATTGATGTGTTATTGGCACCAATGTCCCTATCATAATGGTCTTTGATATTTGTGTACCGTTTTATTTTTGTTCTCCTTTGTGCTACAGATGTGTAATGTTAATTTTATTGATGTGCAATATTATAGAATGAAAATTAAAAGAACGTATGTTCAATATCGTAAATCCAATTAGTTAACTGTTATTTTCTTTAACAAAGAACAAAACATACAATAAAAAAATATATATATTTTGGAGATCCTTGCGCACCCAACCAGGTTGCCTGCGAATTAGGTCAACTAAAATGACTGTCACACAGGTCTAAAACCTAGAATAATGAAAAGTAAAACAAAACATGGGGATGCGCATTGGTTTATACACATAACTTTGAAAATAATAGAAACACTGGATACAGAAACAAATTTTGAAGGACAATAATTGAGCTGATGAATACAAATAAGAAAAGCACTTGATAATAAAAGCCCCCCCCCAAAAAAAAAAAAAAAAACCACATGTATTTATATATTTATGATAACAATTAAAAAATGAAATCGATATCATAGTAAATCAGTATCACAGCGCTGCAAAAAGTCAAATCAGCAATATCTCTTTGACGGAAATGCAAACTACATGTTTTACTTTTCTGCATTCCCCTCCCTTCTTTGATTTTAAATTAATTGCTTGTATAAACTTGTATAAGTTGAACTCTGTTTACATTTTTGACATTGTTTAGAGGACAAGTCCACTCCAATAAAAAGATGATTTGAATAAAGATGAAAATCTAACAAGAATAAAACTGAAAATTTCATCTAAATCGAATGTAAAATGAAAAAGTTATAACCTCTGACTCGCTTATTATCCTGGTCGTTATGCAAATGGTGGGACTGATGACATCACCCACTCACATTTTTTGGGTATTTTATTATAGGAAATATTTAATTTTCTCCTCATTGTCATATATGGAACATACAATAATGGTTCAGTCAAGTCGGTCCTTATTGTCAAAACTGTAAAAATTTAAATATTGTATAATTCAATTTCAAACAATAAAAATAAAAGAAATGGTGAATGATGAACATCATCAACTCTCTCGTTTGCATATCACTGAGTTCTGTAAAATTATAACTGTTATGCGAAAGTCCGCAAGCCCCTGTGTTAATGAGCAAATGAGCAAGATTTATCCAAGTCCTCTCGTGGCTGAATTCATGTCCCTGCAAAATCTCGTGAATTGTGAGACTTTCTTTCTCAAAGAATTTAACCACTTTCTCCTTGAGTAATATTGATTATTTTTGTACCATGGGCAAGAGTAAATGTTACCCTTTTATATTGGTCATTTCTTTTGAATGAAATATTTCGATAAATAAGTGAATTTTTTTACCTGAAAAGATGCATCAAACAGAATTTTCTTCCTCTGTTTTCACTTGCAAATTGTGCAACATTTTGTGTTTTAGGCACCACCAACATTATTTATATCATCAGAAAGCTCAAACTCTATACTTTCTTACAATGTCACTCTTGATATGTGGCATCTTTTAGATGGGTCAGCAGTCAGTTATTTCCATCAAGATGCAAGACGAGATTTCTGAAATTTCTGAGTAACATAAAATCCAGAGTTCTGATTGGCTGAATACTGTTTTCAAAACAAACAGGCGCGGGTAATTTGAAGAGATTACCACATGGTGAGTGTGACCTTGCAGAGGCCCAGTGTGGGGAACATTGGAATTTGCGTGGGTGTGTGGTCTATGACCAATCAGAGCGCAGTATTCTTGTTTTTGAGCTGCAAAATGTACTTGGCCTATGAAAAGCTGGCTGCTGACCCATCTAAAATACATCTTCTTATAAAAATTATATCATATTAAAGCTTAGATCTTCAGCTTTATCATGATTTAAAAATCATTTGTGCCTAAACAGAAATTAAGTGTGAAAACAACAACTTTTGTTGCATGAAAAAAAAATGTTGTTTCATGTTTTAGATCAAACGTTTTTCCTATATTACAACATTTTTTTAAAAATCCAAACACATGACCTAAAAGAATGATTCTTCTTCTTTACAAAGATACCAAAAACATGAAATTTTGTCAATATTTAGAGCAGCAATGGCCGAATAAAAAGAGGTGTTTTGGTTTGCACCAAGCTCATTAACTATGCAAAAACCCTCTTGTCATGAATATCACTTGGATAAAAAAAGCTACTTTTTCAGGGCTTGCGGACTGACTATAAGCGAAACTTTAAAATGCCATAACTTTTTTTTTATTTTACATCCGATTTTGATAAAATTTTCAGCGTTATGCTCAGAAAAGTTTTCTTATAAAAATTGCAATGGTATGTCTTATATTATGTTGACATGCAAATAAGGAGAATAAGAACGAGAAGAAGAACAAAAAAAAAGAAGAAGAAGAAGAAGAAGAAGAAAGAACAAAAAAGAAGAAGAAGAAGAAACTATCCAAACATACACATTTGGAAATTGCCCTGATTGATGACACGTCAAAAATATGAAGAAAACAATATGAATGTAAGTAAATATTCCAATACAATACACAGATTCATAAACATAAAAAATAGTATATCATAAGTACATAATAATGAAGCAACGGGAAATAAGACCCAAAGAGTAAAAGGAAAGAGGGGGGGGGGGGGGCCCGGGGGGGGGGGGCAATAATAAAGATAAAATGACCTCAGAATACCGCCCAGGACCCCCAAACTGACCATAAAGTGTTTTTATTGGTTGAAGAATTGAAAAAGTTTTGCCTATACATTGCCTTTATCATGAGTTTTTCTTTTTATTTCCTATTTTACTTTTTGGGGTGCATATAATAAAGGTGCTGACTGAAAATCATAACTGGTAGAGCGCCACCTCTGTTCAAAAGCGTTATTATTTTTTTTCTTCTTAAAAAATTGGTTGTCCATCTTGAATCCCGGCGCGAAGAAATTTCAAGCCACGGGCAAGTTGGATTAGCTTTACACCCTTTGAATTAGCAGTGCTGATAGTTTTTAGAAGCTGGATATTTAGCCAACAACTGTTTTAAGAGGTGAGTGAAATTTCATGGTATTTGGTTGTGAAGAAAATCAAGATATTTTGTAAAACATGAACGCGTTTTGCTTATTAAGTGGCGGGGTCGCGCTCGCGGGCCGGGCTCTCGCAGTCTCGGCTGTGCGAACGGGCCGTTGGCTAGCCTGGTTTTTGGTTAGCTGGGATAGCCAGGAGGCTCGCGCTCCTAGACCTAGTAAAAGGGCTAGTAACACTAATTAGAGAGTAAAAATCATTAACTAACTTATGCTTACTCTCAACGGAGCCAGGGATTCCTTCCCATTCATCTGCATGTACCGTCAAAAAACCTGAAACTCATCTAGCCCAGCCCCAGGGCCAGGAATCAGGATTCGAGATGGGATAGTAATTACTAGTATCCGGACACTATTGTGATTCCGGACGAGCATATAAATGCGTTCGAAAACAATTTCATACCGTAAGACTTCCGCAATTCATTTTCACAGATCAACATAGAACAAGATTGCAAAAACAAGGCGAAAAAAAATCAAATTTCTACCTTATTTATCTCTAAAATGACAGAAAATGCTTAAAAAATCATATAACATAGTTTTACTTTTGCATTAACAATTGAATGAATTGATATATTTTCTAACGAAAATATGGGCCTGATTTGCCGAATTTCAATCTCGTCGGCTCCTTCGATCGAATGATGAGGTGAGGTGTATTGTGGGTGATCGTCGACGGCTAGTTCTCAAGGTACCGTGCGCGAGGTTTACCGTGAGTAGAGCCGTCGACGATCGGCTGCGCATCGACATTACTTGATGAGCGTCACGATACGAACGCGCACTGGAAAGTGCTATGAAACATGCAGCTAACCAAAAAATAAAAAATAAATTAAGTTATCAAACAAGAATTTATTACCAACATCTGATCAGATTCGATATAAAAAAAGCAACAAAAAGTTAGAATTTATTCATGATATGATATAAGAAGAAAAAAATCACAGAAATTTATTCTTACATCATTATAATCAAAGGATATCTTTACCCGTCCGGCGCGCGTCCGGAATCATGATGTAATTTGTCGCGCACGAAAATAATTGTTTTTCGTGGAGGGGTATGCGGCAAGTGCGATGCAAAGAAAATGGTTGGTAAATATAAAATAATTTTATCATATTAATAATTTTCATAATATTTGGAATAGCAAGTGCGAATTTTTCTTGATTGTATTTCCTCTAGTTGTCATTTTTAAAGCACTGAAATAAAGGTGTCCGGCAATAGGATACACTGCCATACATACAGTCATTACAACTTCATTTCCGACATTTCTACGACATTGATTTTATTTTACTTTTTAGATCTATACAAGAATTCATTAAAAAAACAAGAAAAATGTTATGAAAAGACGGGGAAAACTTGCCACCGTGTTTACATCGCCATCTTGATTTCAATCATTGTCTTTCGCTTGGCGACAGCACGCAAATCGCGCGATTTGAATTTTGATTATAATTAGAAATAGAATCTAACTTTTTTTGTTAGGCCTAGGCCTAATTATTTTTAATAATAATTATAATCAAAATGCAAATGTTATTAATTTCACAGTGGATTTTTGAGAAGTCTGTAAACATCGCTTCATAAGACGGAAGTAATGTTTGCGCCTTATTGCGGAATCTAATTTTTTAATTTCACCGAGGCTCTTCCTGGTGAGTAGCTATGCAAATATATAGGCCTATATTAAAATAATAAAATTGCATATTGCCTCATTCTGAGCATGACATATGTCATGGAAAAAATAGAATTCACACCATCAAGGTCAGGAGGAGATGATGTGAAATATGACAAAATAAAGGGGAAATATGAAAATTTGTGTACAGTATAACAAATGGAAGGTTATCCACAAAATCAGCCATTTTGAAGCATGTTTGCCAATTAGAGGATCTCCTTAGTTAGAAAGTACAACAAGACTTTTTAAATGTCCATAACTTGCCTATTTCATAACCGATTTTGACGAAACTTGTTTTAAATTGTTCCTCTTGTTTTACTCTTTCCAATAAGATTGCTTATTCTTCTTGGGTTTTGGTTTCCTTTTAAGGACGTTCCACAGTTAAAGTGAAATCCATGTCATTTTCACCAAACTTTGCACATAGATACTTTAAAACCTTAATATTCGAAATATGCAAAAATTAACATAGGTCCATGTGCTTGATTTTTTGCTATAGAACTTCAAAGTTCACCCAAATTGATGTTCTTAAGAATTGCGCATTCAAAAGAATTTGGCATTTTTAGACCGCCCAAGATTACTACAATGAGTTTAAACCTGTATTACTCAGTCAAAATACATGAACAAGTCATCAAATTTCACAAGAGAGTTAATAATTGTATCGTTAGAATGGAGAATATATTTATAGTGCTATTTGTTTGCAATTTTAAGTTTAACAGCACTGTCAGTTCTAAAAAATGGCGTAAAAGTTAACAAAATCCCAATCTAAAAAATGTGAAATTTCAGTAACAAACTACAAAAGTACAATAAATGCTGCACTTTATTCAAAATCCATGTCATTTTCACCAAAATTTGTAGAGTTGTAGAGGAAGGTATACCTAAGAGGAACAAACATTAAAAAATAGGGGTTTATGTGCTTGTTTTTAAACTATCAGTATTTTTATTAGAGCAAATGTGCTTTTTAAAACACCAAAAATGCGCCGAATGCTTTGTATCTATGTGAAGAAAAAATCAAAACCACTCTACCATTTATTCAAACTCGGGGTAATATTCGTGATTCTTGGCAGCACTGCAGAGTAAAGTATTTTGAAATTGTAGAGAATCTTTTTTTTTAATGGTCCATGGAATAATTCTATTTTTTAGCTTCATGAAATAACGCATCGGATCTGCAGTTAAAGTGCAGAAGATGAAAAAAATCAGCACATACCCGCAGCTAATTAATTACCTGTTCATCCATTGTGACGTCAGCGCGCAGAGTGTAAACTATGCGCAGATCATAATGCGCACAAACATAACTGTGGAACGTCCTTAAAAGGAAAAGTCCACCCCAACAAAAAGTTAATTTGAATAAAAGGAGAAAAATCCAACAAGTAAAACACTGCAAATTTCATTAAAATTGCATGTACCGTAAAATAAGAAAGTTATGACATTTTAAAGTTTCGCTTAATTTCACAAAGCAGTTATATATGCACATCCTGGTCAGTATGCAATTGGCAGACTGATGACTACACCCTTTGTGAACCCCCCCCCCCCCCCAGTTTAGAGGCCATTGAATATCATACATATAGGCCTACTGTACGCCTGTACGGTATCATGTTCAAACTAAGGCTCACATTTCCGTGATACACTGTAAGGTCTGCACAGTGGCTGATCCAGGGTGGGGGGGGGGGGGGGCACAGCCGGCCCGTGCCCCCCCCTTTTGAGAGGCACAATTAAAATTTTTAATGTAAAAATGCCATAAAAATAGAAATGTGCCCCCTTTTTTTAAAGTGAAGACCTTTTTTTGTTTTGCTTGTCAAATTTTTCTTTGGGAAAATGTGCCCCCCCTCCCTCTCGAAAAATCCTGGGTCTGCATATGTACATACCTGTACTAACATGTCGTTAGGTGAGATTTTCTTAATAACTCATACAATGCATATAATTTCTGAAGGTTTCCATGGCGAAGAAGAATAGTGTAGTAGGTTTCACGGTACACCATGTATCTTTCTTGGGCATATGTTGGTCCTGAAAAGGACCACCCAATCTCGACGTTTCGACAAGTGTGTTCTTGTCGTCCTCAGGAGAATGAGCAAAGTTTGTAAAAGCAGGCCTTATATACTCTGTCGAAGTGCCGTATGCACGGTATCTCGCAGGGTACATGTCTCTGATTGGCTAGATAGGTCACATGACATCCACATATGCGGACGTGGGTGACAACACACAAATTGGGCGCGCAAAACCAGCGACGACCGGAAATTGCTGTTAGTTATCATTCCTGCTAGGATTAGCATGAATGACAAAAGTCATACAATGCAATTGAAAAAGGAGTTACAAGTACAAACTGTATGAGGAGTAAGAGTGATATTGTCTTCAAATATCAGCTGTCATTTTTACACCTCTTTAATTTGTTCACATCTCAAATACTTATTTCCAGTACAGTACTTGTGTATGTGTCAAATATAGATACAGTGTTGCAAATACAGGCTTTCGGATTAGACCGACATGTACTATTACTAAGGAAATAGAAAACAGTGCTGTGAAATTCATTTAAAGGTCAAGTCCACCCCAGAAAAATGTTGATTTGAATAAATAGAGAAAAATCAAACTAACATACTGAAAATTTCATCAACATCGGATGTAAAATAAGAAAGTTATGACATTTTAAAGTTTCGCTTATTTTCACAAATCAGTGATATTCACAACTCAGTGACGTGCAAATGAGACATTTGATGATGTCTATCACTCACTATTTCTTTTCTTTTTTATGGTTTGAATTAACGGTATACAATATTTCATTTTTTACAGACTTGACAATAAGGACCAACTTGACTGTTCCATATAGTGTTAATGAAAACAATGCCAATTCCACATGTTCAGGGAGGAATTAATCGTTGTTTCACTTGATAATGAATAGAAAATTACAATATTTCTTCATATTTTATATAATAAAATACAAAAGAAATACTGAGTGGATGATGTCATCATCTCTTCATTTGCATACAGCCCAGGATGTGCATGTAATTGTTTTGTGAAATTAAGCGAAACTTTAAATTGTTATAACTTTCTTATTTTACATCCGATTTTGATGAAATTTTCAGTGTTATGCTTGTTGGATTTTTTAAAATTCAAATCAAATTTTAGTTGGGGTGGACTTGTCCTATATACACTGTACATGTACCTCAATTTTATGACCATACTTCTTGATTATAAAGCTTACCTCACCTGTTACTACATGTATGTTTTTTTTATACTAAATTAAGTTACATGTAATTTGGTTCATTTGAGATATTTTGTTTCTTGTACTTTCCAAAGTTGATTGGAAGAGTTTGTTTTATTGTAGAAGTAATGAATGAAATCAGGGAGTATTGGTAGCCAAGATCTATAGGCCAATGGCTTTTTGAAACCCCCTCACATTCCATTCATTATGTATTTTGCATAAATTTTACAAGTGTTATTAATTTTACATTGTTCAGGAATAGCTTGCTTCATTTGATTCTTGATGCCTTTTGTGTCTTTTTTTTTAATAAAAAAGAGATACGTGTACCGGGTATGTGGAAATAAAGGAATTTGAATTTTAACATACTGTACACTGTACATGTCTGTATTTTAAACAGAGCAATTGTCAAGTACTGTAGCCTGTAGGCCACTAGGCCTATATCAAAATTTACATTTTATCAAACTCTGAGTGTGAGAGAGCAAGGAGAGTGAGAAGAGGGTGGATATGGGGATAGTCATAATGAAGAGAGAGAGCGGAAAAGAGAGAGGCAGAGAGCAGGATCAAGATGGGGGGGGGGGGGGGTGGAAAATATGGTTGTAGGAATATCATCTGAAATATCTCATTCTTCGCCATGGCATTGAGATCCGACAGCTGTCCATGCAACTGGCTAGTCCTAATTGGGTTTAAGTCATGATATATGAGCCGATCCTAAACCGGCACCCTTGGGTTTCCTCCCGAGTTTTCATCTTGATTAGGTGCCATATGGTCCAGGGAGAATTAAATGGCAGCCTTGATCTTCTGGCCATCTGATATCATGACATTTGCTCCAGCACAATTCACACTCATGATATTGTATACGATAGAAAACTTCATTCTAAATCTTAGGCGTACATGTAGGTTATGAAATATAGACACCGTTCTCACTACGTTCCTCAACTAGTTTTACTGGAATCTAGAGTAGCGCGTAGTGAGAACGTTCGAAGCGGTCTTGGAAGCGATCTTCCAAACCAGTTTGGAAAACCACCTCGCGATGTTTTCAAGATCGCTTTTCCTCGTTACACTGGTTTTAGCGTAAGTGAGGACACAACCGTTGTTCGGGAAGCGATCTTCGCACATTTTGAGCGCGCTACTCCGCGAATTTTGCGGGAAACGTGTCACCCCACTGAGAGCATTTCCATAGCAACAATATTGCTTTTATATGTGAAGTGATTTTGAAAACCACTTTCATGTGATCAAGTAGGAACGCTAGCAAAGCGGTCTATCAAACTGGTTTCCTGAATCTGTTTCCAGTAAACTAGAAAAGAAAGCGTAATGAGAACGGCCTCATAGTTTAGTTTTTAGAAGCTATCTTTTACCATGTTGGGGCAAGTTGCTGAATGGGGGGGGGGGGGGCTATTCTACAAATTTCTTTCATTTCAAGGGCTATTTTGATATGGAACAAGCAATTATACAAGGAGGCTACAGCTGTATAATCAAATGTGTAATACAAGCTGTTCCTTGGAGTAATGCCTGTTTGCCTGTCGCAAATTACAGTAACTTCTGATTTTCTAGTATTCATGACTTTGATGAAGTAATTTTGACTTAATAATTTTTTAGGTAAATTGTTACCACGGCCGCGCAGGTACGTACAATGCATGACATGCACATACACTACATTTTATTAAAGGCATACACAATCTTGTGCTTGGATTTGATCAGCTGGGAATACAGATTTTATGGACCGCTAATTTACAGTCGCAATATAGGAAAATTACTCTTTTCGGAGGAGGGGTGTACATTTATGAATATGGTCACTTGTCATTCAGCCAGGGAATTCCCCTGATTCAGCTATTAAAGCCCTATAAACCAAGCCATGTGACATGTTTCGTTTTGAGTTTTAATCAATTAGACAGACAAAATGTGAGTTTATATACATGTAATGTCTAAAAAAAAACCCTCATTCAGAATTCCAGGTATTCGTCTTGAATATTGTTTGTGGCAAATCTTTGGGTGACTCTTTGAACGATGGTTTCATAAAAGAATTCCATTTTTGGAAAGTTTAAGGGCAATTTGGCCTGTCATGAGGGCAGAATTGTCCATCCCCCTTATGTATTTCCAAAGCTGCTACATGTGCATGTATTTTTAAGGCTATCAGTTGACACTTTTTAACCTGAGAAACAAGTACATGTACAGTGTACATGTATGTGTAGTGTTTTCTTCTTTATTTGACTGAGCCTGCCACATGAATATTTGTAAAAAAGGATAGCTGTAGTGTAGTGATGAAAACGCTTCGCCCTGGTGTGTGTATGCCTCCATCCATGTACATGCTGAGATGGGTGTGGCCTTGCATCATGTGTGTCTGCTAGCCTACTCAACATTAGAGGAATGTCTAGCTAGCAGGGAACCAATATCATGATCACTTTCTGCTAGTCTATCTCCTCAGACCACTCTCAGTGTCTGATCTGCAGGCGAGGAGTGATGGAAAATCGCACGCAGAGTATTGTACCTAGCTATTGACATATATCATGATACATGTACATGCATGCGTACAAAATTTGTTTTATTTACTGTAATGTACATCTTGTTTTCAGTGTTATTTGTGAAAAGTTGAATTAAGAAAAGTCTTTGTATGTACATGTATGTAGTTCCATCTCTTGGTACTGTTTTTGACCTTCTTAAATATTTTCTAAACTCTCTTTCAATACAAATTTACTAGTGATTAGACAGTATCAGTACTCAAGTCAAAGATCATTTAATCCTAAAATGTTATTAAGCTCTGGCTTGAAGGTTTTTATATAAAATGATAAAAATATGCAAATTTATATATTTATTTTGATCGGGACCTCATTGAACATTATCTGTCCGTCTTTTTTTCTTTTTTTTTGTTTATACATGTACTGTAATTCACAGTAATTTTCACTTTCAGGGATATGCACATTAGTTGCATTGAAGAGTGATGTTTATAAATTCATGATTTTAAAATGTGTGAATGTATAGCCTAATGATTCGCTGGCGTGGTGTTTATGTATGCTGGGTGTCATGTGTCTATTACACTAGATGCAGTTCACCTCAGTAAATTGCCAATTCGTCTACTGCCATCTCGTCCACTCACCACATGGTCTAAATAGTCTAATGCCATTCTGTCCATCAATATTTTTTCCAACAACCATTTGGTCCAATCATCACTTCATCTAATCGCCATTTCGTCTATGACTATTTTGTCTCATAACCAGTTAGTCTAATATCCATTTCATTTTCATTCATTTTGCACAATTAAACACTTTATACTCCAATAGAGACCAAATGATACAACTGTATGTGATGATGGAATGGCATTAGACTAAAATAAAATGAAAGTAGACCATGTGGTGAGTGGACGAACTGATGGTAGACCAAATGATAATAGACGAGTAGGCTATTGGATGAATTGGCATTAGTTTAGACGAATTGGGAATAAACCGTTCACCTCGCTGGTGGAAATACACATGAACACAGGTGCTTCTAAATTTTGTGTTTGTCATTACGGTAAACAACATTTTGTTATCTTCGAAATAAAAAAATTAACATTAAAACTTGCAACATGTGGTTTTTATGACTTGGGCTACAACATGTACGGTATGTTTAAACCTTCTTGAAAGTAGGTACCGGTACTTGTGACCAATGACCAAGTGTTAATGTAATTTAATACAAATTTATGAATGCCTTCATTTCTATATTTTTCCCAAACCAGACTATGATTATGATCCAAAATACAGAATCCCTCCTGCTACACACATACCAAAATGAATGACTTGACACAAAGAATGTCTGTTTGTATGAGACTAGAAATCTTGAATTTTAAATGATAGTTTGGAGGACCCTTGCGGAGCCACACCTTGCCTGAATGGCTCTGTGATGCCCAGGTGGTGTATCATGGCAATTAATTCCAGTAGGCCAGGCCTACCATATCAAGAAGCGGAGATATACCCCTTTCATAAACCCAATAAAACCTATCCTCCAATTAGCCGCCTAAGAGTAATGCGGATAATTCAATAAAAATTGCGTTCACAAACTCCGAAAATTATCCGCATTATTTTTACGAGCGCCCGTCCTGAAAAAGGCGGATAATCGTCATGACAACTGGACACGCCCCCTCCGATGCGGTTGTGTTGGAAAAGGGTGACCTTGTGACCGCACCATGGCAATTATCCGCATTATTTGGATATACGTTCATAAACTCAAAATCTTGTCCCGATGCCGCTATTATACGGATAATAGCAGCATCAGAATAATGCGGATAACTCTTGTCCTCCTCTGATTTTACGACCAAATTATGCTGCTATTAGCGCATAATTTGGTTTTATTGGGTTTATGAAAGGGGTATTATATGGGGTGCGTTAAGTTCAATTTCTGTTTAAGCAGTGCCGCACCAGTTTAAAGCAAAAAGTTAGAAAAAAATCTCCACTTCGGGCTGGTACAGTACGTTCAAGCACCCAATAAGAAAAATTAAAGCTGATTCTCCCTTTATGCATTTACAATGTATATCGAGGGCACACACAGTTTGACCCAGAAATTGTTGATTGAAAAAGCATCTACCTGTATAGGCTATCATGTATCCAGAAGAAACGTAATAACCGGACTGCAAAACAGTCACCGAATTGTGACTGAGATTTCCATTTATGTTCATACAAATTTCAATGTTCTATGGAATCTCCATTCCAAATGCTTATTTTCTCAGTATTACAAGTACATTTTAATAGATGGCTGCTTTTTGCAAGGAAATTAATTTTGATACCACCTCATTCTTACAAAAAGAAAATATATCGCGAATGTACGTACATTGGTTTGAAGAACATTTATCCACGCCTTTCAATAATAACAACAACATGTTTTGGGGTAAACAGTGTCAATTGAACGCAGTAATACATGTATATGTAGATCGATGGATGGAGGGGAGGGGTGGGGTGGGGGGAGGGGGTGGGTATGAGTCACCCCTATGATTCATGGTACAAGAGCGTCCTGAGATTGAATATCTCAAGATACTCTTGAATTGCTAATGAATGAATGGAGGGAAATTCCACACAGATTGAGATTACACATTTTTTGCATGTTGCTTTTTTCTGATGATAGAAAACCAAAATTAGATTCAAACTTCAAATTCATGTAGACTTTAATAAATGTACTGCAGAGTAATTTCAGTATTTCATACACGTACCTTCTTGTTATTCATTCTCTTTTTTGTCTTTGTATATAAATTCACACTAGATTCAGGAACTGAAGTCAGGTACATGTACATTTAGGTCTACATATTAAATGTCAGTTCAGTATTAAAAGCTTCACATCAACAGTTGTTCAGAAGGCCTCTTTGAACTTTGATGAGAGCAAAAATTTTAGTAATTCCTATTTAGGAACTACATTTTTTTCTTTTCCTATTGAAAGAAATGCTTTTTTTCTTTCTAGGATGTTATTTTGAGAGCACTTATCTTTTTATTATTAGCCACTAAAAGAAATTTTCCTCAAACTCATTAGACAGAAATAGAAAAAAAAACAGTAAAACAACATACTTTGTACGCTTGTACAGTCTACCTGTACACATGTACAGTATGTGGGAAATACATTTATCTCATGATTTTGGTATGCATATTAAAAACAGACATGTGAACGTGCCCTCCCCTTCCCCTCCTATGCATTTTAATGAACTGTGGTAGCACAACACCTGAGAATACGATGCTGGGCTTTATAGCAAAAACAGACAATAAATCCATGAATAATTTGCCATGCTCGCTCATCGTGCAGTTGTATGTAGTATTCATGAATTTTTCTGCATTATAATCCTAGGTAGCGTGTGTGCCTGTAGGGGAGTGATCATTATTTCAGATGATTCTATATGTGTATGTGGCACCCATTTTGTTTTCCATTTCGTTTTTTTGGTTCTGGTATGAAGTGAGATTGAATTGAATCTCTCTTTTATTATTCAGAGAGATGTAGAAAATATGCTTGTTTTAATAACAGTTTTATACCTGTACATGTACAGAGTAGCTTTTAATATACAGGTACTTCTGTAGAGGTCTGTCGTCAGTAATTAAACATTTCTTTGGTATTTCTTTACATGTATAACATCTACAACATTAAATGTAAATTTATAAACAAGCATGTTCTTAATAAAAGAAGGGTTGCATTGTATTTTTGTTTCAATGTACATGTATGCATGATACTGTACAAACTACAGAGTCTGAAGTAGTGAGACTAGATTCATAGGCCTATACTCCGACTGCTCCTATACACAATATATTCAGGTGTCAAATTTGAGTCTGTGCTTGCAGACTACAAATATCTTTGGTTTGTTATGTTCAAGATCTCAGATAACCCTTTAGGATGGATATGTGATACCAATGGAACATTAACCAGTCCATATTGCTCATCTCCTCTGGTAGATTTCCCCACCAAATGTACACTTTAGGCCTATATGTGGACCTAACGGCAACAAAATTTATATTATTATCCTTTATTTTTTTTATTGACATGCCAGTTGTGGTATAAATCTGGAGTACTGTATCAATTTCAAAATGAGTTTGTATTGAATCCAATAAAATTCACCCTTAAATAAAGATTATGTGCTAAAGATTGTAGAAGAATTATTAAAGAATTTAGAGAAAAAAAATAAGCACCATGTGACTCAAGTCAAATGAAGGGTATTTTTTCCAAGCAAAGTCACCATCCCACATGTGCTATACATGTATGTGTTGGCTATCTACAGTGTGATTGTTTTTCAGCTAATAGATTTCAGGATTTTCCTCAGTTCAGTTTATGTACATGTAGGGCCTATTAAAACTGCACCAGATCTAGATCTAAATGAATGATGATATTACAGGGACAATTAACCTTTGGTTTTACAGACTTTTTAAATGAAGTTAGTGCTTACTGTGCAAACTACATACATGTATATGTAGGCCTACATGTATGATAAAAGTAACAAATGTTTTTGAAAATTATTTTGATAAACAATTAAGGCTTACATAATATGAGTTATATGGTCTTTGTAGATTGGAAAAGGAATTTACGATATGGCGGCTTTCTATGTATTCATTTCAGATTTTACTCTCTAAAAAGTGATGACCCCTCCTATTCAAACAATCAAACAAACAAACAGAAAACCCCCAAAAATCACAGATTCACAAAGTTATACACACAAAAAGAATCTCCAAAAACATCCCGTAAGTTCATTTTTTTTTTTTACAACAGTGTGGATTTTTATAGCCTGTCTGCAATCAAGACTAGGTTCAGTATATAGTATCTAATGATCTGGCACTGAGAGGCTGATAAGGCTCTGTGTCCTTAACTGACCCTTAACTGACCTGTCCATTCAGGTCAGGGTCATTCCAAGGGACCATGTTTGTAAACAGACCACACCCCCATTGTCTGAGAGAGAGGACCAGGGACCATCCCTGGGGGCTTAAAGTTACACCCCTAATTACATGTAGGATACCACTTGCCCCTCTCTATCACATGTGCATGATATACAATGTAGTTGTTGGTTCCAAACCATTTGTGGTTTTGTAAACTTGGCATTATGTGCATTTTGTACAGTTTGTACACAAACCTGCAAGAACTTTAAACATCTACATGTAGCCTATGTATCATCATGAAAAAAATATATTATCATCTCTTTGTCAAAAAATCAGACAAGATTGTAATAAATCTTAATAATTTATTTTTTTATTTTTCTGTTTTGTATTTTATTTTTTTGGGTTGACTTAGAAGCCTCCAAACTTGTTTTTTATTGGTAAAATTTTAATAACAATGCCAAGAACATTCATGTATTGTTTATAATAACATTTCACCCATTAAATTAGAACACATATCCATTGTAGATCTGTCCCTTTAAATAGATTCTGATGGTTATGAGATACTACAACTTGTATTTTGTAATGGTTGAAAGAAGTCTCATTGCAAAGCCTAGAGTCGTTATTTGTAGGTGTGGTAAATAGATTAGCTTGTCCAGTCTTGGACATGGTGGCTTCTTGACAGTTTGAGAATGGACACATCTGGACACTTCCTCCTTCATGCCTTCAAGGTTACAACTTCTCTTCTTGGATGTCTGCTCTGTGCTGTACTGTAGGCTACTGGCTAGTCTGCAGGCACAGACCCTAATTGAAACTTTTATCAACTAGTGTGTCTCTACGCTAAGACTACATGTAGCACACAAGGTATGAGTACACAAGGCATGAGTAGGCTGCACATTCAGACCCTTAATACGAGTGAAGGGTTTGCACATCAGACTATAAACTGGCTATATACATGTCGGCCTACATCTTTACCAGCCTGTTATGTCAAATTCCGCTAAACATGCAAATTATCCAAATCATGATTATTTGTTAATGGAAAGACAATTTGTGTGATATCAGGTTTTAATACTTTAATCTTGAGAGTGCAGTTCAAAATAAAACTGATTTATTGCAAAATATTGTGCTATTTTTCGAATTATTTATTAAAATCAGGTGGAGATGCACTTGATTTTTGGCTCGGGATAGATGCAAACAGCACCTGAAACTTAATTTTATTATTGGCCTGTTTCTCAAGGTAACCTTGCCATCATGGCAACGACCTTGGTAACAGCAAGCTCAACAGCCAATTACAATAAAGGATTTCATGGGACTTTATGGCGAAGTGTAAATCTTTTTTTTTTAATGAAACAGGACCCCAGACATTTATTGTTGGCATTGTTATACTGAATTGAGCACTGGACTTGAATGAATCCGGAGCTGTTTATTCTACAAACAGTTTTGTGAACACACCCATGCAGTGTTTGTGAGGAAAATTGTTACCAGTTCTGCTGGGCTAATTGCTTCCATACACAACGATTCCTTGACACTCTGAACAAAGCATTGTTTACTTTCCTCTCAAATCTAAACCAGATACAAATGTATGAAATGGAGGTATACATTTTCCAATGAATTCATGTTTAATTATTATAAAAGCCTGAAGTAATGGTTTAGAATTATTTTTTTTGATACAATTAAAGATTTGTATCATAAAGCATATTAAGTATTGATGCAATTTGAATAAATCTGATTTATACAGGTAATTTGTAAAAACAAAAGCTTGATTTTCTCTTTTGGAATGAAACCACATTCTGATGCCTGGTGTCGGATGACAATTCCAAAATTTCGGTCTGGAAGATTTTCTCATAGTCAGTTTAATACATACATACATGTACACTTTGGTGGTCATTTGATTTGATTCTGTACAAATTTGGAAATTGTCACTACAATATATACATGTATATGTTAGGCCTATAGTGATCTACTGCTCTGAATCAAAAGTCATTGGGCCAAAGCACACCATGCGAATGAAGGAATAATTAACTACATGGTGAGATGTTATTCTCACTGAGTGTGTGAAAGGAGTTTTAGACTGTGGGATACCAGGATTCATAAGGTAGATAATACAGAGAATCAAACCACAACATGCATGAGTCATTCTCATCAGAAACACCATCCCTTATTTCAATCATAAATATTTCCTTCCTATCTCTGCCCAGTGGACAATGGCTGCATCCAGTGGATTCCATGGAATTTGGAAATGTACATGTGTAGGATGCCAATTTTAGTTACTTTTCTGATTCCAAATTAAATTAAAGCCTTTTTAATGGTCCAATATCTGTATTTCTGTATCAAAACTTTTATAGAAAGAATTCAATGCATATACATGTATTTTTAACATACGCGCAAATGTGCATTACAGTACATGTACATCTATATGTATAGTACATGTCCATTTCAGAATTGTTATGATTTATCTATTTGAGCAGAAATCAAGTACCTGTACATCTGATGTTTCTTCAGATTTTTTCAGGCATTTCAGAGCCTACCATATTTGATATTAAAGATGTTTATTTATCATTAGAAACACACGTCAGCAATAGATGTGTGTGATGAGTCTTGTATGACTATGAGGCTTGTTTTGATTTATGCAATTTATTTTCAAGATGAATTATTGTCTTGTCGACACACGATCAATAATGCATGACTACTGTATGAATGCCCCTGCCTTGTTGGGAGGCCCATGTCATGTGTCAGTTTCTTAGGGTCAGTAGACTTTCTTCACACTGATTGTAATGAAGTAGTGCTGAAGAATATCCTCCCCATTGGAGAAGTAGTTTGAAGAGAGGACGAAATACTAATACCAGACTATTAAACAGATAAGTAAAAAAAAAAAAATGGGATGAACAGACAATTATTTGTGTTTTCTGAAAGTTTTAGTTTATGTGTAGCTTCAAATTGTCTGAATTTGTATAAATGACATTGTGATGGATCTACATACATGTAAATGTTAGCACAACTTTACTGAACACAGTACATGTAGGTCCATTGCCTGCTAGAAATATCATTTTCAAAGAGTTTTACCTTCAGTTAGAAAGGTTTTTTTTTCTTCAGTAGGCCAAATGTCACATTGACTTCATAGGTCTGAGGGTTCACATTAAAACTGGTTTCCATAAAACTGCCCTAAGAAAATAGATGAGAACAGAGTCTACTTTAAGGGAGATGTTGAAAGGCTACAGCATACATTTGGAGGCCGTTCTCCTTACGCTTTCTAAAACTAGTTTACTGGAAACCGATTCAGGAAACCAGTTTGGAAGATCGCTTTGCTAGCGTTCCCTCTTGATCACCCGAAAGTGGTTTTCAAAATCTTGTTGCTATGGGAATGCTCTCAGTAGGGTGACACGTTTCACGCGAAATTTGAAACTGCAGCGTAGGAATTCTACACCTGTCATGCTCAAAATGTGCGAAGATCGTTTCCCGAAGACCAGTTGGGTCCTCAAGCTTGCTAAAACCAGTTTAACAAGGCAAAGCGATCTTGAAAACTACATTGCGAGGTGGTTTTCTGAATCGGTTTGGAAGATCGCTTCGACCGTTCTCACTACACGTTAAATCTAGTTTCCACTAACTAGTTTCCAGTTAAAACTAGTTTTAGGAAGGTAGTGAGAACGGTGTCATAGGCTTCCTCTGCAGCTGACATCCCTAATCAAAGAGGATTTCGAGCCCGTGGGAAAATAATTTCCTTATTTTATACCTGAGCTGTTTGTTTGATTTCATCTCCATTACAGTGTTTAATAGAGTGAGGGCATTTTGTTATGAGAGAATGGAGATAAGAATGATTGTGATGAGTTTTATGGGAGCTGTTTGGGTGATGTAAAAGAGAGGTAGGGCCTATGTACACAATACATACAAGATATGAGACATATCAACCACTTGAGACATAAATGTAAATGTAGATCTATGCAATTGTGCAGTGGATGAGTGACTTTGTAAACGTAGGGGGGGGGGGGGGGTCATAGACATGTGTAAAGTTCTTTCCAGAACATGAGAGAATATTTTATCATTGGAGATCCTTTCGTGCCATGTGGGTAAAAATATTCATTTTGTAGCCTGCTGTAAATACTGAAAGTGATGAATATTTTCATGATTTCACACTCATTAGGTTATGAATATTGAAACAGCATCAAACGAGTTAAACTCAATACTGGTGTGAGAACTCCATGCCATAGTGACAATGCAAAGGTCAACCATTTCCCCTAAAGGATGTTCTCATAGGGAAGCAGTTCTATAATTGCCCATTGACCTGAAATTAAAAATAATCCTATACACTACAACTGGTACAAGGATGCTGAGAGCTTTATAAATAGCCATCTATCTTGGTAGTATCCGATCCTATGACATTTGCACTTGGACAACCGTTTCTCTGGAAATTCTGCACATGTACTGTACTGTATTGGAAGCCAAACCTCAATCCGATTCCCGAACCTGACCAGGGGATGTATTTTATTATTGAGCAACTTTAAGAATGACTGGTAGAACCTTTCTTATTAAGCGCTTAACCATCACCAAATAACATTTTGATGTATACCATTTTACAAAAAAGGATCACCAGTCATTCCCAAAGTCGCTCTCAACTATGTACATGTACAGTATGAAAAGCTTTATGAAACACCCACAATATGCAGCACCCTTGCCCTGATGCTACAGCCACCCCAAGGAAACTTACTGAAAACTGACCAACGTTCTGCCATTTGTACATGTATGTCACAGTTCGGGTTGGTCTTGAGTTGGTTTTGCTAGTGTGACTGACTATGTACATATTAATACCTATAGATCAAAAGTTAACCCTACATGCACAACCTGGGCTCCATCTTACAAAGAGTTGCGATTGATCCGATCAATCACAACTATGGACGGCCAGTAACATCAACATCTAAAATGCATGAATGTTCAAAATGTTTTCTAGATATGACGTAAATTACATAAATTAATTGTTTTCTTGACAATTTGGTGTGTTCGCCTTTGTTTACAAAGGACATTTTGAAAATTTTATGTAGAAAAAATTATGACACTGATGGATTTTCATAGAGTTACGATTGATTGGATTAATCGCAACTCTTTGTAAGACGGGGCCCTGGACCCAAAGTTTCCCAAACCCAATGGTTTTGCCAATGTGACTGTAGCCCATAGCCCCAAACCCTGCACATGTTGTTTCAAGAAAAAATAGTATTTAATAGGATGAATTTAAAGATGCAGTAATGTGGGATCATATCTCTTTTTATGTTGTATGTACATGTACATGTATAGAGAGATTCTCAATCTTCAATGTAAATCTCATGTATTTTTTCATATTTCATTTTAAACTTACACAGAAAAGTAACAATCGGTGCAAGCTTGACCCTCCTGTTCCCGCAAGGTCCATTGTCTCTACTTTGAAGCTTTCTCTTTTGTTGGATCATTGAGGGTAAGTACATGCAGCTGGGAAGATACAACCCATTTTATAATATAGCAGAAATTTGATGTCTGTTTTGAATGTTCCAGCACAAAATTGGAGGTGGTTTTGCACAGTATATTAAGCATTTAGAACCCACTTATTCGTGTATTTTCCTTTTTGTTATCATGCCCTTCTCCATTTGGTGGCATGTCGTCTGCAGTTGAAGAGCAGCACCTGGGCAAGTGTGATTTTACACCCTTTCCAACTTTGGATGCCTGTGATTTGTTTTTGGTCGTTCCCCAATCCCCATTACAGTCACATACCCTCATGTGCCATTGTTCCACCACCACCCATAATTGACAGACACAGCATGGACTGACCATGTATGACCATTCAATGTAAATCACCGTTCATGCTGGAAAGGACCTGATATCAACATTGATGCCAAGGAATATTCAGTAATCTGCCTCAGGTTTAGGCCACATCTTTTGTGTACAAGAGTATTAAACTTGTACTGGAATGTGACTTCCAGACTACTTGTTTTGCTCCCCCAATCAACATAGGGTATAAGTTGATTAAAATGTGCAAAGCATACTCAGCAGTACTCGGCGGGGAGATGTAGAGTGACTGATCACACAGCATTCTACAATGCTACCTTCTTGTGATGAGCCTTCCCAAAGAGATGACAGAATTGGGCTTGATGGCTTCATATTATTAACATTCTTTCCAGCTCTCTCTTTCTAAGCCACCCCCATTCTTGCAGTCTACAATACCCCCCTTCCCCAATCGAGAAGATGCACCCTCGATTGAGCGGCACTTTCTTGGTCATCCTCTATCTCGGTCCCCCACTCATCTCTTGCATCACCTGCAGCCCCCTCACTCTCTGACCTGCATACATGTACAGCCCAGGCATTTCTCTATCTCCTAGGACAGATCCCTCTCTCTAAAATCAAATGAGAACATGATGTCAGGGGATGTTGCCAGCCATGGCAGCCCACCCCTGTCTCGGTCATCCCATCTCTCAGTGGCCCACCCATCTATCTGACAGTCTGCATCTCCTGCAGCCTCCTTCTCTGTAAATACACTCCCTCTCTCTCTGGCCTTCATACAGGTATCACAGGCCTAATTCATTTCCCATAGACTCGTGTGTTAAAGTGGCTCTTAAAAAATATCCATAAAAAATAAGGAGGAAATTCGAGGGTTGAATGTGTACTACCAGTGGACAGGATATATGTCTGACATTCCATATCTGGCCAGAAAATGGTACCTCGACTGGCTCATTTTAAAAATAAATCGGCATTTATGAAGACTACACCTGACATGATCAAATTCATCACTTGAGAGAGTAAAATGGCCCTAATTCTTCCGCCAGTAAAAAAATAGTTCCAAAGTAGTGATATATCTTTCCAATTTGGAAAAAGGAAGTTCAGTAGGTACCCACCCTAGAATCAGTGTTAGATTGTCAATCATATTAATTCATTTTTGTCAATCAGCAATATCAAATTTCAAAATTGAGCAATGGGTTGGCTCGAATGAATATCTTTGGCCTGCCAGTTGTAGTTAGGCCCGTGTGACCTACAGGTACAGTGTATTTGTCGTCCTCTTTTTGTGAGTCTTACACTTGATCCTTCTAATGTTGGGCTTTGTGGAAAGTATATGAAGCTTCCCTCTCACAAGCCTGACAAGGCGCTAAACAGGACTATGTAGGATGATACTGGATGGGGGAATCTGGAAGCTCCTTGATCTTACGAGTCTCCGTCTCTTGGGTCCTGGGAGAGACACATGGAGCTTCCCTCACACAGGGTCCAAACTACATGTTGATTGCCCCTCCCTTTACTATCAGCCTACCTTTCCATTGCCCCCCTCTTTCTGCCCCAATCTTATCTTGACACCGTTCTCATTACGCTTTTTAAAACTAGTTTATTGGAAACCGGTTCAGGAAACCAGTTTGGAAGATCGCTTTGCTAGCGTTCCCATTTGATCACCCGAAAGTGGTTTTCAAAATCACTTCACGTAAAGCGATCTTGTTGCTATGGGAACACTCTCAGTGGGGTGACACGTCTCGCGCGGAATTCGAAACCGCATCGTAGGCTTTCTACACAGTGTGTAGAGTAGCGCGCTCAAAATGTGCGAAGATCACTTCCCGAAGAACGATAGTGTCCTCACTTACGCTAAAACCATTTTAACGAGGCAAATCGATCTTGATAGCTACATCGCGAGGTGGTTTTCTGAACCGGTTTGGAAGATCGCTTCGACCGTTCTCGTTACAGTAAACCAGTAAACTAGATTTAGGCAGGTAGTGAGAACGGTGTCCTTGTCCTCTCCCTTTAGTTGGGCCCCCTCTACCAAACAAGACCCAGCTCTCCAGGGATGATGTCAGCCATGCTTCAGGGAACCCGCTTTCCCCTCATATCGCAAATCAAGTGGAAATGGCAAGGTGTTCATGCACTGCTGCTTGCATTTTCTAGACTCAAGAACCACCAGTGTGTGTGCTAGATAGTAAAATACATCAATGGTGTGACCTAGAAGATACCGAAAGCCATTTGAAAAGGCATGTCGGCCTACATGTATGAACTGCCTGTTTGACCACAGTCCAATCAAGGAGCTTCAAACACAAGGCGGTGCTGCACCAGCCGAGTTTGCTCAATCTCAAGATTTTAGCCCGATCGGCCCTCTTCGCGATTAATCTCGAGATTCAAGAAACCCCGTCTCCACCATCCCAAGAAGAGCGATTCCTGCTTGAGCGAGGCATCGATGCATTATGGTTTGACGCCATGAATAAATAATCCCGAGTGCGTAAGCATATGCGAAATAGCGGGAGAATTCGTAAATAGAGTGCTATTTTGCAAAAAATCTCAAGTTGACTTGGGATTGCAATCTCGAGATTAATCCAGCGAACTAGCGCGATAATTGCGTCTCCATTACAAATAATCTTGAGATTGTTCAGATCGGGGTAATTTGCCGGATCAGAAATAGCACGCTAATTTGAAAACTCGGGCTAGTGCAGAAGGAGAGAGAGAGAGAGAGAATCACCAGACCAAACTGCTCCAGAAGTACTATGTAGTCAAGTACAGTATACTATATACTTGTAGGTCTGTAAGCTATACATGTACCAATTAAACATTGGGGCCTACATTTTATAATAGGTGATTAAAATAAACTGAACAGTTTTATAAAGACTTGATTGAGCGTATTCTATTGAAAAGTTTTTAAAGGGATGGTCCAGGCTGGATATATTTATATCTTAATAAATAGAGTAAAATTCACAAAGCAAAATGCTAAAAATTTGATCAAAATTGGATCACAAATTATTGAATTTTAAAGATTTGCATTATTCCGGTGAAACAGTTCTAGGCATGTCTTTATGAATATCTATTAGGTGGGCCGATGATGTCATATCCCCACTTGTTCTTTTGTATATGAAATTAGGTTTATTCAAAATTTTTCTACCAAGAACTAAAAAACAATTGGATTGACAACTGATTATTAAAGTGCTTTAGTTATTTCTTGCCGCAACTTATTTCATCATAATGAAGACACATCATTTACACATGTATGACATTATAAACATTTATGATTTCATGTAATAACATATAAAGAAAAAGGAAAGTAGGGATGTGACATCATCAGCCCACCTACTGAATATTCATGACGATGTGCATATAACTATTTTCATGAAATATTGATAAACGTTAAAATTCAATAACTTCGTTATTTGTTATCCAATTTTGATGAAATTATCAGCATTTTTCTCTATGGATTTTACTCTATTTATATTGATATAAATATCTTCAGCCCAGACCATCCCTTTAATATATCTCTCAAAATATCTCCCTAACAAAACTCGCAGAAAATTGAATATTAGTCCTTTGCATACTACATTAATTCATGAATGGTATGCAGGAGTTGTATCCCAAGTGCTTGTTGGTGAGAATGGTCATTTCTGAGTGGTTTGGAAACAATACTTGCTTGGCAGGTGCATGATATGATATGACTCATTACTGCAGATTAAATATGCAATTAATCCGTTATATAGACCAACACCCCCACTCTATTACATGTACAGGATAAAGAAGTTCAATCAAGGTTCAAAAATACATAGTGTACATATACAAAGACTTATAATTTGTCAGTTGCCCCAGATGATTCAGTTCAGTATAAATTGACAAGAAAAAGTATTGCATATGTGTGGGCAGAATGTTTCATAGCACTGGATATGGAATAAACCCTGTACAATGTATCAATTCAGTGGGGTGGGGTCAAATCGACCCCTCTTCATGATGTCCTCTTCCTGACACACTGGTTAAAGTGGTGTAATATAAAGACCTTTTTTTAGTCGCACACCTTTTTTACCAATTTTGTGAAAAATCTGACAAAAATTGTGAAATGTTTGTTTATGTTTGATATTAAAAAGAGCAATTTGTTTTTTGTGTGATTTTGATGTACATGTACAATAAAAAAAAAAAAAGCATGTAGAAATTGATTGAATATTTTTTAGCTCTCAAAAGTCAAAACTTAATGTTGGATGCATTACGCAAATGGGAACCATTACCTGTGTAATAAAGGGCTATTCTTTGATAATCTCAGAATCACCTCCCATTTTTTTAATTTCATGCATGTTGAGTCCAGCAGGGTGTAATGATACACCTGAACAGACATGTGATGAATGAATAAATGGATGAATTTAAGTAGATTAACCCTAATGAAAATAATTGGATGAGAAGTGGGTGGTGGTGTGGATATTGTAGGTGAGTGTTACTTTATTGGATAAAATCGTTTAACATTGCAAAGAATCAAGGATTTCAGGGCTCCTTTTTGAGTTTTTAGAGCTCTTAATTGAGCATTTTCGGGGTGAAATTGCCTTGAGCCCACATGTATTTTTTCCTTTTTTTTTTAACGGGAAGAAATGGATTTACAGAGTATTTTATGCACTAGCTGACCTAAGCTTGGGTTGTACATGGAGGTACTAAATAGCAGTATGGTTCAGGAGGAGTGTTGCCAATTTAAGATCTCAAGTATCATTAAAGGGATGGTCCGGGCTGAAAGTATTTATAGCTTAATAAATAGAGTGGAATTCACTGAGCAAAATGCCGAAAATTTCATCGAAATCGGATAACAAATAACAAAGTTATTGAATTTTAAAGTTTAGCAATATTTTGTGAAAACAGTCGTCATGAATATTCATTAGGTGGGCTGATGATGTCACATCTCCACTTGTTCTTTTGTATTTTATTATATGAAATTAGGTTTATTCAATTTTTTTCCTCCAAGATCTAGAAAAATTGGATTGACAACTGATTTAGTGCATTAGATATTTATTGCTGCAACTTATTTCACTATAAGGGAAACATATTATTCGCACAAGTATGAAATAATGAAAAAATTATGATTTTATGTAATAACATAAGAAAACGGAAAGTGGAGATGTGACATCATCAACCCACCTAATGAATATTCATGACGACTGTTTTCCCAAAATATTGCTAAACTTTAAACTTCAATAACTTTATTATTTGTTATCCGATTTTGATGAAATTTTCGGCATTTTGCTCAGTGAATTCTACTCTATGTATTAAGATATAAATATTTTCAGCCCGGACCATCCCTTTAAGGATGAAGACAGCCATGGCAAAGAGCCAGACTAGACCTCTTGTCTACATCAATTCTTACATAAATGTCTACTTACATTTTCTATGAAGTGATACTGCACACGGGCTCAATTAAAAGCAGTGATCAAGTTCAATGCTACAAGTTTGTAGGTTTATTAATTTGCACACATTCATGTAGACCACTGTTTCACCGGATTTCCGACCCGAGACCAGTCTCTGGGCGCCCCGAGACGGGTTTCCAAAAAGTTGACCTAAATTTTTGAGCCCCTATTACACTGGACTCGTAACGAGTCTCGGGGCGCCCCTGACAGCTTTCTGTGCGTTTACACCGACTTTAATACCAAAGCTGTTCGAGATAAGTTTGGCAGGGCGCTATTAAAGCGTGCGCTGTGTTTGTTGTTTGGATTACCATTCCACGTGTTGCGCATCAAGCGAACCTGTCTCGGACCAGTCTCGGGCAGGTTTGCGTTTGCACTGCATCCAAAGCAGTCTCCAAGACCACCTCACGATGTGTTCCGAGATACATGCAGGTTTGCTCAGTAGGGGTCTCGGGTAGGTTTGTGCGTTTACACCAGATTAGAAACCTGCCCGAGTCTAAGGAATTCCAGTGTAACAGGGGTCATTCAGTCATTGATTGTACATTTTAATGGGCCCTACATGGTGTATATACTTGTAATTTCATTATTATTATTATTTTTTTCTTGGGGGGGGGGGGCGGAGGGGGTAATAAGAGCAAAATACATCTTTTTAGTATCTGATTCTCATGACAACAAAGATACTGTATACATGTAATTGGACTTTGCCTAGAATAACTAAGCTATCACATGTACATGTAGGCCTATTATGCTGGAACCAAAGCCAATAGCAATTCTGTACCAAATATTGGAATTATCTGAACAACATGACTAAAATTGCATACAGTATATAAAATTGTAGTTGATTTATAAATATAAAGAAAGGGTTCTCAACTATAATAAAAGGCAGAGATTTGTCTTTAAGAGGTTGACTAGCAAGGAACATACATGTACATACATATAGGCCTTAATAAGGACAATAAAGAAAAAAGGAAAACAAATTATATCCAATCTAATCACCTGACTCAAATGTAAGATGGTACATGTATGTGAAATTTGAACTGGTGTGGGTTGGACGGTATCTTGAGAGGCTGAAAGGAACGATGATTGTGATCTATTACATGCCAACAAATGTTTGACATTAGATGAGGAGGAAAGCTGGATGGAGGTTTCCAAGATAAGAGGGTTGCAAATTGAATTTCTAAACAAACACGACCACACTACCTATTGATTAGCACAGGTTATTTGTCTTTTATACCTGTAGACTCTGAGTGGGTGGGTCCCCGATTCTAAAATTGTAAAATGTCATGTACATGTCCAGTATGCAGAGGAACCCTCGTTTATAATATCTTTTTAATAATGTAAAATTGCACACTTCAAATTTGTATGCAAAATTTTTGAATTCTCTTGCAAGTTGGACATGATTCTTGCATGAAAAATTATTAATTTTGATGGACTGTGACTTGTAGAAATATCTTGATTTTTTCTCGGATATTCAGTTGTAATAATATGAAAGTATACACTGCGTACTGTACACATGGAATGAATGAATGAATGAAGTACATTTATTTCCAACGATAAAAGCATCAATACATTTGTTTATCTTGAACAAAACAATGGAGATAGCAACTCAGAAAGCACAGCTTGTGATGAGTGCACTGACTGTGACATAAACAATAAATACGTAGTGCATGAAAGAAAGAAAAAAATCAGAACTGATCATTGTTATCATTATTATCATTACATCATCATTTATCATCATATCTGTTCACCCCTTTGAATAGTAATTTGTTTACTCATTTTGTCAAAATGTTAGAAATGCAGGGGGGGGGGGGCTGGTCGAGAGATGTGTAATTTTGCTTTTACACTCTCAGGAGTTCTTCTCCCAGACTTTGGTACATACATGTACATAAGCTGTACACACTTGCGCAGAAACCATGTGGATCCATGCACTACTTGTACATGTTATGCATTCTTTATATACTGTACCTGTGTGAGATTCTAGTTCAAGAAAATAAAAAAATGAATAATGATTTGACAGAGCGTCAAAATAATAAATCCCTTTATATTCCAGTCTCATGCACCTCTTTGATTTTTCTTCAACATTTGAAAGGCTGATAATGCTTCAGGTTATTTGCACTTTTCCAGACAGTGCTATAAATCTCAAGATTAGGCACATAATTCTGTATTATATCGGATTCGGAATTCATGTCATGATCAAAGGGCTTACGAAGGCAAACCAAGAAATAATCTCCTTATGATCTTTGATCTTCTACATATATATGTTAGACAAAGAGAGAGAGAGAGAGAGAGAGAGAGAGAGTGAAAGTGGATATACCCCTATTTTACAGTATTTTAACATTAGAATGGGAACATGAGTTTTTGGTAACTTAATAATAATAATAATCCACTTTTAAATAGCGCTTAAATACATTGAAACAACGTCTTTAAGCGCTTTACAGATATGTATTTTTGTACAAAATGTGTATATGTACTTGTACAAAAGTGTGTGTACAAAATGTAGCCTACAACATACACATTTATGTACTTGGATACTAATATGAAAATACAAAATAAGTCAGGAATATTTCCTCACAAACAGATGGTTAGTATTTAAAGCTCATGTTGTCCCTGAAAATGAACTGAACAAACAGCATAATCTGATAATAGTACTAATAACATGATAAAAAATTAATTCATTAAATACAGATATATGAATCTTTGAAAGTGATTTACTGGTATTAAATCTTAATCAAAATCAATTTTCTTTTGATATAGATTGAAAATACAGTGATCTCAATCCAAGTAGGATGATCAACATAGTAACACTTGCCTTTACCTTGTACATTATATGATCTTGATATCTTTGATTCAGTTTCAGTTTTTATTTTTTCTAATTTCCAACAAACATATACAATTCATACACATACATGTACAGTATCAATAAATTCAACAATTTATTAAAGTAAAACAATGCATGAAATATAGAATTTCAATTATGAATTATAAATTTGAAACCAAAATTGACAGTACTCATTGCAATCCAAAAACTATATTGACAGATTATTAATGTTTCTCTGGAAGTGGAGAGGTCCACTGAGAAGCTGGGCTTGTAATGTCGTGGACCCATCGCATGATAATAGTTATAGATGCATGTACCAGTAATAAATTACATATAAAATAAAAAACAATGGCCAACAGAGAGAAAACCACAACAAAATAAAAGACATGGAAAGCTCAAATTCATACATGTAGATGTGCTCTTGCTAGAAATAAGACCAATTTGTGATAATCCTTGATATACGTACTATATTGATGTGCTACTGTACAGTATACAACGTCAGAATATTTTTTGTTGTTAATTGTACATGCATTGATACATACTGTTCATCCAATAATGGCTAATTGCAATATGTGGAAAGTGGTATCTACATATCTGTCGGTGGAATGAAAGGAGGCGGAATGCAAGTGAAGGACAGGTTAGGCGTATTTTAATGAATCCTAATTACTCCTGAAACACATCACTCGCATATATACTCCTCTCTTCTTGCTACATTCATAAATGCTCCATATCCACTGTACATTTATTAATGGTTGTTCTCTTTGAGGGCCCCTTTGAGCATTTATTTTTTTTAATTTAATGATTACTTGTAGATAAACTAGAAAGCCACAGATTTATATTCAGAAATTTTCAGCATATTATGTTGCTTAAAACTGGTTTTAAATCAAAACAAAAAGAAGAAATATGTAGCACCGACCAAAATAAAATTTCACGTTAGAGGTCAAACTTTCTCCTCTTTAAAACACAAATTTTGTGTTTTACATACAGGTTTGTCACAATAATGAATGGCTGCAAAGATACAACTAAAGACGATTAAAAGTGAACTTTTAGTCAAAATTTATTTCTGTGATTGATTGCTTTGAATATTGTTTATGATCAGTCATAAAAATCAGTGACACAACATTTGCTCCCGTGACAATTGCTCTGGACTTAATTTTTTAAAGATCAATGTAGGGTAAGGGTTTTATGTTAGGTTTAGCCTAGGGTAGGGTATAGTGTTAAACCCAGGGTTGAAGTTGGTCATTCGATTAGTGTGTGGAGTTTAGAGCGGAGCAATTGTCACTGGAGCAAATGACATGGAACCTAAAAATCACCCCCACAAATGATTTAAATGCTCTATGTTCCGGGGCCCTGGGCAAAATTCAGACCATCACATGATTTTGCCATGTTAGCCAGGCATACAACATACAGCTTTTATTGTTTTATATTCTTTGTGGTAAATGATACAAACATGTTGTGGTGATGATGTTTTTAAACCACATTTACCAATTATTTTCACCCACTCAGTTCAAACAGATCATGTCTGTTTATGTACTGTACATCCTAACACAATCACCAAATTAGATTTGCACAGAAAAAAACAATTTTGTTTTCAATTTGCATCGCAAAAGAAGTTCTATTTTGAAATAAGGTTTGCATTGCCATTTAGGGCAGTGATTTCCCCATACTTTTTACAGTTATTTTCCAGATGAATTATCAGTAGTCCCACATTCAGACTCATTCGTTATTATTAACCCTCATTAAATTTTATGTTAATTCTAATAATACTGATATGGCTACATGTACACTAAAGGACAAGTCCACCCCAACAAAAAGTTGATTTGAATTAAAAGAGAAAAATCCAAAAACATAACACTGAAAATTATTTCATCAAAATCGGATGTAAAATAAGAAAGTTATGACAATTTAAAGTTTTGCTTAATTTCACAAAACAGTTATATGCACATCATGGTGGGTATGCAAATGAGGAGATTGATGTCGTCATCCACTCACTATTTCTTTTATATTTTATTATATGAAATAGGGAATATTCTATTTTTCTCCTCATTGTCAAGTGAAACAACGATTAATTCCTCCCTGAACATGTGGAATAGGCATTGGTTTATGCTATGTGATTCAGTCAAGTTGGTCCTTATTGTCAAATCTATAAAAAATTAAATATAATTCAAACAATAAAAAACAAAAGAAATAGTGAGTGATGGACATAATCGACTGTCTCATTTCAGTTGTGCATATCACTGTTTTGTGAAAAATAAGCAAAACTGTAAAATGTCATAACTTTCTTATTCTTAATCCAATTTTGATGAAATTTTCAGTGTTTTGCTAGTTTGATTTTTCTCTATTTATTCAAATCAACATTTGTTTGGGGTGGACTTGACCTTTAAGTACCAAAAATACAGTAGGATTTTCTTAGACTAGAGAGTCCTTCAAGATTAGAAAATAGTTTGTAAAATGTAGTTCCAGATGCCATTCCATGAAGATTTACAATTGTTCTACAAGACCTTGATTTTGATTGGCTACTGTTGCCATAATGCCAATGTTACCATAATCATAATGAAACGGGTCCCTGCATGACTTGCTCATGCATATAAAAACCTTCTTTGTATGGACAGTCAAATCAAACCTGAAATGTAACCTTAAACCCAATCTCAAGCTTACCATTAACTCTAGTCTTTGTTAATAATTTTCTAGTGAAACCCAAACCATGTAGGTAATCCTAAGAAAGAGAAAGATTATTTAACAGAGCAATACATACATGTAGGTAATCATGAAAGTCACTGCACTTTTATTTAACTCTGTTTTGGATATCCCACAAGGGCTCTAAAAATCTCTTGATGAAATTTTCAAATGGTATTTCTTTTTAAAACCCAAAATAGCCCTCTTGTTATTTTGCAGGTTGCCCACCTGTTCATGAAGTCATTACAGTTTTACAATGACCGATCTCTTGTATCTTTACGTGGGTCGTGGACCAGACATAGCAAAGCAAAAGCATTTCAATTTGAAGTGTCAGTCTGTGCTACAAATGCAAATTTATCATGCCCCCCTTTTTCCATATTTTTGGAAAACAATCTGACATTGAAAGTCATCCAAAACTCATGCTACAAATGCGAATTTATCATGCCCCCCTTTTTCCATGTTTTTGGAAAACAATCTGACATTGAAAGTCATCCAAAACTCATGCTCGCATGCTGGGTGAATTTTGCTTTTATTTAATAGTATTTGTCAGATCACTTTTAGTTCTAAGCTATTGCAGTTCGTCTTGCTAGTCATGAAATGTTTTCATTTTAATCTGCTTTACATCTTACAAAACTCGTGCTTGAATGCTGGGTTAATTTTGCTTTAATTTTTAGTATTTGTTAGATCACTTCATAGCTATTGCATTTTGTCCTGCCAGTAATGAATTATTTTCATTCTAATCTACTTGACATCTGGGGGGCGTTTCATCAATATTTTCGTCCGACAAGTTGTCAGATCTGACAACTTTCCTGGATTCTGATTGGTTGAGAAGCACTGTTACTATAGTAACTGTCGGATAAAATAGGACTTTTCGGATAAAACGTCCGACAAATCCTTTCATGAAATGCTCCCCAGATGTAGGTACGTTCTTATTATGATTGATTATAAATTGAAGTATTGAACTTCCAATCCAATCTAATCCCATCTTTTCCCTTTCAGTTACAGTGTGCTGCGCACACTACACTCTATTCCATGTTTGAGCCACTAAAACAAAAATTCAACACATAAACAATAATGAATTCACCAAATTGATTAAAAATACTTAAATTCAATAAACATTCAGCAAAACAACAATTCATTAATTCAGTTCAATAATTCAACTTCATATTACATGTTCATTCAATTTTAAATGATGAAATGTACTTGAAATTTTAATGATCATACAATTACCATTTGAACATAATTTTCTGAGCCTTCTATTTTTTTTTTCATTCGATTGTGCAAACACAGGTGGTATATCCATGCTATCCTTTTAATACTTGAAACCAACTTCAGTTTGAACTATATTACCTTTGGCTCTTTAACTGTTATCGTTTGTAAGATAAATTGTTCTGTTTCTAATTGAGAATGATCAAGGACTTTGTAACGGTTGGGTTCAAAGGTGGGCCCGCGACAAACATGGGCCTGGCTAGAGCGGGCGGGCGGCATGAGAAACTCTGATTCAATAGCTTTGTCTACCTTGTCTGGTGAGTGGGCGAGATGTATAATAAGAGGTGACAAAATGTTTGCATCTTGTCTCGCTGTACTAAAGGTGGATAATGAGCCAACCAAACATTTCTTCACAAAAAGATTCACAATTAGGTTTCTCACGCCTTGGACTGTAAGGCTGTACATACCGTATGAATGAACTTGTTAATGAAATGCAATGATACAGTCACACTGGCGAATCTGACTCAAAACCGATATAAGGATTACGCTGTCTTCACTTGCGTACCATCAGTCGGTTTGGATTCGGTTTAGTTGATGTGACTGTACTAGCATCGTCAGCACCAACATAGAACATAAATATTGCTGCTATTCATAGGAACTTCTTTTATATATTAGCTGATTGGGTAGGATGTAGTTGTAGGGGCTATTTTTTCTTTTACATTGGGAAAATTGCGTTTTGGGGCCATTTCTTTAATTTTAAGGGTTACCTTTTTTGCTCTATATACGATTACTGGTATAATGTACTCTATTCTGCTTGAATCTCAGGGAAACTCTTGAAGATGGTTGCCCGAACCATGCAATTTCGCAAATTTTAGGGGCGGTTTTGGCTGCCATGAGGGTGAAATCGCCCGTCGCCCCCAAACCATGCAATTTTGCACATTTTAAGGGCGATTTTGGCTGTCGTCGTGCGGGTGAAATCACCAGTCTCATGTATATCATGTGCTGAACGGTAGGTACATGTACATCAATGTTGCGCCAGAATGCAGCCCAGAGAAACGGTTTATAGCCTTCTCCAAATAGACCCGGCATGATGGATGGTTTTCATAGCGTCCAGGCAATTATTTGTTGTGTGATATTTGATCAGAAAGAGAAGGATGTTTGCACTAGTTCATGACTCGCAATGTACATGTAACTTGATTGATCGTGGGCCCCAGAGTTTGTTTAACAAGCGCGGCTCTAACCCCTCATATTCAAATTTGAATCAAAACAGGCGCGAAATTGGTGTATCAACACAACTTCTTCATGCATAAACTGTTGTATTATTAACCCATTATACCCTTCTGAACCAAATGAATGATTATACTAATAGTTTGATTTTATACAAAAAAGCAAATACAGTGGAAAATCTAATAAAGAAGAAATATACAGGACCGTGCTAGTACAGTATGTATATTTCTGATACATCTATTAATTGTAAATGGCAGAATTTCTGATTTAAACTGTAATGTTTTTAAATGAGATGATTACAAATGTACATAGAGAATATTCTTTGGGTTCTTGCTATCCAGATATATACATCCATAGGGCCTTAAAGAGAAATGTCAGTAGTTGCAGTAAACACTGATTTCATGAGAAAGTCTGTAAAACCAGGCTTAATTGTCAGTATATCATCGAGGACCTAGATCTGGTACAGTTACATAAACTGAACTTTGTGAAATCTTGAAATCTACGCTGAAAAATGTTCACACTGAAGATCGCCAACACAGATAGGCACACGTGGGACAGTGTATTATTATTGCTGGAATAAAGACCCGACGGAAGTGACAGAATCCGCGCTTATTTTGCTTATTTCTCAGCAATTACACAATTTCTTCCAGAATCCTTTGGCACATATTTTTTATTCATACAAACAGACACTTTGGTTATCATTATATTAAATTCTGTAAAAAGTCATTTTGAGATCGTCCCCACAACTGGAATTTATCTTAAAAAATTATTATTATTACAGGTGCCAGAGCTCACAATACGGCTCCAGAATATGCTATCCACACATCAGGGTGTGTTTAAAGAAGCACATCGATATTAAGCACGATTGATAATGATAACCATGATGTTCACCAAGATTTTTCTATAAAATTTTTAATAGTCTCTTGATCTTATCCCAGGTGGTATGATCCTAGTTCATTCCAACCAGTTTATCTGTATAAACCATTTGGTCTAATTGCTGTTTAGCCCTTTTACCATTTTGTCTAATTTCTGGTTAAAGGTTATACCCATTTTGCCCTCATGACAGCCCAAGTAGCTCCCAAAATTCCCCCCAAAATGCATGCTTTGTGGCCGCTGGGGGACTATTCTTTTTAGAATTGCCCCAAGATCTGTCACAAAACATATTAAAGATTATTAAAATTCAATATATTCGAACTATAGCAGAAAAATGATATTTGCTTTTATTGCATAACTGCTTGCTACCCGTAAAAAGTAGCCCTTAAAATGAAAGAAATAGCCTTTAAAAATTCTGCAATCTCCCCAATGTGGAAAAAAACAATAGATAGCCCTAAAAAAATAAAAATTATTCCTTCCCTGGTATACATCTATCTTTCCCATTCATTGGATCCCATTCCTCATTTTGACATGAGGAGCTGTGATCCCCGCATTCATACGAAATGCCAGACATATTTAGCGAATTCCAGACAAGCCTCATAATAAATAAATTAGCATATCTCTCCAATGATACAACCGACTGTTATGATTAAATTGGTTTAGTTTAATTTTGAGTCCTTCTGAATTAGTTACAGGTACAGTGCACAAGGGCTTCCATCTGAGTGCAATGAAAAGTGCATCCCCCTTGATGCGAGCATTTCACTTCCAGTCAGTGGCTAGTCTCATTGTAGAGACTCTAGTTTTGAATTTAGAAAAAGGTGCGTTTGTATACGCGATCAGCTCAGATTTTACGACCTTCAGCTGCAGCATCGCGAATGCGACATTGAGCACGATTGAGTTTTGATATGTCTTTAAAATTGCTCTTGCAGCGGAAGCCTCCACAGGCAGATTCCAGAATTGACCTTTCCTGTGATGGGTCAAACTGCGCACTAAAGCTGCGCTAACAAAAGCGGGAAATTTAAACACAATCGAAAATATATTTTCCACACTGAACAGTGCACCGCTGATCGTGTTTGTGTTCTGCGTTTTGTAATTGAGTTTTCAATAAAGTTGAATGTTGCTGTTTAAATTTGAAAATCAACATTGAACACACCCTTAGTTTACACAATGAGTGCAGTGACATGGCATTTTCATGAAACATCTTTTCAGTGATTTTAAACTTACAAGTTTGCTTTGAGCCAATCGGATGCTAGGATTTCAGTAGCTTATAAAAATATTCACTGATTATTTGTTCCATAAGATGCTCCACAGGTCCTCCGACAAGTGGTCCTGCCTTTGTTTAAAAAAAAACAACCCATAATAGGCTTTAGGGTTAGGTTTCAGCTTGAAGTCTGGTTTTAAACTTCAAAACATATAGGTGTTCATCTGCATACAGTCAAACCTGGCTATGGGCATTTTCATGGTAACTGACGTTACACGGCACAATTTTACACACCTGTCATTGTGTGTATGATTATCTCTAAAACAAAAAATGATGGCAGTTTGCTTAAAAGCAACCTCCCATCATTTGTTGTTTTAGAGATAATCATACACACAATGAAAGGTGTGTAAAATTGTGCCATGTAACGTCGGTTACCATGAAAATGCCCCTATACTGGAAACCTGTGTTTGGTGGCCGCCAAAATTGTCTCCCATTTGAAAGGAATTATGTGGCAAAGAACATTCCATAAAAAGGAGTCATAAAAGACACCCGACTACAGTGGCCACATTTTCTCTTTCCATTTTAGTGGCCTTTATACACAGGTTTGACTGTTATTTTACCATAACAATGTCATGGATGCGTGCATCCTAGAAGGGTTACTGTTCGAAAACTAGTAGCATACTACCTCAGGCGTGTAGCTGATGTTACCCAGGTGGAATCGCTAAGGTCACCATCTATTTTGAGCGCAGTGGAAAGCCAGTCACTCCAGCCTAGCCTCTTCCAAAGACCTTGTGATTTTCTAGGTTAGTTTTCTATGCCATGCAGGGACTGAGACGAGATTAGCTGGCAATAGTATCTGTCCACACTTTCTCTTTCACCTGGGTTTGGGCGATTAGTCTCTTTATATACCACTCAGTTTCTGATATGAATGTTGTAGCAGTCACGGGGCCTTGTCTGAAAGGGACCAGTACTCAAACCAGGCTCAGTCTCTGAGCTTTCACACAAGTATATAACAGACACAGTCATTCATCAAGGGGGTGTTGCAAGAAAATAATTGCGATCAATTGCAAATATTCTGTTGCAATTTTATGATTAATAGATCGATGTTAGCTGTAGCAAATCAGATTAAACTTCTAGTTTTAAGGAGCAGATTAGCAATCAATCACTAATTTGCAATTAACTACAAGACATATGAATGATTTAGGGACCAAAAATAGACTTGCAATTGATCGCAAGTTTCTTGCAACACCCCACAAGGTTTTGTTAATTTTCAGAAAAAATAGTCAGCTGCCTCTTGAATCGTAGAAGATACATCCACCTGGATACACTTTAAAGTATTTGAAAGGGCATCATAATGAAACTTGATTTGGGAGAAGCGTCTTGTCAGTGTGGGTGATAGTGCTCTTTCCAAAAAAAAAAATCATATTTCAGTAGCTTATATATATATATATATATATATATAATACATATAACATCCATCAGTGAAAAAAAAAAATCTGACGTTTTCCTTCATGAAATTTCATGTTTCTGAGGGCCAGGCAACCGTTTATACTTTATCGATGCACACGTGCCAGTCTAATCACATTGACGTTTACATGCTACAACCTGGTGGGTGTTTCATAAAGCTGTTCGTAAGTTAAGAGCGACCTTAAGAACGACTGGTGATCCTTTCTTGTGGTAAATGGTATATTGAATAGGCGATGGTTTAGCGCGTAAGAAGGGTTCACCAGTCGTTCTTGAAGTCGCTCTTAACTTACGAACAGCTTTATGAAACGGCCCCCGGGTACCCATTTAATCCCTGGGTGTAGATTGACAAACATAGAAAAGTGCCTTGCCAAAGGACATTATAGTGCCGGATGGGATTTAAACCCTCTACCCTTGGTTCAGTCAAGTGAACCACGACACATCCACTAGTAGTCCTTATTCATTTTGTACTTGATCATGAAAAACATCAAGACACCTTTTTTACACTTATTCCAGTCTTGCATAAAGTCATGTGTAAATGTAGGAAATATTTGATTATTTGACCTATATGACCATCAATGGTGAGGGTGGGTAACAATTTCAAACAGTAAAAAAAGTGTATGCAATCTTGAAACCCAATCTGGTTATGGAATATCTGAGATAATAATGCTGGTATACACAAAGCCATCTAATCATGATTAATGGGTTCCTGATGTGATACTAATTGATCTTTTGATGAAGGTTAATCACACACTTTATGGTGGTATATTGTGATAATAAAAACTTAATAGTGCTACCATATGCACGTGTGCCACATATGGAATGTATCAAGACTGGATATGACTTTCCAGTCTCCTATTCTATATCAGTCATCATATATACAGATTTTAAGGGCCCGCCACCTTTCTTTGGGACACTGCTCTACATTAAGTCATGAGTGAGAAAAAGAAGGACATTAAAGAGCCAATGGGTAGGGCATTGAGGCCAAACAGAAGGACATACACAGCTATGGCCATGGATTATTTCAATCCTTGTATATATTTTTCAAAAAAGTTTGATTGAGTCTTCCAACAAAAAAAGACAAAAAAGAGAGAAGAATTTATTATTTTAATTCCTGTATATATTTTATAAAAAGTTTGATTGAGTCTTCCAACAAAAAAAAAGGACACAAAAAAAAGAATGGATTATTTTAATCTCTGTTTATATTTTTGAAAAAGTTTGGTTGAGTTTTCCAACAAAAAAAAGACACAAAAAAAGAGAAGAAAATAACCCCCAAACCCCCTCACTAATATACATGCATGGATCAAGAAAGTCTGTGATAATGATCAGCCCCTCAGCCTTGCCCGATTTATCATCCAAATCTTCATCCATCTCTTGTTGTGAATTGTTGTGTCATCATAGCAATGGTTGCTAGGAGTCTCTTTCAGCATCAATACCATTGTGAGATGTTTGGGATCTAGATGGCAGGAAGGTTTAGGATTCCATGCAGTGGAGTAGGCCTATACTGTAGGATGACTTGAGTGTGAATTACGCATAGGCATACATGAAGAAAGAGAAGGGTATGATTTACAAGTACTTGTAATAGTAAGTACTATAAACAATGAATTTCTTATGTAGCCAAAACAAAGTAATTGGGTGAAGGGGTGAGTTAACATAAAAAATAATTTTAAATTATTTTAATGGAATGACCCGAAACTTTAAGCCGGAGTGGACTTCAAAGTTCAGAGTATGTGCAGGGGCGAATCCAGGATTTCCTAAAGGGGGGGGGGGGTACATTTTGCCAAGGAAAATTAGACAAGCAAAAAAAAAAGAAAAACGTATTCCCAATAATATTTGGGGTGACTCTCAAAAGGGGCCCACATTTGTGTATGAATGACATGTTTACATTAAAAATGTTAACTATGACTTTATGAGGGGGGGGGGGGGCACGGGCCGGAAATGTCCCCCCCCCCCCCCCGGATCTGTCACTTGACAGGAGCAGTGACCTGCAACATTATACAGGTTGGTGTTTCATAAAGCTGTTTGTAAATTATGAGCAACTTCATGAATGACTGGTGATCATTTCTTGTGGTGAATTATGTGAATTAGCTCCTAAGAAAGGGTCACCAGTCACTTTTCTGGTTTTTTATATTGATTTCATAATTTCATGTCAATTTTATTGTCAATATTGTGATTCTTGATTTATAATAAAAACATAAATATATAAAGTTATGTTCAGAAAAAGTTAAACAGGAATTAATAGATTGATCAATATAGGTATATGAATTAAAAATATAAAAATGAAAATATATTTCATAGTTCCAATTAAACAACAGTAGCCCCGAATGCATTAATGAGATTATTCTGAAATCATTCATAACCAAATGTAAATCTAGACTATCTATTGATCATGATTTCTTGAAGATTAATTGCATCAAGTCTTGAGTCTTCTCTTGTGAATCTCCAGATTTTGACATTTTGAATTATTTGGCTGATGAAAGGAAAGAGTATATCATTTGTTCGTATGTATTCATTTTTATATAAAAAGAATAAAATGTACATGTTCATTGTTCAAATGTTAAAAATCATATGAAATATGTAGGATGGCCTATTTTAGCGGTATTTGCAAAATACCACTTTTCTTTCATGGGGTCCTTTATAACGTAGATACATGCATATAAAACAAAAGTATATGGGAAGGGTTACTAGTAATATATCAACAAGATTTAATTTTAAAAATGTTGTCCAAAGTTGGAAGAAATATTTTTTCAGGTGTTGAAAAAGGTGTTTCTTCAAAGACATTGCCATAAAATCCAGTGCATTTTGCTTTTATTTTTATTTCTGGAGTTAAATTGCCACCATGAATTGTCTCTTGGGAGATATTTAATGATATGATTAATATTTGCATGCTTGGATTTTCACAAATATTTAATTATAAGCTCTATAGGATTGGACCTTCAAGTTTATTTTTGCTAAGGCCCCCATTCCACAGAACGGAGACCATTGAGAGACCACTGAAAGATCACTGAAATTTGTCATCTCTGTGGAATGGCTCAGAAAGATCCCTCAAAGAACTCTGAAAGACTGATGGATATTTCTTGTCTTACTGGTCTTAGACTAGTCCTATAGAGATCTTTCAATGGTCTTTCAGAGATCTTTCATGCGACAAGTGATCTTTCAGAAATCTTTCCATGGTCTTTGCCTAGTCTTTCAATGATCTTTGAATGATCTTTGAATGATCTCTCATGAGTCTTGCAGTGATCTCCGCAAAAATCTTGAGAGACTGCCGAAAGATCATTGAAAGACTATTAGGACCTTTGAAAGTTCATCGAAAGACCACTGAAAGACTGCTGAAAGACCACTGAAAGACCATTTTCCTGTAAGACTGTTGTAAGACTGTTTTGAACCGTTTCAAAAAGTTTTGGAGCCCATGAAGACCACGAAGACCACTGAAAGATTGGTCAGGACCCGTGTAAGACCTCAAAGACCATTGTAGGTTCATTGAGAGACCTCTGAAAGATCAACCAAAAATTCATGGTCTTTGAAAGTTTTTCAGCGGTCCTGCTCTCTGTGGAATGGCCCCATAAAGTAGTGTATACTACTAAGGCCCCCATTCCACAGAACGGAGACCATTGAAAGACCACTGAAAGACTTAAAATTGGTGAGGTCTTTCATGCGACAAGTGATCTTTCAGAATTCTTTCCATGGACTTTGCCTGGTCTTTCAATGATCTTTGAATGATCTTTCAATGATCTCTCATGAGTCTTGCAGTGATCTCCGCAAAAATCTTGAGAGACTGCCGAAAGATCATTGAAAGACTATAAAGACCTTTGTAAGTTCATCGAAAGGCCGCTGAAAGACTGCTGAAAGACCATTTTCCTGTAAGACCATTGTAAGACTGTTTTGAACCGTTTCAAAAAGTATTGGAGCCCCTGAAGACTACGAAGACCACTGAAAGATTGGTCAGGACCCGTGTAAGACCTCAAAGACCATTGTAGGTTCATTGAGAGACCTCTGAAAGATCAACCAAAATTCATGGTCTTTGAAAGGTCTTTCAGCGGTCTTGCTCTCTGTGGAATGGCCCCTTAATATTCTGAATGAATATTCCTTTAGGACTTTGTTTAGTTCAATTACGGGTCTTTCAGACGGGCTGCAATATTTTATTTAATTTGGGTCATTCGGGGTCAACGACATTTGACGGGAGTTCCGAGAACGAACATCGTACATCGTAATTGTGCGCTTATAAGTTATTGTGCGCGACGCGAAATGTGCACGAACCCGCGACGTTCTCACATAATGTAAACAAACCCCGATGTACATGTAGGTCATCCATAAACGGTCAGTCAATTAACTTCCATTTCTACGTCATAAAAGAATAAAACGAATGTATTCGATTGGTTTCTGGATCTGGGGTGAAGGAATTATTGAGGAATAGATCGGGTGGATGCACCTTTGGGAAATCACAAGATTGGTGAGAAACATGAATCAGACAAAAATATTGGCGTATCGTAAACTAAGGCAATTTATGGAAAGAAAAATCACCGAAGACTTCATCTGGGTGAGAAAGAACGACGCACCTTATCACAGCAAAATAATAATATAGGTCTACATATTTCATTTTTTCTCGAGAGTCCTACTTGCTTGTCATGATAGGATAGTCGTGGGAGGTTTGAAATTTATTTTTATTTGATCTAGATTCACAAGAATTAATATGGTTTTGTGAAAATGGTAGGGTATTTATATTTTTCAACGGTGGGAGGAGTTTGCTCGCCACGAAATGTGTGCGATTGCCTGGCCCCTGGCAAGACAGGTGCGGTCAGAATAGTTTGTTGACATTACTCTCATGGCCTGGCTCGCGCGCTACACATCATATGGCGCGCCTTTAATTCGTCGTGTGTATGTGTAGTACGTGCATGTGTGAATTGCATGCTGTATGCATGTTGCGAGTAGTTCCATAGCTTAGCTCACGTTAGAAGTCACAGCTTCTGAGACATGAATTTGCCCAATTTGTGGATTATACCGGATATATCTCTGAAAAGCAGTTCATCACCGCAGGAATTCATATTTTGATTATCAGTCAGGTCTTTTAGAACTGAACGTGAGTAATAATTTGGCGAATTTCGAGTCGTGCATCTCGTGATCTCGCTATCATTTTTTTGTGATCGCAAAGAAGTCAATGCCCAATGGGAAATCCATGCGTGTGGTAGTCATCGCACAGTCTAGTGCCTCCTCCTTTCAATACATTCGGATCGGCTTAAAAAGACAATTGATGGTCTCAATTCATGAATAATAAAGAATTATAGCGGTAATTTTGAACAGCATGTTGATGTGTAGCAGTTGACCGCTACTAGTAGCGGCGAGTGTTGTTCCCGGGGTTTTGTTTTTTACTCGTACCGGTAGTCGGTACCACGGCACGCCATTATTAGTGTAGCAGAAGTCAGAATGCAGCGACCGGCATGAGTGGTGTGCCAGTGCAGTGCCCATCGCCCAATCCAAGATCTGCCGTTGCGTTGCCAAACATTTGTTTACCATGTCCATGCCCCCTCCTACTGACATCCAGTTGATTGATGCAGTTTCTGATCACTTTCCTGGTGATAATTTTATTTGTCTGCCAAGGACTTCACAAATCATGAATGGGCCCCCCCCCATGTCTGCGCACCGAAAATTTATTTTAAATTGCACTTAATAAATAAAGGTCTAGATTTAACTTTTTAATCAAGTAAAGTTTTCACTTTCGGTCAATATTGTCACATATTTTCAACTGCACTGTAAGTGTGCACCTGTTCATTTCACACATGATTCCAGGATTTTAAAGAGAAAGTCTGCATTTTGAGGCCTTTACATGTATATGAAATTCCTTAAATTCATTATTTTCACCATTTGTTCATTTCTTTTTATAATGAATATCTGTCTCTGCATTCCAGATATGAAGTTTGTCGCTGTTGCATGTCTTTTTTGTTTAAATGTTCTGGGAATCTAACTGGAAAGATCTTGCAGATTTTACTTTTTGCCACAATATTCTTCCTGAATTCACCTGTTTGCTTCTAAAATGACTTGACAAAAAAACAGTAGGCCTAATCATTTTCACCTCTCCAAGAGTAGGAATTTTCCTGTTAAAGATAAATACCAGTTGTAGTAACAATCTCAAAATGAGTTCGAACAGAATACAATAAAATGACCACCCACGTGTTTGTATGTACAGGTATACATGTAAATAAAAAATATTTGCTGAATGGCTCTGGAAAAAAAAGTGTAATTGCTGAGAAATTAGCAAAAAAGCATGTTATTTTTATTCCATGATATTTTGGGTATTTTTCCAAACAATACTTATACACTTTCCCACATATTATTTTGTGTGTTAGTGGTCATCAGAATTATCGTTTTTTTAGCTAAGAAGATTTCATGATTTCACAAAGATAAGTTAAGACTCTATTTCAATATATACCGGAACTTGATCTATGATAATATGCTAGCATTTATGTTAAAGACTTTCTCATGAAATAATTGTCTTTCTTTTACCTTTAACTATAGATACATTGTATATATTATGTAGGTCAGGAACTCAGGATGTCCATAGGAAATAGGATACACCTCTTTAGACGCGGACAATTTCCTCTTATCTGACATTCCATTGTTCAATTACAAATGACCTTTATCTTTTATTTTTCTTTGTATATAGATCTACATCCTTAGATTACATTCAGAAGTTGTCCTGAATGTAATATGTATCATTTGTAAATTGTGCCTTTGCTTTTCTGCACATGTACATGTATGTTTCATGCCAAAGGCCATGTAAATACTTATAATAATACATGTACATGTATGCAACATTTATACAGTACTTTATTTTTAATGCAATCTTTATATTTCTTGTGGAAGACATGAGCTGTATAAAATTCTCTATTATATACATTATTCTCTCATAAAAAAAACCCCTGCCCCCCCAAAAAAAACCTGCCCCCCAAAAAAAACCCAGAGGAAGAATGCTTTGCTGCATAGAGTATTACAATTATTAATGAGCTGTATGTATACATGTATTGTACACCATGTGTTAAAGAGATCCTTTGAAACTATTTTGGTGATTGAGGTGAACACAGTCTGCGTCCTGTTTCGGGTCAAGTTCAGGTTTGAAAGTACAAAACTCTAATACAATAGAAGTATCTTGAACCCTACCTACCATGTCTCAGTGGGACTCCTCTCTTGACGCTTGCCAGTGGACGGTTCACATTCTTAGCTTGGTATAAAGTTTCAATGGCCCGTATTCTGAAGTCAGGTTTAACTTAGACCATGGTCTAACTCTGTGCTAAAATTATGGGAAGCAAAAGTTACCAAAATTTAGGGTTATGTTTCTTTGTATGTTTCTTATGCTTACTGTGCTCTTTCCTGATTCATCGATGGTGAAGGCAATGATCTATTTATAATTCCTACACAATTATGAATGATTTGAGAGCCAAATGAGCTGAAACATATCTCTACTGTTAGTGATTTATGTAACAATTGGTTATCCATACTTAAACCACAACTTTAAACCTGAGTTTAAGTTAAACCCGACTTAAGAATACAGGCCAATATGTTGGAGTAAGTCACTGCTTTACATGTACAGTACCCAGTCACACTTGCAAACCAATATATATTACAGCCCTTCATGTATGTATGGTAAATGGAGAAATGAAACAAACAGTATGAAATAAAACCCCCTTTCAGATAAAAAAAAAGATGGTTTGCTTTTTGATATTTGGATTGTTTTCATTGTGCCTGTGTGTCTGATTATTATGAAATCTGCATGTAATTTCAGACGATATTATAGATGAAGAGGTTTTTACAGGGATTTGTCCAGAGCCACCAGGATTTGAGGCAAGAAGAATGCACATTCGCGAGTGTTTAGTTTTTGTTGTTGCTTGCTCATAACTAGATGAAAATTAATCACTGTTAGTTTTTAGGCATGATATTTTGATGCTAGATCGACTTCCCATAATTCATATGTTTGTGATTGGGAAGGTGTGAAACTACAAAACACGACAGATATTTTTGAAATCTCTTTTAATGAATCAAGGAGGTGGGCCAGTGTGGACCTCTGCAGGGCATTCAGCATGCTTCGCAGTATTTCTCCATTTATCGAGGACGTCCAAAGACTCCAATTTAAGTAGCTCAGACACAATAGGATTTGAATAGCATAGGAATGCATGTGAAAACAACATTGAATGGGATTTTTGCACTGTGCACACGGATGTTGCAATGTTGCATGCTTGCAGCCTTACGATATTCAATGAGACTATGAACCTCAAAATGATGGTGGACATGTTCATTGCCCCCTTCCAGATTCTTTTTTTTATTTTTTATTAAGTATGTAATGTATATGTTTTGATGAATTTCAACAAATATATATTCATGCACACCAGGTGGGCCAGAGTGGTAAATATTGGTGGTAACTGGTAAATACTGCCTGGATAATATTTTTTTAGGAAAATGGGAAATACTAAGTGGAATTGAAGGGACATTACTACAAAATCTAGGGAATCTACTTCTTGAATATTTTTTGGTATTGTCCAGGTGTTTCTCAAGCATATTGTAGCATTTCCCTTTTAATACCTCCCTGTACAATGTACATCTTATCGTACTTCCCATCATTTACAGGTTTTTCCCCAGTATTTCCCATGTGGTGGGAAATTTTCCTGGAAATTGCCAACCCAGCCAATTACCCTGGGTAACCAGGGTAATAATAACAGTCCATACATTTTGCCTGTAGTCCTACAGTACATGTACATTTAGATACATGTATAGAGGCTTTGCTCAACAATTAGGTATGATTTGTCTACATTGCCCTATCTTCAAGTTCAGCGGTATACACGTATTATTGAATGAGGGCTGTAGTGTGGAGGGTTTATAGCATGTGATGTTTAATTGACCTATGCACTAGAGCTGCAATGGAATGTAAGCAGTCCATGCAATGAACACTGAATGATGCAAGGAGCTTTCTCCTTTAATATGGGATACCATAATCACAGATAAAATGTTGTCCATACATTGTATATTGAAAGAAGAAATTCTGTTTTCCAGAACAGATTTTGATTGGCATGTTGCTGTACTGTCCCAGCTACATGTACCAGCCAGCATTCTTTGACTCACATGGTAAATCATTCTAAAAGCACTGCAAAATAGTTTCAGAAAACTGTACCTGTCAACATTACATGTACAGTACTTGTAATTCTGGTATTGATAGGAATGTGTCAGAGATTGATGGTTGGTAGCTTGCATTGTATCCTGTTGGCCTATGTATGTGTATACATGTATGTTTCATTTCATTCTCTGAATAAATCGGTTTACTTTGTAGTAATTGTACTGTTGTTTACGTACACATACTGTCATTGAGATGTACATGTATATGCATCAAAAGTTGTAAACAGCAAAAGATGTACATGTTGCTTTTAAGTTTAAAGAATCCTAACTGGTTTCAATCTCCCTCATGGCAGTAATGTTATCAGGGTAATAGCGTATCACACATCCTTCTAATAATACAATCATCCAGCCTTCTGGCGAGATGAGGTCCAATCTCATTAATACCTCACACACATGGCATGACTGCCTACGTGTGTTCACACTGCCATACAGATGGCTTTATGCCTGTATGCTTTGTGACAGACAGGACACTCCAAATGTGCCAATGTGAACATGCATTTTAAAGCTGTGAATTATGATCAAATATTGATTCCATGTTTTTCTTGTTTTTCTCTTTGTTTTTTCTGTTAATTTTTTTTATCTCGTACATGTACGACACGGTTGTAAAGGCCCCAAAGGATATTAAATTGAGTCAAGTAACTCTTGCTTCTTGTTCCTCTTCTGGTGCTACGCGAGGATCACCATTAATCAAGAAAATATTCTTTTATTTTCAAGTCAAAAAGATGTAAAACAGTAAAAATGTCTTGTCTTCCTATTTGGGTATACTCCCCAACATCCCACAGAGGGAGCCAACCGAGCAGGAACTGCGCTGATGTTGATGGCGCGGAGAGAGAAGATGCTTTTTAGTATTTGCTTTGTATGAATTTTAACGTTGTACAGCATGGAATCGCCCATAAGAGTTCCATCTCCCACTGGTGTTGAATGTACATGTAGGATATGAAGTCTAAAGGTAATATCGTCCCACAGAGAGCATCGTGAAAGCCAATTGATATTGAAGCATTATGTCTCAACTCTCATATATTCAATAAAGGTTTTTTGCATGTGTGCAGGTATCTCTCTGTATTTCAATTGTTTCACGAAGCCCTCGTTAGAGTGAGAGGGATTTCCATTTCACACAGTGGGAAGCATCCAAAGACAAATGCAGTTGATATGTCTAATTTTAGGGAAAGACAAAATCTGAAAAAAAAACAAAGAAAGCCCAAACAAGCCTTCATATTTACACGTACATGTATGTGCTCTTCTTTGCATGCTGTTTGAATAGAGTGCACGTCTGAATAGAAGGTATCGGGGGGGGGGGGGGTGGGGGAGATCTACATGTAGTGCACTCATGTGGGCCAGACTAGGTCTACATTGTGGTGGCACAATATTTTCTCCTGCGACAATTGCTCCAGGCTTAATTTCGTCCAGGGTTAGGGTAGGGTATAGTGTTGAACCCAGGTTGAGAAGTCGGTCATTTGATTACATGTAGTGTATGGAATTTACATGTAGAGTGGAACAATTGTTGCTTGAGCAAATGTCTTGGAACCTATTGTACTCTGTTTGTTAAAATAATAAATAGGCCTACTTTGTGCACTTTTACTTGACCTGCTTTCGATAAAATAAAAGATGCACAGCTTTAAGTCCAGAAACCCTCAAATTTGTGTGACTTGTCTGGCAGTGCGAATAGGGTGTTAAGAGGTGTATCAGGTGTCTTTGGGAATTAGCAAATAGTTGACCTGATTTTGAGGTTGGCGAGGTGTCAGACATGTGACAAAGGGGCTGCTGCTATTTCACTTTCATTGGTAGGCCTACATGTACATGTAGTGGGTATTGGAAGTGAGTCAGTGAATTGGAAACGAAGGAGGGAGAGGGGGAGACACCAAAAAGATTATTGGAAAAAAAAGTATACAAAGCATACATTAACAAAGTAAATAATCAATAATTTCCATGATGTTTTTATATATTTTTTCAATCTTTCTCTTATTCATTAAACCAAGCTACATGTAGATCTACAAGTATGTATTAATGTTCAAGTGATATCATAGACCATGGATATTTCAAAACACAGTCTACAGTGTATTAAAAAAATAAATGCAGACAATATTCACTGTACACAGGCTTGCATGCTGACAATGCCCAATACAGTTTATCCAGGGCATCATTTTCATACAGATAGGCTTTGTTTAGCTGCTCTCATCGTTTCACACACAAACCACACAAGGACATGTGATGCATAATACCGCAATAGCCTTGCCACAACCTTCTCTACTGCATCAGACCTTTTCCATACCCAATCTGGGAGCTAAAGAGATACCTATCAATTAGCAACTTACTGCTCTGATTTCCCTTGAAAGCGACTCAAGTGTGGGAACGCAGAGAGTGGTGAAAGCGAGCCCAGTCAATGAAATACTATGACTCATACAACACATGGATGCATGCTGCTGTAGTCTCCTGCACAGCCCAGGGCTACGTGATTACTCACGTCCATATTCATTATGGATTATCAGTAAAAAGAAATGCATACTACATACATGTACGTATTGGGCTGAGGTCTAGCTTTTCATTGCAAAATGCCAGCTACATGTGTGCATTAGACGCTCTTGCTCTCATGTTCAACATAAACAAGTATACAAAAAGTCATTAGAATTACTAACAAAAGAAAAAAAAAACATTTCTGTAAGTTTGATATTTGGTGTTTTAAGTACAGAATGCAGCTAATATAATGATTCATGCACAAGTACTGTATCACTGCAGATAAATTATGATCACATATTTTCCTTTCAATAGGGCAATTCACGAAATATTTTCACAGTTAATAAAATATGGTGTTTCATGTACATGTATGGTGTTGAAAAGAATGCTCTATCAACATATTTCAAACAAAGAATTGTTTTATAGGGAAAGTGAAGTGTTTTTTAATGTTTTGTTAAACAGCAAGCATGTGTGGAAATGCTCGCTTGAGATGACGGCAGCCTAAAACAAGTGTCCCAATGAAATATTTTTCTCATGTATTGCACCATTTTTTACAAATCTAATCTGTTCCAGCACCAAGTGACTTTTTTTGTTTGAAGGTAATTATGAATACATGTATGTCATTAATTCAGGCTGTTGAAAGTAAAAAAAAATCAGAATGTCTCTGATAATTGATGAAAGGTCTGAGTTATGTAGACTATGTGTTTTTATGAAAAGAGTGTGTTGTTGCCATGGCATTGATTTTGTATTGTTTTCCCAAGGTTTCTCTCCTATTTCATGCTCAGCAGGCCTCTGTGTAAAAATGGGGAAAAAATAAAACCACACAAAAGTGATCTACATGTACATGTATCTCGACATTGAGGTTTCCTTGCTATTTGTTCTTGAGCATTTTAGTAGAACATGCATGCTCAACATTGTGTACAACATAGGCATTGTATGAAGCATTGCGGTTGGGGACATGTGTGTAGAGGTTTTGTGTAGAGGTAATCGTGCAAATCGTGCAGACAAATTTTTTTAAAGCACAGTTCTATGGACTTGTTGCAGCTGTATTGTTTTTTCCCCCCTTGAACTGTGTGGTATTATGTCTGCACCCCTGCTGTCTGTTACAATTGTGAAACAGATGTCCCAATTTTGACATTGTAGCAGAAAAAAATAGCTTTGCATTCGAAAGGCGTCTTGGTAAAGAGCTCTGAAGTGGAAGTTTGAAATCTACAGTGTACATGTTCATGTACTAGTTACAGAGAGTGTTTATAGAGGAAGTCTTTAAAATCAAAATAAGTTGTCATCAACAGTATTTTTATGAAACAAATATAATGAACTATCAGGCCTGCAGATGTGATAAAATTTAACCAACATGAATAAGCACCTATGGGGAGGTATATGGTCAGACTGTGAGATCAAATGATATAAGAAATCAGTCCCTTCCAAGTCACACATGATTGGCGTGAATCAGTTGGTTATTGAGAATCATTATATTGACTTTAATATTGATCAAATGAGCAATGAATAATGACTGACTGAGTGAATGATTAATTTGTTTAAATCAATCAGTCATTTGCACGATCAGTTGATCAATCAATCAATCATGGTTTCAAATTGATAGTCATAATATTGACATGGATTATGGGGCAAAATCAATGGGGGGAGGGGTGTTGGCAATCATGGGGGTATCATTGGGCAATCAGTGCAAACAATTGTAGAAATTAGACCCACAATCATTCACTATCTCTATATTTTGGGGTCATAGTCTTATCTGTACTGTTGCTTTCTTATCTGCTATTGTAAAAATCAGACTGTCAGATCACACATATGTATTACTTACTAATACTTTACTTGGATTTACTTGGATGTAGAGACATAAAGCTGGAAGCTTTATATTTGTCCCTCGTCACGTTGGGTTGTATTGTTGACCACTTTACTTTTACATATACATGTATGTGACTGAATTGGTCATAGCCATTTAAAAATCACTCAATCAATTAATCTACATGTAGAAATTACACAATATGTTGATCAATCAATCAAGTTTGGCTTCATATACTCTGTCTGTATTGATGCTTTATCATCTGGTATCATCAACGTGATGTCCGTATGAAAGAGACGCTATGAGTCACCCCACAAACATTTGTTTTGGGTATACAAGGGTGGGTAACCTCTTCAAATTATGTACTTTACCAAATCAAAGATTTATCACCATAGCTGTGACTGAGCAGCATTCCCTCTGTGGCTCTGTCCAACCAAGTGTGCTTTGATTATGTCGGGGCTCCACACTAACCCATTTTTCCTTCTGGTCTAAACCTGTTTAAGATGGTTCGGACTGAAAATATTCATATCTACATGTAAATAAATAGAGTGAAATTCACAGAGCAAAATGCTGAAAATGACGAAGTTATTGAATTTGAAAGTTTATCAATATTTTGTGAAAACAGTTATATGCACATCGTCATGAATATTCATTAGGTGGGCTGATGATGCCACATCCCCACTTTCCTTTTTCCTTATGTTATTTATACATGAAATCATAAATGTTTCATTATGTATCATGTAAATGATGTGTCTCCATTATGATGAAATAAGTTGCAGCCATAAATAATGCACTTAATCAGTTGTCAATCCAATTGTTTTAGTTCTTCATCTTGGTAGAAAATTTTTGAATAAACCTAATTTCATAGAATAAAATACAAAAGAACAAGTGGGGATATGACATCATCAGCCCACCTAATGAATATTCATAAAGACATGCCTAGAACTTTCACTGGAATAATGCAAATCTTTAAAATTCAATAACTTTGTTATTTGTTATCCAATTTTGATCAAATTTTCAGCATTTTGCTTTGTGAATTTTACTCTTATTTATTGAGATATAAATTTCTCCAGCCTGGACCATCCCTTTAATTTCGGACCAGGAGATACCCAGTTTTTCCATTTTTTACTGGTCTGAACGTAAAATTTACTGGTAAAAAAAAAAGAAGAAGAATTATATGAAAAGAGACTGAGTTTATTTTGCTGTCAAGTAAAAAAAAAAAATACAAAACAGGGCTGCATTTATTAAAGTACACACACACACACAACATACTTTACATGTAATTCATGAGAACCATTCCCAATTTTAGAAAGCCATTTTTTGAGATGCCAGAGCCATTTTAATGATTTATGAAAGAGAATAAAGTATCAATTGTATCAGTTTGATATATTTTTAATGGTCATGTTGGACCAGTAAATCTGGCAATTTTTTAAAAGTTACTGGTCTGACAGCAATTTTTACCGGTCTGGGACTATCGGACCGGTGCCAGTGTCATGTGCTGATTATGTTTATTCTGCACCAGGGAACTGGGAGTTCTAGATGTCTGTACCATGTATTCATCACATAAAATTTATTGACATACTCGTATAAATATTTAAGGAATGCTGTTAAACACCTTTGCAAAACAAACAAATGATGTGGAAATGTTTCATTAATTTATGAGAATAGGATTAGGGGGTAAAGTTTTCTTTGCATTCAGGCAAACAAACGTACTGAGATGTATAGGAATTTGAATGCCATGGGTAATTTACATGTAGGCCTATATATATATGAAATTTTATAAAAGCCTATAATCCTGTTTTATTATAATCTGTGTGCTTTCCTGAAATTGAAAATACTGTCCATGGTAGTGAAAATACATTCATGTATCTTGCCCTCAATAATTGTACTATTCTTGTAATAACTAACTACATGTATGTACATGTAAATGTAAAATTTAGGCCTGTACAATTGACGACCATTTTAATGCGAAATGCACACATGGTTGCAATATGAAATAAATATTGAATTGAATTCTTTGAGGCAGTCTAGTTGAATCTCATGACAGTATTTATTAAAACTGAAGGTTTCTCTCCGTGAGTTCCAAAGAGGCCGTTCTCATTGTGCTTTCTAAAACTAGTTTACTGGAAACCGATTCAGGAAACCACTTTGGAAGATCGCTTTGCTAGCGTTCCCACTTGATCACACGAAAGTGGTTTTCAAAATCACTTCACGTAAAGCGCTCTTGTTGCTATGGAAATGCTCTCAGTGGGGTGACACGTTTCGCGCGAAATTCAAAACCGCAGCATAGGCATTCTACACCTGTCGTGTGGAATAGCGCGCTCAAAATGTGCGAAGATTGCTTCCCGAAGAACGGTTGTGTCCTCACTTACGCTAAAACCAGTTTAACGAGGCAAAGCGATCTTGAAAACTACATCGCGAGGTGGTTTCCCAAACTGGTTTGGAAGATCGCTTCCAAGACCGCTTTGACTGTTCTCACTACGCGTTAAACTAGTTTCCACTAAACTAGTTTCCAGTAAACTAGTTTTAGGAACATAGTGAGAACAGCCTCAAAGACAGTCAATCACTTGAGAGATGAGTTGACTTGTGGTCATTGATGATGTAATCCATCTATTGTACTTTCACTCAGTGGTGTGATAATCACTAGTCATCAAGCACCTTGCTTATTGTCAACAAGGTTTAAGAGTTTCTTTTCTTATTAAGGTCCTTAATTGATTGTGGTCATTCTATTGACTCACAAAGAACATGATAGCATGCATTGCATTGCTTATAGTACACTGTACATACTCGTACAGGTACATGTATGTAGAGTGCGGCTGGGTGCTCAAGTGTATTGAAGGGGAAGTTCACCCTGACAAAAAGTTTATTGTAAAAATACCAGAAAGAATAATAAAAAAATATTGCTGAAGGTTTGAGAAAAATCCATCAAAGAATAAAAAAGTTTGTAGAATTTAATTATTTGATTTTCTACGTCATATGTGAGGAGTTTTCCTACAGTACATACATGTACATGTATCGTATGGTAAAAAAATCAATGACAAGGCTTTTACTGTACCTTTATTATATCAATAGACAAATCATTTTCCATTGATAAAAAGAAAACAAAAATAAGTCATCAAGAACCATTGAAAATTGAAATGGATGACGTCACAAATCCAAAACTTGAAATGCTAATAACTTTCTTAATCTTTGTGTACATCAACCTTTACTCATTGTTTTTTTTTTTTGATGTCCAGATATCTAACTCATAATGAGTGAACCAGCTAGAGAAGAAGGATACAGGGAGCCCGATCCCGGAGAAGTAAGGGTGAGAAACATTTCATTTGCATGATTTTAATCTATAGGGGGCCTCTTTCCCCTCCCCCCAAACCAAAGCTTTCACACCCTTTGCATACATGTATGTATTAAAACACAAGTAAATTGGGCTGTTTGATCTAAAACTGGCTGCTACTATTAAAGAAACGTATCCAATCTTTGGGCAAGATATTAAAGCATTTGAGGACAAATGGCCAAAACATCCTCTCTGAGGGACCGGAAAATTAATGTACAGTGTGTACAGTGTAGACTCAAAGTGTTCTTGGCATACATACATGTACTTGTACACATTTACATGCATTGAGATTAATGATATAATGCTTTTTTACCCAATTTTTTTACATGTACCTAATTTTTAATGATAATAATAATAATAATAATAGGCATTTATATAGCGCCATCTATCTAGAAATATTCTATTCCGAGGCGCATTGTTTATTATTATTACCCTGGCTTTAGCTCGAGCTGCCTTTCAGCGCTCAGTGCATTCAAGGAATTAATTCTGCCGGGTACCCATTCACCTCACCTGGGTTGAGTGCAGCACAATGCAGATAAATTTCTTGCTGAAGGAAACTACGCCATGGCTGGGATTTGAACCCACGACCCTCTTGTTTCAAAGTCCGGAGACTAATCCACTGGGCCACAACGCTCCACAATGTCTTCTGTGAAGTCAAACAGCTTTCCTGTATTGGCCCCAATAGATCTGATTTCATACTGTAGGTAACGTTACCTTTATTTTTATTTTTTAGGATGATGAGAGGATACCAGAGCCCATGCCTAGTAACCGTTCTGCCCCTCCCAGGAACGCCACCTCTACCAACTCACCTAGGAAACCAGCTACACAGAAAGGAAAGCTACAAAAAGTTACTATTGTATTATTGGATGAAACTGAATTTTACTGTGATATTGAGGTGAGTTTGCTATTTAAAATCTTCCTACTTTTTTCTTTTGACCCATTCTTTTGTTTCTCTGTTTGTTTGTTCGTCCGTTCAGTTGGTCATTTGTGGTTCATTTGTTGATTGATTGATTCATTTATTCATTCATCCATCTATCCATCCATCCATCTGTCTGACCGATCATCCATCCATCCCTTTTTAATATTTCCCTTTTTATCCATTCATTTTTAAATGTACATTCATCTATTTCAATATTATTTAGGTGTATGTTCATCATTTATTTATTGTATACATGTACATAGATCAATTCACTCACTCATCCAGCAATCCATCTTGATCCATGTTGAAAAGATTATGAAAAATTATCATGCTAAATTCAAACTAATGGCCTTTTATGAAACCCCACTTTAATGGGATAAAATATAGTTCATTAAAACATTTTGTAATGAACAACAACGGTCATGTAGTGTTCTTGCTACATGTACAGTACATGAATTGAATTAAATTTGTTATTAAAATATCACTGGCATTCGCCAATATTTTGTCCAAAACAAAAATACAAAGTAATACGTGTACATGTATATAGAGCTGATTCCTATTCCTAAAGCTTCTTCTGTTATTAGATGTGATACATGTATGCAGTATACACCTGTGCATGTATGTATCTGTCATCTCTCGGCTATATGCTACCTCCAGTAGTAAAGATATATTTAGCACAGTATGTATTTGAGTCTGAGGCACATTTGAGATTAAGGTACAGGAGATGTACCATCTGTATTGGTGAGATGAAAGGGAAAAGGCAGATGGCAGCTCGATCACTTCAGAAGCTACAAGACATGATTGGTATTTTGGCTGTTATTGAGGGCTTTCAGACGTGTCTTTAGAGCAGGTGTTTAGATTTGGTAAAGGGCACGCGGGTACCATTGAACTTTATTACAAAAGTAGTAATTAATGCATGTTTTCTTTAATAATACGTGCATAGCAGTGGGAGGCTTTAGGCGCCGCTTTCTCACTGCTTTTTCTCACCTTACATGTAATCTATAGAAGATATGAACACAGTATTGTACATTTCTTGTGCTATGTGCTGTATTCATATTGTCACCTGACTGGCAAAAGGATGTAAGGATATACGAATGTGTTCGTCAAACTCTTTTCCTGTCAGTCGGGCAAAAGGGCGTTAATTCTCACGCGTAGTGCACGCTTAATTGAGCTAATGCCCTTATGCTAGTCACACAGGAATTGAAAATTGCAGCGCACCTTCAACCTACTGCCCTTCTGCTGGAAGCCGACATTTGTTCTGTAATACGACAATTGCTCCTCTGCTAATTGTTTTTAAGATATAAAGAGCTAGGGTTGTGATAGGGTTTTTGATTTAGAGTAATAAGGTCAAGTTTGAAGCTCAGGTTTATGTTTGGTTTTAATGTGTGCAGTGTCAGTAATAGCAATTTTCACGTGAGCAAATGTCATGGAACTCTTCTACCAGCCTGGCGGCAATATGCATAAAAGATGATTTTTATTATCATATTAATATATTCTCCCCATTTTATATAGAAACGTGCCAAAGGGGAACAACTAGTAGACGTGGTATGTGATCACTTGGACATTGTGGAAAGAGATTACTTTGGCCTTACGTATAGAGACTCACAAGATTGTAGGGTAAGTATGAATATTTTGACTGCTGTAACCAGCAATGATACAGTGGCCGAAATCCATTGAATGTCAATGTGGTCTGTAAATTGTGAGAGTAATAATGCAGCTCTTTGACGGCCATGTTAAGGTCATTATACCCCAGTGATATTTGCCCTATGGCGGCCGTACGGCAAGTCGAAAACAGCCGTTTAAAGGGGAATCCAGCTTTGGCCATAAAATGTTGTGTTGGGAAGGAGAAAAATAAACCAAACAGAATAGTGAGAGTTTGAAAGAAATCGGACAAGCAATAAGAAAGTTATAGCTGCTTTAAAATTGAGATCACTAATAGTATGTAGATTTCAAATTGGCAACTGGGAAAGTAAATTATGACAAGGGGCAAGGACAACTTTCCCATAGGCCATGTACTTTATTATCAGGGATTTGGGGTTTTCTCCTAAGTACCCATTCCCCTAGGGCAGTAATCTAAATATAACCCAGGTAGTATATTGTTTTATGTCCTCATGAAAGAAAAATATAATTTGAAATAAAACTTTTTGGAAAAATGACATTTTAGCCATAATATGTATTGGAGTACATGGAAGAGTAGTCCTTGCCTTACATCACTATGACATCCCATATGCGGCCAATTTGAAGTCTCCATGAGTATAGTGATTACCAATATTTACAACTTAAAAAAAATCATAACTTTCTTGTTGTTTGTCCAATATTGTTCAAACTTTCACCTATCAACTTGTCTGATTTTTGTCTCACCTGCATAGCAGAGTGAGACTATAGGCGCCGCTTTTCCGACGGCGGCGTCAACACCAAATCTTAACCTGAGGTTAAGTTTTTGAAATGGCAGCATAACTTAGAAAGCATATGGACCTAGTTCATTAAACTTGGCCATAAGGTTAATCAAGTATTACTGAACATCCTGCCTGAGTTTCATGTCACATGTCCAAGGTCAAAGGTCATTTAGGGTCAATGAACTTAGACCATGTTGGGGGAATCAACATCAAAATCTTAACCTAAGGTTAAGTTTTTGAAATGTCATCATAACTTAGAAAATATATGGACCTAGTTCATGAAACTTATACATAAGATTAATCAAGTATCACTGAACATCCTGCATGAGTTTCACGTCACATGACCAAGGTCAAAGGTAATTTAGGGTCAATGAACTTTGGCTGAATTGGGGGTATCTGTTGAATTACCATCATAACTTTGAAAGTTTATGGATCTGATTCATGAAACTTGGACATAACAGTAATCAAGTATTACTGAACATCCTGTGCAAGTTTCAGGTCACATGATCAAGGTCAAAGGTCATTTAGGGTCAATGAACTTTGGCCAAATTGGGGTATTTGTTGAATTACAGCCATAAATTTGAAAGTGTGTTGGTCTAGTTCATTAAACTTGGACATAAGAGTAATCAAGTATCACTGAACATCCTGTGCACATTTTAGGTCACATGACCAAGGTCAAAGGTCAATGAACTTTGGCCATAATGGGGGTATCTGTTGAATTACCATCATAACTTTGAAAGTTGATGGATCTGACTCTTGAAACTTGGACATAAGACTAATCAAGTATCACTGAACATCCTGTGCGAGTTTGAGGTCACATGATCAAGGTCAAAGGTCATGTAAGGTCAAAGAACTTTGGCCACGTTGGGGGTATTTGTTGAATTGCCTATCTCTATAAGTGTATTGGTCTAGTTCATAACACGTGGAAATAAGAGTAACCAAGTATCACTGAACATCTTGTGCGAGTTATAGTAGTTTTCAAAATCAGCACTGCTGCTATATTAAATCGCGTGATGCAGGTGAGACGGCCAGAGGCATTCCACTTGTTCTTTTTCTTATAAAAACAAGTTTTTATTTGGGTTGGATTCCCTAGTATCAGTTCCATTCAGGTGGTTTGTAAAAAAATGAATGAAACAGCCGTTTTCGACTCACCGTACAGCCGTAGAGCAAATATGACTAAGGTATAAACGTACTTGTGTTGCATGCCTATAAATGTCCTGTATCATCATTTATTTCCGTCAGCGCATTCCCTCTTATGAGCAGTTACTGCTTCTTGTTGCATGATGACACTCATCTCTCCCACTTCTGTTTGTCTTGAGCACCTTCGACATGTACATGTACATACACACAAAGTATTATATTAATATTGGTCCATCATTATAATTTTTCTTGGCACAAGTTGAAATATTTACGTCATCGCTCTAGAGCAATTACATTTGTTCTAGAACAAACTTAAATTATGGGAAGATCTTTGCTGAGATGTGAGTTACATGCAATTGTTCAGCCTACATGTATCAAACAACTCTGTTCGTTTCAAAGAAAATTTTGGAAAGTACTTGTAACAAGTGACAACAAACACTCGTATTGCAGGAAAATGAATCAATTTCCAAGCTCTCGTTTAGTACACAAGAACACAGTGGTATTGACAGTGTGAAAACAAAGTGATTAATTTGGGAATGGAGAACTTCATACCTGAGCAGTGCAGGTCAACAAGACAGATGCATGCAATCCAAGGAGCAGAAATCAGAACATGGCATTTCCCAATAGAAAAGGATGCCCTGATTAATGATAGGAGTATGAGGAATGACAGAAGGAAGGAAATATGATATAAGGAAGGAAGGAAGAGGATTCAGGGAATGTGGATGAACTGATATGAAACCGACTATCAGCTCTTGGAGCTTTCCAATTATTGAGACGCAGTCTCGCAGTCTCAGAATGTCACCTCTCTTACTTAGTCCCGAAAATTGAAGCTATCAGCATAATTCCAGTAACCCTGAGAACTGCAAATTGGCCATGACGGAAGTAGGAGCATGGCTTGTTCGGGCTGCTTCCTTCAGCTGTCATCTCTTGATTTACACCCAGAGGTTCACTGCAAATTCATGCTAGTGGACATGTCTTTATTACTAATAAACTAGTAGTAAGCATTTCCAGATGCCAATACTTGCAGTACATTTATTCACAAGCTGAACATATTTTTCACTCTACAAAACTAATTCCAAAATGCATTTCACAATACTAACTGGGAGATTTGTTTTGGGTCATTCATTCTTTTATATAAAGGAAAAATACTTAAATATAGCTATGTTTCATAGTAAAACATGTATAGTTGCCAGGGGTGTCAAAGTAGGAATTCCTACTTCATTCAGCTGCTCTCCAGCTATAGATAACACCTCGCTTGTTTAGAAAAAGGACACACTCTGGATGGACGGTTCATATTCTGATATTTTTAGGGCAAGACCACATACATGTATATCTGTATGACGCACTGCAACACTTGGGGAAAATCAAAAGAAAAAGACAACACATACTAAAAGGCAAATGGAGGGGGGGGGGGGGTGGAGTTGAGATCAATGTCAGTCCACATGGCATTTATGGCCATGGCCTTTTAATGTACATTGTATAATGCATTGATCCTATGATTTAAACATTGACTCTATAGTTTCCAACTTATCAGCCATTTTTTATTAGTGTTGCAGATGTATGCTAAAGTTGACCTGTCTGTGAATATATTTATTGTTTGTCACTTTCAAAATGTCACAGCATTCTTATCCAGATTAGAATATTTGTCATTAGGATAAAGTGTGATAGCACATGGCATTGTTTGTGTTGTAGTATAGATCCCAATCTCATTTAGATGGCTTGGTAACTACATGTAGATGTTATATCTGACTCATCAATGCAATGTGTACTTTACAAGAATCTACATGTAGTACTTTATTGTAGTGTATTTGGATGAGCTATTGAGCTCTTATACATGTATGACAGTTGCATACATGTACATGCATATGCCAGTTATTTCATTCATGAAATGAAATGATATTCAATGAAATCATAATATATTTTATAGGTCCTAATTTTTGTTTTGATTCAATGAATACTAAATTCAGTATGTCTGGTGGATCTGCATGCATTATAAAGGCAGGAAAGTATTCTTTATGATAAGGCTATTAAAGGTTCATTCTTTTCTTGTTTATTTTTGCAGCATTGGGTTGACCCAATAAAAGAGCTGAAAAGACAAATGAAAAGTAAGTACATGTACCATACTTAGTTCCAAACTGTATGACTACTTTGTACGTTGATTTTCATGTCCTTATTTATACTCTAGGGTCCAGTTTCACAAAGACTTGTTATAATAATTATGTACAATTTCTATAGCAAGTTCACTATTAGCCAATCAAATTGACTGATTTCAGTAGCTTAAAACTGATATTGCAACTGTTAAACAAGTTTTATGAAACAGACTCCTGGGTCCCGTAACACAAAGTTAAGTGATTAATCGTACGCTTGATTTTAACGATTGATTGTACATCGTAGTCAATGGAATCAATCGTAGAAAAATGTTCTACGATCATTGCTAAGCTTTGTGTTAGGGGCCCCTGACTTCTTTCTTGCTGCTCTCATGTAGGAAATCTCTGGAAGCAGTTTTCATTTCATATTTTCTTTGAATACATTAATGTATTTCTTATAAAGTGTTCATGAGAAAGGCGTGGCATCTAGCATTTCAAGAATAATATTCTTACTCCAGATGGAGATAAAACATTCAGGGTATAATTTTCCTGGTATTGCATCGCTATTTGCTCCATATTTTATTTACGACTGCTACAAAAAATCCTTTGTGCAGCTTTTTCTTTTTTTAAATGACTACCGAACATAGTTAAGAGCATTTCTCCAACAGCCAGAAATGCTATCGAATTTGAGAAGTAAAATTATTCCCTTGCATTGACTGACCACTCCCCTTTTCCCTTCAATTTCTCTAACTGATTATTAAAAGCAATTGGTGAGCATATCTTTGTACATAGTAATGTACTGCAATAGCCTTTACATGTATTTTCAAGGATAGAAGTTGTACGAAAATTGCCCATGCTATTTACTGTACACGTAGGCCTGTCAGTGGATTCTTTAATATTATGCATTATATGTCCACTGTAGTCATTCAACCATACTAACACCGACAGCGCCCTGCGTGAGTAGTGTATGGCCTGACTGAAGACGAGCAAGCATCGCCACCTCGCCACTTATCCACTTCACTTCATAGGGAAAGCTAACCTCCTACAAGGATCTCTAAATTTTCCTCAAGGTCATGCATATTGAAGCTTTGCTCTTTGACAATTCTTATTTTCATTTGTTGGACAGTATTGCCTAAGGTTTTGTAGACGTGTCATGGTTTATTCCCACCCCCCGAAAAGTTTTCCCTCGATCTAAACACCAAATGTTATATACATTCATAGTTAAAGATTTAGGAAAGTTAAAAGTTTCCCATTTTTAATTTCACATCATAAATTGGGGAGAATTAGAAAATAACCTCCATATTTATGTATGGAATACTTAAAAAAAAACCATAGTCCTAAAAATGTTGCTTTCAGAATATTATTTGAGATGAAATCATAGTGCTGTACATTTTCACCAAAGTATGGTTACTGACAATTTTGCAGCAAAATGGAAATTGAAATGGTTTATAGACCTACATAAATGCATTTTATCGAAGCCTAGAAGAAGATAAATACTGGTAATATGTTGGTTGAGATGCAATTAAGGAAATGAAAAAAGATACATGAGCTAGCAGGTGTGCTGATATCAGAGGAGTGTTTCATGAAGCAAATTTGCTCTGAGCCAATCAGGTGTGAGGATTTCAGTAGCTTATAACAACATGGTTCATGAAAAGCTTCCCAGTTCTTGTGAAGATGAGATGAGTCACGCACACTTGACTGTATTTGAATTACACCAGTCTCCTATCACCTAGTTTCTTCTGCTTTGCTTGCGATGCATTCCCTCTAAAAAATCTTGGATGTGGGGGGGGGGGGGGTAGATACATGTACATGTAATTCCAGTCCTTGATGGTGCGTGGAATATATGAGTTAGCACTTATCACTGTAGTGTGACTTTTATGAATTGCACTCATTTGATTCATGTGACACTTCATGGTGAAAGCCTCAGGCAAAGAGAACAAAATTTGGCAACACATTTTATCAATGAAACAGCTTTAAACTTCTGTTTCTTAGTTTGCAAATCAATATTTCTCATAAGAAAGGGATACTGAAAATTCAAGAATGGAAGTACATGTACATGAAAATATATAAAAAAATTCTTAACAATATGATTGGAGGTGATGAGGTGATGATGCAATCACATAATGTGGCATGGGAAAGGGTGGAGGGGGCTTGCTGGATATTATCTCCAAACAAAAAAACAAAAAAATGAATAAAGAAAAGGAAAGAAAAATCAAGGGAATTAGGGTCTTGTGTTGGATTTGTTGTTAGATCACCAATTTGCAATATTTCAGAAATCATTTACTATAAATCAAAAGTCTCAGCTCCTTTTAAAACTTGTGCTCATTTTTGCCACTGGATGCTGTGACCTCTTCAATAGGTGACCTAGATTCAAAGCAAAGCTGGACCAACTGACAGCCTTTAACTAGTTTTCATCAATCCTTGGTACCAATTAAAGCTACACGTATCTCAGAGTATAAAAAACTGTGCTTATCTTAATGCTGGTTAATCATTCACAAATTGGCATTACCCTGCATACTTGCTTTCTCTATGGAGATAGACATACATGCATCTTTCAAGCTTGCCTTTTCAAACCAATCAAGCCAGCAATTCCTTTTTATCACTACCGTCAACCATGGTTCAAATTTTGACAAATGTCTGGAAAAAAATATATATGCCTACATGTGTATTCTCCTGAACATTTTTCTCCCAATGATAAATTGTACTGCTTCATAATAGCCACACAGAAATATTATTGATATTGGGGATACATTCATACAAGTATTACTTTTTGTGGAGGTGTTGTTTCTAGACATCTATCTAGTCATCCAAAAGGACAATAGCGTTCCCTTCTCACAAGCTATCCCCTCTATATTGAATGGAAATGGGATTCTTACTGATCACCATTCGTATTCATATTCAGATATTGGTGATCTTGAAGAAACCAACATGAATTGAAAAAGAACCCAACCCCTTGCCTCTGAGCACACTTCCATATATAGCTACCCTAAACCTCCCCAGTCCTACCAATCAAGAACGCATGATGTACTATCCAATTTCCAATTCTTTGGTATTTTCCTTGACTTGACACAAGCTGAAAGGCCCCCTCTTTAGGCTTGTAACCATTAGCCCAAGTTACCAAATTTACACGTCTATTCCTGATTTGGCAAGCTATGCTGATCAGGATAAGCTTGAGAAATGATGATGATAAGGATAACGATAAGAATTATAAGTGCATTATGTGAATTCAGCCCCTATTACTATTCAAATAGGGTCTCAATCCATATCAGGTGAATATTATTATGATCAGCATCATCATGGTGATCATCATGATCATCCTCTATATCATTCTCGATCATCATGATCATCATCGTGATCATGATGATCGACATCATGAGAATCATTCTGATCATCATCATGATCATCATCGTCAGTAACCCAACTCTTGCTAATGAAGGCATGGTTTCTAGAATCTCATACATCATTTCAAGGAGGGCAGTTCGGTCTAGAATCTCTCAATCGAGCTGACTACAACATTAAAAAGGCTGATGAGGAACCGACTCCTGATATTGAGTTGTATTATTCCAAAGAGCATTGACAGTGGCATGACCTTAGAAGGCAATCCGTCTTTCCATCATGACCAGCAAAATTTTATTAGATGGGAAAGAAGGTATCAACCTGACAGGGCCACAAGGACGATTCAAATCAAGCACGGCATAAATACTGTGCGCCCTTCTGTCTCTGAATACAGCGTATGATGATGTCTACCACTCCACAAATAAACTAACCATAGATCATACTACATGTATGCACATTTTTATGATGGTTGTTTGGCTGCAGTGGAGTGAAGTGCAGGATTTTATTCTTGGACGTGAGGTTTGGTTACAACTTGAGAGGGTTGAAACAACAATATGGGACAGTCTAACAAACATACCCCCTTGAGACTTGATGCTAGTAAACGCAGGATTTATTTTGGTCTGCTCACACTCAATGTGAAATTATACCATATCTAGTGTAAAGACTGCAATAGAATCTAAACTGTCAGCCACAGTACAAGAGTGAATCTAGTCTCACCACTTCAGACTCTGTACTATGCACTGAACAAAAACCAAAGGTCTGTGCCTGCAGACTAGGACCCATTTGTCATCACCATCAGAGTGTGACATTTGTTGTTCCACGAGTCTTTACTACAACATAGTAGATGTATGGAGAAATATAGTTTGTAAAATTTTATGGCAACACAAAGAAGGTGGTTTCAGACCGCCTCAAAGTTCGTCAGTTCCAGGTATTTTCTGAACGGGAAATTTATCCCGATCAGAAAATACCAGGTAATATTGGTGAAAGCAAATTATGCGTAATTTCCCTGAAAGAAAATACCTACTAAATAGTAGGTACTTGTCAAAATTACGAGAACTTTCGCGGGTTATTTTTCCACGGTCGCAGGTATTTGGCAGTGTGAAAGCAATTTACGGAACTTTTAGCCCAGCGTGTAGTTGGGCGCGGGCGTTGTGGGTGGCTGCTGAGCTAGTGAATTTGAATCTCGCGCCTTGCTTACTTATCAGACCATACTGCGCATGCTCGTAACTTCAGGAATATATCCCGAAGGGTATGTTTTGGGGCGATGTGAATGCAGGAATAATTAATGAGTATTTTTAGGCCTAAAAAAGTTCTCGTAATTTATTCCTAGGGATTCTTATGATCGAGGTGGTTTGAAACCACCTTACGATACAATTAGGAAAGGAACAGCTCCCCAGATTCAGAATGTAAAAAAAAAATAGAGATCTTGCTCCAACAATACAGAAGTAATCAATATTGTTTGAGGATACAGGTATTAATGAGAGATTAAAGATGATATGTCAGAAAGTGGTCTAGCAAGAGGAAAAAAAATCCCCTTTTGTCGTTTTTTTAATTTCTTTTACTACAGTATCTAATATATTGTAACTGATATAATGATGTTTGTGTGTATTTTGTTTTTTAATTTGTGGAAATAAATTTGAATTTGGAAAAATATTGAATTGCATTGGGAGAGGGACAGACAATTTGAAAAGAAATGTGGACTATGTAGTACCCAAATTGGGTGATTGACATTGATGAGGTTATTAAAAAGAAAATAGAGCCCAAGAATAAACCGCAAGCACATCTTTGTAATTAATCTATCTGTATCTCTACTTGTTTTTCTCTATGGGTTTGAAGGTCATGTGGAGTCCTAGATATGAATTGCTGGGCAATTCCAGCATGAAATTACAGCCGGCTTACAAACTGCTTGACTAATATCCTACTTTATCCCCCTCGCGTTATACACTGTCTACAGCTTGTGCGTGCCAGGATATTTGCTCTTTAATATCATGCAATGTTCCCATAATGTACATCATGCATGATATGAAATGGAGAAAGTAGGTCGTTTATCTTGGAGGCCATTCTCATTACGATTTCTAAAACTAGTTTACTTGAAACCGATTCAGGAAACCAGTTTGGAAGATCACTTTGCTAGCGTTCCCACTTGATCACACGAAAGTGGTTTTCAAAATCACTTCACGTAAAGCGATCTTGTTGCTATGGAAACGCTCTCAGTGGGGTGACACGTTTCGCGCGAAATTCAAAACCGCAGCGTAGGCATTCTACACCTGTCGTGTGGAGTAGCGCCCTCAAAATGTGCGAAGATCGCTTCTGTCTTCACTTGCGCTAAAACAAGTTTACCGAGGCGAAGTGATCTTGAAAACTACATCGCGAGGTGGTTTTCCGAACTGGTTTGGAAGATCGCTTCCAAGACCACTTCAATCGTTCTCACTACGCGCTCCACTAAACTAGTTTTAAGAAGGTAGTGAGAACAGTGTCATAATGTACATGGAGCTTCGCGTATATACATACAAATGTACTTACCATTGGCAGCAGACTATTTCTCTACAGCTCTTATCAGCACCCAGTTACTCAGATGGTGACATGACATTTGCTCTGGCGACAATTGCTCCGGGCTTTATTTCGTCTAAGATATAGAATTAGGATTAGGGTTGTAGTAGGGTTTAGGGTTAGGTTTAGGATAGGGTATAGTATTAAATCCAGTGTTTAAGTTGGTCTTTCCATTATGTGTGGAATTTGCTGCGGAGCAATTGTCCCCAGAGCAAATGTCAGGAAACCACATGGATAGCACCCCAATAAGCCAGCAAACCCTGCTTTTTAACATAGCCAGATTGTACCGAATTGGGCTAACATTAACCTAAATTGGTGGGGCTAAGACCCCCACCTCCTGCCCAAAATGTTTCCTGTGGCTAAGGGAAACTTTTGTACATGTAGTCTGATAAATGTGATAAAGGGCAAGACAGAGATAGCAGGATTTAGTAAAATGAAGCCTGAAACCGAAGTGGGCTATGGTTAACCCTGTCAAAATGGTGGGACTAAACCTATTTCCAAGGGTTAAGGAAACCTTTTTCTAGTCTTAAAGGTATATATCAGGGGTTCTCAAACTACGGCCCGCGGGTCGGATCCGGCCCGCAGAGCTTCTCTATCCGGCCCGCGAGACTCTGCTGTTTTTTTTTTAATCACTTTTAAGTCACAATATGAAACATAGCTCAATATGCATGATTACATTGTGGATCCATGAAACCGTAATAAAAGTAATGGCAGTCAAATTAATTTGACTTTTAAACAAAGTTTAGTGGAGTCTTTTCTGTCTGTTCTACTTTCATATTTGATGACAAGCGCGGCGCTACATTGAAAAAAAAAGTAGTTTCACGTCAAACGTTGATAACACGTTGCATTAAAACATTAACTTATTGCTGGTTCAGTTTTGCGGATCTTCGCAGGGGTACATTAGTCATCACTAATTGTTAGCCAGGTAATGATGGCATCAAATTCTGCAAAGAAAAGAAAGGTTGATGCTGGAAATCGTGTTTTCCATGAAGAATGGACAGACAAATATGCATTCATTTTGCCGCAATCGAGCACAAGGCCAATGTTTTGGCCAGTCTACTTTGACTACAAAAAATATTGATAGGCCTACTACAAAACATTATCGGTCGCTTCAATTCCAAGTATGTGTTAAGATTGACAGGTACAATATACATTCGTTTTAACAAAGTACTGCAATTTTGTTGCATTACTATGCTCTCGCTGTATTTTGAAATCTTTTAAAAATTAGTCTGATTAAATTCTCCCAAAATAAGGGCCAGATTGCACCAGAGAGCATCTAGAACCCGGGCACAAGGGTCTTCGCGCTTCGCGCACATTTTTTTGGTCTAAGTATCCACTTCACCCGGCCCTTTCAGGTTTATTTCGAGTCTCATCTGGCCCTTCAAAGAAAAAGTTTGAGAACCCCTGGTATATATAATATAGGGCGAGACAGAGATAAGTGGGACTTGTTTATTCACTAATATTGATCCCATTCAATTTATACATCCTACGTAACATGTAATGGGTACTTGATCGACATCATGACAAGGCACACGAATATCAAACAAATGAATCATATATTTGGTGAGCAACCATCGTGGCTGCACTCAAATGTGGTCCTACATGTAGGTATGATATAAGAGGCTGTTCTCACTACGTTCCTAAAACTAGTTTACTGGAAACTAGTTTAGTGGAAACTAGTTTAACGCGTAGTGAGAATGGTCGAAGCGGTCTTGGAAGTGATCTTCCAAACCAGTTTGGAAAACCACCTCGCGATGTAGTTTTCAAGATCGCTTTGCCTCGTTAAACTGGTTTTAGCGTAAGTGAAGACACAACCGTTCTTCGGGAAGCGATCTTCGCACATTTTGAGCGCGCTACTCCACACGACAGGTGTAGAATGCCTATGCTGCGGTTTCGAATTTCGCGTCGAAACGTGTCACCCCACTGAGAGCGTTTCCATAGCAACAAGAGCGCTTTAAGTGAAGTGATTTTGAAAACCACTTTCGTGTGATCAAGTGGGAACGCTAGCAAAGCGATCTTCCAAACTGGTTTCCTGAATCGGTTTCCAGTAAACTAGTTTTAGAAAGCGTAATGAGAACGGCCTCTTAGTCTGCTTTACACAAGCCCACTTTTCAGGATCAGTTCTTCTGTATTCATGTATAAAATGTAGGCCTATCAATTTGAATCCAATATGCTAGCGAAAAAAAAAATTGAACTACTTGTAAAACCTGATGAAAGTGGACTTGTATGGTATGCACCTTTGAAGCTTTTGGTTTGTACATTGTTATCATACCAGTCTATTGTGTATATTCGGATTCTTAATTGATAATAAAAACATAAGAAAATAATTGAATGGCATTATTGTTTATTTAGGGGTGCGTTTGATAATTCACTCCTCCAATAGATTCAGAGAATGCTTATTCAATGGGAGTTTCAAGCTCACACTGCAAAAACACTTTGACAGTTGCATTAAAAAAAGACAAGTGTTTGGAAAATGACAAAAAAAGGGGGTACTCTTCTCCGGGCTTTATGCATAAAGGTTGAAAGTTACAGTGTATTTTCACATAACTTCACAATCTTTGCATTTATTATATTTAGAGAGAGCAATCATCGCTTTGAAACTCTTTGAGTTTGAACTGACTAAGTAATGACCATCTATTTTTCCACTTCCTTTCATGAGGATCCTTTCATTGTAGATTTCAAGTGTATCCCTGAGGCAATTCGAGTATGAAAGAGGGAGTGTGTGACTTTGTTAAACACAGATGGCTCGTTGCTATTATCCCACATACACTGTAGATCTTGAAATATTTTGATCCTGAGAAATAGTAGGATAGAACTATCCCAAAATTCATTTGAATTGGAGATCACAAAAAAAAAACCTTGGAGGAAGCGCATTTACAGTGAGTATTTATGACCAGCATTTAAAAAACGTTCATTCTGCCTTTGCAAAAGAACCATGAAGGCACCCCTGGTCTAGTCTGCAGGCACAGACCCTTTTGAAACATTATTCAACGAGTGTTTCTTCACACAAGACTAGCACATATATACAACTTGTTTTACCGTGTTTTACACACACACACACACACTTGTTTTACCTTCGCACACAAGTCACTGCCATGGACTTTAGGCTACATTTATTCCGACCACTTTCCTGAAGTGTAGGGTTTACACATCAAACTTCTCTTGTTACAATAGTTGTAACTTTGCCATTATGCCAACTACCATGGTAACCTTGATTCTGATTGGCTGCTGAGCCCTGTTACCATGGTAGTTGCCATAATGGCAAAGTTACAACAGTTGCAAGCCCTTTATGAAATGGGCCCTTGGTCTGCGATCCCAAGCCCTCTCTCGGCCCGATGGAGATGAATCTAATGAGCTTACATCAGAATGATGAATCCAATTCTAAAGCTATCCAAACTGGTTATGCCTTTGGGTGTCTTACAAGTCATGAAATATTCAGAGCCCCAACACCTTCAGTCTCACAGTGTGCTATGATACTATGGCAAGCTACAATCTGGTAAAGACATACACACATATATACCTATTCTATACCTATGGGATAATCTCAGAGGACGATAAGAGCGTTCCAAAGCTACTCTGCCATTACTGGACTAGATGAAGCTAATGGTCAATTACCCATGTCTGGCTACATTTGCAGAATTTTGCATATTACAGTGTGTATTAATGGTTTAAACTCAATCTTCCCTGGTCTATACTATATTTATACTATTCTTCCCATGATTAACTTCAGCTCAATTCCACCCCCCCTTCCAACAAAAATACCCTTACATTTTGTAAGATGGATTTAACCCTAAAATAGCAATATTATGCATGAAAATAATTTATTCATAGGGGTAATCGCTACACATGGGGTGTGATTTTGAAGTTGTATTGTTCATTGTAGGTGTAGTTTAGCCTTTTGATAAAAAGTTGGTTTTATCATAGAAACCCCAAAGGGTACAATTTCTGACTGAAACAACTCCCCACCCCTCTGATAAAAAATGGTCAAGTTTTGTGCCCTTGATTGATGACCTCAGTCATCAGATACTGACAAATCTTGGCACATAATTGACCAAAGGGAGTTTTATGCTATATCACACCAACGAAACCGACTCCATGCAGACCGATCAATGCTACTACGTTATTTCTTATGTCATACCATTGGTCAGTTTGGGGTCACTTTCGTTTAGTGTCACTGTAGCAATACAATCATTATTGTACCACCAAGACCAAGCTCAATGAAGTGATAAAGAGCTGCTGTCACCCATAAGCTAGTGGATCAGATGATTGCATTGTCACTCTATTAGCCACCTATCCTGTGGTGTTAACAGGTCAATAAATCGGATGGATTAGAGAAGTGGTGATCTGCACCTGTCTGAAAATCTCATTTGGTGTCATGTCTCGAAATATTGGCAATGGCAAAATTTTTAATAGACAAGCAGGCCAGCCTCAAATATCAACTCACACTGTGTGTTGAAGTTGGCCAATACAATTTTTTTGAAGGATAGTCTGGGATTAAGAAACTACAATGGTCAAAACAGCATAGGGATAACCATGAGGTACATAAAAATCAGACCTGTATATTGTGGTCATATTTATACTTGTAAAGATAGTGTATTTCACCATCACATCACATTTTAACTGTTCCTTCAAAGTTTTTTTTCTGACCAACATTTTGAAGGACTTTGTTGATCAAAACACAGAAAATAAGACCCATCTATGTTTTACATTGTAATACTGTGATGAATCTTGGTGGTATTCCATGCCATTAAAGATCAAAAGAGACAACTTTTGACACCATTACTCCACTAACTTGGACATTGTCCTGAGAAAAAAAAATGCAACTACAAATACAAACTGCCTTTAAAGTTCAAGAAACAGTCATGATTGTCAATATCTAGTAATAAAAGACTCACAAGTACAGCATCCTCCATCAAAACAACCTGACACTGCACTTGAAAAACATCTTGTATTGAGATCTCCTAATCCTTAAAGGAAAGGTCCACCCAAACAAAAAGTTTATTTGAATAAAAAGAGAAAAATCCAACAAGCATAACGCTGAAAATTTCAACAAAATCGGTTTTAAAATAAGAAAGTAATGAGATTTTAAAGTTTGGCTTAATTTCACAAAACAGTTAAATATGCACATCCTGGTGGGTATGCAAATGAGGAGACTGATGATGTCATCCACTCAATATTTTTTTTAAATGAAATATTCTAATTTTCTCCTCATTGTCAAATGAAAAAACGATTAATTCCTCCCTGAACATGTGGAATTAGCATTGTTTAATACTATATGGTTCAGTCAAGTTGGTCCTTATTGTCAGATCTGTAAAAAATGAAATATTGTTCAATTCAAACAAAAAACAAAAGAAATAATGAGTGAGGGACATCATCAATTGTCTCGTGTGCATTTCACCGAGTTGTGCATATCACCGTTTTGTGAAAAATAAGCGCAATTTTAAAATGTCATATTAAACTGTCTTATTTTACATCCGATTTTGATGAAATTTTCAGCGTTATGCTAGTTTGATTTTTCTCTGTTTATTCAAATCAACATTTTTCTGGAGTGGACTTGACCTTTAAACCAAGGATACTACCCAACTTCAAATGATCATCCCATTCATACACACCACTATTGCCATCTTACAATAGGGATGGAAATGAAAAATGTGTTGTTGACTTTGTTCCTTGTTAAGTGGTTTAGGAAGTTAAGTGTTTGCTTATATGAGTGGGTGTAGGTTACAAGGTGATATGATTGAAATAGAATCCTAATAGGGTACTTTAATTAAAAGAGTAATCCAGGTTTAGTTGACCTCTTGAGGATGGAACAGTTATAGTACTTGTCTGTGTGAAACTAACTATGTTTTAAAGATAAATTCCATTTCTGGTAATGATCTCAAAATGAGTTCTAACAGAATCCAATAAAATTACCACCCAAGTGTTTGTATAAACGAAAAATATGTGCCAAATGGCTCTGGAAGAAAATGTGTAATAATTGAGAAATAGCAAAATAAGCACGGAATTCCATCAAATGTCGGGTATTTTCCCAAGAAATATTCATACACTGTCCCTCATATGCTTTTCTGTGTTAGTGATCGTCAAAATGATCAAATTTGAGCTACATGTAAGATTTCATTTTAGATCAGTTTATGTTTAATAATGTACTAGATCTAGATGTATGATAGTGTGACAATTAATCTTAATTTTAAAAGACTTTCTCATGATATAATGTTTGCTGCACAACTACTTTCTTGTATTTTGAGGATAGGGTTTAATAGCATATTATAGGAACATGAGGTTAAGTTCAAGGCTTGATCATTTGATTCATGCATTGCTTGTGGCTTGAATAGTGGCACCTACTTTAATTCATCCTATTCATAACCTTTTTTTTAATTAATTCAAGATGTTTAGTTTTGATTCGTAAAGAAGAACTTCTTGTGTATTTTGTTACCAACCTGAATTCTTTTAGAACACTGGGCTGCACACACCCTATTTATAACCGAAATTAGCCCTTTTGCACACCAAGACTTTGAATTAAATATATCCTGTAACATTGAGTAATCATCATGATAAACAATCATTTAAATGAAATTTTAAAATTAATACTTTCATTGGCTGCGTTTATGCGACCTCAAGCCAGAATCATGATTCAAAACACAAACATGAATCACAATACCACAGAATCAGCGTTCAAACGACCTTCATTTTAAAGCTGTTTTTCCTCGGATTCGGACCGATCCAGTGCGCATCACAGTGCGCAGTTTGACAGAGGAAGTTAGGTCAACTTTTTTCGCACGTGTTTTGGCTCTCGAAAAATCAATCCTGTACCTTCCGAATTCAGTCTATTATACCACAATTTGTTTACTTATTATTCTTCTTGTCGGTTTATCGAAAATTGTGTTCGGATGTAAATTTTAGCGTAGATCCAATTTCATATTGACACTTGTTAACTCAACAACAATTGATATCATTGTCTGTTCAGTTAGTTCATTTACTAGTTCACTTGAAGTTGAAGACATGACCAAAAAAAAGATGAAAAGAAGTGGACGATGCGATGCCCAACACAGAATGCATGCATATCATATTATGTATAAATACACTGAGCACAGCGCGTCTTGAGCTTGGCAAGAGTCAAACCTAAAGTAGCCCGACACAATGACGTCATAGAATCATGATTGTAATCACGATATCGTTTATTCGAACATTTTCGTACGTGATTCTGCAGAAACGTCTTTCCAAACGCCCCTTTTTTTGTGTTTCATGTTTGTGATTCTAATCATGATTATATTCAATTTCGACTAAACGCAATCGTGATTCTGCAGAATCATGATTTGAATCATGATTTGAATCATGATTCAGATCATGATTCTAGGGTAAAAAAGTGGCGGTTAAACGCACCCTTATACAGTGTAGCAGCAATGTGGACCCCATACAACCAATTGAATTTTAATCAGATGGTTATAATGGAGTCCTACTGTACACACAAGTAAATTATCCTACTACCTGTAGAGGTATAAATTTGCCCTTTGATTTGAATATTTGGATTCGGAGCGAGCTTTTCAAGCTAAAAGTTCAAGTGTGTATGTGACCATTTTAGGCATAGATTCTGTCAATAAGAAACAATGAAAGACGTGCTATCCTACTATTTCAAGTTCAACCATATCTTCTCCTGTCAAGTTACCCCCTACGGCCATTTGTGTTGACCTCCTTGACTTTTTGACATGACCTTTATGTAGCTGATGGCTGAAGATGATGATTCGTGTAAAGACAGAGGCCTGGGAAAGTAGATGTTTCCCACCGATTTCTAACTCATCAATCTCCATTCTTTAAAGGGGCTCTTTTGTTTTGAAGAGAGAAGCAGAATTTGAACAGAGTTCAATGGATATTTCAGTGCAAGCTATCTGGTAATTTTTTGAAAAATGTTAGAAACCTTGCGAGAGGACTGGATCTTGCCATTCATAACATCTAAATTAGTCGAAATCTTCATCAAGGTCATGAAGTTTTGTGAAAGATGCAGGTTTTTGTGTTGAAATGACGGGATCCAGTATAAATTATGCATGGCGATTTGATGCACCGGTGAGGCAGGTGCCCACTGTAAATGTATGCGTTTGATGCACTTTTTTTGCTGGACATGCCACTGCAGCAGCAGCCTCGCAGCAAATTTGAAATCCAGTATGAATGCAGTGCTAGGCAGACTCTTCCGTCAGCCCCATAATTTCCTACTTTACTCCTTGTTGAATATGCACCTGCCCATGGCAAGAATTAGAAGTACGGTACTTTCAAAAGCAGAAGTCATTATTCATTCATGTATTGAGGTCAAGTGCCCTCAACATATTCTCAATGCCCATTCCATGCTGGACTGTAAAGATGCTGTAATTTAAGCCTTCACATTCATGGTCTTTCGCTGTAGTGAAGCTGCATTAAAATATCTTGAAACCAGTCGATGGTTGTATTTTTTCATTAAGTGTCTGAGTCATAACCTGGAACTACAAATATACTGTATCCACTGGACTGACTGGAGACTTCTTTGCCTGTCAAAATGTTGAGCAGTTCTCTATAAAAATATATGGGGGCTCGATGCAATTTTGCCCCCCCCAAAAAAAAAAAAAAAAACATCCAAAGAGTACTAGAAAAAAAAATTCTTGAAAATAACCATTCAATTTGAAGGGAAAGCCTAAATGTACATGTATCCAATGTTGCAGATGAAGTTAGTATAAAAGTTGAGAAAAACTGCATCTGGAAAGATAAAGAAATTGCCTGATTCGTCGAAATCTCTTTCATTCACTTTACTTACCAAATGTTACAACTGCCATTCTAACAACAATTTATGGCGATTGTCTTATATTTGAAAGGTATCTGTAACTTTTAACCCATCTAGAGAAAACAAATGTTTGATACCAAACATACATAATTATGGCAGTTTTCACATTTTCTATGAGGTTGCAGTGGTCTAGATTTCAGGTGTGAAAGGACCCATGTTTTAGAATGGATGAGACATAGCTCTCCCATCATGACTTTGAACTGTGGTTCAGGTAGATTAGCTCTCAAGTGGGAATGGGTCCAGGTGATTGTTATTGGAAGGATTTAGACCTGATGAAGACCTCTCACACTGTAAATCTCTCCCATCCATCTTCATACATTAGTGGGCTGTTCACACTCGAAGAAAGTGAAAGAATTATAGGATGTTTTCAAACAAGTATGTATAGTAAAAAAATAATAATTATACTAATCAGAAGATCCTGCACAAATAAATATTTTATTCATTATTTTTATTACCTGATGATCTAAACAAGTTGTCTCAGATTTTCATCATGTACGTTTCATACCAGTTCCCCATTTGTCCATATTGTTATTGGGTTGACTTACATGTAAATACAAGCATGGCGAGGCACCCTGGAAATAAATTGCTATAGTTATTCATTTTTCAGTTCATTTGTATGATTAATTGAACACAGTGATCAAAACTTTATACCTTATCTAGCCTATTCTATGTGTTAGCTTTGTTTCAAGGAGATCTGCTCAGTTTTATGCTGCCTTTGAAGTTTGTTTGAAATAGAATGTGCATGGTTTAAATATGTAATAAAAAAGTATCGTGATTGCAAGAAAAGCATTCAACATAGCAGGAAAGACACTGAATTTCTTACAATTACATGTATACTATAAATGTGTACAGTGTGAATGAATCAATGAACTGCCAGTAGTAGCTTTGGATGCTGCTGCACACTGCATGCATCAGTAAGACAAGGTTAAGCTTCCATATGACATGGTAATCAAGTGAAACCATGAAGAAAAGTTATGAATATCATTATTTCCATTTCAATTTGCATATATATATGACAGGCAATTGTAATGTACCGGTATAACTATTCCAGTGTTTCATACATCTAACATATGGCATTGAAAATACTGCAAAAAATGCTTCTATTGAGCCCTTTGTGTAGCTTTTTTTTTTTTTTTTAATATTGGCAATTCCGCATGTATAGAAACCAGGGAATAATTTTGCTCTACAAATTTGAATTGCATTTTTGGTCAAAAGAGAAAAGCTCTCAACTATTAATGTACAATCCTATGTAAAAATATGCTATACAAAATACTTTATGTGTAGCAGTCTTTAAAAAAATGTGGAGCAAATTGCAATGCGATATCAGGAAAATTATTCCCTGGAAACAAAAGTAAAAATAAACAACCTATCTAAAGAAAAAACAAACAAAAAATCCATGTATGAAATTTGTTTGGTTTGTTTGGAAAATGATATTCACAATGTTAGGAAACATATTGGCTCATCTTCCTGTTGGTTCCCGCAATCATAAGATTTGATTATCATTGCACATACATGTAAGAATATTATGGTATTAAACATGTGGAAAGAAAACAAACTTTCAAAAAACCAGATCATAAAGTGTTGATAATCATAGCACATGTAAATATTATGGTTTTAAACATTTAGAAAGATAACAAGATCTAAATCCAGACCAAATAGAAAAATATTTTTTTTCTCCAGATGTTTGGAGCTTACTCTGGCTGGTGAAATATTAATGTATGTCCTCATTAACCCACACTTTATGATTTTACAGTACATAAATTTGATATACCTCTCTCCGACATTGTCAATAAATACAAAAAACATTGGTGAAAATGAAGACTATAACGATTGAAAACAATGGCTAGATACATGTAGGACTATATAAACTTCTCCCCCTTTGAATAATCACAAACAATATACTAAAACATAAACTCATGACTGCTCAGTGAGATCTGGACCCCGTCTTTCAAAGAGTTGTGATTGATCCAATCAATCGCAACTATGGAAAGCCAGCAAAGTCAACATCTAAAATGCATGTTTGTATATGAATGTATATCCATAAATTCATTGATTTCTTGACAATTTGGTGTGTTCTCCTTTGTTTTACATAAGACATTTTGGAAATTTCCTGTAGAAAAATTTATGACACTGATGGATTTCCATAGAGTTACCATTGATTGGATCAATCGTAACTCTTTAAAAGACGGGGCCCGGTGTTAACCTTGTTTTATGATACCAGCAAATAAACACCACGTTAGTTACAACCACATTGATTGATTTAAAAAATTTGTTGTATTTGGCATTTACACAGATGAGGAAGTTTCAATATAATATATCATTACTCTGAATATTAGGTTCGCAGTAATATTTCATTACCCTGAATATCAGGTTACATTAGTTATCTCTATTTATGATTAAATTGGGTGGATTTCATTTTTTTTTTCAACCCAGGTATGAAAGTTAGTTATTTGGATTGAATTTCCATGCGTACATAAAAATAGTAGCGGGATGTGGTGGAATAAATAACAATTGGCTTCCATATATGCAGGCTATGCAAATACTCCATTAATTACATGTGAATACAGATTGATATTAACATGGTATTCAAGGTGGGGGGGGGGGGTGGGTGGAAAGGGACAAAATAACAATAGGCTTTATGCAGGTCATCCAAACACAATATCTATCATGTGAATGAATACTGAAACAGGAATATTCCAATATTTTTGCTGTATTATTATTTGCTTTGGTTGGCTATTTCGGGAAGTGGTGTAGATTTGTATCATAGCATTCCAAACATGAGGTATTGTGAAACAGGATACTGCATACTATGAGCAATATTTGGAAAGAAATAGAAGACTATCACAATGTTCTCAAAATGTTTTTATTGGCATCTGATCCTACTAATAGATATTTCTTTCCTAGAGGGGAGATATTTACATAGGCCTCCACATTTAAAAATCAAACAAAGGTTCCCACTTCCCAGTATATTGAGTTACCTATAAAATGAAATATCCCTCTGAGATATATATTCACATGCATTATAAAAACTCGAACTAATGTTTAATTAATCTATTTCAATATGATGTCTTTGTGGAGTGTATTCTGTGTAACATATCATTTTCCTTTGACAACTGGAATTACACAGAATCTGCCATATTTTTAAAAGTACTTTTTGAATATTGGTCTATGAGTGAATGCATAAAAGCTACATGCAATTTTATTAATAAATGTGTTAATTTTGGGGGCCAGGACAAGATATTTTTCTTATCAAGAGTTCTATTATAAAGCTTGTATTAATACCAAATTTTAAAAATTGCCTTGTAAAAAAAAAAAACTAAAAATATTTTGGTTAATTTTTACATATGTAGATGAAAGTTCTGGAAATCATATTTTGGGACATGCAGATCATGATGTAACTTGGGAGTATGTAGGTACATGGTAATTTTGAAGCAAGGAAATAGTTGATCATCTCATGCTGTCTTTGAAACTCAATCAGATTAATGCAGGAAATCTTGAAGGATATTCACAATTTATTATTGCAGGGCAATATCGCTGTCTAGTGGGTGTTTCATAAAACTATAAGTTAAAAATGACTTTGTGTACTGGTGTTGGTGAAGAGGGGGAGGGGGGGGGGGTGTTGGTGAAGAGGAGGGGGATATGAGATGACAGGGGGGGGGGGGAATTGTCATGGTCAAAACAAGGACAAGTGTGTCATAATATGAATATCTGTCCGGGAATGATAAAGAAGTCAATCAAGATGGAACTTTAATTTCCCATAATCCTTCATGAATAAACAACTCCCACTTCTCTTTCTTCTTCAAGAGTTTGATACGTATAGAACTTCATATTCTTCTCCTTTACAAAACAAAAGAATAAAAAACATAGGGTGTATGTCATGAAACAAATTGTTAATGATTTCCACTAACTATTTGTTAAAAACTACTGAAATACTTGCATCTGATTGGCTGAGAGAAAATGTCTAACAAGATGGTTCATGAAATACTCCCCTGGTTAAAAGTAGCTCCTACTATTACATATATTATTGTGTGCAGAAAGTGTTGTATTTGAAATGATGCAGTATTTACATTGTGTGAAACCAATCACTCTTGCGGGGGGGGGGGGGGATGTCTTAAAGAAATTATTAAGTTGATGTGTCTGATACAGAAAACAAAAGAGACTTAAACATACAGGTAGTATCTTATTCTGTGCTACTTCAGATTCTCTAATTTAAATAGCATACTTGACTCCTTGTAAATTCAAGTTTGTCTGGAGGGTACTCCTGGTAATCACGTACTGTTTTGCACTTTGATATATACTTGAATAAAAACGTTAATAGAAAACATTCATATTTAACTATGGGTTTTTAGAATATAGACACTTCATACCGCCGCTCAAAGGAAGAGTGGCAAGCATGTGGTTGAATATATACCAATAAATTTGATAATCTGATACCATCTTTTTGCTTTCAAAGACGTGTTATTAATGCCTATCATGAATTATCATTTTCAGTTTATATCTTTATTTGTACTTTTCAAGTTATATGATATCAATTGAATAACATTCAGAATAGTAGTTTGTGAATGTATGTATATTGAATACAGTTTGAGTGATATAATTAGGGTTTCTGCAAGAAGGATGCATCATTTTAAACTTTACGTGCGTGTTGTACAGTATTGTGTATTCATGTCGAGCACCATTATGCGTCATGTGACAGCCGTTCTCATCTTGACTGTACTTGGTTGGCATCAATTACTGTCATGGTACCAGCAACATGACATCGTTCATGACTTGATCAATCAACTTTAAAGAGAAATTCCAGTAGTTGCAGTAAACACTGATTTCATGAGAAAGTCTGTAAAACCAGGCTTAATTGTCAGTATATCATCGAGGATCTAGATCTGGTACAGTTACATAAACTGAACTTTGTGAAATCTTGAAATCTACGCTGAAAAATGTTCAGACTGAACTTCCCCAACACAGATAACCGCACGTGGGACTGTGTATAATTATTGCTTTGAGCGTCGGGCCCGACGCTCTACCCGAATCCTGTGCTTATTTGCTGATTTCTCAGCAATTACACAATTTCTTCCAGTATCCGTTGGCACATGCGTTTTATTTATGCAAACAGACACTTTGGTGGTCATTTCATTGGATTCTGTACGAACTCATTTTGGTATCGTTACCAAAACTAGCATTTACCTTTAAAGCAGTCTCCTCCCCCATGAAATTGAATTAAAAGTTTCCTCTCAGGCATTGAAGGGGAAAAATGTGGACTGTTTAAAAAAGTAAGTCCTTTCTCGAAAGTTGGCAGTTTCATGTTTTTTTAAAATTTTTAATGGGTCTCTTTTAGATGTTCTTTTATTCTAAATCATTGCTTGGCTGGCAGAAGGACATTAGGATCTTATGTGTAAATCAATTCCCATTCATGTTGGTCCGTTAGAATTCAGGGCCTAATCTCTAGTGTATACTATTCATTTCTTGAAGTGCGTGCCTGAGCTAGTGCCCTTATGTCAGTCGTGCAGATATTGAAAATCACTGCACACGCGCAAGCTACCGCCGTTCTGCAGCCAGGCGTCACTTACATGTATGAAGCCATCTTTAGAATTGCTCTATTCATATTCCATAAATCCTTTTTGTCTTTGCTGCTATTGTTTGTAGCTTGATTCACTGTCAAGTTCTATCCACCAGCTTTGCTGTATTTTTCAGTTAAAGTTAACGATTCTCTGTATCTTGTCTTGTTTTTGTCTTGATGCAGATGGGCCTTGGAATTTCTACTTGAATTTCAAGTTCTATGGATCCACAGATTTGCTGTCTTTATTTTTCTTTTATGTCTGTGTTTCAGATGGACCTTGCTTTTTCTACTTCACTGTCAAGTTTTATTCACAGCTTTGCTGTATGTTTCATTTGTAAAACTTAACGATTCTCTGTATCTTTATCTTTTTTTATCTTTCTTTCAGATGGACCTTGGTTTTTCTACTTCAATGTCAAGTTCTATCCACCAGATCCAGCTCAACTCAAAGAAGACATCACAAGGTATGGTTACCTGGGGGTGTTTCACATTGAGTTGCGATTGATCCAATCAACCTCAACTGCGTGAAAATCCATCAACGTCATAATTTTTCATAGAGGATATTTGCACAATGTCCAGAATGTCAAGAAAATAATGCATGCATGAATAAATATAAGAATTTCTATAAAACGTTTTAAACAGACGTAGATCTTGGCGTTGTTGTCTTTTAATAATTGCACGGTTGATAAGCTCAATCATAACTCTTTTTGTTATGGGGGCCCTGATTGAAACTTTGATCAACAAGTGTGTCTCCACGCAAAGACTAGCACATACAAAACTTGCTGTTTCAATTCAGGCATGAGTAGGCTGCACATTCAGACCCTTAACTCGAGTCAAGGGTTTGCACAGCAGACTACCCTGATGTTGTCTATAGCATGTTGGCCTGATGGACATTTCATCTAGAATGTTATGCTAAGCCTCCTTTACATCATATTGATGGCATACCGATTGGGTTTTTATTGCGGTGGTATTGGATAATACGAAACTTAGACCAATTCATATTTAGACCAAAAGAATATTTATGACAAGGAATGGACGATTTAGTCACTGGTCTGTATAAGATCATGTATGGATGGAAATAGTATTTCCATACATACTTTTTTACCCACAGGGTTAAAGCTCCATGCTGTACAAAAATAGCTCTGATTCACTGTAATTAAAAAAAGAGAGACACAAGCACCCGCACACAAAAAAGACTCAAGAAACGTACTCGGGACAATTTTGACTGACATTTTTTTCCAGTCAATTGAGGGTGACAAATCATCCAAATATTTTTCATTCCACGCTGGTCATGGCTGACAGTAGATGGAAAGTGACTTGAATAATGATCTGATATCAAGTTTATATGGATTGGAAGAAGGGAGACAGAGAACCAGGCCTAAGTGCCCTATGACACCAGCTTGAAAAACTCAATGCATTTTTGCAGGGTTCGCTGGACAGCTGAAACTTTGTTGACCAGTTGGGTGCAGAAGGGATCAAGAGACATTGAGAATGAAATTACGCTGACTGAATTTAAGGTTCTATACACTCAGGAACTTATATCTATCTTTGTTCGTTTTTTGTGTGTAAATTATTGATTTATGATATGTTCTCTTTGAAGAAAAAAAATACACAAGAAAAAAAAAACACTAAAAAGACATTGTATTGTGTAGAATGATTACATTGTAAATGCAGGTAGTTTCACTTTATGCATAAATCAAAAGGGTCAAACTGTTCACAAGTGTACATGAATTGAAAAAAGCTTATCTCCAGCAATTCAAACAAAATAGTGTAAGAAAACCCAACAGTTCTTACTAATTTGACAAAAGATTCAGTCAGACTCGAAAAATTATTTTGGAATACTTTTATATTAGCTTATTATTGTTTGATATTATGTTATCGTAATTTTTGCCCTTACATGTGCATTGCTTTTCTTTGTGCTGTTGTTTGCGATCCGTCCAAACAAATCACTACGTGTAAAACAAATTGTGCACTCACATGTTAAGGAATAGGTATCTTTTTGGCAAAGATCTTGAATATAAATTCAATTCCATATAAAATAAACATGGTTTCTGTCCCTCAAATGGGTATTTTTCATTTTTAATATCAAGACAAATTTAATAACAAGTGATCACTTGCATGAAATGCTACATGTTCCTTTCTGCTAGAGAGGGTTGTGTATCCAAGCACTGAGGTCTTTTTTCAGACTAACAAGACGAGTAGGGACTGGGGTTTATTTTAGCAGAATAAACATGCCATCTCCGTGTCCATAAATCAATGCAGTAGTACAGAGATACCCTGTGAAACCATTTACTTGTATTGATGGGACAGTTGGTGATATGCACCGCATTCTCATATCTGTTTGAACTTGTTCCAATAGCTTGTCTACATTTGTCCATACAGCCTTTTCCCCAAACTATCCTTTATTTATTTTGTCGGTTATGTCAGCTTAATTATTAAAGTTATAGATCACATTTCTAAACATCACTTTTTGGAATGATTAGGCAATTTTTGGTAGGAAATAAATGAAATACAAAGAAATAGTGTGTGTTGTCATCAAGCATGTATAAGTATTTTGTATAGATTTTCATGGTTTTCATGGCCAATCTAGTCACATTGTGGCGTACCCATGGTACACCACATTGTAAACTGTTAATGTGTATTAAAAAAGTCTGTCTTTTCCCCAGAATCAGTGCTACAAATAAAATCAGTTATTGGCCCATTTGTAGCTCCGAGTCTCTCAGAACGTTTCACTACATGTAGCTGAAGTTATGATAGTTAGGGTTTTATGTAAATAAAAAAGGGTTTTGTGTGAACATTCCTATTGGAATGAGCAGAGGGTTTTGTGTGAACATTCCTAATGGAGTGATGAGCAGAGGGTTTTGTGTGAACATTCCTATTGGAATGAGGCCAAAGGTAAAGAGTGACCCATTCACTCTTACTGATTTGATTCAAGTCGAAAAACTTCAATCAAACTACTCCATCTACTCCATAAATAACTTAACGGATAACATCAATTAATCTAATTTTTGACTGAATGTTGTGATAAAAAGTTAATTTAGGTAGGAGAAAGGGGGGGGGGGTGGACTTCAATTTTAGATGATGTTTCAACTGAACAATTAGGAAAACATGGAAAGAAAGGATGCAAAAGATTAAAGGTAAAAAAAAAGAAATGAAGAAATACCAGCAGAAATAAATTTAGCAGGTATTGATTGAAGTCAAATGGAAATAATAATTTTTTTATTTTTTTTTTTTTTTGGGGGGGCTAGACAAATGTACCTGTTTCGTGTAACAAAGATTATTTATAAGTATGCGCCTAGGCTCATTATACTTCAGCATTCAAGCCATCTCAGTCTAAAAAAAAAAGATCAAGAGTCATTATGTAGGGGATGGGATGACAAATACTCCATAAAAAAAAGTTTGGTTCACAGAAACTTTTGCTGCTTGTTTTCAAAGTTTTATTTCATTGATTTGTCTTGCAAACAGTTTTATGAATCACCTCCCGATAGCTTTTGAATACATGTATTCAAATACAAACTCCTTATTCTACATGTATACCACTCTTTTCCGTGCTACATACAGGTACTTCCTTTGTTTACAAATCCGGGATGACATTCTCCGGGGGAGACTGCCCTGCTCGTTGGTGACACACGCCCTCTTGGGTTCATACGTGGTACAGAGTGAGCTCGGGGATTTCGACGCCGACAAGCATGGCATCGACACAGCGTATCTCGGTCAGTTCCGCTTCGCACCGGAGAGGAAGAAGGAACTGGACGATAAAGTCATGGAGCTGCATAAGACACACAGGTTTGAGACAGGATTTTTATTGAAATTGTTTTTGAGGAGGTGGAGAGGGAAGGGGTGGATGGACATCACCATTTGCATGGCGATAAACAGAGGGCTGACCAGGCTAGGTGCCAAAAAGCCTACATTCTTACAAGCTGTCCGATGAGCCTTTTCAATCTCATTGGAGGGGTAAAACTGAACATTCATTTTCTTTGTTCATCTGGGAGTGTTAATTTTTTTTTTAACATGCTCTGTCGTATTAAAGTACACTGAACTAACCACCGGCCAGGGGGGGAAAGAAAGATAAGTGTAGTATTTTAAAGCGTTCTAAGTGAGGGACGAGGATTAAGAAGATATTAGAGTTTCCATTTATCCAAACTTGAATTATGCAGCTGAGAAAAAGGTAAAGAGAATATTTTAATTTTATTTATTCATTCAATCATTCATTCATTTTAATTTTTTTTTTGGGGGGGGAGGAGCATGAGAGATGGGGAAAAAAGAATAAAGCAAATTCATATACAGGTTTATTTCATAAGTCATAGAACTTTGTAAATGTTTGTTTTTTTAATTTCTGAAATCTCTTGTTCATTTGTCTTTTTTTTTTAGAGGGCAGACACCTGCAGAGGCCGATCTTCATTTCCTTGATAACGCAAAAAAGCTTGCTATGTATGGTGTTGATCTTCACCATGCGAGGGTGAGTATGAAACCGAAATCCACGGGCCCGTAACGCAAAGCTTCGCAATGATCGTAAAACATCTGTCACGATTGATTGCATTGACTACAATGTACAATCATTCATGAAAATGAAGCGTACGATTAATCGCTAACCCTTTGTGTTACGGGACCCAGGTGGGTGTTTCATAAAGCTGTTTGTGAAGTAACGCACAACTTCATGCACGACTGGAACATGTTCTTGGGTCCTAAGTCAGCTACATAGAGATATATCATGTCGCGCAAGAAAGGGTCACCGGTCATGCCTAAAGTTGTCCATGAATAACAAAGTGCTTTATGAATACCCTCTGGGCGCTAATCTTATTTCCAAATAAGTGTTGTCTCCCTCAATGTGGTTTAATGTCTAATTCTGAAATAGCAATACATGAAATACCAAGGGACTGCCGTAATAGTTACCGAGTTACCCCCCCCCCCCTCCTTCCCCAAATAATGACATGAAAATACACAATCCTCACATACATTGTAAAAATACCCATTAAAAAAATTGGATTTGAACCACTAATTATGAGAGTATACCATGATTTGGTATTTTGGAAGTATTGACAATAGGACGGGGCGGCGGTGGGGGTGTCGGGAAATAGTGTATTCATAAATCATTAACGGTAGTTGAAGAGGGAAAGAGAAAGGTGTGAGAGAGAAGAGGAGGAGGAGAGAAAGACAGATATAAAGAGGGAGACAGAGAGAGAGATAGAGACAGAAAAAGAAAGAGACAGAAAAAGAAAGGGGGATGTAAAAGATAGCCAGTCATACTCCAAACTATTATACATCATGTATTTGTGAATTTTCACACCTGATTGTTAAAAAGGAAAATATCCAACGCTGCAAAATACAGGGTCCAATGTAGTCATTCACACAATGACTTCTCATCTGTGAGCATCTGTCATCACCTCCAAATAACTTGCGCACTCGCAGCAAAAAAATACTTTTCATCTGAAAGCCACTTATTTCTGGTACCATGTACATTTGCTTGTGTAGTATAAAATGACAGGTGGAATATTTCAATGATTTTTTGGGGGAATCATCAACATTACTTGAAATCCATTTGGTCCAGTAATTATCACTTAGTCTAATTTTCTTTGTGTTTTATAAAATAATGCATCAGAACAATTGGCAATTATATGGTTGAAGATCAATTTGGATTCAAGCATTTTGCATAATACCAAGCTTATGAGAGACAATGATAATAAACCCGTTTGGTTTAAATGAAATGATATTAGGTCGTGTGGGCTTAGACAAAGTAGGATTAGACCAATTGTGATTAGATCAAGTGGGATCAGACAAGATTAGATTAGGCCAAGTTGGAGGAGACGAAAGTGGTCTTAGGTCAAGTGGATTAGACCAATTCGATTGGACCTAGCGGGATTAGACCATGTAAAATTCCTTGTAGATAAAACAAGATATCATATAGCAATAATGGATAACAGATTTAGACAAAGTGGGATTCAACAAATGAGAATAAGGCAATATGGGATCAGACCAATTGAGATAGGACCAAGTGGCAGTATACCATCAGATCAAGTGGAGACATCCATTCTGTCGCTCACCTCAAGGCCCTTCTTGCAGGCTATTGGTGATCCCATAAACCAGGAACATTCCCCTCTTGGCCAGGGGCCAAAATAAACCCCTGCTCGTGAAAACCCATGGAACTATGTTGCATTCCTAACATTTGTACATTTCCCCTAGAGATGGCATATGCACAACATTCTTTCCGCTCTGGGAATATCTACATTTAACTGGACTACGTGTATGTGTGGATGCTCATGATCATGCTTTTCTAGCCTACATGTGTAGTCAATTTATACATTCGCATTCAATGCTGAGATCAATACAGGGATCCAAAGTTTTTCATTTTGCACAAAATTGTCTGCTTACACATATTTTACTTTGAAAAAAAGAAAGAAATTGGTAGTTCGTTGGCAATACATCTTTCCCCCAAATTGTATGATTTCTCAATTATTGATGAAAAAAATTGTGATTATATTGTCTTAGGTTCTTGTTTCATATAGACTTGTTATAGTAACAAATGCAGAATTTCTGTAACAAATTTATCATCAGCCAATCAGAAAGAAGGATTTCAGTAGCTTTTAACTGTTATTGCAAACTTGTTATTATAACAAGTTTTATGAAACCTGTCCCAGGTACTTCATTTAAATTTGTGTGTAAACTCATCAATAGCAAAATTAGTTGAAATATGATCCCTTGTAGATTACTTTGTTTTTTTAACATTTCACAAAAACATACCACTCTATAGTTGGAATTAGTGTAAAAACACTCTGATCTTGTTGAAACATCAGGGTCAAGTTTAGCTTCATAAAGAGTTTGCAACTATGATAACTTTGCCATTATGTCAACTACCATAACCAGAGCTCAGCAGCCAATTATGTTCAAGGTTTACACTGTACTTAGAATAATTGCAAATTTACATTAGTTTTTTATGAAATCAGCCACATGAAAATGTTTCAGCATCTCATATGACTTTTTCCCGAATTCACGGAGGTGGTTTTTAAAACCATTGGTGGAATTCATGGTTTATGCAGATTTTCCTGTATAAATTATGCTTATTTACGCGTATATTAAAAAATGTGCAATGCTGATGCGCGCTGTTGTCACAGTGTGCCAAATTGACGGCTGTTGCCATGATTAAGTACGCTTTTTTATTCATGAGTCTACTGTTTTGAATTAATGAGTCCACTTTACAGGAAATCTGCATAAACCATGGGTTCAACCTATGGTTTTAAAAACCACCTTTGTGAATTCGGACCTTCATGTTTCATTCATTTTGAATTCATGCTTCCCTTTTTGAATGAACAGGTTAATGCCACGCCCACCAAGTATGTTTACACGCGTATGCTTATTTGTTTTCTTTTGTTTTGTATTTGTCAGGATTCTGAGGGAGTCGATATCATGCTGGGTGTATGTGCCAATGGGCTTCTTATCTACAGAGATAGACTAAGAATAAACCGTTTTGCCTGGCCCAAGATCCTCAAGATATCGTATAAAAGAAACAACTTCTACATCAAAATTAGACCAGGAGAAGTAAGTCAAGTTCAGCTCTTTAAACCGATTTCAGCACTTTCAGGCTTTTGCATACTCTGTCTATACAGAAATATAGGAGCTTTTTTTTTCCAGTTATTTTCATATATGGTCATTCATACCACCTGGTGGGTGTTTCATAAAGCTGTTCGTAAGTTAAGAGCGACTTTAAGAACGACTGGTGTTCCTTTCTTGTGGTAAATGGTACACACCATTGGCGATGGTTTAGCGCGTAAGAAAGGATCACCAGTCGTTCTTAAAGTCACTCTTAACTTACAAACAGCTTTATGAAACGGCCCCCAGGATAGGGTCAAGTCCCTAATTTTCCGTTTTCTTGTTATGTGTTCTTCAGTGCCCTCAAACATCTAGTTCTGTGTTGATAAGGGACATGTACAAAATATATGAGGAGGTAATTGTGATTATGGTGAATAAGTTAAGAGAAACTTAGGTTTTCATGATACAGGCAAAGCAGATATTTACGGTAAAGCTTGGCAATCGCATTCCAAACACTGCAATCAGGCTTGATCAACAGATTATCCTCTTATAAACAGTTTTTTTTTTTGGATTTTGCTTTGCCTTTGTGTGATTTTTAAGATATTTTTCATAGTTCATTTTTTAAACCCAATTCTCATAACCCCATTTTCTCCCCATTTTTTATTTTTAGTTTGAACAATTTGAAAGTACTATTGGATTCAAGCTTGCTAATCACAGAGCAGCTAAGCGGTTGTGGAAAGTATGTGTAGAGCACCATACATTCTTCCGGTGAGTGATTCTGTATTGAGTATTCACTCTATCTATTTATGATCAGAAAATGAGTTATAAAAGAATCCAATTAAAGAAATGAAAAATCTTTGTCAAAATATTCTGGTAGAAAATGTGTAATTGCTTAAAAATTGACAAAAACAAGGCATTACAGCCAGATGTTGTGTCTCTTTCCAAGCAATGTCATTAAACTGTCCTACGTGAGCTTATACATGTGTTATTGAGCTTCAGTAGATTTCAAAGGAAGATTTGTAAACCATTTTGATCTACCATGATATAGTAGTGACAATTAGCCTCCAAGTTGATTTTAAGATTTTCTCATGAAATTACCTCAACTACTGTTCTTTAATGCAGCTTTAATGGCAACAGCCTTTAGTTAATTTTGCATGATGCATTGTCCAGAAAAAATCCATTGTAAACTCTTGCTTTCTAGCGTGGGCTTTAATATTAAAGCAACAAGAAGATCTGATTGAATTGATTTGGTAGGGAAAATTATGGGAATTCATTTATTGAATAAAATTATGATTAGATTTTATGCTGCTATTAAAAAATATTATTGTGCATGCTACCAAGGCTTCGTCATGTATCTTGTTGATAGTACATGTATTTTACTTTACTGTGGTCCAAATGCCCTTAGCTATGCCTTGGGCATGTTAGAACTGTTCTAAAGGTTTCTTGTGTTTGTAATTCTTCGTAATGCCCTTGATAATGTGTTGTACAGGTAACCTTGCCTCAGTCAAATCTACTGGGACTACAAATATCTGTTTGACTTTAATAGAAAAGATATAAAACGAAAGAAGAGAACACATTCTGCAAAATTGCAAAATTGCTTGGATGAAGGCAGATTTCTAACTCGCGAATGGTCCATTTATTGTAGATTATTGTAATCCATCTTAACCTTTGTACGTGCGTGTGTCCGTAGCCTTGTGCATGCAGAACCTCCAAAGAAGAGGCCTATCTTCTGGCTGGGATCGAAGTATCGTTACAGCGGACGAACGCAGTTCCAGACGAGACAAGCTAGCGCCCTCATTGACAGGGACAGCCCGACCGTGGAAAGAGGGAAGAGCGAGAGGCATACTAGGAGTTTAGATGGTGGTAAATATGATATGGGCTAAGAAGAAATGAAGTTGTAGAGCAATGCACCCCTTTATGTTGGTCAGTATGGTATTCTGGACTTTTCGTATTTTCTACGGGGAAACTCGCTACAACGCACCCATTCCTTTGAAAATGCATGTCAAATCACAATGGAGAGCTGAGGGGCTCTTGTCGAAAGTTGGTGGACTGTGACAGCATCGGAATCTCTTGACTCTGGACAACGACATATTTGCAATTGTACGTCCGTTGCGAATCTTCAGACGATCTGCGGTCCCAGTGCGCCAACTTTCGACAAAAGCCTCTCAGCACTCCATTGTGATTTTAATTGCATTTTCAAAGTAATCAATTCGTTGTAGAGAGTGTCTCTGAAGTTAATTCGAAAACTCTGTATAGTGAAGAAAGGGGAGAGGGATTATATGATACAGCTTCTGGGCAGTGTTTCATGAAAGGACATGTCAGACGTTTTATCTGACAAGTCCCATTTTATCCGATAGTTAACCGTAGTAACAGTGCCTCTCATCCAATCAGAATCGAGGAAAGATATCAGATCTGAAAACTTGTCAGACAAAAATGTTGATGAAATTATCCCCTGGGTGAATTTCTAATTGGTCTAATCTCACATTGTTTTGATATAGTCTCTTATAATCGATAATTTGCTAGTTTGACAAACACTTAATTGAAATAACTAGGAAATCTATTGTCCTTTAAAAATCTTTTTTTTTTAATCTCTCTTTTGCAAACAATAAATACATGGATCAGTAGCAAATTAAGACTGTCCCATCATATAAGTTATGTTGCAGCCGTGCTCTTTATTTTTACCCGTCTGAACATTGAATTATTTTTATATGACAATTTTTTTTTCAACATTAGCAATAATAAGGCCTCTAATTTAGTCTTCTTCCAAGGCCTGCTGTTGAAATTTTGTAATCATTTTTTTAATAATTTTTTTTTTGGCTGGGATGTTATCATCCATCGGTAAATGGGAAATATTACTTTATAACCTTACATTATCACTTATTAAATACCATATTAACATTATTTTTGTCAATATGTATCTTTCTTCCAATTATGCAATTCCATATTGACAGTGTCATACAGTTTAGACAGGTAAAGAATTCATGTCACTTCAAACAAATACCGAAATGTGTTTCTTTTCAAGGTTACGGATCGCCGACGCCTCGTGACCCCGATAGGGCAGATGAGGTCGTCACCCCAGACAAGGCCAGGACGCTCGAAGCACGCCCTCAGAGTGGATACGAGGCACATGTTCCATACGTTGACACAAACGAGGAGGAGAAAAAGGTAGATATCACAAGAAAGTCAGTGTTGGTAGATCTTAGCCATAAGAGTAGACTATAGATAATAGTATCAACAGGTTATTTAGCAGTTGATAGTAATTACTATGCACTGGTGATATATGTAATGTAGAATAAAAGTGATTATCTTTAAGCATTAGCATGAGATATTTGTATTAAGTATAAATGCAACTTTGATAAAAATAAATAACATAAGGATAGGAATTCGAAGAAGATAACCTCAGATTGTAGTCTCAATTCAGGTTCCTTTATTTTTTACCAAATACAAAGTCAACAATCTTGCCGCTGTGTGAATTTGTTTAATGCTGATGATATTGTATTTTCCTTATCAGTAGGAGCACATTATATAAAACAATAAAAATAAATAAGATGGGGGAAAAGGATGGTAGTTGATCATTCCCACAACTTTGTAATTTTGCCTGAACTTTCCCCATCCACTTTTTAAAAGTGATATAAGCAGTTTGATGCCATTGGCTGCTAAATTGACCAAGTAAAATAGGATTGGGCTTATATCACACCTAGTGATCACTGCTGATGATGCACTTTTCATTCAAATTAATGCCTATTTCATTGATCTTGGCAAGCGTGGGGAGCTTTTCATGAAATCTATATATGTTATAAGCTACTGAAATCCTTGCATCTTATTGGCTGAGAGTGATTTAGTCAGTGAAATTGCTTACAAACCAATAGTTCAATGCTCCCTTTTGCCCTTGAACAAAAATCATACTTTTACTCTCATAAAAAATAATAAAATAATAAAGTGACATTTCCCTCAAAGATATTGATATTTAAGGTATGCTAGGGTAATGAATTATAGAATAAGAATGAATAATTCTGGTTGGTTTAAACACATACTTTTGATGAATTTGATGCTGTTGTCAGATGGTGAATCGTATCATTGCTTCTTCAGTAATCAAACAGTGCACCTTGTATTGCCTATAGTACTGTATCAAAAAGCGATGTAATCTTGCAAGTTTAGTACGGCCGCTGGTCAGCTTTTATTAGACTATATATCCCATGCATCCAGCATGCGTATATATATTCAAGTATATTGATGAATGAATTGTATATTTCAGACAGAAATAGGATTGTGTTATGGGAAAGTAATTCAATATTCCTGAGTTGTAGCATTAGAAATTCTTTTTTATGATATACATAAATACCCCAGGTCTTCCTCCCAACCTTATGTTACGCTTTATGGTATTATTTTGAATACAAACAAATCTCTCTCTTAAGAAAAACAACAAACCAGTAAGATACTACCTAAGGCAATTGTTCCCAAAAAAATATGAATCTGATAAAGCTACAACACTAAAAAGGAAACAAAAATCTTTGTTGGTAAGATACTCCTTGGGAAAATTAAAATTGGGGCAATTAAGATTAATGGAACACACATCCAAAGAAGTATCAAGATATTTAAGAAATGCTCCGCTAGGGCCCCTTTTATAGAAGAGAAAAGAGAGAGTTTTCACAAAACAAGTAGTCATTGAGTTTCAACGAGTATCCTTATAAGCTACCCAAGTCCCCGCATCTGATTGGTTCAGACCAGATTGGTGAGAGAAAATACCAAACAGATGCTTCATCATGAATCACTCCTGTATTGTCACGTAAGCTTCTATTCCTTGTTTTGTTTATACAGTGTATACATGATTTATATAGGCACCAGGGAAAATATTATTTTGGGGGGGGGGGCTCAGCTCAAATTCACCCCCCCAAAAAAAAAAAAGTATCCTAGAGAGCCTTGGAAAACTAATATACATGTAAGAGCCCCTGAAATTCCTGTAAGGTCCATTGTGCACTGCAATACAATGAAGCAAAATTGGGCTGGTGAACCCCAAAAATAGTCCATTAGGAAAAAAAAATCACTGATAGGCAATGTATGCTACAGAGAAACTTAATCAGCTCCCTCACTATTGCGTCTTTAGTGACATTATTGGTATTACTCAGGCATATTGATTGAATGTTCACTTGAAGGTGCATGTTATAATCACATCTTATTATGTGTGTACACCATGGCATGAAGTCGTCAAATAGGGTGTGACAAATATATATCCTGTGTCTTTTGTGATTTATACTTAATGGATGAAAAGAAATACAGATATTGATATGCACAGTTAAAAAAAATCATAATCCAGAACAAATGAAAACACAATGAATATATAAAAAATATTAAAAAAATCACCAGGAATAGAATGAAATTGAAAAAAACAATGGGATAAAAATTATTTAGTAAATATTGTGAAAATACTCTGCAACCAGCAGATTTTTCAATAATTTAGAAAAAGAAATCAGTCCGTTACGGAGGAAAATATTTTTAAGCCTGACAATTTCAAGATTTTTTTTGCAATTGAATACCTGTAGTTAACAATGAAGCATTTTGAAAAAATTCAGTTTTCCGACAGTATTAATTGGAGCTCTTAAGTAGCCACTTTCGTATCGTTCATTAAAGTACAAAAACCTAGGATGTAGATATTTGTAGTTATAACTTTTGTTAAGCTTAACAGTTCACTTTACCTTCTGCATTTTGGAATATTTTCTGATTGAGAATAATATTGCCTGTTTAGTGACTTCCAAAAGTAGCATACATGTACAGTAGATACAACATAAGTACAAGCAAGAATTTTTGCATGCTGTTTGCTGCTCCAGTTCATAAATATAACTTGTTGGAATGGAGAAGTGGATACTTAGACAAATATTGCATCTTGCTGTGGAATGATATTTGAATGGTCAATTAGACTAATACTCTACTTAAAAAAAGAAAGAAATGAGTGAATATCTGTAGATTATGAATTTTTTTTTGGCGTAGGATGGATTCTGAAAATTTGTCACACCCTGTATATTATATAGCATTAGTCTGCCAGTGATTGGGTAGATTAGGCAAATGAGCAATGTTTTCTTCTTCTCTCAATCAATTTCAAAACATCCCTGGCCAACTATTCTTTTCCTCCTTTCACTTATCTCCTCCTCTCCCTTCTCTCTTTTGCTCTCTCCATCGCCACCACTCTCACAAACACATCATTCCTCCCCCCCCCCTCACCATTGCAATTCACTCGTGGAGAAATCACAGCGACTCGATTCCGAGGACAGCAGTCGCGATGCGGTATGTGCTAGGGAACAACGATCTGTGTTGCATTGACTCAGAGCCCATGTTTTGTCTCGAATATTTTCAGGGAAAGTCAGTCTCGCGATTAAAACCGATTTAAAGTTTCTATTTAAAAAAATGCAATTTACATATCTCATTTGGTATGTGAAATGTATCTAAATTCTTTGAGATAGCTGTAAAATACACACATTCTTCTTCTTGACTTCCAGCCCCCTCCCCCAAAAACTTGACATCTTGGATACTGTATAAACCCAATATCTGTATTCTATTGTTGTCTGTTATGAACAATCAAAGACAGTTTGGATTTTTATGCTATTACAGTGAGGATTTAAATCATAGCATAGCAGAGTAAAAAGATGGCATTTCATAAAGATCCCGCATTGCCGGTACTTGTTCTGCGGATAAATGTTTCATGCAAATTGATAGGAATATATTCTTCAAAATCACAACACATGGGCTTCTGTTTTAATACACGTTTCCAATCCGTCGATGCATGGACAATCCGCTGATCATTTTTTTCTTCAAGTTGTTCTCAGTTTATGATTTAATCTCGTCTCTTGAGAGGCAATTCATCCTGTACATGATTTCTTTTCCATCAATCGAAGCATGAGTTTTGTGTGTTTCTTTTCTCACAGTGATTGCAGTGCTAATTGATTAACACAATTATTTATTACAAGTGAATTTCATTTCAGTTGTCTTCTATTGCTTTTGAAACAAAAAATCTATTCTGGATTCGTCTACGTTTTTTTTTTTAACATACTGTAATGCACACTAATTAATTTCAACCTTGATGTAATGATATCGTTGTAAATAACTTTGAGATGTCACAAAGTGAATGCTTTCTGTCATTAAAAGTGATGCATTCTGAGTCCTTTCACAGCATAAATGACTCTCGACTAAAAAAAAATCTTCAACTGCCACTACTATATACATAGGTAGTCAATTAAAAAAGGAGGAAAAATTGGTGAATACATCTCACTAGGGAGCTTTGCAAATTAGGAAGAATGTTTTTTACAATCACCGTGATTATTATGCTAAAATATACATGTACATGCACTTTGCAAAACTATAGAATGAGAAGGTCAAATGGAAAAGAAGATGTATCTCTTTTGATTAAAAATAGGCAGATTTCAGCTATATGGCCATGAAGATATACAATTGTAAGCAAATATATTATTGTGCAAAATACCATTTGAGGGATATAGATTTAAGTGTTTATCAAATTTAAGAATCTAAAAGTAGATCAATATATTTGGGTACATGTAATTGCCAAACAATTTTGTCTACCTCTTGAAAATTAATATTTTCCCTTTTGTAAAGGGGTAATTGGTTGAATTATAGTTTTTACAGCCAATGATTCATAGTGAACAATTGATATCTAGAACCAATTGTAACGAAAATGGAAATTACCTTAAAGGTCATGTCCACCCCAGGAAAATGCCGACTTGAATAAATAGAGAAAATCAAACTAGCATAGTGCTGAAAATTTCATCAAAATCAGATGAAAAATAAGAATGTTATGACATTTAAAAGTTTCACTTATTTTTCACAAAGCAGTGATATGCACAACTAGGTGAGTCAGTCAATGATGTCCATCACTCACTTTTTCTTTTTTGTTGTTGTTTGAATTATACAATATTTCATTTTTTATAGATTTGACAATAAGGACCAACTTGACTGAACCATATAGTATTAAACAATGCTAATTCCACATGTTCTGGGAGGAGTTAATCGTTATATCACTTGACAATGAGGAGAAAATTAGAATAATTCATATTTCATATAATAAAATACAAAAGAAATAGTGAGTGGATGATTTCATAGTCTCCTCATTTGCATACCAGCCAGGATGTGCATATAAAAGTTTTGTGAAATTTAGCGAAACTTTAAAATGTCATAACTTTCTTATTTTACATCCGATTTTGATGAAATTTTCAGTGTTATGCTTGTTGGATTTTTCTCTTTTTATTCAAATCAACTTTTTGTTTGGGTGGACTTGTCCTTTAAGTTTGTTCAACCCTTTCTTTTCATTCATTTATTAGAAATATCTTCAGATGTGCTTCTTTTTCTATTTAATCTAATTTGCCTTTGATGCATTTGCTTTTTTAAGTTTAAAGATAATTTTCTCTCAAAAGAATGCCTTTTCCAATCATATTTCAATTGTTGTGCGAGTTTTCTATATCCAGTATTTCATTTATTCAAAATCATATACATTTCAGTTAATTGAGTTTGAGAAAAAAATATTAGATGGCATCTCATTAAAAGTAATAACTGAAAGAGAAAAGCAATACTGCATTTAAAGTATATTTTGATAGCCTGAGATAAGTTTGTTTATTCCACTGGAGAAATTAGATTCTTATAATGTCATGATAAATTTGGGATAAACAGAAATTTCCCACTTCCTTTCATTTTCGATACTTCAGGTCCTTAGTTTTATTCTAGAATTGGGAAATTCACCCAGTCGAACCCAACTCTTCTCTCGAAAATAAAATAAGCAAGTTTAATTTTCATGCTGCTATTAAAATGTTCCAGTCTGTTTTTCCAAGAAATATATATGTATTTAATCTTTACCACTCTTTTCTTGCTTCCCATTTGATCCCCTCTCGTTTTTTTTTTTTAAAACACCCCCATGAACATAATGTAATGGTCTGCTTGGGCTATTCCATTGTAATGGCAGGATTTGGACTTGACCTCCGATGAGGGAGATTACGACGCAGAAACCCAACAAGTGCGCAACATCAAGCTCTCTTATTTCTCGGTCTGTTGATTAACTTGCATCGTTCATGGCTAACACACGCTCTGAATTCAGTCTTTCAGATTTTGATTTTGAAGTCCCATTTTTGTTCCATTCCCTAACCCCATTCTACCCCCCATTCCAACCCCCCTCCAGGTCAATCCTTCTAATCCCTTTCACAGTTCCCATCTCTCTGTCCGTCTGTCTTATCTTCCTCCGTCTCTTCTTCTTCAAACGTACAATGTGGTCTTGTCTTTTTCTATCTCACTGTCTTTATTATTTTCTAAAGTAATTATTGTGGTCTCACTTGTATTATACGTGTATTATCATCAGCTTTTGAGCAAGCGGAAAAAGTACAGTATATAAATAGTGACATACTCGCCAATCGTGACAGAGTGACAAGAATTGCATACAGTATTTACAATTCTTATGATTTCACCTGGCTTTGAGCGTAACATGTATTTCATCTTTAGCACGTTTCTTTGTCAGAAAAATTAGATTGTACATTTCTTAAATGTTTATTTATTTCATCACTTCAATGGAGGATAGACAAATATTTGTTCTATTGTAGTAATCCAGATCCAAAAACACAAATTTGTGCTTCATGTGATCCATGTCTGTTTCTGTATGTGATTGTTAATTTTAGGGAGATCCAATTCATGGGCTAGACTTAGCCACGTTATAAACCTTATTGATAATCGGTACCAAAGCTTACGTGAACTTCTCACCAATTCCTCTTTTTCTATCAGTGATATATGTGTACTAGAAACCCATCTTGCAAATGTATATGTACACATTTTGTAAACCTGGTATTTACACGTGTTGTAGTTCTCCCGAAGTTTGTGTCACTTGAAGGCAAATACTAGTATTCCAAGCTCTTGTTTTTACTTGAACCTTGGTTTATTTATTAATTTATTTCAATTCTGGTAGTCAGATGATATACAGTACAAGAAGTATTAATTAAAGCTCTTGTTATGCCATTATACATGTAGTTAGTACTTAACATGATACTATTTTTTTGGAATTAAGAATTCTTTTTGGTTCATTGACACAAAACAATAACGGAAGTCTTGATAATGTAAGGAATATTTCCAGGAAAAGATAGAGATGTCATTTTTAGGTGACTACATGTAATTTTATATGGTTTGAATAAAGATTCAAATAAAAGATTTAAACGAAGATTTAAGACAAATGAGAGTACAGAATATTAGCTGTACAGATTTTTGTTCTTCCAGTTTTCTATCGACCCTCCTCCTCCTCCTCCCCCATCTGACCATCATTCCTATTGTTTTATCCATGAACTCTATATGTTTTGCATCCTCTAGTAAAATCGTCAATGTATCCTCTTGTCCTTTTGTTAATTCCTTTATCACTTGGGGTTCCGGTCGGCATGACAGTTGCATGGATGATCTCTGTTGATGTTTTGCCAATTTAAAGATTATGATTTTGCCTTGATAAAGTCTGATCATGTCAAATTATTTAGCCTTTCCCTTATTTGTTGGAGATGTTAGTAAAATTATAGCTATTGTGACTTACAAATGTATATCTTGTCTGCCCTATGCCTTGACATATCCAATGTCAATTTTTTGTAAACCATTTCCCTCGTTTGTTGATGTTAGTTGAAAAGATGACTAATAGACCTTATGCATGTGACGTCATATTCTCATAGCGCCTTTCGTCAGAGGCTATACCAATATCTGTAAACAGAGAGTTGTCAGAAATGCGCCAGCTGCAGATCATCAACGCATGCAAGACAATGGCATCAGCCTCTAAGATGGCGGCGCCGTGACGTCAATGCATCAGTTCTATATGGCTTTTATTGTATGCATTGTATTTTCATATCATTCCCATTTCTTAGCTTTCTTGACTAAGATTGATCTGAAAGTAAATGAGATTGCTCTCAACCTGAATTTTCTTTCATGTAGGGTCACTGTGGTTGATTTTAGTATACTAGTTTTGTATTGCAGTGACATTTGTGTCATGTTTTCAGTGAATATGCTTCACCCCAACTGTATTTATAGTGAAAAAAATTGTTACCCCTGACTGCATTATATTCTGATCTCTTCTATTACATACTTTGCAATTATTTGAAATAAGCATGTATTCCTGGTGTACAGTATTCCAATTCTAGCATGTCAAATATATGATATGTTGTGTTTACACCCATTATTTTGTTGTTTTCTTGTTAATAAACTTTAACAGAGTCTTTAGCAGAAATTGACTCTAAAGAATGAAATGCATGTAGTTTACTCCTAGTGAATTCCTAGCGTTGGTATTTAGATGGGGCCTAAAAATATGTTGTTTCTGTCATAAGCCTCCAAACGGAAAGTTGGGTCAGTCGGTTGTTTTTTTAATACCTTCACTGCTGCGCTGCACAAAGAAGATCAAGGATGGGATGATTTACTTATACAGTCAACAGTCAATATCTAATTAATAAAAATTCATATTAAATTGGGGTGTTTTTCCGAGCCACTGAATACAAATTTGAGCAAACTCTTGGCCCAAATCCAATGGATCCTCATAAAAACATTGCATTTGTATATTTTAGGCCTGCCAAAAAAAAAAAAAAAAAGTAGACCCACGCCCATTGCATTTCTGCGATGGGCGTTGGGATGTATTTTATTTAATGAACTAGTAAGTCTAACCCTACAATAAATTTGTTTTATCCATTCAGAGGTCAGCTGATAACATGGCAACCAGCCAGCCAGAGGGAGGGGTAGGCGAGGGAGAGAACCCTGAAGAGGGCGGGCCTACCTTCCAGAAAGAAGTTACCACAGTAACCACTACCAAGACAACCACGTATACAGTTGAGAGAACAGGGGATCAGGTAAATAATAAGAGGTGTTTTTTTCTTTTGTTTTAATTCTTGGCAGATTTTGATGCAAACACCCAATTTTCAGTGGTAAATGAGAGGGATAGTGGCTGATATTTTTTGTTGATTTTGGTGTGAAGAAGTGTGGATTTTTGATAGAGTATGTTGTTTGAAAACTTGAATTTGACCGGGTACTGAGCCACTTTGCTCGTGACAGTTACCACAATTGCCAGGTACCTCAATAGAATGTTTTAAATAGAATGTTTTAATGCAATGAGACCCTGCTCATCTAAATACATCTTTCATTATCTAGAAAATCTGAAATACTTGTAACAACCAAAAATATTTTTTATAACCTATGCCCTATTAGAGTATGGTGGGAGAGTAGCCTTAGAGGATACATGTATGTGCAAATGGGATACAACTGTTTAGGTGCATGTAGATGTGTCTTTTTATGTTTGGTATCTCTTGGTATCTGTCCAGTGTCTTCTTAGTATTAAAGTCACTGTACCTATTATACATTTTGTGTGAAGTGGGGAGTAATAATTTACAAGTCAACTGGTTAGTTTTTAAAAAGAATTAAATGTCCGTTTTTACTGTACATGCACTTGTTTGGAGCTCAAAAATGATTTGAGAACAAGTTGTAACATATTCAACTTAAAAGTCTTAATTTGTACATGTATGATATATCGTCTGTTTTGTATCCATGTATAGAGATTAACCTAGTTCTTTCTTCCTATTTTCTTAGTAGCCAAGTGCTTATCTCCTTCATCTTTTAAGATCTTTATATGTTAAGTGTTGTATCTTGTGGATCTATTTTCTGTAGAACGCTGAGCCGGTTAAGGAGACAACGTTTGGAGAAGAGGATGAGGTAATCATCAAACACTAACTATGCTTCTATTCATTACATCATCTAACAATTAACCATCTTTTACCATCAGTTTTCTCCCTCATTTCCCTCATATTTACGTTTACGCGAAAGCCCACTTTCAGAGTTATTTCTCATCATTTTTGTTTCGTTTAGTTGATGATTCAGTATGCAATTTTTGTTTGTGGTGTTGGATTGAGAAAGGCACACAGCTGCAAATTTCGTTTTTTTTTTTTTTTTTGGTTTTTCATAAAGTGTTATTTTTCATCTGACAATTACATTTTTTTTCTTTTCATGCTCTTTTAATAATGTTTTGTTACAAAGGAAGATGGTGATGTGCGTAAGTGTAATGTTGACAGAGTCTATTGGTACAATTGTGTGCTTGTTTGCATAGTTGGGATGAGAACAGGTGGAAGAGGGGAAGGGGAATGGTGACGGGAGGGGAGGGTGGGGAGGGAGGGATGGGGAGAGAGAAAGAGAGAGAGAGAGAGAGACAGGGGGTGTTGCAAAAAAATATTTGCGTTCAATTGCAAATATTCTGTTCCAATTTTACAATTGATTGATCACATTTAACTATAGCAAATCAGATTACACTCCTTGTTTCATGGAGCAGATTAGCAGTCAATCGCAAATTTGCAATTAATTGCATGGCATATGCTTGATTTTGGGAATGAAAATAGACTTGCAATTGATCGCAAGTTTCTTGCAACGCCCCATTAGACAGACTTTGACAGACTTGAACAGGAAGGGTAAAATAGAAAGAACAGGAGAGTGCTGATCCTGGAGAATTAGGAGATGATGTATCGAAACAGTAACAGCCCAAAGAATTTCTGGGCGTCGCCTTGTCGTGATCTCAATGAATGTTCAGTAAAATATGTAAAAAGCATGCATCCTCGGTTTTGTTTCCATAGCAACCAGTGTTATTGTTGGAAGGTGAGCCGACACGGCTTCACATCCACGAGGAACCGGAGGTTATTACTACCACTACCGTCAAAACATTCATCACTGATGATTATGCAAATGAGGTATTATGACATCATCATCATCAAAACACAAGTAGAAATCTCATCAAATAAGCCCTAGAGCTTTCTTTTTCATACACATACTCTCCGACTACTACCCTTTTTATTTTTCTTCTATACACACTGTGACACATATATATATATATATATTCATATATCTTAATACACTTCCTGTATTTTATATTTCATAATAACTACTCTTAAATCATGCAATAGTTATGTCATATCACCTTTTAAAGGGCAGAAGAGTATATGACAATTATTCCTCACTCATGGTTTCCATTTTTTTTCCAGTGAGGGTTGCGGTGAACAATTAGTTGCCAGTTTGAAGAAGAAAAGGGGTTACCCCTTGTTATAAACTTCCCTCTGAAAGTAGATCATATAGTGAATGCTCTTCTATTCTTAAAAGATGATATAATCCTTTTTTTCTATTAACAAAATCATCAAGGAAAAAGGTCATAGGATATGTGTTTATAATTTCCTAATGCTAATCATTTGTGTACAAAGATATTGCAAAGGAGATGCTGTTCTTCAATGCTCCTCAATGTATACAAAATTTAATATTTTTTTTTCTGATGTAATGAAAAGCTGTGTGCAGTCTACTAGCCGCCCCATTTAAATCCTGAATTTCAACAACTAACGCTGATAATTTAACAATATGTTGATATACATGTATTTCAATATAATATTTGGGGAAAGAAATGTTTAAAGACAAATTCATCAATAGAGGATTTTTAGTGTAAGGAAATGGTCTGTTTTAGTTCTAATGTTTTTTCTCAAACAAAAAAAATACCAAAATTTATTGGAAAACAATATATATGTATGTATATATATATACATATATTTTAAGAAATCAAGATGTTACTTTTGTGCATTTTAATGTAGTGTAATTCATGTAGTTTTATTTTGTTTTGTCTTATGTTCTTGTGAAATCATGTTTCACTACACATTGTACTGTGTCATTGTTTTCATCAATAGGGTCCAAAACAAATCACCATTGTTTGTTAATATGCAATTAGTAGTTGCCAATGAATGTAATGGTGCAGTCACATTTCCCCTACGGCGGCCGTACAGTGAGTCAAAAACAGCCGTTATAACATTTTTTGTACCAGCAACATATAATTGGTTTGAATGAAAATGAATAAAACGGCTATTTTTGACTTGCTGTACAGCCGCCTTAAGGGAAAATGTGACTTAGCATTAATGAAAAAGTAGTGATTTCTTAACAAATATCTTTATATTGAAAAATGAGCAGGCAGCTTTACAATAAATTGTATTTTAGACATACCTGTATGGCAATCTCATATTTCCGAAGACTGTCTTCTGATTCCTTGGGGTCGTTTCACTGAAGAATTGTCAGATGTTTTATCTGAAGTTTTGCATAGGAACTGTGCTTCTCAGCCAATCAAAATCAAGAAAAGTTGACAGATCTGAAAAACAATTGGATGAATAATGTTGTGGAAATGCCCCCCCCTGTAGAGAACTCTTTTTAGGCAAATGAAGGTTGCCACTTACGACATACACATGTACTGTATCTCTAAAATCCAACTTTTCTGAGATATTTTTTTTAATGAGGATGGAGGTTGTGATAGCCGAGCAATGAAATAAATGTGATCAGAGTTTCTTGATTAAGAATATTTGGCTAACCACTTTCTCAAATGGGCAACTTTCATGTAGTGTATAGCATATACACGTAGAATAGTAAATTGCAGTTTTCACCTTCGAAATTGTTTTGCCTACTAAATGAAAAACCCAAAGAAACAACAAAATTGAAAAGTAAAGGAAAGCCCAGATATTGTTATTGTATTGTAGAAATCTTACCCTGCAAGCAACTCGGTGCAATATAGTGCTGTTGCTGTTTAGAATAGCCTTCTCTTGTACGGTATGTACATAGTACATGTTCTTGTATTAGAGTTGATTGACATTTGTTCTTTCAAAGAAATTTGTCCTTCTATTCGTAATGCTGTACTGTATTGAATATGTTTGAAACATCATTTATGGCTATAAGTTGTTTTTCTTCTGGCGCTCGTACAATAAATTACTCAAATTAGAATTGTACATATTTATGTAGTCAACTAGATTTCGTATTCATGATATTTCAAGCATTTCAACTCTCACTCTCTCCTTATTTTTACATTTTCATTTCTATATTATGTGGAGCTCATTCTCAATCATTCTATTGAAGGTCTATACCTTGTTTTGTTGGGATAACAGGACTTCATTCAATAACTTTCCTTTTTTCCTTATCCTATTTTTTTTGCTTCATTTCTTTAAGCAGCTTTCCATGATAAGATCTTGGTGCCATTTTCTTGTGTCTGTATAGTTTTAAATGTTCAGCGCATCATTGTAGCATATCAATATTACATATAATCTCACTTTTGCCCATAATTTCAGCTTATAATGGTGTATTTATCTGATCTTCTATATCTATTATTACATTGTATATAATTCACAAAATTTATAATCAGTCATTTTGTAATGTTATCTATCTCTATATATTCTGTATAATTCTGTATAAACCTTAATATCAATTTCTAAAATATCTAGGATACTAACTCTTTATTTAAAGATGATGTATAAAAGCAATGATGAATTACTGGACATTTTATTCATTTAACATGGTTTTTGCTACAATTTGAAATGAATTTTTGGTCTTTAGCAGAACTAAACACAATGCAAAAGGAGAGTCGCCCCTAAAAATTTGCATAACTGTTTTAAAGGTGTTTGACTACTAAAGTTAACTTGGAAAGGTGTACCTTCTTTTATTCACTGACTTTTGTATGGGGGGAAATGGATCCGGCATGTCATGCACAAGTTTTCCTAGTAAAAGCAAAATTTCCACATTTCAGTGTTCACATAAAATGTAATTTATACCCAAGGAGAAGGAATGTTAGTGCTTCCTACCGTTTATCAGCATGCTTACCCAACCTTGTTATTAAAATAAGCTGTTGGGTATCGAAATGAAAGAATTGAGAAAACTATTTGGTAGCAAAATTTCATTTTGATTTTTTTTTATTTAAAAATGATCTGGATTGATTTAACAATTCAAAAATCACGAAAGCTGAATACCTGATATTCCTCTAAAAAGTGTCAGGACATGTGTGATTGTGTCAAGCAATAGATATTTAGTTAGCTCAACACTTCAACATTATTCACCAGGGGAAAAAAACCCACCAAATTAATTTAAAACCTTAAAATTACTCTTTTGTGCTCGTTTGTATATGACTGGATGGATCAATTTCATTTTCACACAAAGAAAGTAACTGTGTAGTAATATTCTGACTGATTAGCATTGCTCAAAAACTTCAAAAGTGATGTATGTTGTTAATTTAGGGGGTAACGTACCATTTGTGTTATGTTTATTTCTTCAAAAGATTCTTAATGGAATACATGTATACGGTATGTGGTTGGATGTTTTTAACTTGATTGAACTTGCTCTAATTTCAAGGTAATAAGTTGGGCAACATGGGTTAATCTCAATTCATTAACAGCATTTATATATATATATATGTTGGTTCAAAGTAAAGTTGGAGCCAGTCACGCCCTTTCCAATGTTATTGCATTATGCACCCATTCAGGATGTACCTCGACGGAGCTGCCAAGTAGTACGATTTTTCCGTATTTAGTACGTTTTTGCAACCAAAATACGGCAGTACGTTTTTTCTTTAAACAAAATTTTACAAAATCGAAATTTATTGAGAAAAATCATCTCTATATGTCTCTATTTCATAAAACGTACACAAATATGGTTATTAGATCAATGTAATTTCAGGTAACTTGTTTTTTTTTCAATCATTTTGTAAAAACCAGGGTGAGATACTGTATACACAAGTTTCTTTTTTTTTTTTCATCTGCAAGAGCAGTGCACATTTAAGCTTGCATGCAGCTTTTGATTTTTTGGTCAAAATACTGATTTTGGGGGATAAGAATACTGAAAATGCAAAATACAACTTGGCAGCTCTGCCTCAAAGACAAATATTCTGTTTGCTTTGTTTCAAGTCTGACATGTACCACTCCTTCCCCCCCCCCCCAAAAAAAAAAGAAAGAAAGAATATAAGAAAAAAAACATGCACCTTTTATAATCATCAGGGTCTGAACTTGCCAGAACTGACTGGTCACTTTCATCAGTTATTGTTCTTTAGCAGAAGCTGAGAAGCAGTCCCCTCCCTCCCACCAGAAAAAAAATGACAATGATGGATAATCAAGCCATTAGAATAAACTTAAAAACCTTGAAGATTGAAGATCCATGATATTGGTATTGGTCTTGGAAGAGGTTCACCATGGCTCCAACTTTGCTATCGGTCATTCTAACTGGTCACTATCTCATTGACCTTTACAGCAGCCCGAAGCTGATCAGGTCATTCCAGACCAGTCTCCTCAAGAAGTGATCCATGAGGAAGTATTGGCCCCTGACAGGGTCACCGCCGACCTGTCAGAACCGGTCCTGGTCCTTTCCGACCAACTTGAATTGGTCAAGGAGACGGACGTTGACGAGGAGGAACCGGGAGAACCCGAAGCCGATTTGACCCCTGAAGAAGCCAGATCTGACAGGGACGATTCTCCCGACCCACCACTCCTACCCCGTACATACCAGCCAGAACCAGCCCAGTCCGGTTCTGACCAGCCCGAACCAGTCAATCAGCAGGAACTGGTGGTCGAGGAAGAGGTAGCGAAAGAGCAAGTCACTGGGGTTGAATCCACCCCTGACCTTGATGCACGTTTTGGCGGGAATGTTGCCATGGTAATTCGCTTGGATGTTGAGAAGCAGGATGAAGAAGAAGACCAGGTTTGAGATGCTTACAAACCTCACGCATGGTCTCATTGTCTCCATTGTGTGTGTCTGTATTTGGGGTTTTCTAACTGCATCTTATTTTTCATTTTCACTTCCATTTTGCTTATTCTTCATCTTGTCACAGGGTTCCGAGGTGAAATCCATCCAACCAAGATAAAACTGAAACTTAATGACAATACTAATGATAATTATTTGCAGTATCTCCATCCATCCCAGAGCAGTAATCAATTTAATGCAAGGCTGACATTGAATCATACATGTAATTCATCTCATATTTTCTGTACGGGTTCCTTGTGTATTTACTTTAACAGATAACTTGGCCATCTTTAGATCTACAGATTCATATTATGACAAGTTTCATTGAAAGGTGTTTCCTTTGTGTGCGGTGTGTAGTTTATGAATTCAGGTTTTGAAAGTTTTTCCCTCGCTTCACCCTAAAAGAGCCTAATATGAATGGAAGTTGAGGTGAATGTGGTGCTTTAGAATAGTGAATGAATATTCATGAATCGTTGTCAATTTTGTCGTAACTATTCATGGATAGATCTGAAGAAGATATGAACTGTGATATCTAATTAATAAGGGGACTATCTGAAACATTTAGCGAATGAATATTCATTAAATTGTCATGTCAATTTACTATTCATGTATTCGATATGAAGAGGATATGAATTTTGGTATATTAATGAGGGGACCGTCTGGAACATTTTTCAACCTCATTCATCCTTCTACCATTGTCTTCATATCTTTCATGATCATGAGTGTACATGTAGTATTCATTGTTATTTACAATGTCAATCTGAGGTTTGAATGATCTGTGATGCTGTTTTGACAGAATATTTTGAATTTTACTTCTTTGTAAGTATGTCTGTTGACTTCGACATCTTTTGTTGTTGTGTTAAAACCCTCCAAAGCTAACATTAATAAACACTCCTCTAAAAGAGTAATTTTTTTATTATTTTAGAATAGATGTATGATGATTAATTTAAAAGGGTACATTTATTTCAGGATAATCTTGATTTTGCGATGAATTGAAGAGTAATAAAATTTGAAGATGTTAAACTTAGCTTATTAAAAAAGAAAAAGAGATGAAATTAAGGCAAAACACAAAGTGAAATGATGACTATTAAACTATTTAATTTTGGGGGGCTACTTTTCGCAATCTTGCTCAATCTGCAACATCAGTTATTAAGCTTTATCATTGCATTGAACAGGAGTTTTTCCTGGGGCCCATTGCTAAAAGAGTTACGTTTCATCAGAACTTTAAAAAGTAAGCACAAGGCTCTAATGTGTATATTTCATTAGTTGAAAGTGATTGCGTTTGATCGCAAATCTTTCTACAATGCATTCCAGTGCCCTTATTTGATATTCTAGGGCTCATTTTAGCATATTCTGGGCAAAGTTTCCCTGAGCCCTTGTTTAACCCCCCCTTGGGTATGATGCTGACACAGTTTTGTGTTTATTCTCTACAGGACGAAGAGGAGGAGGAGATGATGGCCGCTGCCCAGCCGGAACAGGAGGACGAGGCCTCACCATTCGTCAAGACGGCCATGCTGGTCCAGCAGCAGCAGAGCAGTGAAGATGACTCCAAGCTGACCAGGGACGTCCCCTACGTCAAGACGGAGAACACCACCATCACCTACGAGAAGGACCCCGAGGATGCGGTCGATGGGGAGGAGGATCCGGGGACGCTGATCAGCGCGCAGACCATGACCAGTGAGACGAGGTCGATGACGACCACCACTCACATTACCAAGGTCAGAGGGATGTGGGGGTCTTACGATGAGGATTATGTTGATGATGATGTTGACAATTATGGTGGTGATGATGAAAATAGGGAAAGGAATAGCAGCACACTTAGCAGTATGCAGACTGAGACTTTTTTTTTTTTTTTTTTTTAATAACAAGTGCACACCTAGTTACCAATAATGCATATAGCATTTCCATTTATTTGAAAGCAGGATAAAAGAGCATTGTAGATTAAATGCCTTGCTCACGGGCATAGGTGCCGCAGCCGGGGATCGAACTCCGGACTTTCCATGTATAGCCAGGCGCCTTAGACCACTCGGCCACGGCACTTCCCAACTTGTGACAATTACCACTCATGAAACTAGTACAGATTTTTGTGATTTAATGATGGTGATGGTGGTGAGGGCGAATGTGGGGGCTCTGGGGCAGTGGTTTTATTCTAAATTTTATTCTTGGTAGTAAATCCTTCCTATTTCCAGGTAACTCATAAAATTGAAGTTATGATTTTTTTTATACATGTAGGTAATTAAGCAGACTATTATGAAGAAAAAGAAAATCCTTTTTTTCATGATTGATACAATTTCATACATACATTAATAAAAAATAAAATTGTCATTTCATTTACAATTTTACCTTTTACCAATTGACATTAATGACAAACAAGTACATATATTTGTAATAGAAGAATGTTTATGAATAACAGTAGCATACAAATGATATTTGTTATTGTTCATAATAATTATGATGATAATGTATCTTTAGTATCATATGAATGAATTATGACCATGATTTTTTCTCCCCTCTCCATCATCAGACGGTTAAGGGCGAGCTGACCGAGACGAGGGTTGAGAAGAAGATTGTTATCCAGGCAGACGGTGACTTAGATCATGATAAGGTATAAAAACCCATTCTTTATTTGTATGCATGTACATGTATAGTAACTTGAAATCACTTTGTCTATAGATGCGAGTAATTTTACAAATGACTGGTGATCCCTTCCTCTGGTAAATGAAACCCACAAGATTGTCATTAGTGTAGATTTACTTCCTAACAAAGGGTCACCGGTTGTTCGTGAAGTCGCTCGTAACTTACAAACAGCTTGATGAAACACCCACCGGGCTTTACATACAGGGTGATTTCAAGTTCAGTGTTGACCTTTTGGTGTTGGTGTTAGGTCAATTTTTACACGCTTATAACACCAAACATAGAATGAAGATGGTCCCGAAAAGTCACTCACTTAGTTGTGGATATGTCAATAATGTGATCTGGATCAGTTTTACAAACTCTGAATAAGTTTTAGAGCTAGGGGAAGCAATCCAAATTTCAACACCAACACCAAGGCCAACACCGGACTTGAAATCACCCAATGTAGAGCACTCAGTGACTTTAATAGATTGTGTAAAGGAGCAATGGTCATTCTTCATTTGTGCAGCTTGAAATTGACTTGTAAACTGGCTTTACCAAGAATTTAAAACAAAAATCATTGCAGAAAATGTCATTGTGTGCTTTGCAAGAATCTATCCGTTATTCTGCATTTGTATTAAACAACCCTTTGAAATATTTGTCTGATTTTATCAGAGGTATGGGTGAATTGAAATTGGAATTTTAAGTGGTAATCAAGTTTTGTTATATTTCTTTGCTCAACAATCTTTACTTTTAGCTGTAACCACCATGAAACTGCACTGATCAAATATCAATACTTCATATCATGTTTTTGAATAACCCTTGTTACACTTTCATATCATTCTTTATCACAATATGTATCCCTACTGTGTCTTTCTAATTTTTTTTTTTTTTTACAAAAATGCTACAATATAGGACAATGAATTTGATGTAAATGTAACTTTATGTCATACAAGTCATAACTATTTTTTATGTCTGTTATTTTTTCCCCACAACTTTTGCGCAGTATGGCTGTAACATGGCTGTTGTCATTAATGCCTAGATTTTTCATTTTATCTCATTTTTAATTTTTTAGCAAAGAATGGCTACCAGCATTCATGGCATGGCTATAAATTCTGTTCTGTTTCGCTTAAATAGTAATCTGCATTGTTGATCTTTATGGATTTATGGCAAATGCAAATTCATTAGGACATAACATTTTGAAATTTTAGCTTTAAAAACTCGTTACCCAGAAAATTTTCCCATCTTAGGTCTACACACCAATGACCTGTGTTGTGATTGACATTCGGGACCTACATGTACAATTTATTTTGCAATTAATTGCAAGTTTCTGGAGGATATCCCGTAATGATATTGTCTAAGGGCTTCCTTTCAGTAGATACGTGTAACACAGCCCCACAGAATGCTATGGCCCATATTCTAAAAAATGGTTTCATTTGTACCATGGTGTGAAACCATGGACTATGCAGATTTTGTAGATGCAGACCTGCCAACCAGTACGTTTTAGCCATATTTAGTACGTTTTTTTTAATACAAAATCGTAATTTATTGAGAAAAATCATCTCTATATGTCTCTATTTCATAAAACATACACAAATATGGTTATTAGATCAATGTAATTTCAGGTAACTTTTTTTTTTCCAATCATTTTGTAAAAACCAGGGTGAGATATACACAAGTTTCAATGGTTTTTTTTTTTCATCTGCCATAGCAGTGCGCATTTTAGCTTGCATGCAGCTTGAGCGCGGTGATGGGCGAGTGCACCAAGCATTTTATTATGAAATACACTTTTTTTGGGAAAAATACTAAATATTTATCTCACACGCTAAAAATACTGATTTTTTGTCAAAATACTGATTTGGGGGGATAAGAATACTGAAAATGCAAAATGCAACTTGGCAGCTCTGTAGATGTGATGATGCTTATTTCATCGTGTATGCTAAGAAAATTCCAATTATAAATACACAATTCTGGCAAAGGGCGCTCAATTCATGCCTGGTAATACAGGAAATCTGCATCGTCCATGATTTTTTACCATGCTGCACTTGAAATACAGGCCTATGTGTGTATGTATTGTCCAGTATAAAAACATTCATGCCTGGCTTTATGTGTATGTCAGTTGCTTCAACATACACATGCATAGTAATAGTATGTACGTGTATACAATGGCTGACATGTATGGTGCTTTTCGTATTTAACTTAAAAGTTTTTGTCAAAGTTTCTAAAGGAGGAATGACCTCGTAGGTAACAAAACGAAAATCTGAGCCATCGTTTGCCACACCTTTTAGCAGGAATTCCGCTCAGCATTGCTTCTTTTTTCCTTATCCCCTCATTTCAGGATAGACAATGAATTATTTTTTGGTTGAGAAAGCCCCTGTAAATCATGCATGTGGCCAAGGAGATGGAAAATCTGATTGTCAAGACTTGTTTTGAGCTGCCTTAAAAGGACCTGGGGCCCCTTTTCAGAAATAGTTACAACCGTTATAACTTTGCCATTGTGGCAACTACCATGGCAACAGGGCTCAGCAGCCAATCAAAATCAAGGTTGCCATGGTAGCTGCCATGATGGCAAAGTTACAATTGTCACTGTTTATGAAACGGGCCCCAGGTGGATGTTTTATAAAGCTGCTGGTACATATAAGTTAAGAGAGACTTGAAGAATGACTGGTGATCCTTTCTTATGTGCTAAATAATCACCAATGAACATTAATGGTGAATATCATTTACCACAGAAAAGGATCACCAGTCATTCTTAAAGTCGCTCTTACGAACAGCTTTGTGAAACAGCCCCCTGTGCGCTTATACATGTATAGGCATTATAATGTACAGTAGAGTGGTTATTGGGAGATAAAAATATTAACTGATGTGAATTTTTGTGTATGATGCATTTAATGATGAATGATATACATGTACCTAGATTTAGCCAACAATGGCTGTTAGTTTGGCCAGCATTAGCAGTTGGTTTGATCCACCGTGACTTTCGCTTCGGCTTCAAAACTGTAGAATGTCAGTGAATGGATCTTAGAAAGTGTTACAAGTCTTTCAGAGAGAAGTACATTATAATTGAAAATCAGTCAATGTTTCTGAATGTGTTGTAGGTATTAGGTCAATATGGACCATGACTAGCTAAAAATATTTTTTCTTTGTTTTTCAGGGGCTACTTTTCACAACTGACTGCCTTAATTTCCAAATTGAATATGCTTTGACATTGCAGTGAATTGAGATTTTCTGGGGCTCTTTTTATTTTGATCATTTTGTTGGGAAAATTGCCCGAGCCCCCATGTAATTTTTTTGTTCCCCCTGGATCATGTAATAATCTTATCCTTGCATAGATCAGCAGTGTCAAGCATACACCCCTTTGTATAGAGTGTCATCGTGTCTATCACATAGGCAGCTTCGCCACAAGGCTGTAATGGCTTGGCATAAAAAAAAACTGAGAAACTGTAGTGGAGAAACGTTATCCAAATATTACACATCGTTTAGGGAATTCAAAGGTACTGAATGTGTGTGATTGGTTATTCTAGTGCCTGAGCAAAATGATGGGTATCATACTGATGTAGATTCTTGTTATTTATAATGATTGAATTATGTGTCGTTCAATCCATGCATTGTAAGTCATTGAATTTACATGTACCAACCAAAAAAAAAAGACCTTTTCAAACCAGGTCATTTATCAAGTGAAATTATTTTTTATTTTACAATTCATCCATACAGAGATTACAAGGCCCTCAAAAAAGAAGGGGAAAAAAATGTGGAATGATAACATCAATTCCACTTCCATGTGATTTTTAATTTTTTTTTCATTCGGAGAAATTATGTGAACGTTCCATCGTAATCAGCCATTGCATCTTGCCTTCCTCATTTTTTTTTTGAGGATTGTGTTCATATCATTTCCACAATTCAAAATTTATTCAATAGCATTTTGGATGTACCAAAGTCGTAAAACAGCAGCTTTTAAAACATACAAAACCACTGGGCTTTGCATTCTCATGCTTGTTAAGTGATTATGGTATAATGATTATCCAGTCATTATTGAGTGTCTAAAGTGAAAGAATTATGTATGAATAGCAAGTGTACATGTACACAACGAAGAATGTCTGATATCTAAAGATAAAAAAGAATTATTAGCAATTACAATGAAAGCCCTTGCCCTCATCCCTCTTCAGTAATCTAAGGCACCTTAACAAAAGTGTGGCTGCACCTTTCAAAAGGAATCCTGCCAGGAAGGTCCTTTCGCATCTCTTTACAGTCAGTTTCCACGCATTCCCTAATGTTTTGGCTAATGAAATGTGAGCGATGAAAACCGCTTGCAGGATTAATTGTGAGAGATGCGGCTCCGACCTTTCGGTAAGGTGCCTTGTTGATAGTCGAGCTTCGCGAGTAAAGATGAGTTTTCTTCTTGAGTTGAGATGTTTTTGCTTCTTTCCCAGGAGGCGGCCGATGCCCAAGTACGAGCTGTAAGTCATACATTAATCATCTACATTCTAGGCTTTACTCGTTGCAATGCATCCCCGATCATTCCAACCCCCATACCATTCCTCATCTTGCCCCCCGTTCCTTAACCCTCCATCTAGGTCCTCAAAGAGCCTGTATTCTGAAGTGGGGTTTAACTTTAATCAGTGGCGGATCCAGGATTTTGAAATAGAGGGGGTGCAAACAGCAAATTTGACAAAAAGAATCTGCACAAGATGCCAATTTTCTTCGATTTAACTTTATCAGTATGTATGTTCAATGGGCAATATTCAAATTATCGAGGGGGACGCGCACCTCTTGCGTCCCCGTCTGGATCCGGCACTATCAATCCATGGTCAAATGGGGCATTATAAGAAACTTGCAATCAATTCCAAATCTATTTGGGTCCCAAAAATCAATCATAAATCTTGCAGTCAATTGCAAAATTTTAATCGATTGCTGATATACTTCTTGCAACTATGAGTGAAAGTTCTCATATGAAAGTGTCTCTTGCACTATCTTCTTTCCGAATGCTATGACAGGATAGGCGGGGTCCATTTCATAAAGCTGTTCGTAAATCAAGAGCGACTTTGAGAACGACTGGTGAACCTTACTTACGCGGTAAACAAACATTTTGGTGTATACCATTTACCCAAGAAAGGATCACCGGTTGTTCTTAAAGTCGGTTTTAACTTTAATATGAACAGCTGTATGAAACACCCGCCATGATATAGGTTGTTTGGCGGTTGAATATAAGGATAGTGGAGGTGAAGAGGTCAAAAGCTGAAATGTACCTGCTGTACATTACATGCCAACTATTTTGAGTTTAAGGCAATATCTTACATGTAGCTAATGGAAAAGAAGGAACATGGTGAAGAAAATTCTCCTTTTTTTCAATTTCAGAAGGAAAACCTGCATTGAACCCTGTATCATCAATTCCATTAATTGGAATTATTTAATTTCATCTCCAATTTCATGCTTCATGCCTGATGGTATTTTCAGGCCTCCATACAAGTATTTTATCATACTTCTAAAATTGCTTGATACTTAAAAAAAGAATATATGCTCAAAATGCATACAGTAGGTGCTGGGAAATAGAGCTCCCAATATCCCAAAATAACCCTAAAGCAAAAATGCTATTAAATACATGTATATGTAACATATAGAGCATCCCATATTACTCGCAAGTGCTGTATTAACATTTACATGTATCTATATGATCATGATTTGGTGAACATAAAGACAGATGTTAATGTAGGCCCATAAACATGCATACACAAAATTTAAATTACCATCCATGTTTTAATACAGGGATGTCTACCGGTAAATGAATACTGTACAGTATCAACTCATATACAAAGTCACATTTTGGTACATTTTTAAAACCGGAGGGGGGGGGGTATTGCATTCTGTGGTGATTTCCATTTTACTATTGTTAGTAGATTAGATGTACATACACAGTCAACCCTGCTTTAGTGACCATCTGTGTAGAAAGATGTAAAGTCTCCAGGGCCCCCATTTCATAAAAAAAGTTACTACAGTGTATGATAGCAACTCTTGCTGGAATGTCAACTACCATGACAACAGTGAAAATTCTGCTTCCTGATTGGTTCTTCCAATGAAAGTTGACATTCCGGCAAGAGTTGCTATCATAGCAACTTTTTATGAAGTGGAGCCCGGGTGGGTGTTTTATACCGCTTTCATTAACTCGCTGATCCAGACCAGGCCTGGGGTAAGTCGTAAAATTTAGAGTTTACGAATGATGTGGGCAAAAATAGCCCGCGCCATGCCCAGGCTATTTTGGTGCTGCTTTTATCAGCTCCAGACCAGCGCCTTCATAAAAGTAGCATAAAAAGGAGCGCGGATCTGCTACAGTTTATACTGAATGCTTGTGGTGCGGACTATGTTAGTGCGGGCTTGGTGCGGACCAAAAAATCATGAGTTACTGAAAACGGTATCATAAAGCTTTTGGTAAGTTACACCCGACCGGTGACCCTTTCTTGTGCTAAATAATATATCCCTATGTAGCTGACTTAGGACCCAAGAACATGTTCCAGTCGTTCTTAAATTCGTGCGTAACTTCATGAACAGCGTAATGAAACACCCAACGGTTTTGGATTCCCGTTATAATATTCTCCATTTGCTGGAACCTGCCTATAAAGATCACCTGCTCTTAGAAACCACTTTATTGTCTTTATACACAGTTTTTAACCGTACCTGGACAACATTACTGTAGTGTAATTTGTAATTGACCATTGTATAACGTGTGTTCAAACGCAGGCTCCCTCAGATTCAGAGGTCTAGATGACCTCTTGGTGGCGACCCGAGTGCTAGAAGGTAGTAAAAGCCTGACATGAGTTTATAGTGTACATTGCCTGGATACGTACTCTGCCTGCGTGCATTTGATAGTGACTTACGTTTGGACAATGGCCTGTCTTCCGAACTCCATTTTAGCTAAAACTTTGGTCTAAATTGCCGGTTTTAGAATTCTGATATCTACGTCAAAACAATGTTAATGTTCATGGTACATGTAGTACATCTCCATGTAATAATGATTAGCTCTCTTCCTATAGTAATTTCCAAATTCATGCTGTGCTATCAGACAGCTGTGTTTGGCTTTTAAACAGCATATGAGCCGATTCTTACCTCGCACAATAAAAGAGGCAAAGAGACAATGAGAGACAATGAGAGACAAGTAGATAACCAGGAGACAGTTAATAAATTATTTATACTAAATGTATTCTTACAATAGACTCTTTCAAAGCAAAGCAAAGTGAAGCAAAAAAAAGAAAGAAAACAAGCAAACAAACAAACTGAAAAGAAAAACTAAGTTACAACCTGTTTTCCCTGCGACCTCTTCATCAAAGTAAAGCTGGGTTAAAGCAGAAAGTAAGCCTTCATATTACATTTTAAAAGTAACACAAGACAAATATAAAAATCTGTTGAATGTCAGGAACATACAATGTGGACAAAGTCATGGCATTTTAAACCATTGCTACATGTAACTGGAACTGGGCGATCCATGTAAAAGCCTATGGGAATGTAGTAAACAGTTTAACCCATTGCCTACTGGAACTGGGTAATCACTGGAAAAAGCCTATGGGAATCACAGAATCCAGTAGTAAAAAGGTTAACCCATCGCCTCCTGGAACTGGCCGCTCCCTGTAGAAAGCCTATGGGAATAACAGAATTCAGTAATCAACAGGTTAACATAAGCCTAAGCATTTGACCATGGGTTAAGATGAATGAAGTGGGCTTCAGAATACAGGCCATTGATAGAGAATTGAAAATGAATGAGACTTAGATGCCTGTGGTTGCATTGTGGAAATTACAAAATATAAATGTACAATGGGTGATTTCAAGTCCGGTGTTGGCCTTGGTGTTGAAATTTGGATTGCTTCCCCTAGCTCCAAAACTTATTCAGAGTACTCAAAACTGATCCAGATCACATTATTGACATCTCAACAACTAGTGAGTGACTTTTCGGGACCATCTTCATTTTATGTTTGGTGTTATAATCGTGTAAAAAACACCAACACCAAAAGGTCAACACTGAACTTGAAATCACTCATTCCCTTTTAAGTTCTCATACAGGATGTGGTATAAGATGATAATGACGAGAATTATAGATGCCTGCAATCGCATTACAGAAATGCACAGTCTTCATAATCCAATCTTAATTTGTGAATCAATGGTATTAACTTCTGTGTGATGAATATGTTATTTCTATGCCAACTTTCCAATAAAGTTACTAATAATCTCTTTGTTCATTGCTATTGGTATACGTGATTAGAACGGAAGTACTTTAGAATAAACCCCGACAAGTTGTTGATATTGTTGGATGTGGAAATTCATTGTAATAACGACTTGTAAGTTGGATAAATTCTCTGGCTTGCCTATCTATTTTAATAAAGCATTGAACTCCCATACAGTCTTTGTGGAATACACACCTGCATAACAAACAAATGGATATTAATTTGCATCTACATATACACATTTCTATTGGTTCTTTTGAGCGGCTTCAGCCACTTTAGAGATATCATTGAAATGCAAATGCACATAATGCTTAAATCAACCTCCCCCCCAAAAAAAATGTGTTTGAGCAATTCCACATTTTAGTATTGTTGAAGGTTTATTAAAGGAACACTTGATACAAAGGACCAGTTCCTGTCCTCAGATGCAAATGGTATCTACAAAATAAAAAAAAATAAAAAAAGATTTAGTGTTTTTGTGAACAACTATTGTTTATAATGTAGCTCTTTTGGAAAATATTCATTGACAGTACTGTACACATGAACTTCGGAAGGAATACATTTGGGCTGAATATGAAGACATATCGTGGCTGGGCGGATGAAACCTTGAATCTCAGAGTTTAAATATTTTGACGACAGCTCAGAAAAAGTTAGATTTTAGAGTTATATCATGGGTAGCAACCTTCTTTTGCCTCAAAAGAATTCTTCGCAAGTATCAGGAGACTGTTTTCAGACAAAATGGCCTCAATTCACAAAGGTGGTTTTGAAAACCATCGGTTGGACCCATGGTTTATGCAGATTTCATATTAAAATTTGTGAATTCGGGCCTATAAGACTGCCACCATTGCTATAGTTTTAAAATACAGCCTTTTCTATAAAGCTGCCCTCAAAACTTTTGAATTTTGAGTTGCGAGGTTTTGTCAGCCCAGCCATTATATGTAAAGAGGAAAGTGCATGTTCGAGTTGATTTTCCTTCTAAAATTTTTTCTCTTAGTCTCAAATGTGACTGTACATGTGTCGAAGGGAAGATTTGAAACTTGGGGAAATTCATGAAGTGTGTTTTTGCATGAATCTCTCTGATTGAAACTTCCAATGACGTTAAGATTGATGTAGGAACACTTTGTTGTGACATGGAATTTGTAATATTAATATACTGATTGTTGTGAATGTTAAGATTTTGTTTGAAATTCTTCTTCATAATTCTTTAAATTTGAATCGTTGTGATAACAATAACGTTACATTATGTGATGGGACTATATCATAAGCGAAATATGTCATAGTTTCATCCTTTTTGGAGTTAAATAATTATTAAGGATTACACACATAGCAAGTTGCTGTAATGAATCTGCTTACTGGGGAGCAATTCATGAAACAATTAGTGATTTCCTCTGGTTATTTGTTATGTGCTACCGCTGCTTTCGCTAGCTTCTACATGTAGGTTGCCTTGCGTGAAGTCCTCTCAGAATGAAGGATGACATTGATTTTGTTTGCATAATCTGTCTTGTTATGTTTTGCCTGTAGCATGTGTGTGTATTTAAAAAGAAAAGTTGCCATCTTGCTTCCATTTTCAATGGTTTTGGCTGTGTCACAAACCCAAATATAAAGTAGGTTATCGTGGAGGGAAGTATGTTTCATTTCACAGCAAAACCATGTTTCAATCTCCAAGGTGACATTAGGAATGGTTTGGAGAAAACAATGTGTTTTTTCCCATCCTTGAAAAGGTGAAGCTACAGAGTCCTGTGAACAAGGGATTCATTCATCTTTTCCACGTACCTGATAAAACTAACTAAGCATACAAGTGAACAATGAATTATGTTCTGATGGTGGAATATCTTTTGGCATAATAATGTGGTTGATGCCCAGATCCTGGGTTCCATTTCACAAAGACTTGCTTTATTAAAATTGCCAAATTTCTATAACAGATTTACTAACCGCCAGTCAGATTGAAGGATTTCAGCAGCTTTTCACTGCTATTGCAAATTCATTATTATAACAATTTATATGAATCAGGCCCCTACACCCTATTTGTCTACTTTGATTCCATTTGGTGTTATTCCACAATATCTGATCCTAGTTTGAGTTCATCTACTTTAATACCATTTGGTCTAATTGCCATACATCCCATTTGCCACTTTGTCTAATTTCAAGTTTATAGGCTTTACCACTTTGATCCAATATTCTCCGGGTCTCACACAATTTAAGTCTATACGATTACATGTAGATGAACTGTTTATGCACCAAATTTGATTTGGCAAAGTGCAAAATGATAAGTAGACAAGGGGAATTGAAACGATCTGTGCATTAGCTTGAATGACATTTAGACCAAGTGAGAAACAGAAATTAAACCAAATTGATGGCAAACCAAGTGGGATTAGCAATGATGAAGATTAGCGAGACGGTCTGAGAATAAGGCCATCTACTTGTACAGACCTGCCAACCAGTACGTTTTAGCCGTATTTAGTACGTTTTTGCAACCAAAATACGGCAGTACGTTTTTTCTTTGAAAAATACGTTTTTTTTTTTTTTTTACTAAATCGTAATTCATTGAGAAAAATAATCTCTATATGTCTCTATTTCATAAAACGTACACAAATATGGTTAATAGATCAATGTAATTTCAGGTAACTTTTTTTTTCAATCATTTTGTTAAAACCAGTGTGAAGATATACACATGTTTTAATGTTTTTTTTTTCATCTGCAAGAGCAGTGCGCATTTTAGCTTGCATGCAGCTTGAGCGCCGCGATACAATTTTTTATTCCTAGAGGTTGGCAGGTCTGCTTGTAGACCAAATGGATAGAAACCAAATCAATGACGATGAAGAATGAATAAATTTTGATGTATTTATAGTTAGAGCTCTTGTTGGAACATAACCCCAAAAAGCTCTTTCTAATAGTGTCTTTATTTATCTATCCAGTCTTGAACTCTTGTTGGAATGCTCCTCAGGGAGTGTAGAGAGTGCATACATGTACATTGTGCGCAGACATGCCAGGATCCGATAACATAATGTATTAATCGCTATATAAATGTAACTTTTATTATTATTATAATTAGTATTATGATTATCTCATTTTTCTCTCTGTCTATCAGCTGTTAGCGGAGACTTTAGCCGAGGAGCAGCTCCAGAATCCTGACTTCCAGGTCACCCGCATCGTCATCCAGAAAGAGGGGGAAGAGATTAACGGAGATGTGGAAGGAGAGGAGGGGGAGGCTCAATCAGCTCAGGATTAAGCTAATCCGCACTAATCTAATCTCTGTTAATCTATTCTCTGGAATTTTTACATGGCCACAGCTTCCTATAGTACTTGATTTCGACCCAAGGTCACCATCGGGGTATGTAACATGAAGCTTAGTGATTGATTATTGGGATGATTTCTATGATGGGTTGCATTGATTATTGTGTATGATCAATTGTATAAATCAGCCCAATATCAAACACTGAGGTTTAAGTTACAGTGCCTAGGTTTATTTGTAAGGAGACAACCAGAATCTACACTGTATAAAATGAAGAGAAAATATAATGTCTTTGCATTTAGACTAATGACATGATATAGATTAACTCGATTTTCTCATTAAGAAATTGCTTTTTGTTTTGTTTTGTCCAAGAATCTGTCAATTCTGACTGGCCCAACAAATACAGTTGAATTTTTCGACAAAATATTATATCAAAATTTAGATTTATGACCAAACAATTTTAAATGATACATGTAGTAATGAATTATATATCAAAATTTGTAGGCTTCCTGAATAGCAAGATTGGGCAGTTGTTTCTAGACTCGCCTTCAGATGTTGGAATTTATCAGATCTTCATAAGATGTGAAAATAGTTTAGCTTTTCTTACAAAACATTCTCCTTTTACTTTTGAGCCAAAGGTCTTTAACAAGTAAAAAATGCATTCTTGCTCTGTAGTCTCTGTTGCAATGCTTAGAACTGAAATAGGAGCAGCAAAAAGGTTTATTACTAAATAGCATCTAACTAAGAATTTTATTTGTACAAGTAATTGATGAAATAAAGATTTATAAAGAAACACTGTCACAAAACGAGAAAAATATTGTATTCTGGGAAAGGGAATTTGGCGGAAGGTGAAGTGGAAATTCTAATGTAAAGTTGAAAAGAAACTTTTAATATATTAGCGTCATCACTGTCATTCTTGTAGGTTAAGTTAATATTTGTATATGTACAGCCGATTTCTTGATTTCAAATGGGGTTTCTGTGGAGTGATAGATTTGACTATCGACCTTAACAAGCCCATCAATCAAAAATGAATTGCCGATTGAGGATAACTGACGTTTCAACTTGTTATGGCGAAGTGGTGTGAACGTAATTCATGATTGTAAAAATGACATTAGGTTGTAATGGGTAAGAAGCACAAAAGGAGTGGGCAGTCATGTTATCTTCGTCACTATTGTCAATTGTTTGAATGACTCTTTGTTGGAAAAAAAAAAGTGAACTTGGCTACTCCATGTTACTTCACATATGCCTGTATATAAAGCACAATTTCTGCCATTTTGTGATATTCATTCATTCATTCACAGATATAAAAGTAGAAAGAAAATATATATATCTAAGCTTATACTCTTTTGTATTCTTTTTCTTCTTACAAGGGTGTTGTAGGCAAATGATCCTGGAAAATCTGATTAATAATGACGATGCCCGAGTGAAATTAAAAGAACGGATATAGTGGTATTTTTAGGCTGATTATGAGAGGTTAATAGTAAGACAATATCATTTTAGTGTGATTTATGTCTGGCACAGATTGTATAGGTGTCTACCAGCAGACAAGAAGCCTAGTGCCAAGTCAAAATGTTTTAAAAAAGGAGATTTTTTAAAAATAATTTATGGGTTAACCTTGATCAAGTTCCATGGCTTTGTGAATAACTTGCATGAAATGTACCAAAAATCTAAAATAATATACTGTACATGTACATGATTTGACTGAAATTTATCCTTAAGTAAATGTATTTTGTTTTCTGTTGATACTTGTGTATGATTTTAATTTGTTTACTTTTTCAAATTGGATAGTCTGGTAATATTTTTTTTCATATCATACTTGAGCCTAAATGATATTTGTTCATGTAGGATGTTATAACCAGATAGTGAAGAATTTAGTAGTGGGTCTGAACTATGACAGCCCCATATGCATCCACAACACATCCAATAAATTAATCTTTATGATCTCAACTTTTTTAATTAATCCCTGAATGCAATGAATCAGTACTAGTTGTCTTGTGAAGAGTGGGCTCGAGGCGACCATGGACAGTTTGCATGTACTGCCGACTATCAACATAAATTATTTCCCATCTTGAAAATCATTGCAAGATGTTAGGGTGAAAAAGTGATGGCATTTGTATAGTAGTGAAAAATTAATAATTGTTTGTTCTCATGTGTGGAAATTGAGAATTTTTGTCATGGAGAAAATGTACTATTCAAAGTGGATCATAACGAACATTTCTTATTTCAACTAATGGAAGATTGAATGAATGCTTGTTGAAGAGATTTACATTGAAGATTATTGATGTAGTGATGGGCAAGTTGTTTATATATCAGGTCTTTTTATTTGTCTCCTCATATTATGAACATGAAGCCTGCATATTGGATAGCTGTTATTTAAGTTGACAAAGAAATGTTTAGATATTGTAAATTTAGATATAGTCTGTAAACTCTTGCTTTAATGAATGACAAATATTTTCTGCCATATCTTATCATGTTTTTTTTTTTTTTTTTTGATCAGTGTGGTTTTGCCCACAATTGCTATTATGAAATAATTCTGTATAATTTGCTTCAGCAGATAATGTAAATGCATTCTACTCTTCGAAGAGAAAATTATGAGATATTATTGGCCAGAAGGGATTATCTTCTCCCAAGTGGTGGATGAGATTGTCGGTGCAAAGAAGTTGCTAGTTGTGATAGTTGTAGTGTTGTTGTGGGTGGCAGGCAACAAGGCAATTTTCAAGCCTGGTTAGATTGCTGTTTAGTTATCATAGGTGTTTGAATTGTACAGATAATACTCGCAAACTGTGTAAACATGTGTGTATTTTAGCAACTATCACTCGTTTTATTCAAGGGAATATTCTTTTCAATATAACATGTATCATAACTACATAAATAAATGATTAGCTGCAAAACAAATAGTACATAGAATAAAGCATATCCTTAAATTTTAATTGTAATGAAAATGTAGATTACGGTGATCTTGCCATGAATTAAGTAAGTAGCATTGTCAGTTTATAGCGGTGTTTTGTTTTGCAACTTTTCTTAGCCATTTTCATTTCGACTGATTCTAGCGTTGAACAATCACAACAGACACACTTGTACAGATCTGTTTGATTTTTACACATCTTTTACAACGGAGTGCTTTCCAGGCAATTTCATATATATATATACTCAACTTTCATTTTTTGAAATTTTCTTTCTTTTATCCTAGTCTTCTGACTTTTTGAAGAATCCATGCTTAGGTTGATTACATTTCCACATTATTTGAAGTTCTTTGATTTGTTTTGGTAAGAATGATTGTTTAATGGAGCTAAGATATATCCTGTTTTTGTAATGTATTGAGTATGTAAAACGCTCATTAAGACAAACACAACACTTTTTTGTGAATGGTGGTTGTGAGACAAATCGTTCCAAGTTCCTATTTACTGACAAATAAAACATCTAATTGTTGCCCCACACAAATTTAATCGATTTGGTATTCTTTTGGAATTCATTGTAAAAAAAATGTAGATTAGTTGACAGTTATTCAAAAGGAGTTCCTTTTACATTTAGTTGTGCGACCGTTTGTGATCCTTTGGTTGCAATCAATGTTGCACATAATCACAACATTATAACTAGTAGCTTGACCAATTGTGAAAGGCCCTTGACCTGTCCCATGACAAAAGGAATTTTTCAAAATTTGACCTTTTTTCTTGATTTGGGATGTTTACTGTATTATGTTGCTAAAGGAAGTGGAGTGACATAACTCCCAAATTCTAAAGTATAAATTTCAAAGCAATTAAAATATAAATTTACTTCCACCAAAAATAATGACACGTTTTCCTCATTTATGAAGAAAGTAATTCCACATACACATAATTCCTTCCTTTTGTCAGTGGACTGCTGAGTGGTTTACATATGGGTAGCCAAATATTGTTCATATCATGAACTGGCATGCACAATTGCATATGCTCAAAATCGCTTAGGTACTAAACAAGTATTAGAGATTTCACCTGTTTTCAAATTTCTCATTGTCAATTATGAAGATATCCTTATTTAAATCGAAATTGGAAAGCTACAAATCTCTCTTAGGAATGAGAGAGAAAAAAATTATATCCCTTATAATGAAATATAAAAGGAATAGGGAGTCGATGACATCATGCTGCTTATGCGCAGAATTTAATCGTGAAACCATTGCTCACACGGTGACACAACATTTGCTTGGCGACAATTTCTCCGCCTTTATTTTTCTAAGATATAGGGTTAGGGTTGCAATAGGGTTTATGTTAGGTTTAAGAAAGGGTATAGTGTTAAATCCAGGGTTTAAGTTGATCATTCCATTTATGTGTCGTTGTTGTCCCTGGAACAAATGTCATGGAACAACTCACACCTCTGGGGCCTGTTTCATAAAGGGCTTGCAACTGTTTTAACTTTGCCATAATGGCAACTGCCATGGTAACAGGGCTCAGCAGCCAATCACAATCCAGGTAACCATGGTACAGTGGTTGCCATAATGCCAAAGTTACAACAGTTGCAAGTCCTTTATGAAGCGGACCCCAGGTGGGTGTTTCATAAAGCTGTTCGTGAGAACAACTGGTGAACCTTTCTTGTGGTAAATGTTATAATTGGCGATGGTTTAGCAAGTAAGAAAGGATCACCAGTCGTTTTTAATGTTGCTTTTAACTATGAACAGCTTTATGAAACGGCCGCCAGGCGATTCTTTACAATTACGTTCTGTCACTTATACTGTATGAATTAATCGCTTTCGTGTTCCGACATCCCCAGGACCTCAATCCTCATTGCCATGGCCGTGTGATATTGGAATGGATGAAACCTTACGTAGCGAGCTTTGAATGGTCGTTGAAAGAGCGTGGTTGACAGAGTGATGTTATCATAATTACCATTATAAGGCTGTAATTGATACCATAAAAGTACAAGTGTGAAAGGGAGAACGAAGGGGAACGGTAGTATTATGTAACGCAAATGAGTAAGAAAATTAGGGGCCCATTTCATAAAGGACTTGCAACTATTGTAACTTTGCCATTATGGCAACTACCATGGTAACAGGGCTCAGAAGTCAATCATAATCAAGGTTTCCATGGTAGTTGCCATAATGGCAAAGTAACAACAGTTTATGAAGCGGTCCCCAGAAATGAAATGGTTTGTAAAGACCATAACCATGTTGGACAGGTCTAAATGATAGGACACGAATAACCAACCGTCTTTCATGGGATTAAAAAAAAATGTCTGATGTTTTACTTTCATCCTCAGTAGCCAACATAGTTCAGAACAACCAATTGTTTCAGAGACTGAAGCTTATGATGTAGTCTAAAAGTGTAAACATAAACTTATATACTGAGATTTGTGACAGCCAAATGAAAAGTTTAAAGGTGAATGAAGCCCAGCCGTCGTTATTGCATGTCAGGATAAAACATATATATCTGATTCAAATAAAAGTAAAAATAGAAAGATCGATGTAACTTTTTAAACAAGTGGAATGCCTCTGGCCGTCTCACCTGCATCACGCGATTCAATATAGCAGCAGTGCTGATTTTGAAAACTACTATAACTCGCACAAGATGTTCAGTGATACTTGGTTACTCTTATTTCCACGTTTTATGAACTAGACCAATACACTTATAGAGATATGATGGCAATTCAACAAATACCCCCAACGTGGCCAAAGTTCGTTGACCTTACATGACCTTTGACCTTGATCATGTGACCTGAAACTCGCACAGGATGTTCAGTGATACTTGATTACTATTATGTCCAAGTTTTATGAACTAGACCAACACACTTTCAAATTTATGGCTGTAATTCAACAAATACCCCAATTTGGCCAAAGTTCATTGACCCTAAATGACCTTTGACCTTGATCATGTGACCTGAAACTTGCACAGGATGTTCAGTAATACTTTATAACTATTATGTCCAAGTTTCATGAATCAGATCCATAAACTTTCAAAGTTATGATGGTAAATCAACAGATACCCCCAATTCGCAAAGTTCATTGACCCTAAATGACCTTTGACCTTGGTCATGTGACGTGAAACTCATGCAGGATGTTCAGTGATACTTGATTAATCTTATGTATAAGTTTCATGAACTAGGTCCATATATTTTCTAAGTTATGATGACATTTCAAAAACTTAACCTTAGGTTAAGATTTTGATGTTGATTCCCCCAACATGGTCTAAGTTCATTGACCCTAAATGACCTTTGACCTTGGTCATGTGACATGAAACTCAGGCAGGATGTTCAGTAATACTTGATTAACCTTATGGCCAAGTTTCATGAACTAGGTCCATATACTTTCTAAGTTATGCTGTCATTTCAAAAACTTAACCTCAGGTTAAGATTTGGTGTTGACGCCGCCGCCGCCGTCGCCGTCGCCGCCGCCGTCGCCGCCGCCGTCGCCGTCGGAAAAGCGGCGCCTATAGTCTCACTCTGCTATGCAGGTGAGACAAAAATCAAGCTGTCGCGATCGTTCCCCTTTGTTCCTGCCGCTTCAGCACTGCTGAATTAACATTCAAACCTCCATAATGAGCTTTCTCATTCAAATCATCCGAGTTACAGGTGAAATTCTCAGTGGGTCTCCTACCAAGGCCCAGGGTCCACAAGGCTGAGGATTCAATTTTTCTACATCAAAATTATTATAGCCTAACTTTATAAACCTTACTTTTGGTGCCAAAACACGCCCGAATAATCATTCGCATAGTTGACTTTAACGTGGTTTGAATGAGTACGGTGTTTTCTAGAGTGTATATTTCATTTTACATTGACGATCAGTCTGATTAGAGGAAAATACTTTGATGTGGACGAATGTACGTAATGCTCGGCCTCGTGGACCCTCATTAAAATTCAACCAACCTTAGAGCAGCCACATTCTTCCTCCGATGGGTAAAACCATTTTACATTGTCCAGTGAGTAGGAGATGTCATAAGATATGACAAAATGATCCAGTTGAGCCTGACCCTGCGTGACAACGCCAGTCACTAGCATTACTTCTCCAATATCAACCTGAAATGTAAGATCAGCTAGCACATTAATTGCCACTTGGTGTACCCCTAGGCCCTGTAGCCCAGCAATTGATCAAGGGCTGATTTCTACGACTGATTGTATCAGTGGTGGATCCAGGAGGGCACATTCGGCCTGTTCCCCCTTCCTTTTGAGAGCCATAATAAAACATTTTAATGTAAGTATGCCCCTCCATTTTGTAAGTGAGGACCTTTATTTTTGCGTGTCAAATTTTCCTCCGGGAAAATGTGCCCCTTTCTTTCGAAAATCCTAGATCCGCCCCTGGATTGCATTGGGTATTGTGTATGAACAATCGTTAAAATAAGTCCCGTGATCAAATGTTAGGCTTTATTTTATTAGGCCTTAGACTGTCGACCTTCTGGGGCCTGTTGCATAAAACTTTTTACCTGAGAAAACTCTGGTAAAAACTGAAAACTAAGGTTAGTCTGATTTCTGCCATTGACTTTAACGGTTACACTTCGTAATTCCGAAGGTTCTTTATTCCGAAGATTCGTTATTCCGAAGATTCGTAATTCCGAAACACGTAAATAGCCCATACCTTGATGTTCGTTAATCCGAAAACGTAAAAGGGTTCGTTAATCCGAACATTTGTGGCGTTATTCCGAAGGTTCGATAATCCGAAAACGAAATAAGGTTCGATGTTCCGAAGATTCGTTAATCCGGAAACGAAATAAGGTTCGTTGTTCCGAAGGTTCGTTAATCCGAAAGCGAAATAAGGTTCGTTGTTCCGAAGGTTCGTTAGTCCGAAAGCGAAATAAGGTTAGTTAATCATTTAGTTTTCGGACTAACGAACCTTCGGAATTACGAACCTCATTTCTTTTTCGGATTAACGAACCTTCGGAATTACGAACCTCACTTCGTTTTCGGACTAACGAACCTTCGGAATTACGAACCTCATTTCGTTTTCGGACTAACGAATCTTCGGAATTACGAACCTTCGGAAATACGAACCTTCAGAATAACGAACCTTCGGAATATCCGAACCTTCGGAATAACGAAGCTTCGGAATTACGAATGTATGCGGACTTTAACACGGCAAAAACTCCGGTAAAAACAACCTGAGTTTTCTCAGGTAAAAAGTTTTATGCACGGGCCCCTGGTATCGTCTCACATGGTCTAACTCTAGTTTGTCTACAACCAATTTGTTGAAGGTCAAGTCCACCCCAGAAAAATGTTGGTTTGATTAAACAGAGAAAAATCAAACTAGCACAATGCTGAAAATTTCATCGAAATCGGATGTAAAATAAGAAAGTTATAGCATTTTAAATTATCGCTTATTTTTCACAAGGCAATTATATGCACAACTCAGTGACATGCAAATGAGACAGTCGATGATGTCCATCACTCATTATTCATTTTGTTCTTTATTGTTTGAATTATACAATATTTCATTTTTTACAGATTTGACAATGAGGACCAACTTTACTGAACCATATAGTATTAAATAATGCCGATTTTACATAATCAGGGAGGAATAAATTTTGTTTAACATGACAATGAGGAGAAAATTAGAATATACAAAAGAAATAGTGAGTGGGTGGCGTCATCAGTCTCCTCATTTGCATACCGACCAGAATGTGCATAAAACTGTTTTGTGAAATTTAGCGAAATTTCAAAATGTCATAACTTTCTTATTTTACATCCGATTTTGATCAAATTTTCAGTGTTATGCTTGTTGGATTTTTCTCTTTTTATTCAAATCAACAACTTTTTGGGGTGGACTTGTCCTTTAATTATTTCATGTAAATGCCATTTCGCCCATTAACCAATTTGTATAATTTCTAGTTTAGGGATACCCATTGCATCTATTATTCACTTGATTTATGTTAGTCTATACGATTGGATGCACACTTTATGAATAATAATAATAATAATATTCCGCATTTATATAGCGCTTAACACATCAGAACGACGTCTCTAAGCGCTTTACAGATATATTATTACCCCGGTCATCGGATCCTTGCATGCCCGCATACAATGTATGCACCTTCTCCACTCCCTGGGGAGCATTCCAACAAGAGTTCCAAGACTCAATTGCTAGGCATACTACATAGGCTTTCGCATCCTACCGGGTACCCATTTAACACCTGGGTGGAGAGTGGCAAATTGTGGATTGACGCCTTGCCACAGGACGCTAGGCCATGGTGGGATTCGAACACACGACCCTCTGATTACAAGGCGAGAGTCAGAACCGCTACACCACGGCGCTTCCACAATGAACAAAAGGTTCATTGGACAAAGTGCAATATAATAAGTAGCCATAGCCGAGACCAACTGGGCATTAGACTTAACAACATACTAAGGTTGGGTATTGATCCAAGTGGGAACTTATGTAGACCAAATTGCAATTATATCAAATGTATGAGACCAAATGGATTTAGTAAATTTGGTTTGAGATTATTTGAAAAGTAGACCAACAAAGTAAATATGCATATATATCAACTTCTTTTTATTTTAGACCGGGTATGCCTTGGGACCCGGTGGTCTTATGAATGGGAGGTTATGGTTTACATCCCCGGCCGTCCAAGTTGTACCAAATACTTCAAGAAATGGAACCCTCCTCCTTCCAGCTTGGCGCTCCACATTTAGACCATGAAGGGTGATGATGACATGTTATGCAGGGTCCGCTGGTAGATCAGTTTTATAACTGAATCGTCTACACTGGGCAATTAAATCAATATTCATTATCAACATTATTATATTATTATTACCTTAATCCATGTATTTACTTTCCCGATTTTCGTTTCATCAGGCATCCATGCTCCTAAGCTAGTGTTTGTTGCCATATGATTTAATCTTCCACGATGAGCTTCTGCGCCTGGCTTAGACACATAGGAGGCAGTCATACTGGAATCGGGGACCCGGCCATCTTCCACACCCAGACCATCTCCTCTGAGAATTCTGCAACCAAGTTGACCTTTGATATTCATGGATGCTATAATGTTGGATTAAGGGGACAAGGTTATTGACATGGCAGAACCAGAATTTTGAAAAATAGGGATGCAAATAGCATATTTGAAAATACAGGGGACAAAGACAATGATTTTATCAGATTAAGCTATGTATGTTCAATGAGCAGCTCTCACAGAGTGGAGGGGGTGCGTATCTATTGTGACCAGCCTGGTTCCACAATTGGTGTTATGCTCCTTGAGAATGGTCTTGACCTCGAGCATCGTTATAGTGGCCTTGTCCTAGGACGCCAGATGAGGCCGGGGATTGTGATTGGGGGTCTAAGGAACTGACTAAAAGGGTAAAATAGGGGGTCGGTGATGATGAAGATTTTCTAGTGCTTTACTTTTCAAACCTCGCCTTGGTGTCAGAGGTCTGAAATCGTTCACATCAGGCAATCAGTCTTTGGTCTCTGTCAGTCCTTGGTCTTGGACAGTCGATCCTTGGTCTAGGGCAGTCAGTCCTTGGTCTTGGACAGTCAATTCTTGTTCTTGGGCAGTCAGTCCTTGGTCTCGGACATTCAGTCATTGGTCTCGGACAGTCAGTCCTCTGTCTCGGGCAGTCTTTCCGTTATGTCGGACAGTCAGTCTTTGGTTTCAGCCAGTCAGCCCTTGGTCTGGGGCATGTAGTCCTTGGTCTTGGTCAGTCAGTTCTCGGGCAGTCGGTTCTTAGTCGCAATCCTTGGTCTAATTGGTAGTCATTCCTCGGTCTTGGGCAGTGCCAGTCTTTTCTCGATCTTGAGCAATCAATCTCTGGTCTCAGGCACTCAGTCCCTGGTCTTAGACAGTCAGTCTTAGGTCTCAGGCAGTCAGTCCTTAGTCTCTGGTAGGCAGTCCTTGGTTGTGCACAGTCAGTCCTTGATCTCGCGCAGTCAGTCCTGGGGGTTCGGGTTTTTTTTAACTGGCCTTGGCTTGAATAGTTTCTGGCTACACGCGCATTTATCCAGGATTAAAAGAAAGAAAAAAAATATTGATGCCATGAATGGCCAAACAAAAGAGCAGATGTCATACTTTCATCCAAAAGGGTATCTTCAACACTATATACACTTTTTAAAGACGTAGGTTATCTTCAAATGCTTTTGTGCCTTGGTTGTCTCTCGTACAGAAACATTCCCGTTTAAGAAGGAATATTGTTGATTTCATTTTGAATTCCAGCACATATCACTTTGCTGTTCCAGGGACACAGTTCTTATCTAAGTCATGCGTCATGCGATCAATGTCGACATAACTTCATAATTTTGATTAATCCTTGCTTTGTTTAGCCCATCCTTTACAGCAAAGTGAACACCAACGATAATCCATCAAGATTAAGACTTACTTTTTACCTGACCATGTAGGCCTATTCTATAGAACTTGGACCATCTTTAAGGGTTGTGTGACGAGATAACAATGTTTTCCAATTTTATTTCATTTCATTTATGAACTAACGTTTACGAAATATGACAATTTTACCTTTATGGACCATGCATAAAGCCTACTTATGTTCATTGTCAATTCACGCCGAAAAAGGAATGCAATTTCGATCGGACTTCCAGTTAGGTCTGCCAAATTCGACCTTCCTTAAGTCAAATAATCCTCTAAGCAGAAGCAACCTTCCCAGGCTATTTCTTGGACCTAGGGCCCCCGGGGGGGGGGGGGAGGCACTCACATATATTGGTGGTACGGGGACGTGCCGCTTTGATGACCCCCTTTTTCAGACCTAATTTTCAGTTCTCCAGATACTCCGAATGACAAAAGTTCGGTTCAGAAGCCGCCTAGCCCCGCTCGCAAGACCCCCATAAGGCCCCCATTCCACAGACCGGAGACCATTGAAACCCGGGGGGGGGGGGGGGGCAGTCAAATATATTACTGTACACACGCGTGACCAAAAAAACGCGTTTAAAGGGGTGTTTTGGATGCGGTCCGCGCGTGGACTCGTTAACGGTATAAAAAACACCAATTTTCAAGAAAAAGGGTGGTTTTGAAAGACTGGTCAATGGTCAATCGCGGGGTCAAACGTATTTAGAGTATGTTTTTTTCCCCAAAGCTTTTTTTAAGACTAGCCAAACGTGTTTAGGGTATGTTTTCCCCAAGCTTTTTCCCCGAGGTCATATTTTGGCGACATCTTCTTTAGGGGCCAAAATGTGTAAATAAATCCCGCGAAAAACTTGTTTAGGGGGTTATTTTGCACACAGAGAAAAACTCGTTTCGGTGGTGTTTGAAAATTTCTTGGTCACGCGTGTGTACAGCAATATATTTGACTGCCCCCCCCCCCCCGGGCATTGAAAGGCCACTGAAAGACTTAAAATTGGTGAGGTCTTACAGCGGTCTTCAAGATCACTGAAATTTGTCATCTCTGTGATGGAATGGCTCAGAAAGACCCCTCAAAGAACTCTGAAAGACTGATGGATATTTCTTGTCTTACTGGTCTTAGACTAGTCCTATATATAGATCTTTCAATGGTCTTTGAGAGATCTTTTATGCAACAAGTGATCTTTCAGAATTCTTTCCATGGACTTTGCCTGGTCTTTCAATGATCTCTCATGAGTCTTACAGTGATCTCCGCAAATATTTTGAGAGACTGCCGAAATATCATTGAAAGACTATTAAGACCTTTGAAAGTTCATCGAAAGACCACTGAAGCCCGCACTGAAGGACAATTTTCCTGTATGACCGTTGTAATTCCTGTTTTGACCCGTTTCAAAAAGTTTTGGAGCCCATGAAGACCACGAAGATCACTGAAAGATTGGTCAGGACTCGTATAAGGCCTCAAAGACCATCGTAGGTTCACTGAGAAACCTCTGATAGATCTACCAGAATTCATGGTCTTTCAAAGGTCTTTCAGCGGTCTTGTTCTCTATTGAATGAGGGTTTTACGAGACATCTCAGTTCCCCAGCCCTCCCGAAATTGTCCAGCGCGAGCACCGCATGCAAGAGATGCACGTACGGCTTCGCAACTCCCTACATGATATTAACTAGTAGCCGGTCTATGCATGGCGAGTGCATGCACAGCACTATGGTGCAACGTATTTGCAGTGCCGCGATCCCGTTGCGTAGACCCTGTTTTTCACACCGCTTGGTATATATTTGGAATATTTAGTTCTCAAGACCCCCTAATTTACCCTTTTAGTCAGTTCCTTAGACCCCCATTTCAGAGTTTCGTGAGGCACACCCCCATCAAAAAAATAATTTGAGTGCCCCCCCCCCCCCCGGGCCTAGGGCTTGTTGCAGAAATAGTTGGTTTAAAGGCAACTCAGAAAATCAAGCGTCTGCGATCGCGATCCTCCACACAATCTCATCCGTATCCTATCCCAAATACGTGCATTCCATTGGTCGTAAGTCAAGTTGCAATTGATTTTTGGAGTAGTGTTTGATCGTAACTCTCTCTGCAACGGGCCCCAGAATATGTAAAGCATGCATTATTCATGTCCAGACTTGGTCAGATTGACCTGTGTATATACCTGTTGTGTTTGAGAGAGGTCCAAATCCTAGGAGTTTTTACAGATTTGACAATGAGGACCAACTTTACTGAACCATATAGTATTAAATAATGCCGATTTTACATAATCAGGGAGGAATAAATTTTGTTTAACATGACAATGAGGAGAAAATTAGAATATACAAAAGAAATAGTGAGTGGGTGGCGTCATCAGTCTCCTCATTTGCATACCGACCAGAATGTGCATAAAACTGTTTTGTGAAATTTAGCGAAATTTCAAAATGTCATAACTTTCTTATTTTACATCCGATTTTGATCAAATTTTCAGTGTTATGCTTGTTGGATTTTTCTCTTTTTATTCAAATCAACAACTTTTTGGGGTGGACTTGTCCTTTAATTATTTCATGTAAATGCCATTTCGCCCATTAACCAATTTGTATAATTTCTAGTTTAGGGATACCCATTGCATCTATTATTCACTTGATTTATGTTAGTCTATACGATTGGATGCACACTTTATGAATAATAATAATAATAATATTCCGCATTTATATAGCGCTTAACACATCAGAACGACGTCTCTAAGCGCTTTACAGATATATTATTACCCCGGTCATCGGATCCTTGCATGCCCGCATACAATGTATGCACCTTCTCCACTCCCTGGGGAGCATTCCAACAAGAGTTCCAAGACTCAATTGCTAGGCATACTACATAGGCTTTCGCATCCTACCGGGTACCCATTTAACACCTGGGTGGAGAGTGGCAAATTGTGGATTGACGCCTTGCCACAGGACGCTAGGCCATGGTGGGATTCGAACACACGACCCTCTGATTACAAGGCGAGAGTCAGAACCGCTACACCACGGCGCTTCCACAATGAACAAAAGGTTCATTGGACAAAGTGCAATATAATAAGTAGCCATAGCCGAGACCAACTGGGCATTAGACTTAACAACATACTAAGGTTGGGTATTGATCCAAGTGGGAACTTATGTAGACCAAATTGCAATTATATCAAATGTATGAGACCAAATGGATTTAGTAAATTTGGTTTGAGATTATTTGAAAAGTAGACCAACAAAGTAAATATGCATATATATCAACTTCTTTTTATTTTAGACCGGGTATGCCTTGGGACCCGGTGGTCTTATGAATGGGAGGTTATGGTTTACATCCCCGGCCGTCCAAGTTGTACCAAATACTTCAAGAAATGGTCTTTGAGAGATCTTTTATGCAACAAGTGATCTTTCAGAATTCTTTCCATGGACTTTGCCTGGTCTTTCAATGATCTCTCATGAGTCTTACAGTGATCTCCGCAAATATTTTGAGAGACTGCCGAAATATCATTGAAAGACTATTAAGACCTTTGAAAGTTCATCGAAAGACCACTGAAGCCCGCACTGAAGGACAATTTTCCTGTATGACCGTTGTAATTCCTGTTTTGACCCGTTTCAAAAAGTTTTGGAGCCCATGAAGACCACGAAGATCACTGAAAGATTGGTCAGGACTCGTATAAGGCCTCAAAGACCATCGTAGGTTCACTGAGAAACCTCTGATAGATCTACCAGAATTCATGGTCTTTCAAAGGTCTTTCAGCGGTCTTGTTCTCTATTGAATGAGGGTTTTACGAGACATCTCAGTTCCCCAGCCCTCCCGAAATTGTCCAGCGCGAGCACCGCATGCAAGAGATGCACGTACGGCTTCGCAACTCCCTACATGATATTAACTAGTAGCCGGTCTATGCATGGCGAGTGCATGCACAGCACTATGGTGCAACGTATTTGCAGTGCCGCGATCCCGTTGCGTAGACCCTGTTTTTCACACCGCTTGGTATATATTTGGAATATTTAGTTCTCAAGACCCCCTAATTTACCCTTTTAGTCAGTTCCTTAGACCCCCATTTCAGAGTTTCGTGAGGCACACCCCCATCAAAAAAATAATTTGAGTGCCCCCCCCCCGGGCCTAGGGCTTGTTGCAGAAATAGTTGGTTTAAAGGCAACTCAGAAAATCAAGCGTCTGCGATCGCGATCCTCCACACAATCTCATCCGTATCCTATCCCAAATACGTGCATTCCATTGGTCGTAAGTCAAGTTGCAATTGATTTTTGGAGTAGTGTTTGATCGTAACTCTCTCTGCAACGGGCCCCAGAATATGTAAAGCATGCATTATTCATGTCCAGACTTGGTCAGATTGACCTGTGTATATACCTGTTGTGTTTGAGAGAGGTCCAAATCCTAGGAGTTCTACCCGGAGAGCCCCCATCATGACCTTGTTCGTCAAGTAAATGGATGCTGTCCTGGGTTGGACGCGAACCAAGCGCGCCAATAATGGTATCTCGAAGACGTGGGTCACGGGGCTGTCCGAATCGTAATTCCCAGCAAACGCCTGGAAACAAACACAGATCACTGATGTATATGAGATGTCTGCTTTCTATATTCCCGATACGATTCAACAGACATTTTTTTTAATAAAACATTTCGTATGTGGGAGCTATTTAAATAAATTATGGCTTTGGATTTCATTGGCTTTTCGATTTGAAAACCGAAGAAGTTGAAATACGAAAGAAAGGAGACCCAAAAAGTAGAAGTCAACCCCACCATCATGCATACAAAAACAAACCAGTGTGACAATCTTTATTTTGTGAAATGTTTCTTCCAAGAATCTTGTTGCATTTTTTTTTGGGGGGGGGGGGGCAGCAACAATCGTTAGGCCTATTATTTGAATATCGTGGCATCATTATGTTCAATCTTTTTCAACCGTAAAAAAAAAAATCATTCGCCAATGATATTTTTGAATACCTGAATATCATTGTTGTTCCTATAATAGTCCCAGTGGATACTGTCCCGACTTGATGCTAAAGTGAATGACGTCACATGTCTTGTACTTTTTGGCTTTCCTTGTGTAACGATGGCGGTGATGATGAAGATCGATTCAAACTTAATTTCAAGCCATTGGTATGAGTCGTCATTTCCGGCGGGAAGCCAGGCCGATTCTCCATTCAGACGGGCATCGTGGCTGCAGGCACGGCGGCTAAAGCAACTGGATGCGGTAATTGCCGAGTCGGGGACTGCGCCACTCTCCAGTCCAAGAGGGTTACCAGGCGGATTGCAACGGGAAACTGTTATTGTGAAGCAAAGGATGAACGTTTTAATGTGGATCTGCAAATAATTATTGTGGATCAAAGAAAGAGTAAACGGTTAATAAGATTCACCATGGCCTGGAGCAGAATGAAATCCCAACTGAGCACCTAATATGAGAATGTGCAGATTGGTGCCAACATCTACACGCAGACACTAACATTCTGACGGAATTGCCTATAGCTGACATCGCAGTACTCAATTCATAAAATTTAGATATTCAACATCAAGCTACATTGATGTGGGAGAGAAATAATAGCTCGTTTTAATTAAATAGGTACATCTATAACCTGGAACTGTCATACAGTCTATTGTGCACGCATGGTGCACTCCACGGCGTTCCCTGATGAAGGCCTATACTCCTTTCAGACGGGATATAAAACCATTTTTAACTCTTTGAATGCCTGATAAATACGTACTCAAAAAGACCTCTCCATGTTTTAAAGCTAAATGAACGTAGTTGCAGTAAAACACTGATTTCGTGAGAAAGTCTGTAAAACCAAGGTAAAGTATTGATATATCATCGTGGATCTAGATCTGGTACAGTTACATAAACTGAACTTTGTGAAATCATAATATCTAGCTAAAAAACGATCACACTGAACATCGCCAACACAGATAGGCACACGTGGGACAGTGTATTATTATTGCTGGAATAAAGACCCGACGGAAGTGACCGAATCCGCGCTTATTTTGCTTATTTCTCAGCAATTACACAATTTCTTCCAGAATCCTTTGGCACATATTTTTTATTCATTAAAACAGACACTTTGGTGATCATCATATTACATTCTGTAAAAAGTCATTTTGAGATCGTTCCCACAACTGGAATTTATCTTTAAAATCTATGCGGATATATGGTTACAGCCCGATAGACCGCGGGTCCGATAGACCGCGGATCCGACAGACCGCGGGTCCGATAGTCCGCGGGTCCGATAGACCGCGGGTCCGATAGACCGCGGGTCCGATAGTCCGCGGGTCCGATAGACCGCGGGTCCGATAGTCCGCGGTGTGTGTAAAATTATTATCAGGATATAGTGAGATCCAATGTCATCAAGAGGTCAAAAGGCCAATTATACGAGTCCATGGGGTTCTATAACGATGACCCAACGGACAATCGCCCCCTGACATCTACTTCAAGGAAAATATTATCCCCATATTTTTATCGTCAGGGATTGTTACCCCCCCCGGAAATTTACCCTCTAGACGCTATACGGAGCCTCTAAAATGCCATCGACTTGACGACATGGCGAGATACTTTACCTTGCCTTGTCGACTAAATAAGCTTATTAAGTCCACATGGCGCGATACGTTATCCTGCCAAGTCAGTCCACTTATAAAAAGTTATATGTCAACATGGCGAGATATTTTATCTTGCCAAGTCGACTTAAATAAGTTACATGTCAACATGGCGATATATCGGGACTTGTACACTTCATATCTCGCCATGTGGACATATCGACTTGACAAGATAGAATATATAGCTATGTCGAAATAATAAGCGTATTAATTACATAGGCGGTGGAAGCGGGGGGGGGGGGGGGGGACCTTTCCCCCATAAATTTGAGATGGGGGACGGTCCCCCCTAGATTTTTAGTTGAGAACCCTTTTTTTGGTTGTCAATTTGTTTTCTACGTGTCCCCCCTAAATTGAGGTGGACCCCCACTAAAATATTTTTGTCCCCCCCCTAATTTTGGTTGATAACCTTTTTTTTCTTGTCAAAATTTTTTGGTGGTCCCTCCTATAAATTTTGGTTGGTTTGCTTGTCAAAATTTTTACCTGTGTCCATCCCAAAATTTCAGGTGGACCCCCCTAATTTTTTTTTCTTCCGCCGCCAATGATTAATTAAGACATGGCAAGATAAAGTACCACGCCATGTCACGTTGATGGCATTTTCAAGGCTCCGTACTAGGGGTAATTATCCGGGGTAATTGTCTGGAGGGTAAATTTCCGGGGGGGGGGGGGTAACAGTCCCCGGCGGTAAAAATATGGGGATAATATTTTCCTTGAAGTAGTTGTCAGGGGGTGATTGCCCTAATTGGGTTATTGTTATAGAACCCAGGCGCGGATCCAGGATTTCGTGGGGAGGGAGGGGGGGGGGGATATTCGACCTTTTTTGGCGCCCATGTGTACTTTTCGAAAAATGGCGCCCACTCCCTCCCGGTCAGGCTAACTTAAGTGCATTAAATGGATTTTGAATTATCTTATAATCACATTAAAAAAAAAACAAAGACCACTTTTTCATCTGTTCTTGAAAAAAAAAATCCATGATTATATAATGTAATATAAATGGGAGCGCGAAGCACGAGCAATTTTTTTATTTATTTATTATTTTTTTTTTTTTTGGGGGGGTTCAATTTGTAACCAGAGTAGGCCCTACTAGAATATTGTGTGAACGGGAGCTGTAGTTTCTGTATTTTTGTTTTAGAATACTAAATAACCTCTTGGGAATAATGCAATCTCGAAGCAATCGACAAATTCTCCTCATCAGCGGCGTATTTATTCAGCATGGGTGCACGGGGGTGGGGGGTGGCGACGGCACCAAGTTAAAAAAAAAAAAATGAAGTGGGAGGGGGGTAGACGTTAAAGAAAATCTGAGATTTCATTCTTAAAAACACATTGAGGTATCTCACAAGGCCTAAATAAATAATGAGAACGCGAAGCGCGATCTGATTTTTTAAAATATATTTTTCATGTATTATATCCTGAAAGCCTAAGTCAGGGGCGGACCCAGCTTCCGCCAATAGGGGGAGGGGTCATTTTTTCACCCATATTTTCCCCGATCGGCCGCTCAAAGTTGATTTTTTTTTGGTTTCTTTGAAGGGGTTGTCCCAGTGCCGTAATGAGCCAACAATTTCGAGGGGGCTCGATATGGTGTATCGCATAAAATTAATAAGAAGTTGTCAGTGAGCGAAGCGAGCAAGCAAATATTATGACATTTTTATTACAAAAATACAAGGTTGTGATAGATTTTGACATAATATTTGGAAAATAATATTATATTTCATCCTAATCCCTTTCCTTTTCTCTCTATTTTGCTTAGTCTTGATTCTCTCTTTTTTTTTGGGGGGGGGGGGGGGTGGGCAAAACGCCCATGTTCTAACAGTCATTTCCTAGCTTTACTTTATAAGCAACATAAATGTGTAATAATCTCTTAAGCCCTATGTAATCTAAAAATGAAATTTCATGTATTTTGTCCTGAACATTGAACATTTTGGGCAATGTTTGTGAACCTGAACAGGACGCGTATGTAACTAGATAATTACCACGAGCGCGAAGCGCGAGCAGAAATGTTAAATATTCGTTCTGGCCTGGTCGAAAAGGGACCTGTTAAGGATGTTTTGCAGTAAGCCATTAAGACGATACATATTTCAACGATTAAATAATGCGAGCGCGAAGTGCGAGCTGAACATTTTTGATATTCCAACCTAAAAAGATGAGATTTCAAATCCCCCAATGGGACATTTGATTCATGTTTGTCAATTATGAAAAAGCATGGGTAATTTTTGGTATCTTCCTTCAATAATAATGCAAGCGCAAAGCGCGAGCAGAAAATTTTTGATATTCTGATCCGAAACTGGATAATTTTAGCACGTTTTGAATAAGATCAAGCTTTGTATCTCAAAAAACATGCGTGCGCGTGTTTTAGAGTTAGACAGAATCCTGGCAATCTGAATACATTTCAATTTTCATCATAAAAATCAATAATGCGAGCGCAGAGCCCGAACTGAAAATAATATTTGAAATTCCGATGTGAAAAGGGTCAATTTAAGCACTGTTTACAGCACTGTGTATATAGGGAAATTTGATAGCACTATATAAATAATGCGAGCGCGAAGCGCGAGCTGATATTTTATTATTAAATTGACCTAGGATCGAGACATTTTAGGCCTAAGGACATTTTGTCATCATATAAGAATGATGACTATCTTCTATTTCTTTTCCTAAAACTTGTCAATATTTATTTCTGAAAAAATTGACAATTTAGTTTTTATGAATTCATACAAATTTTATTTCATATTTATTAATCTGTTAAGCCTAATGAGTTTGTGAAATTTGTTGACAGTGCATGAGGCCTGAAAACCTGATATTTTAAGTATTTTTGTAATCATGAATAGGATTCATTGGTTGATATATTTTTAGCAAATAATGCGAGCGCAAATCGCGATCTGGAATTTTTTAAAGGGGGGATTTAAGTAGTTTAATTGTTATAGAATTAATAAATAGGTATACATAACTCACCAATCGAAATGCGAGTGCACAGCGCTAGTTCATAGGCATTTATTTTTTTTTTTTACAATCGAGACACCTGAAAAGGTATATTTAGAGAATCTTATATGAAATACAAATAACTATAAAACGGACATTTTCCAGAGCAAAAAAAAAATAAATTAAAAACATAAATTGGTAAATAAAACAAAATAATGAAAGATCGATGTCCGAGCTGAATTATGTTTTGTATATTGATATCAAAACTTGATATTTTGAACTACATATCAGCATATTGAGCAAGATATAATATGTATCTCATCGAACAGGCAATGCGAGCGCGATGCGCGAGCGAAACATTAATATAGTGACATTAAATATTTTCAAAAATTGTTTTCCAAGTCTTCTCCTTACCTTATTTCATTCACTCGTCTTCCTCCTTTTATGTTTCGTCTTCTTTTTTTCTCCTTTCTTTCCCCCTTTTTTATTTCCCCGTTTTCCCCATTTTATTTGCTCTGTCAATAGGGGGGGGGGGGGTTGCCCTCGGGCCGCCTTGATCCGCCTATGTTAGTAGTTGTTATGATGAACACGATGCATATCTATTAAGAAATGAATGCGACCGCGAAGCGCTAGCTGAAAACTTTTATAATGATGAAATGAAAAATACATTTTCAGTTGTCAGGTTAGAATATCAAATATTTTCAGCTTGTGCTTCTCGTTCGCATAAAAAAACTGTAAGGTCGGGATGCGTGTATAACTAAACAATTTATTTATGCCAGCGCGAAGCTCGAGCTCAATTTTTTTATATACTGACTTAAGAAGGACTAAGGTATAATTCCTATTCTAAATGCTTGTCCTTTTTCTCTTCTTTTTTTTCTTCTGTTTCTTACCCCTTTTTTGCGCCACCATGGGGGGGGGGGGGGGGGCAAAATCTTTGCCCCCTGGATCGGCCTATATATGTTGACTTGAAAAACACTAACACTTACATGTGGGATTGATGCAGAGGATGCATACCTCATTAATCAAATATTGCGAGCGCGTAGCGCGAGCTGAATTTGATAATAACCCTTTTTTGTGACCCTCAACAGGGTATCTATCTCGCTAAACAGACTTTAAACTCGAAAACATTGTTTTTGTCTGTTATCGTAAAAACGGGATATTTTAATTTAGCCGCATTAATTTAAGTTTTTTGGGCAGGACATATATTTCACTTTAAACAGGCAATACGATCAATGTTGCGCCCCCAGTCGAAAATGAATTTGCATGAAGCCCCCTATAAAGTTCAAGGTCAATTTGGCGCCCTCGGTTGAACATAAACTTGGCACCCCCATGTGAAATATAACTTTGCCCTCCCTCCCCCTCTCTGAAACATGTATTTGTCGCATTATGGTCAAAATTCAAATTAGCGCTCCCCTAATTCGAACATCATTTGGCGCCCCCCCCTCCCAGTTCAAACATCAGCTCGGCGCCCCATAGTTCGAACGTCATTTAGGCGCCATCAAATCGACGTCCAGGTCAACATCCCTCTTCCGTTTCCCATCTCCTTTTCTTTCTTTTGTTCTTTCTCTTATATATCCTCATTCCCCTCCTTCCTTTCTCTTTCTTTCCCCCTCTTTCTCTCCTCTTTTCTTCTTCTCTTCTTTTCCTCCTCTCTCTCTCTTTTTCTTCTCTTTATTTTCCCCTTTTCTTCTCTCATTTCTTGTCTTCCTTTCCCCCTTTTCTTCTCCTTTTCCCCATCTTTTCTTTCCCCCTTTTCTTCTCTTTTTTCTGTCTTTTCTTTCCTTCTTCCTCTCTCTTTTCTCGTTTTTCTTCTCTTTCTCCCCCTTACTCTTTTTTTCTTCTCTTTTCCCATCTTCCTCTCTCTCTAAATATTATTCTCTTCCTTCCTCTTTTTTTCTTCTTCTTTTCTTCTTCTTTTCCCCCTTTTCCTTACTCCGTTCTTTTCTTTTCTTTCTTTTCCCTCTTCCACTTTTTTATCTTTCCCCCTTTACTTCTCCCTTTTTCTTTTTCTTTCCTTTCCCCCATTTTTTTCTTTTAATCTTTTTTCTTCTTCTCTCCCTCCCCCTTCCTCTCTCTCTCTCTTTCTTCTCTTCTTTTCCCCTCTTCCTCTCTCTTTTTTTTCTTATCTTTCTTCCCATCTTCATCTATTTAAATATTCTTCTCTTCCTTCCTCTTTTTTTTTCTTTTTCCTCCTTTTCCTTTCTCCTTTCTTTTCTTCTCTCCCTTTCTCCTTTCTTTTCTTCTCTCTCTTTTCCCTCCTCTCTTTTTTCTCTTCTTTCCCCTTTTCTTCTCCCATTTTCTTTTTCTTTCCTTTCCCCTTTTTGCTCTCTTCCTTTCTCCTTCTTACTCCCTTTTCTATTCTCTTCTTTTCCCATCTTCCTCTTTCTTTTTTATTCTCTCCCTTTTCCCCCCCTCTTTTTTTGAGCTGGGGGTTGGGGGGTGAGGCAGTTCCCACTCGGCCCCCCCCCCATGGATCCGCACCTGATAGAACCCCATGGCCTTGTATCATTCGACCTTTGGACCTCTCGATGACATTTGATATATCTGATCATAATTTTACACACACTGCGGACTATCGGACCCGCGGTCTATCGGACCCGCGGTCTATCGGGATGTCCCCGGATATATTAGACGTCATTCGTGACATGGACATTCGTCTTTTCCAGTCAACATTCGTAGCCATTGACATTCTATGGAATATTACGTGAATTCTATATAGAAGACAGCCTCGTCCTATCAATCAGAACGAGCAGTTTTAAGGAGTGTCATGAAGATTCTACAGACGGAACGGGGTACCGCACAGACAGTTCACGTATGTGAGAAAAAAGAAGAAAAAGAAAAGGTACTGGGAGTGAACTACATCGTTCTCCGAGCTACCCTCTACAAAGACATCATATCATAGTTTCTCATTCAATCCCGCATGCATACATGGTGTTACTTAGGGGAAAATGGACGAAAATCTAAAAGTAGTCTCATCAAGGAAGAATCATTATATTGGCATTTTCAAAAATTTGTGAAGTAAACTTTACTATCTCCTTAGGGACTAAATAATTAAGATGGAAATGAAGAGCTCACCGGGACAGCATACAACTGCCACACTTTCTTCCACTCTGCCATGTGTTGGCCCTCCGGATTGCCAGCAGTCGGAGATATCAGTAGCATCGGGAGGACACACCACTGATGCAGTGTCAGTCACGCCTTCGAGGAAAGAAGTTCCGTTTTCCTCTCCCCCGACGATAGCATACACACCTAGGTCGGTGAAATATAATGCTTGTTAATGATATAGACCTGATAGACGAACCTAACTTACAGACCGGCTTCATGTAACAATCATGAGTCAAATATTGTTAGGCATTATCTCACCATTATCTAACAATTATTTATGAGATTACCTACAGCGGAACGAAATCCTGAACCTCATCCTAAACCCAACATAAAACAGTATTGCAACCTGAACGATACATCTGAGAAGAAATAAAGTCCGGAGCAACTGTCGCACGAGCAAATGTCGTGTCACCGTATACAATACTCAGACGAAACCAACCGAGACCAACAATTTGCTTCATTAGTATGTAGAGAACATTTTTTATTGGTGGTTTTGCAAGGTTAATGGCATACATACCTCCAAAACCGAGATATTGACACGCAAGATGAAATGAGTTGCTGGTCCAATTTTCTTGGTGAATGCGCATGTATTTTGTTGGATTTGAGTTGGTTACAAAAGCCAGGAGTCTTTCACTGAAACGTCCCTCATGAAATTTAATGGCGCGGATGAACATATCTGTAATACATAATGCACCGTTTTTCAACCAGAGCAATCAAAGCGGATCAAGTTTTACATTTTTTTAATTCAGAAATCCGGAGTATTTCACGTTTATTATATCAAACGAGACAGCCTTCAGTATACGGTATTTAATTGATTTGCTATAATTGTTTTTATTTGTATTATTCATCCATGGCAAGTCCCTCATGAAATTTAATGGCGCGGATGAACATATCTGTAATACATAATGCACCGTTTTTCAACCAGAGCAATCAAAGCGGATCAAGTTTTACTTTTTTTTTCAGAAATCCGGAGTATTTCACGTTTATTATATCAAACGAGACAGCCTTCAGTATACGGTATTTAATTGATTTGCTATAATTGTTTTTATTTGTATTATTCATCCATGGCAAGAAAAAAGTTTGAACTTTAACGGCAGAGTTCAAGTATGAAACTGCATAATTCCAGAGAATAGGGAACCCTTATAGATGTACTCTATAGTAGTAGATAGTTTTTCACGACCTACACCATAAATAATATTTGTAATGTTCAATATATTATGTTGTTAAATATTGTAAGTTTTTATTTCATTAGTGATGTAACTTTAATGTATTGATTTAATTTGTTCTAATTTGTATTAAGTATTTCAGGATTAAGGTTAAGGTTTATTGTATAATTCAGATAAGGTTTCGTGTATAATTTAGTAATTAAATATATTTTGTAAAGCGCATAGAGAGTCTTTTGACTATTATGCGCTATATAAATTTCAAATATTATTATTAATATTAAATCATTTTCTTATCCTTTGGAGTACCATTTTCACACTTCTCCCTTAATAGCCTTAACATTTTCCATCGTTCTTCATGCCTCTCACCGTTGATGTCTCTCGCTTTCGCTCCTCAACTTTTATCGTACTCTTGTCAGTTCTTCCTGAACCCTATAATAGACTGGGCTATTTCGACGAACGGGGGGGGGGGGGGGGCTCATTCAGCCCTTTTATTATTTCGGCCGTCGATCGCGCGATCGCGACAAAAATTGCACGCGCGTTACCCATGGAATACTTTACAAAACAATAAGATTTAATTTTGCGTAAAATCTAATTGCTAATTAATTATGCTAATTTATGCGTAAAATCAAAAGTTTACTCTAATTAACTAAGTAATGCCCTTAAAATGCTAATTTTTGGTTCACAGACTCATTATAGGAATCTGATCAAATGTACTTAAAAAATCAACATTACGTTTAGTTTTTTAGTATTTTATTGTTTTTTTTTATTTCTAAATGTATTTCTGTGTTTTTAGATTTTTTATATTGTTTTTTTCAATGAAAATTGTCGGGGACTTTTTTTTTTACCATAAACAAGATGAAATTAATTGATTTTATTCAGTAAAAGTAAGAATAATGATACATTTTAAATTATGGCCAAAACACTATTTGCATTGTATTTGTACACCAATTCACGTTTTTGAGCAATTTTTGGTATGCATGCACTTACGGAATGCTGTGTAATTTCGGAACCGCGTACTCGGGGGTCGCAATTTTTATCTCAAAAGTTGCGCGAGACTTGAAAGTAAAAAGTCAGCGAGCGACGCGGTCAAAAAAAATTTGTGCGGCGGATTTGTTCCGAAAAATGTCGAGGGGCGGGGGGCTGAATCTTATGAGTTTTATTAGGGTTAAAGGGGGGAGTGAACTGTGTGTGGTCTCTCATTGACTGTGTGTTATGAATATATAGTATTAAAGTATACGTTTTCAGATATATACTAATACTACAGAGAATAAATTGACCTATAATTGTATTTGTATAGAGAAACTAAAATGTTTTGAAAGGAAAAGTAACCGTTTTGCTACTAGGTAACTGATTATTGCGGTATAAGTGTATTGAGTAGTTAATTAGCATGTTATCATTCAAGAGGGTCTATATTACTAGACTACAATAGCATTATGGGTCAGGAAACTGGCCAGGTATGAGTAGTTGAGGACTCGAGATGGCGCTATTGGTTCGATTTGCTTTAAAGCCGTCTCATGTACCCTTAACGTCCTCGTATTTCTCTCTTACCCTGGTCAAATTTCTCCCTTTTCATTCTTCCTTATCCTTCTTAGATTTCCCCTTACCCCCTCACCTTCCTCCCTACCCTCCTCACATTTCCCCCTTATCCTTCTCATACTTTTCCTTTATCCTCATTAAATGTTTTCGTTTTCCCTTAACATCCTTATCCTTCTCACATCTGTCACCACGGTAGCCATCTGAACAGGTACACTTAAATCCGCTCCCAGCCTCCGTACACTTCCCTCCGTGAAGACAAGGATTCGAGTGGCATGCTATAATGCGAAAAACGAGTTTGAAGCGTTACGAACGCACTAAGGATTTTTCGCAACTGGGACGGGGACGGGCTCAAGAAAACAGCAAATGCATTGAAAATACCCGTCATATGACAATGAACAGCTGGGAGGTTTTTGTCGAAAATTTACGAACCAGAACAGCAGTTTTGTCGTAGGTTTCGGAGCTGACGAAAAAATTGCAAAGAGTCAAGGACGAAACTACTGCTCTGATTCACCAACTCTTGAAAAAGGCTGCTTGTTATAAAGGGCACTTGATAATACGTTTTCTATGTTCCTAAAGGCGCCGTGTGTCTGGGATGCGAAAGCTCCCTGATGAAACTAAACACTGAATAATCGCATGAACAAACACAAATGACTTCACTCAATCATCTGATCATTTCTTTTGCCACTTTTCTACACCCACTTCGTCTACATTGCTTCATCCCATCAGGCCTAATCATATACAAACAGTTCGTCTACTAACCATTTGGCCCAATTGCTATTTAGCCAATTTATCAGTCTAATCTCAAGTCAGGCTATATACACATTATGTTCAATATTGATTAGGTTTAAAACCACTTGGTATATTATATATGATTAGTCGAACTGTTAATGAACCAAATTCTCATTTGACAATGAGAAGACGAAACGGAAAGCAGGCTATATATGGGCATTAGGGAAAAAATATGAATATTAGAACAAGAGAGTATTATAATACATACACTCTAAAAACAGATAGTAAAAATTTACCCAATATTGGGTAGAAAGGGAACATGCATGTTTACTGGGTAATCTTGTCCCTCAATATCGGGCAAAATGCATGTTTGAAGGGTAAACTTCAACGCAACATTGCGTAAAATTTACAAAATATTTGTTATCTTTTTACCCAACAAACATACGTGTTCCCATTTTACCCAATATTGGGTAAACCCTTTTATAGAGTGTAGACTGCATGATAAGGGTTTAACCATGTTATATTAGACCATCTGAATAGTAGACCAACTGATTGTGGACTAAGTGAATATCAACCAATCACGGCTTTACTGTATGAGAGCAGATCACCTTAGATGGGCTCACATATGATTTTAATGAACACAAGCCTTGTAAACGGATTTCATCAATATGAAAGTGTATTTTAGTCATTCTGATTATTGTTAAGAGATATTCATGTATATGTTTCATTGATTTGGCTTTATTTGAGATAGAAAGCTAAATGATTTACTGATTAAACTCATCGATGTGAACTTGTTGCATATATCTGATTTTCGATTATTTTGCATTCATGAAAACCATATGAAACACTTGTACAACTACCTGATTATAATTGGAAAAAAATAAAACAAAATTTCCGAAATTCCAATTTCCTGGCATCGTTATCGCAGTGATGTGGAGCAGTATTTAACATGAAATTAAATCCGTTTTCTAAACAAAATATGTCATCAATATCACCTTCAAAGAGTGCAGTTTTACTGGCTTAGAAAATATCTGCCACATTACAAAGATTAATAACTAGTCCACATGGAAAGGACAGGAACTCACAAGGTATGACACAGTACACCCCATGAGTATCTTCTGGTACTGTGAGGAGCCGGTGTAATTTTCCAGATAAATCGCTGGTTTGTATAACATCTGGAATGAACTGAACTTCTTCCCCATCTCCCAAAGTCAGTGTTGGACATGAAATCAAAGCCACGCTGGAACATGTTGAACATATTATACCGCATGTAATCAATGCTGCCAGAATAGCTTTAAAAAAAGCAAGATTGACAAAAATAATTGTTATATAGTTGGATTTAATTCCAAAAGAAACTAAAATTAAAATCGGAAACAGTTTCATTCCAAAATGAGCTATCCACTGCGGCAATTAAGGGGTCTTTTTTAAATTAAAATAGCCGACATCAATACTATCAATGCAAAATAGTGATTAAATTGATTAAATTTCACCAATTCATAATGGATCAGTTTGGAATTGAAACATACAAAAATAATCTCCGTTTCCATAAAAGAACAAAATTCTCACATTTTCCCTTACAAATCTAAATAAATGACCTTCGGAATAAACGTGAAACGTACATTGCTATCAGTATTAATATTAATCATGACTGTTACATGTCTGTTGTTTAAACGTGTGTTAAAGACATATAACAAAGGTTCCATTCTAAAGGGAGAAATCCATGCACATCAAAACTATGAAAATATCTTTTAAAATACTGAAATGAAATTGTTAGAATAAAAATATTAATATATTAAAAACAATCGTCCCATCAAGTAAATCAAAAGAAGCTAAGTGGATAAAGGGAACATGGCACATTTGAAACCCTAAATGTACTATATAAAAAAATAAAAAAAGCTGACAACATCCCCCTACCTCCGTATAATGTGGATCTATATAGATCCTTTGGAACGAAACTTTTGATACTGTATTATACTCGTAGCGTAAAATTACTCTTCTTAGAAGTATAGGTTGCGAAAGTTAATAACAGTATAGTTCTAAATTTGCTACTCATGGATATCTATATAGTAGGCCTATACGAAGTCACAGTTGAATAGATTTTATTTGTTAGGTCTGTCGTGGTTTCTGTTTACCGGAATTTCTTTGAAAAAAATAATTACTCCCAGCCCGAGTTTTAGTAATTAATTGTTAATGGAGTAGGGAATTGTACATTTAAAATAATATTACAGTTTGTTTCATTATGGAATCTAGCTCTTTCATCGTCATAATGCAAAGGTAAATACAGAAATTAACAATGTATTTAACGCCAAGCTACTGGTCACTGCACAAAATAGGTTCCTTTAATTAAATACACTCTCTGTATCATAATTATATGTATACTGTCAATTATATATAAATGTAATAAACATTTGATCTTCAGTGATATCTATTAGTTCAGTTGTATTCTGAATGAATTTACCTGTTTGTAGAAAAATATGGGAGATGAAGAAATGGCGTTTTCGGGAGTATTTCTGCAAGATAATAGAAAACCAATAGTTTTAGACAGATATGAATAAGACTCATAGTGTTAAAAAAGATGAAAAGGAAACATTGAAACTTAAAATCAAGAAAATATAATGGCAAAGTGTGTGTGAGTGTTTGTTTTTGTGTATGAGAAATATAGTTAGAGAGAGAGTCAGAGAGATAGAAACAGAGATGGATATGGACGAAATAAGAGAGAGAGGGAGAGAGAGAGAGAGAGAGAGAGAGAGAAGGGGGACTGGATGAGATACGGTAAAAATAAATTCAATCAATCGAAAAGTGAGCCAACAACGCAATGGACATGTATCTATTGCGTTAAACAACAATTAAGAAATTGTTATTTTAAAAAAAATCGAGCAATTCACTGCATCATAATTATAGGAAATATTATAGTTGCGTATCCCCGCAATTTTTTTTTGCATTCAAGTGAATGTCTGTGGAAGAATATAAATTTTATTGATATAAATATATATTCTTTTTTTTAATAATCTTTATACAGGATAGATATGTCCGGATAATATATACGCTGTTTTCCAACATGGTCCTGTTGACATAATAAGAGATATAACAAAATACAGAAAAAACGCATAAAACAATTTAGATTCAGATATATAGACAGAAAAAAAGACTGAGTGACAAAGGTATTAAGAGAGTGTTAAGAGAAGTGTGTTTTCTTGTATTTCCTTTTAAAAATATGAATTGAATTTGCATATTGGAGTTCCGAATTTAAACCATTCCATACATTTCCTCCTGCATATCTTAAACTATTCTTTAAAAACTCAATGTTCGGTTTGGGTATAGCAACGTCAAGCGAATTGGCAAATCTTGTATTCATTGGATTCCTATCAAAAACTATATGAAATGTATTACATAAACGTAATGGAGCATTTTCGGGGATGCAGTCATACATAATACATGCAATGAACTAATTACTTTATTTTTCTTCTAAAACCTGCCATTCCAATCGCTTAATATTGTCAATACCATTGTGAGTATAATCAAAATTCTTTTCTACAAATCTTGCTGCCCCCTTTTCCCATATATTCAGATTCATCCCAAACGTCAACGAGCTCAAATGAAATCATGAAAACAAAGATTATTACCTCCATTCCAGATTTCACTCAGATTATTCGTTTTTGTCGTTCGATGTAGCCTGTTGTTGTGATGGAGAAATCTCTCTTTGAACTTGTTTCCTTTCCTTCCACCTTTTTAATGCCATAACAAATTTGGACTGACAACAACAAAATACCTCTAAACTGAGTCCGGTGTTACCATGGCAACCAAACACAGAATTATAAGTGGGGGAAACCTGATTGATATTAAAAATTCAAGTGATATCACCATGCTAGCTACCCTCGGTCACTAAATTGAAAGAATAAAATTCACTTTTGTCACGGTTGATCTACTTTTTTCATATCTACTTCAGCCACCTCACTGCTAACCAACTCCTTATATGCCTTGATGAAATTAACAAGAAGCTTACTGCATATGAAGAGTTTTATTCTATAAGGAGTTAAATCCACTTTTAGTGTTTTTTTGTATAAAATCATTCTTTTTTAATTCACCACATTCCTTGATCAACAGCTGTTTTATTTTGATATATATGATAGTTCTATCATCTTAGATTAATTAAATCATGTTTTTAAAAATCTCGCATTCATGATCAATATTTGTGGATTTAGCTCCTTTTGGAATAAAACCTCAGTCGAAGGTCCTTTTTTTTGCCAATTTAAACATGTATAATATTGGAAATTGAACATAAAACACATGAATATTGCTAGAAGAGTACATTTTACATCATATCCGATGTTTATCCATTGTAAATTTTGAATGAAAAAAAAGATATTTTTCATCTTTTTTAAGGACGGTTACTTTTTTATGTTGAAGGAGCTAAATCCCCCCAAAATATTCATAAAAATAGTATTATTTCACTCAGAGGGTGGGATATAAAATTGCATACACGTACATGTAATAAGATCTTTAAACTCCCTTGGTTAAAAAGATATTGATGTTTGTTTAATGGGGACTTACTTTTTTGTTGAGTATGTATGAAAAAAAGTCCCTAAATTATAATGATATTATCAAATAGGGGAACAAGCAAAACGAAACAAAAAACAATCGAGGGGTTTGTGTGTGTGTGTGCGTGTGGGTGAATTTACCCGTGTACACATTTGTGTCTTTACATGCAGACCACCTATAGTAGGCCATATAAAAGAGATTTAGTTTTGATCATTCATGTTCCTATACTCTCAACATGATCATTCAATGTAATTTGATTGCAGGTGCTTCTCAAGCGCCATCTCATGTTTTGTTTTTAAATCAAATTATCAGACTTAAAAGTTGATAGTTGACAAATCGGTCAATGCATAATATATTTCTACGAAGTTGTCGGCAAGGGGGGGGGGGGGGGTGGGAGGAGGTGGATAACATTAACACCCGAAGAGACCTTTATATGAAACCCGACAATCTTGTTCTGCTATATTAAAATCAAAGACAATTAAATGGGTTCAATAACCTTATTTGTATGTAATTACACACATAAAAAAAGAAGAAATAAATAAAATACATACCCTTACAACTCAGGACCTGTGCTATATAGCTCATGTGATATTAAGATGAACTCATTATGTTTTGAGGGGCAAATATATTCAACATAAAAACAAATATACAGCATATATGAGCTGACCAAAGAGCACCACAATTTTGATGATAATGATCTTATAGTTGTCTGGGCTCTTCACGTATTTGTAAGTGTGCATACCACCTATGGAAATGAAGTACACCCTCCTTCATTTCTTCTCCCATAATCCTCTTGTCTTCTGTTCTTTTTCTCTCTCCCCCATTCCTCATTATTCATTCATTTCTCTACTTTTAGGCGTCTTGTATTTCTCTCTGCCTCCCCACTAAGTCTTGTTTCATATCTCCATCGCTTTCATATTTGTCCCTTTCTCTGTCTATCTCTCTCTCGCACACACCCAAACACACCCACTCCCTTAACCACACACGCACGCACACACTCGCTCCCCACACACAATACCTTATTTTCCCATTCTGTTTGTCATCATTCTGTCTATATTTCTTTCTTTCAAATCCTGTTCACCTTCATGTCAGTCATTCACGTTATTATCTTGCTCTCACTCGTACAATGCTATAATGGTATAAAACGATGGTTAATGGAGGATTATTTAAAAAAAAATCAATTTGAACAGAAACACTGTCTGTAATGGAGCAGGCATATGATATAAAATTTTGTTGAGGAATTGACAGCTGCGACGCAAAAAAAGAAAAGAGAGCGTAAATTTTCTCGCCCTCTCTGCTATCTGGCTATTTCGTAATATCGAAACAATGTGCTTCGGGGTAAAAAGAAAAAGAAAAAGAAAAAAATAGAGTGGCATTTTTTTTGCATTTGTCATAACCCCTTCCTCCTAGAGCTTATACATTTCTTTTTTTTCTGTATGGTCCAAGCCTAATAAATCATCACCATCATCATCAATCATTTTAAACATGTTTGGTACATATTCTTCGAGCAGCAAAGCCATTGTTTTAAATTACGTCCTACGTTTTTGGGAAGGAAAACTAGTTTATTTTTGTTTGAGGGCAGAAAGGTATTGTTCTTGAATATAAAAGTTTACAATAAAAATAACCTGGCTGGTTAGTCTGTAGTATTATTTTTATAGGTACACGACCTAATCGTTTTTTTTTTCCTTTTTAAACTACTCATCCATAAAAAATACTCCTACTTTGTAATTTGTTTAATCAAATTTCGATTGAATCGTCACTGTCATTCTTATATGCTTACAGTTTTTATAATTTGATTTTGTCGTGGAAAGCCTCTTTAAACCTGACTGATTGATTGGTCAATATTGAGACAAAGAAGTCAAAAGTTGATAAAGAAATCTGACAGGTGCCTATGATATTGCGGTATGGAACGGTCATCCGAAACAGGATACATCACTCAACGCATTCATGCCTTTGTCGAAACAAATTTGTGCTCAGCTAATCAACAGTGTGTATATAAACAAAACGTTGTTTGTAAACACAGGATTTGGATAATAAAAATATCATAGAAACATTGACGTGAAGAATGGAATAAACTGTATAAATTGATACAATGATATTCTCCTCCTCAAAACATAAAGGCAGAAATGTATGGCTCGCAGAAGTCCTTGTTATCATTGTAAAATGACGGGCCTAAATTATCTTCTACGAAATTATTATTTTTTTTGTATTTCGAGGTGCTTTCATTGTCGTCGCAGAATATTTTGTGTCACATAAAGTTAAGGAAGAAGGACCTGATATTGATTATTTTACTAGTTGGATGTAGCTGTTTGTATTTGAGTTTTATTATTATATTTTACCATACACTCTACAAAATGTTGGGCAACATACTGTCCACACAACAATTGATTAAAACTTTATGAAATTCTAGGTAGTTTTAAACCAATGTGTGCTTTGGGTGAAAACTACACAGTATTGGTTGAAAAATAGTTGGATAAATTTTTAATCGATTGTTGTGTGGACAGTATGTTGCCCAACATTTTAAAAGTGTATGTAATTACATGATAGTGTTATATTCAATTCATTAAGGGGATTGAATGTATTCTGCTTTCATCTACATGATTTAATCTAAATGCAGGAGATACTAATAGTATGTATCGCATTTATAAAGCACCAATTTATCTACATGTATATTTGGTGGCGCACTACACATTGCCTTTAGCTCCAGTTGCTTTTAAAGGTGCTTCATGCATCTATTGAATCAATCCTGTCCCTTCAACATGTTCAAAAAAGTAATCCTATCCCTTCGCCTCACCTGGATCGAGCGCAGCACAATGTGGGACAATTTCCTGTCGATAAAAATGGCTGTGATACATAGCTTATTTGGATTTTGTTTCATGCAAAAAATAAAGTGCATCGATTTTGTTCCTTTAATCTTGAAATTGCGTACTCAAGACCGAGTTCAGCATTGTCGTCGACACATCTGTCAACAGTATTGGCCTTTCCACAGTTTCTTTCTTACCTTCGTTCATTATATACGTGTAACTCAACGCCTCTTCCTCCCGCTCAATACTGAGATATTGTGATCTTATCTTCGAAATGTCATTAAGGCTCATTTAAACTAATTTTTCAAAGTCTTAAGACCAAGGATAGTGCTAGAAGAGCGTGAGGGAGGGGGATTCTGCTAGGAGGGCTTCTTTCAAACCCTCAACTAGAATACAGAACAATATCGTTGCCTTTATTTTCTTGTTTTTATTTGTTGGAATAGATAATAAAAGAAACACTTTTATTGTTTCGTTCATGCACATTTGCATTAATGTTTATTAACAGAAGGGGCGGCTCTTCTTGATCACGAATCATTATTGATCATGAGGGAGGCTTCTGGGAGGGCTTCTTTAAATCTTTCAAGTAGAATAATGAATACAATCGGTGCCTTTATATATTTTTTTTTATTTGTTGAAATAAAAAACAATTAGAGTTTTTCCGTTCATGCATGCATAAATTTAGTTTACAGGAAGGGAGACTCTTATCACGAAGCATTATAGACTTTAACTCGAAGCCCCCCCCGCTAGAAATGTCCAAACTATAATCCCCAGAGTATGTATATGGTGGATTTCTATGATAACGATCGCAGTCTCTCGATAAATGACTGTTATGAATCGGCTGATAATGGAAACATTAAAAAAGGATGAAAAAGGTAAGCAATCATCCCCGTTCATCGTGATTATCTCCTCTTGGGAACAATTTTTTTTTTCATTTTTCAACCAAGATACCTTTGGAAGGAAGGCATTTGAAGAGCAGCTGCAAAAGGAAGTATGCCTCAAATCCTTGAACCGCTGGATTTCAGCGCCATGACAACGCCGAGTTTTTACTGTCCTGTTTCTAACTCAACTATGGTTTCCATGGCAACGTATTCGGCTGTTGATTTGCGATAGGGCTTCGATTCTATTGCATCAACAGGCAAGATGGAGCTGTTACCAGTAACTACTTGCTCAGATGTAAAAACACAACCATGAATATCTGGGTCAGGCTTCGATATAAGAAATAAAAGTCGGATATACCTGCAGATCATAATTAGACCAGCTTCTTATTCATGTTATTAGGTTAGACACGATAATGAGATTTATTGGCACTGGAGGTATAGGGGGATCAAGGCATTTGAAATATCATTCACCAATTACGAGATTTTCATAGACCCCTCCCCGTGGAGAATAAATATGAAATGAAAAAATATTTTGCGTCCCTGACATCGAGGGGTTATAATAAAAATGATTTTTGCGACCAACACTTTTTGAAGAGGGTTTTGTTATGAATCTTATGGGTCCGTTTTTATTCCATTTCGTTCCTTCAATATAATGTTTGAAAAAAAGGTAGATAACACCAATATACAGGCTAAGTTCGAATTCGGAGTCCGCAGGTCAAATGTCACAGCTCATTATGCGAGTTGGTTCAAAGGTCTAAATTTGTTCATTATATGTATGCATATTGGTTTCTGCACGATATTAAGTTCAATCATATTGAGTGAATTTCTGATCGCGTTAAGCGGGGGCATTTACCGATATATTGAATTAGAACCCACGACACTCTGTTTCAAAGCCAGAGGAGACTACTCACCTAGGCCACAACACACCACCGTTGGGGAAATAGATTTGGTAGGTCTGGTCTCCGTCCGGGTACAAAGAGTTATGATTGATTCGATCAACCTCAAGTATATGGAAATCCATCAACATCATAATTTTGTACAAATGTCCTATGTAATCACAGAAGAGTACACTGAATTTTAAGAAAACTATGAATATATAAATAAACATCATATCTAGATAATATTTTGAGCAAACATGTAATTTTAGATGTTGACGTTGCTGGCTTTCCATAGTTGTGGTTTATTGGATCCTAGTTAGTCTTCTGACCATTGAGGACTGTGGGTAAGGTGTGTAGTCTGTGTCTACCCTGGAGATGTTGGATTAGTTAAAAGGAGCAGGATGAGGCTCATTACACTGTACCGATCAAGCAGCAACTATCATTACCTGTGGCTTCCTACATGTCGCAGACTCCAGCACCTCAAACCAAAGAACTCCCAGAAACTTTCTGTTTCCATATAGACACGATAGACCGTGCATGCACGTATTATGGTGGCAGAGATGTGGTAAAGTGAGCAAAGATTCGTAGTAAAACCTCAGAAGGTATCGATCTTCACTTTTTATCTTTTGACTGATGTTCGTCGTTCCCCTGGGACCTAGCCCAATTCATAACATGTATAATGTATCTTGTCAAGTCATGCTCAGGGGGCCGTGACGTAAGGATTAGCAATTGATCGTGGGGCCTATTTTGCGATTGATCATACGCAATAACCCAGATGCAATCAATTGTAGAATTCAGGCCCAAGACCAATCACAAAACTTTTTCTTACCGGACCACGATTCTCAAGTACATGCCTTAGAAGCAAAACAACACTGCAAACATGGCAAATATTGTTCATGTATTGTTCACTATTCATGTATAGTATATGTCCACAGACTCCTCACTTTGGTTTGTTTGTCGGAACTTCAATTTAAGTTCTGGGCTCCGTCTTACAAAGAGTTACGATTGATCCAATCAATCGTAACTGTATAGAAATCCATCACTGTCATAATTTTTCTACAGTAAATTTGCAAATGTCCTTTGTAAACAGAGGAGATCACACCAAATTGTCAATAAATCAATGAATTTGTGGATTTACATTCATATCTAGAATTAACAAAAAATAAACATGCATTCTATATGTTGACTTTGCTGGCTTTCCACAGTTGTGTTCGATTGGATCAATCGTAACTCTTTGAAAGACGGGACCCCATTCTGTAATATTGATAAACTTCTTCATGATTGCTATTGTAAAATCGAAAATGTTGGTTTCAGTTTTAGTTTGAATCAAAATAATAAAACATGAAATTTGATTGCCTCACCCCGTGTTCTTTCGACTAAATAACAAATTTACCCCGAAAAGTATGTTTAATTGTATAAAATCGTGATAGCAATGGTGCCATGCCGGAGCGACCAACAGACCAACGTCTGCATGCTAATTGTCCGGACTGCGGACCGTAGCCTCCAAGCGATAGATAGCCTTATTGGCCTTGATGATCTCATTTGGGGGGTCTTTCATGAAGAATCATGTCGGTTATTTTCACTAACAAATTTGCTCTCCGCCAATCAGATATAATTATTTCAGTAGCTTGTAACAAATAGCCAGTGGAAAACGCATTGACTCGCTGTTTCATTAAATGCTCTTCAGGTACCCTGGATTCCCTGAATCAGTCCGATCAAGGAGAATCTCTTTAACCCAATAAAAAGGAAAAGATCATGACTTGTAGTATGACCTCTCCAGATCCTTCTGCAACATGTACGCCTATAAGGGAACTTATCTAAGCGTATACAGGATCTATTTTCCTTAAGATGACACCTTTGAGGAAAGGAGGATGGCAACTCCCAACCCATATATCTATTAATGAAATAAGAAAGAAGAAAGAAGAAGCTAAAATGGGGTATTACATTGAAGGTCTCGACATCAGTCTTAACACCCATGTCTAATGGCGACCGCACACCTTACGACTGGTCTGCGACCCGATTTCAGAATAAAATGTAGTAGAATTTGATGCTAATATTAAGACTTGGAATATCTTACTCTGTAATGTTCTAAATCATCGTACGAATACATATGATCAAATTTGTGACTATGCTATCATCCTTCTAAGAATAAAAGCGAATGTAATATCTAGTCGTAATGACGTCATAGCAGTCGTACGATTGGCAAGGATTTGAAACTAATTTGGTCTATACTCCATAATAAGGGCTTGCAATCTTTTAAAATGGTTATAATATTTTTATTTCAATTAATTTTAACCTCAAATAAAATGATATGTTCCATTCACATCTTCAGAAAATGAGCAAAATGCGATTTGTTCCAAAATCGGGTCGCAGACCAGTCGTAAGGTGTGCGGTCGCCTTAAGCCTGCAAATTCTTCAGATGTGGAGTGTCAGGCATTATCCTGGGTTATAGGAAGAAAGAAAAACGATGGACTTTTTTACATGAAGAATTTTAAAGACATTCGTGCTAAAAGTCACTCTAGAATATATTTCATAGCTGTTGTCTTTATTTTGCATTTTTTAATATCGCATGATTTCATATTTGTTAGAGGACACATAAACGCACACACCAGACATTATTATTAACCCATTGCACATTCGAACAAGTGTACCCTTCACAATATAAGCAGAATCGTGTGTACAGTTAGGACACATGGATTGCCAGTAAAGAAGGAGAGGTGGTGTTAAAACAATTAACAAAATAAGATGTGCTTATCAACACTGACACGGAGCATTTATCCCCTACACTACATTCTAAAAAACAGGGAGTAAAAATTTACCCAATATTGGGTAAAAAGGGAACATGCATGTTTACTGGGTAATTTTCCCCCCAAATATTGGGCAAAATGCATGTTTGAAAGATAAATTTCAACGCAACATTGCTGAGAATTTAAAAAGATGTTTGGTATCTTTTTACCCAATAAACATCCATATTCTCATTTTACCCAATATTGGGTAAACTATCTTTTAGAGTGTAAATGATCGGGGTGGGGACCATGGCCCGCTCTCTCAAGAAGTCTTCATTGATCATGATGATAAACATTAACCAAGTTAATAACGATCTCAAGTTCAAATTTATTACAACCGTGCAAAACATTAATGGGCTTAATTTTGACCATGCACATACCATTTTTGAAATTCAACATAGAAGGTGAGATTGAGCCCATCCATTCCCCTTCCCGCCTTTCCCCGGATGAGCAAATGGTATCTGATTACACTCCAGGCATGCTAGGCGACATTCGCTCAGTATGTCAAAACAATGGCAACGGAAATGTATGTCATGTATCATAATCCTCATCCAAATGAGCGGTATTATGGTTCATATTCCACTTAGAACTACCGGCTCCCAGCTTGCCCGTGACATGGAATTCAGTTTATTTGGGTAGTATGATTCAAATACCTTTTTTTCGAACTGACACTGATTGACAGGTTCATCTCCTCGAATAAAATGTTGTTTGTCATAAAGAGCCGAAAACCCAGTATATGGCCAACATTTTCGCCAAGTCGAAACTGAGGAAAGTTGTATTATTAAAGAAGCTTTCCTAAAAAAATATAAAATAATGCACCACTCGGGTAATTTGCAAATGAGGGAACCGCTGACGTCACATTTTCGTTGTACGTTAGTTTTATTGATATAAAATATGGAATATTTCAATCTTTCCTGCTTCAATTTAAAACGTGGTTTGAATCAGCCTTGGACATGGTGAATCACCATTTCATGCCATTATTGCAATTTAGTTTGAATGATTCAGTAAATAACTTCTCCCTAGCATAATTAACTCATCGAGAACCACCCCCCAAAAAAGTGATATTGCAAGAAATATAAAGTATATATTGAGCATGTGAAATCATCGTATTGAGCACTGCTGAAGACTGTCAGACTGTGGTTTCAGCTTCGTCTGAAGAAATATTGAAAGAGTCAGTCGGGAGGGGTAACATTTCTGCTTTCAATTAAAAGAAATGTTATCTATAGCACCTCCCGTACACCTGTAAATGTTTAATAATCCGCCCAAGAAGGAGTATATCAAGGTAAGGGGGCGGAACTAGAGCTGACCTATGATATGGCATTGGGCTTGTATTTTTTTTACAGGAAAGATGACTTCATAATGAGGTCACCCATCAAATAATTCTTTCACACAATTGATTGCTAAGATGAATAACGACAGTCCCTTTCTCTGCCTATTAAATCGTTCAATGATCATCATATCGTTTAAATAATCACATCATCACAGATGACACATTGCAATTTAGGTGGTCGTCGTCCCCTGAATAAATGTGAGAATTTTTCTGTAACGTAAAATTTTCGTTATTGTTATCCCTGTGTTTTGGAATAGTCGGGTAGTTCTGAAAACAGTACTCTAAAGCCATGAACCATTTCAAGAGGCGTGGCGGGATTCGGTCGTGTGTACGTGTATCTTAAACGGAAAAAATGCGACACGCGCTATTTTATCAAATTTGCAGGCCATATGCCCCGGTTACATTTGAAAGCAAAATATCCTTTACATCACATGTTCCTGGTTCCTTGCCCATACATGCAACATTTTGCTCATGCAGTCTTATAATATATATCCATTAGGATATAAACATATATAAAAACTTCACACTTAACAACATTTATGTCAACCAGAGACCAAAAAACCCAGAAAACACTGAATGATAACAGTATTCCACTAAGGAATGCCTTTTCCTAATAAAAAAAATGGCAATCGTAATGTATAGCATCTTGCTAATGTTGTGTCAAAAGCGAAATGTATCAAGACTAACAACCGTACATGACTCTAGTATTACATGACCCACTATGGTGCATGTGCATTATCCCCATAAGGTAGGCAGCCCCTTGAACATGTTGAATTGAGTTAATTACTATAGAAAAAACCCATAATATTCCTATGCAGATTGGGCCTTATTTCTCTTGTAATCATCTGCATGATTAAAGAAAAGCAATTGTAAACAATATTTTTAATGCATTGCCCTTTATGCTCGGAAAGTCTAGACGTACTTATGACTCATAGTTTTACGAAAGAAAAATCTTACCAAGAAACCGGTGAAAGGCCGTGATTCATGTGAAACCGAAGTAAGTAGATACTTAAACTAAAATCAAATTTCATTAATAATCAATCAAAGTTATCACAAACTTTATTTCATGTGCAGCCAGATCAAATGATCTTTAAGTAAATCGTATCATTGTATTATCTGATTAAATTATGAGTATGATACGATGTTTAATTAATATATTCATTATGTCTCGTCTTGTTATGACCACAATCCCCTTTTTTACCTTTAAAGGTAAAACCCAAATGCCGCAAAGATAGAACTTCTACTTTGTACAACTGTGCACTTTTAAGACCAGATATATGCACAGTTGTAACCGGTGCTCCTAAGATTAAAACCTCAGTCACATTTCCTCTACGGCGAGATGAAAACAGCCGTTTTATTCATTTTTATTCAAACCACCTATATGTAGCAGGTAAAAAAAGTATTAAAACGGCTGTTTTCGACTCGCCGTAGGGAAAATGTAACTGAGGTATAACAGTGGTAAAGATGCAAACCGGAACCTAATTTTCTAAACGTGTAAAGCAATATTTACCTGCATGATGATATCAAGAAAACGAGTTGTATCATTTTTTTTTAATCATAGAAACAGTTACGAATTGGTCAAGTGTGACATATTGAAGATCCAGCTGTATAAAGTCTGGCGAATCTATACAGAACCACATTATTGTTTTAATTTCAAACACACCAACAAACCTTAGGTTTATTCCTTTATAGCCTTAGTTTCTCGTGTATGGAGAATTCTGATACAGTTTCGTCACAGAAGAAGCAGAAGCAAGGTATGGGTTAAGGGACTCATTTTTTTAATGTCCAGAATGATAAAGATCATCTCAAAGGTCCCATCATTTAATTCCTCTTCCTCTTGACAGATAATATAATAAACCAGCTTGAACCTTGGGATTCACGGCGAGGATGTGAGTAATGCTCAAGATTCGACGAAATTATGGATCTCAAGAGGAAAGTTTGAAAATGATAAATTTCTGAAATCTTGAATTCAAACCGCAGAAATCACAGCAAGTAGAAACTAAAAACGAAGCTTTTGCAAATAGAGAAAATGTTCTTGTACACCATATTATCGGTTTCAAAACATATCCCGAAGGTGCATAGTTGACTTGTACGTGGTTGACATGTCTATGGCGCATTCTAAACTGTATATTTCAGTTACATTAAAAAAAGGGTAAGCGAAAAATCATTTGACGTTGACAAACTCGGCCTCGTGGACCCTACCCGAAAAACATGCATGAATAAAAATAACATGATGACATTGGAAAACATATGTAAAATACCTCTTTGGAAGGATAAAAAGGGAGAAGGGAAAGGGATGCTCTGGCATGACTAGAATGGTTCGAAGGACAGCTCCGGCACAGCTAGGGTTATGTGCTTTAATACACCTTATGTTTTTATTCGGTTTAGCTTTTAACGGAGGGTGATCTCAAAAGCATTTTCTCACATGCCTTATGGAGTACTACCAAATATGCAATTATCTCCCATTCAGGTTTATGTAGAAGGATTAAAAAAAAAGTATCTCCCAATATGCCTATGTTCTGATATATTATGGAGCTTATAGAACTAAAAGAATTAATTAATCACTCAGGTGCACTCTAAAAAAATGTTGGGTAAAAATTCTCCATGAGGGTAATTGTCTTACCAACATTTGGCATTTCTTTTGGTCATTTTTGTTTATCCAGTGTGATGAAAATTTTGCCCATTCTAAAGTAGTTCCTGCTTAGTTTTAATCTTACTGGACAATATATTTTCCGCATCGGGTAAAATACTGTCAAAAATTGGTTGGACACATAATAACCCTCGTGCTGGTTAAAATTTTACCCAATTTTTTTTACAGTGTGTGACATACCGACGATGCTCGAAATCTTTTAAATCAATAGTATAAAAGTACAAGTAATGATGCAATTCATTCAAAGTCATGTAATTTCCATCTAAATTTGGAGACCTCTAGAGAAAGAATTCTTTATAAATACGTACAAAAATGAAGAGGAACCATTGACCACTCGCTTTTAAACCATAGGGACCTTCATTGTAGTAAGCATGGCAAGTGTGCTCGAAAAGATCGCACCCCAATCGGGTCAAAGCGTAGTAAATCTAAATCCGCCGTGAATGCAAAATTGACCATTCAATTAATTCTAATATAATCATGACAATATCAATAGCCATAATAACAATAAGTAATAGCTATAAGGATTACAGAAAATGAACAAATAAATGCCTAAATTAGCCTGATTGTAAATGGGTTGGTTTATAATGAATATTGAATACTGGAATATTACGAAGTCCTCCAGGCTTAAATATTATATACTTGAATATTATTTACTTTAATACTATATACTGAAATGTTATATACTTGAATATCACTGTATATACATGTACTTGAATTTCATGAAGACCTACAGACTTCAAAATATTCCATCCATTATCAACATGGATCAGACTTCAAAGTCGAAATAGACTCAGGGGCGCAACCAAACCCTGAAGTGGAAATAAAGAACAACCACAGCCAGTCCTATCAGGAAATGAGCGGCCTTTCACCGTTCACCAAGGCGTATCCTCAAGCAGAAGACCCGTAGGCTACCTGGAGAACACATCCACAATGACAGATGAAGAAAATGTTATGGCCAATGTCTGTCGATACGTATTGCCCAGAGCATAGTAGTAGAGATATTGTCTGAGATCACTTGACATTGTGACGACTGACTGGAAGTCAAGACTTGAGATTGGAGAACGTATTAAAATCAATGGCTTAGCATATGACGTGTACAGGTAACCCCTATCTATGACATTCATAAATATATTAATGACGATACACCTGGCTATGATTCCTTTCAAACTCGTCTGATAGCCCCAGCCCATATGTTTTTCTTTGACTGGAATTCATAATATAGGTTGTGACGCGCTTTCAAGTGCTACGGTTTTAAACAAATATCGAACAAATAAAAAAAAGATTATTTTCCTCCTTTGTTTTATTAACATAAAATAAAGCACAAGGTAAACAAAATAAAAAGTTATCTTACGAAGACGAAGAGACAGTTCAGGTTAAGCCAAAATTATGATAATCCAAATGATATCAAAATTGGCTGCCGAAGAATCCTAAGACCAAAATCCATAATGCTAGCGCATGGACCTGGCCACGGACAATTATCTATTTTTACTGGGGGTGCTGTGAAAATGCTCAGCACCCCTCCGTGGATAGGTCCCTGTGCTAGCGAAGATGAAATTGATGTTAAAATGCGATGGATAATCAGAGTCACTGTAATGAGTTGAAATGTCTGTGAACACGAAGTTGATGATGATAAACGGTTTTAACAATCCATGGGTTGAAGAATGTTTTCTAGAACAGGTTGATGATCATGATGAGAAATGAGAATTCCTTTCTCAAAATAATTGCAAACAGTTCATTGATAGTGTGCAAATAATTCTACAGAAGTTAATGTTGTATTCCTGGTGGAGATAAACTGTGCTCTGACATGAAGTCTACCTTGAAACTCTGAGTTCTGATCTGATCGAAGAAACTGCCAGCTTTATATATAATTTCACACTATACTGGAAGCTTCTAGTATTGTCTTTAAAAAGATCATTCTGGTTCTTTCTTGAATAGTCCAATTCTACTTGTTCTCGAAGACTCTTGAATGACCTCAGTGAAATGAGCAATGTAAACAACATAGCTAATCCTATTGTCCCTTTCCTCGCTAGCAGTCTGTATTGTCTTCCAAGATCATTGTACATTAAAAAATACCAGACATTGCTCTGCCTCATTAAATATGCGTACCTAGCAAAATTTAACTGAGACATTTGGAATATTCCTCAATCATAGGCAATAAATATCCTTTGAGAAAAAATAACTTAGTGAATTAATATAATTTCTCTTACAATTCTTCTTTATATGTAACACAAGATATAAATTATGAACGTAGCAAAACAAAATAAAAAACATGAATATATTTTATACAAACTAGAATGTTGTCAAGGAAGTTTAAAGAAATGTTTTACAAAATATTAAAAAATGCTAAAAGCAACTGTTAGAAATTGTATATCGCTGTTTAAATTTGATATATATTATATACATATATATATATATATATATACACATATATATATGAATACACACACACGCGCACACGCACCCGCGCCCTTATACACACACACACACACACTCACCCTCACACACCCACTCACACACATACACCCCACACACACCATCACACATACATATATACACACATGTGTGTATATATATATATATATATATACACATATATATACGATAATATTCACATTGTGTGCATAGTGTCTGCCTATTTAAACCAAGCTGAATCATCCAACTATAGCAAGTTCTTTTAATTCTCACTCTATTTAACCAATAATGTTTTAACGAAGTGCTTACCTTTCCTTTAAAAGAACAATAGCATCGTTATCACCAGATGTATTTCTATTGTGAAGATGCGGAAACGTAGGAAGGATATACTACCAAGTGATTCACATCTAAGAACATGAAACAATTTGTCTTATTCCCATGTCTAAACCCCCTTGTTTTGCAAAATCTTTGGATGACAAAACAAAACGGTTTTCGTCTAGAAAGTACGATGAATCAAAGTGCATTAAGTGACGTGTTGGTTTGGGGTGTTTTTTTCTTTTAATGACTCTCGTCCACTTAGGGATATAATATTGAGAAAGTGAGCTTGAAGAAATCGAATAGCCAGAAGTACTATGTTGGTTTCAAGCGAATAATATAATGAATAGACAAAATGTATGGTAGAAATATGACATTAAAAAGAATGTATGTTGAGCTTTCAGAGTTGTTAAATATAATCATAAGTAAGACGGTGCCCCTGACACCTTTTAACAGCACTTAAAATGCCATGAGAGGATCTAGGATTCATAATACATGGCTCCCCAACTTCCCTTCTGAAAAAAGTCAATAAAAAAAAACAATAAAACGAAAATGAGAAATTAAATAGATTAATTTTTTATAATAATATAAATATATTGTGCATATACATCACTGGGAATATGAAATAAATTACATCCTCACTTCTGGGGAGGGGGGCAAAAAGGGGACAATAATATTGTCATCAAAGGGTTCGCAACCATACCAGGTAGTAACAATACAGAACGTTAAAACAAAAAAGGAGCTTATTCCCATGTGCCACCCTACCTTTCAATTCTCGCCTGCTGGATGCAATGTTAGGTATGTTTCCTCACGTGATAGTTGTGCTGAAAACCGCTTGGAAAAGTTATTTTACATGATATTCCATGATATTCGGGGCAAAGATGGTAAAAGTAGGTTATTGACCTGGGTTCGTGCCAAATATTGGATGTAGCAGGATAATTGTAGAAAACCCCTTTACTTTCTACACTCTGTTTTGGAAAAAAAAATATTTATTTAGACTAAAAAGACTAGATTTCTTATTTAGCATTTGTAGTTTATCACCGCTAGACGGTTTATGATCTTCATTAAATTATGTATTTCTGTATGTACTCCGTAACATAGCAACCTAGGGAGGCCATTTGTGTTGTTCACTATGTTGTGTGCTTTTTACAACAAAAGATACTTCTGCATCAACCCTCATGACAATCATAACTATGTGAGGATTAGATGGTACGCGATTCTCCCTCTCTTTCTCCATTTCTTTCTTTCTTTCTTTCTTTCTGTCTTTCTTTCTCAATTTCTCAATTTCTTTCTTTCTTTTTTGTCTTTCTTTCTCCATTTCATTCATTCTTTCTTTCTCTCTGTCTTTCTGTCATTCTTTGTCATAAAGGGCATTTGGAAATACATTTTCTATGTTTCTTAAAGTGTTTTGCGTTGCATGTGAAAAACTTCACAATATCACCCGTTTCAAAACATCTTTCTGAAACTAATCTTCTTCAAGAAAAGTAATTACTTTTTAAATGAAATCACACTCTTTCTAAAAATCAACAGAAGGACACTACGATGATAGAATGGTTTTAAAAACATGGTTGTATTCTTCAACGATGATCCTCTTAAATCCTGTAAGTACCAAGCTATGGTTTCGCATGACTGAAACAGATCAATAGATTTCTTGCCAAGTTTAAAATCAAACGAACATCCATTTTCTAGGTATGTGAGTGGACTATATTTGGCAATCGAATCTTGGAAGTGCAACGGACTATCAATTAAGATATGATCTAAACCGCCTTCGCAATTTCCCACCAACCCTAAAAGGGCTTCTGAATAGGCTATATTTGAATATCCACCAAATATATGGGGTCCTTAATATGTTAACGCATCACATGAAAGTGTTCAAGGGGTTATAGTGCATATAAGGTTTAGATATGTCTTAGCATGGTTAGGTTGGTTGCCGAAAAACGAACGTGTCAGCTAAGCATAATTTGCATGTTAAGAGGTAATCATGTTAGTCAATTATACATTTTTCAATATCAAGAATATTGAAGATTATATCAGATTTTTTGGGGGTGCAATTTGGAAAAATGCCAAGTACATCAACTCATAAATTTACATATTAATAAAATTTCCATGATTTATATTGGTCAGATATTAGAAATATTGGGTAAAAAAAGTGGTCCATGAGGGTAATTATGTGTCCAACCAACATTGTGTATTTATTTTGGGCATTTTTATTGATATCCAGTGTGATTAAAATGTTGCCCATTCTAAAGTAATTGCTGCCTATTTTTAACATTACTGGACAGTATGCTTCCCGCATTGGGTAAAATAGTGCCCCAAATTGCTTTCACACATAATTACCCTCGTGCTGGGTAAATTTTTACCCAATATGTTTTTACAGTGTAGTGCCTCTGTCTTTCAATCGTCTGGCCACCATTTTTTATCTAGGCCTACTTCTAAATAAATATCCTAATTAGTTTAATTTTCCTGACTCTTGATTTCACCAATGGGCTACTGATCAGATTCGTTTACTCAGATTTCAGAATCACCAGATAGCATGTTGTAAGATCACAATGGTTGAAAACATTATTTTTATTAAAAAACACAACCTTGATTACAATAATGGCCTAAAAATTTAAAATAAGTTATTGGAAATATGGATATGATATTGAAATAAAATTTAGAAAACTCGTCGAAATGGGTGGAGATTTTGTGGATATAAGGTGGACCAACAGGCAATTTATCTTTATTCCTTGGCGATTGATGTAGCCTAAATGGAGAAGATATACTGCGGCTGCTAACTAGAAAATGTGGTCGGGGCTCAAAAGGGTACTAGACAGTTTTACAACATGGCAGAAATGAAGAAGCAGAAGAAAACCAGCAGCATTTCTAGCCACTTTATCATGGATGTACATAATGTGATGTCAAAAAGTGTGTCCAGGGCCAGGGCTTTGTCTGGATTAGACAAAGTCCGGATAGATCTCGATATGACGTAGTTTTGTGGTATGTTGGCTTTAGTCACGCTATCTCCTCTGCTCAATCATTGAGCTTCTCCTTAACAGAATTATCCTAACATCCGCCCCTTGTATTACCCGGCTCACACGTGTGCCAAACCAGACACAATACATTCGCTGTGTCAGGAACATACCGAATGGAAGCCAATAAATAGGACATAGCTCATATCATCATTTTATTGCTAAATAATTCAATAAGTTTGGACGATGGATTCGTTGAACATTATTTTACTAGCTTTTACATCATTGACTATATATATATACATACATACACACACACACACACACACACACATATATATATAAATCATGTATATGTAATGAATGGACACAAAAAAAATGGTAACTTCACCTTAAAAGAAATATATAATTGAAATAAAAACAAAGTCATGACTCCTCAAAGTTTGTACGACCACGGTCACTATAAAAAGAGTTGAGCAAAGAGGGTACTTTTCATCACAAGGGGAAGGGGGATTCCCCGTACCCCCACCCCTCCTCCCTGGACCCACATATATGCTCATGAAAGTGTTTCATTTGAAAGCACAGTCAACACACGATAACCTGTGGAGAGAATCCAGAGATCACTCTGACGCGAATCTATTCAGGCTGTTACTAGCATGCATCAAGCCATCAAGTTTCCAAACCAACTATGCCATCATTTCTATTGCTCGACAGTTGATAGTCGCTTGCTAGCATCTTTTAAAGATTGACCCCTGTCTACCGTGGCGCCCCTTTCCCCTGTTAGCACATGTGACGTCATAGCATAAGCGCAAGTTTGAAATACAGAGCACACACACGTACCTAGGCCTACGGTGTATTTGAATCTTTTCGCCAGATCTCGCGAAAACTTTGAAGACGATAGACGCCCCCAGGATGGAGGGATGAAGCGCAACACACGGGATAAACAAACTTCTCTACTTAAGTCAAAGCTAACCTTTTCTTTCAAATTGTTTCACATTTGTGTTTTTTATATCTATTTCAACCTCGGAAACATTTTAAACCAACGACTTCACTTTCTGACTTATTTTCTTCGTTGTTACCGATTGGAAGTGTTTAACGTTTTGTGTGTTCATCAGCTGAAGCACTGTGACACTTTTTTTAATGGCATCATCTTCTATAAATATACATCGCAGAATGGAAAACGTGTGTGACAACGCAGAGGAAAAATTAAACATATCGTATCATTAGCACTCTCATCTTTTTCGCAGCAATTTGGACATTTTGATTTTGTTTAAAAGCCCGTCACATTCGCTTGGTTGTTTTGAAGATGTCCCCGTTGCTATGGATTACCTATCTGATGCTACAGGTTATAGTGCCCCTGGCCTTCGCCGAACTACTACCCATGATCGGCGAGCAGCGGATGAGACCAAAATGTAAGTAGAACTACATAAATGTAGTCTGATTAGTAAGGGGTTGAAACATAATAGGAACGGAGACTAGGAGGTAGAATGTGATGATAATAATTTTCTGGAATAGATCAGCTATTCAAGGAAACATGGACCTATGTTGTAGGTCCATGAATGAAAGAGTGACACGACATTGCAATTAATGCCCCGATACAGACTGTAGAAAAAAGCACACGTTTTACTGTTGTTATCGTTATTACAATTGTGATAAATAATAGTATTATGATTATCTTTACAATTATCATTACAGTTGTTATTTTGATCATTATTATTATTACATTATTATTATTACTAATATTATTACTACTATCACAGTTATTTTAAATATTATTATCTTTATTATAACTGTCTTTGTTATTTTTGTACTATTAGTACTCATCTTGGCTGAAGTAGTAGTAGTAGTAGTAGAAGTGCAGTAGCAATAATACTAGTGGTATAATTAATGGATCATCATGATTGTAGACTTTATTTGGCATATAATAACACCACTCTTATTGTCGTTGCCATCACCATTATTATCAGTTGAATTACAATAGCCTTAATCGCTGCATTATGGTATACATGGTATATATGACTTCAAATTTACTTTATTTTCTTTTTTTACCTTAAGCTCTTACTGAAGTGTGTATATCAGTAGCAGCCAATATCTTTATTAAATTCACTCAACTAATTTCCTCACCTTGCATAATTACTGTGAATTAGCGCTAATTTATTGGTTTCCTGACATCTTAGATGTCTTGGAAAACTGCAAGCGTGTTGATCAGCAGCATAGCGTACTCAATGACCTACTAAAATCATTTTTTTCTCGTTCTGAGAAATGTGAATTGAAAATCACCAAATTTTTTCGTTAATGAACTTTCAGATATAATTATGCTTCAGAGAATTCAAAATTATTTGAAGTTTCCAATACGTTATAGTTTTTGTAAACAAGGCACGTTGAAAAGAATGTAATTTTTTGAAGAAAAGTTCATTTCACTGTCATCATACTCGGTTTTGAAGCTAAGATATCATTTTCTTTTCTTTCTTTTCTTGTGCATTCTTCGTATTGTTATCTTTCTATTCAGCTCCGCTCTACACGTTTTTTAATGTGAAGTAAGCAGTTTGTTTTCCTTGACACTCCTTGTTTTACCTCCGTTTGAAACACGATAGAACTGTTTGCGTGGGACCTTAATAAATGGCTTCCGTAAAAAATGGAACGCTATGTACCATGCAACAGTACAGCTGACATACGGTGTAGTACTGAATCTTTTTTTCGAGAGAGTTACAGCTGATGTGTGATACACGATAGAAATAAATCCAATGCCGTAGACAAATATAATTGTTATAATGCCATGGGTCACGTTTCTATTGATGCAAAATGTTATTGACATTTTCACTCATCAATTTTCATTTATGTAGTCAAAGCGTTATAATCTATATATGAATAATTATATATATATATATATATATATATATATATATATATATATATATATACATATATTTATAATGTATATATAATGTATATAATTTCATTATATATATATAAATACTCAATCATCTCTTTTAATTCATTACACACTCTTTTGTTATTTTACTGTTATCCTGCTGTTCTGTACTCTTTGTTACCCTTTATTTACTTTGTTGTCATTACAATTTTATATTTATGGTTTTGTTCTACTTTGTTTTGTTTGTTTCAATACATAAAGGCCTGATGAAGGCCCTATACTGGCCGAAAGCTAGCATTAAATGAGATACATTTGATAGCTAGGTCTCGCGTCCATGCCTGGATTATTTTACGTATATATATATATATATATAAATATCATTATTTGGTGGGGCCCGGGTTCGATTCCCGGCAGAGACATTATTTCGGCCTCAACAAAATTTCCAAAACGGAGGATAGCTCTGGGGAGCTTTGATTTCAGATATGCGTCCACTTATTTCCTATCACCATTTGATTTGTACATTCATTTACCTATTCACCCACTCTTTTGCTTAGAAGGAAAACGGTGTCCTTCAAAAGTAACAACAATGATAATAACAATAATGATGATACTGATACTGATAATAAAAATAATATTCATGATAATAAATATCATATACGCCAAGCTTAAAAGCGCGCTAATCATCAATCTAAATCTAGCTTTAATAAATGACTAATTATGTATTTTTATAAGGCAAATAATGAACAATATGAAATTAACAAGAAAATAACATAAATTAGGCATTTCGATATGTTACTATAAAAGTTTCCGTTTAAAAGCAATTCATATGAAAAATAGAAAATTCCAAGCAAAAAAAACCAACAAAACAAACCGACAGTGACTATCATGATTATGACAGCTATGATATCTTACTTACTTCTATATGCACAATATTCAGGGAACTTTAGCAGGTCAAATATCAAATGAAGAAGAAAAAAAAAGTAATCCCAGGGCAGGTTTACGATTTTGGTGTGATTGCGATTCTTTGACATATGTGTGATAAAAAACGGGGTTGAAGGCTAACCACTACATTTTCTGGCCAACTTAAACCGATGTTCCTCTGACACATTAATGTTATATCTTTGACTGAACATTAATGTGTTTGAAAGAAAAGGAGGACTCATTGAAAGCACCTGCGATACTCCCGATCTCATCACAATGTTTATGCAAGGTTGCAACCTTCGGGTGCTTTATTTCCTTAATGCTTTACCACACTTCATTTTCTTTGCAAATAACTATCCTCTTCATTATCTTGATCTGATTATTTTTCTAAAAATCTTTCTTTATTCTGTAATATTGTTTCACTCTTCTTCCCAGTGTACCCTTCAACCAGAGTTCTTATTTCCCCTTCCTTTGCTCCTCCCAATACCTTTCCCTTTGCTTTGTTATGATTCTCGCTTCCGTTCTGTGTCCGTGCAAGTATTCTATAATTTGTTTTTCTTCATCATTATCTTATGAGAGATTACGCACAGTTTTTTCACCTTTATCAATATATTATATTCACTGCATTGTCTCCCATTAGACCTAACCTATATTATAGGCGCTGTGCAATAAAGGGTCGACAGAGCATATGTCCTATTCATCCTTAAGTGATACTCGATAATATTGTTGAGGTATTGTGGCTCAGTGGATAAGTCTCTGGACTTTGAACCACAAGGTCATGGGTTCGAATCCCACTATTGCACTAACGCCCTTTGGCTAGGTATATCTTGTCCACTCCCCACCCAGTTGTAGTAAATGGGTGCCCGGTAGGAAGGAATTCCTTGAATGCTCGAGCACCTGATCAGGGTAGCCATGCTATTGCTTATTTAACGATACATGAATGTTGCATATTGTTGTTATTATGATTATTATAACTATCATTATTATTATTAATTTTACATGTATTATTATATTCAGACGATTCCTAATTCAATTTAACACTTACCTACTACCCGGCTAATTCACACTAGGGGCGAGTTAGCCCACCACGTGCTTTCACCCTTTGCTGTGATTGGATATAAGTTTTATTGATGATGTTATGTCAACCTACCCGAAGGTAACATCATACCTTGACCAGAGTTCATGTGCTCGGAATTCTAGAAAAAATTAAGGCGACTTATCAATTTCGAGGCCGTTTTGTAAGAAACAAATTTGCCAAATTTCTTGTATTTTTCTATAGACACTCATGAATGCAGTTGTAATAAGTTCTGTTGTTACAGAGGTGTGATATTTGCTGACTGAAATATACCGTTGATAGTCATACTTCACAATAGGTTGTACATTTTGTGAAGAACAAGGGAAAAGAAAAAGGCTGCACGTGGGGCAAGTTTGCTCCTTTGGCGACTTGGCCTATAGACCTACAAAATTATCCTCGTAAACATGACATGCATTACTTGCAAGTATTATGTGCTTAATCCTAAAACTTTTCATATATTATCGAACTAGTAATCGTTGTTGTTCCAATACAAAAAAAATTGCCCTTGAACACAACATTTTGTAAGATATTAGGTAGATATTACCTAGACGACCATTACACATGCTATTAGCATGACCTTCCTGCCAAAGAAATAACGGTTCTAGAAGAGCGTGAAAAATTAGGGCGAACTCGCCCCACTCTCCCCATAATATGCGGCCTTAATAGTACTACTCTGATAAACTTAATCAAGGAATAACTTCATTATATTACACCCTGTGTTATCTACAGTAGGTGATGATAAAAAAAAATCAGATTTGGTTGCCGCATGACAACTTTACTAAAAGAATAATATACGACAGTCGTTTTAAGGAATACTTACATATTGCGTCCGCAAAAACCTCTTCTTGGACGTTGCCAAACTTACAGGGTCTCGACCGCGGTAATAGTAGTCACTGTTTGGTACAAGCAAGGACGTACATTACAAACAAATTAAACAAATTCCACCGTGTTTTCTATGTAATTCGGATGTTAAAACACATTCAAATATATGATAATAATGTTACTAGTGAGTGGGTTGACGCAAAAAAAAGATCAGCATACGCAATTATTAATTTTAACTAATGTGTTTATAAATTTCATTTATGGCAATTTCTGCTGCTTAAAATTTTAACGTAATATGTTCTCGGAATCAATCCAAAGATTGTGTGATTATTATTCACGATGCCACTGATGAATTAAATTTAGGAGTTCACGAACAATAACATTTCAGCATGTCGCAGGAACTCATTACAGGTTTGACGGGGCGTCAACAGGCCAAGTTCAAGAATACTGACTACTAGTACTCCAAAGCAATTAATCTCTGGTCAAGTTTCAGGATTTGTAAAAATGTCATGGTTAATAAGTTGTGACGTGGATTATTAGTTCTTTCCAGTGTAGCGTGATTAAAACAGTTGGAAACCAAGATGACCAACAAGACTAACCACGAAAGCGCTTTAAGGAAATAATGAATAAGGTCATTTCCAATATGTTTGTAAATCCGTTTATCATGTTTATCATTGCGTTTCAAAAGTACACGAGTCTGTTTTTCCCCTTCCAACTTGATAATTCATTTCATGTAAAAGATTCACTGAATGCTATTTGTCATGTTTGTGTTTAAATGATTATAATTTAAGCACAGAAATATTCAACAAATTATGAATTAATGTATTGGGTATTATTTTATCACCCCCATTAGGCCCTATAATTTCAATTGTTAACACATTGACGAAGGTAATTGCATTGTGTGGGAAATAAAGCGGTTTGATATATTCGTTTTCTCAGGTTGTTCAGCCATTCATTTAAAGTAAAATGTGTTTTGCATACTAACTCTCCCAAACCTTAGTAATCCAGTCGTTTGATGTAACCAAAGGTATATAAAACCCTACTTATGGTTCACCTGTCGAAATAATGCATATTGACACAATCATGGAAATAGAAGTGTCATATTTTTACCAAGGCATTTTTTTGGGTTAAAATTAGTTGTCAGGCCATTTTCAAACTACACGGCTAAACAATAGAGATGCACAATAAATATTGCTTCCTCGTCTGCCGGAAGATTAAGAACAAAATCCAATTGGACATTTACAGTGGTACAAGAATTTATATAATTGTGCTCTAATTCATTTATGGCTGAATTTTCTCTATCTTTTGTTTGAATGGAAAATTATTATTTTTTATGAAATCACTAAGTAACATATATTGTAATTCCTTGATAATATACTGTAATTCCTTGATAATATACTCATTTCGATAAATATATATTATTGACAATAAAAAATAGCAATTGGCGCTGCAAATGAACTGAATAAAATGTAAAAAAAATGCCCATCGCCCTTTGATCAATATATCATTCTGATCATCATTAAAATTCATTTTAATTCAGTTTCATTAATCATTGTGCAATGGGATATATTTTTTATACTAATAAAATATATCATTGTAAGTTTTTATTGGATTTGGCTGATTGTTATATTTTACGAATAAATAAGCCGCTTGCAATAAGAATATGTCAAATACGAACAGTGTTTGTTTGATATATATATATATATTGTAAAATTTGCAATATACCATTACTTGTATGATTTGAACTGAATGAATCTAATAAATACAATTACAAAACAAAAAATAATGAATGACATCACCCTGAAAAACAACAACGACAAAAAAAACACACAGGGTAACGTTTCAAGAAGGAAGGCAGCATTAAAAAGTTGACATTCTCTAACTGTTGCCATAGTAATAGTCAAAGACCAGAACCTCTCACCAAATCGAAACCAAGGGTTCAATCACATAACTACATAGTTGTCAAATCTGACAGCTTGTCAGACGACGAATGTTGATGAAGATATGTAACGCTTCCTTGTCATTAATTGTTATAGCGTATATATATGGTTTGAACCAATTAATAATCTTAAACTAGAGCTAATGTTCTTCATGTTAATTCGATTTTAGCTTCCATTTCTGTCAATGACGTTTAAACCATGCCAATATCAGACAGGAAGCGTGAGATGAAAAGGAAATGAAATCAAAGAGATAGATAGATGTTATGACTGGAGTTTTTTCCATTCGATTTAGGTCAATATTGCTTTCGGAAATCAATCGAGACATCCGTGTTCCTACCATCCTTGTGATCTAATTATTTCCCGCCATGAGAAAACAAACGGGGGAGAACATGAACTAAAATAATTGCCACTTGGAGACTACAGACCTTTATCACTCGACAATTGGATTTGTCTTTGACGTAACAATAGGAAAATGCCTGCAGCAGCTTATAAGAAAGGTTTCAAGATTACATATGACGTTTAATTATATGAATTAGAAAACCTTTCGCAGACAACATCATGTGGCACGAACACTTCACTTACGATATTCAAAACGAATACTTCAAAGAGCAGAAGTTCAGCAAGTTTGTGATGCTATGAACAGTCAGACCAACGAAATCAACTCCTATTCGACAGATGACATGTCATTGTAAATAATGTAATAGATTTGATCAGTCTGCATCATGGTCCATGGTGTTACTTGGGTTAAAGACAAGACTGAGAATACAATGCGACGGAAGTACACGATAAATCGAATAAATAAACGAATAACGGACTTAACAACAGTAAATTTGATATTGTAAACCAAATATAAAGGTCTTTGTCTATGTGGGACTCGTCATTCATCATCCAAATATTTCCAATATGAATTGTGATTACAGGCAATAAAATTGGAAATTGATTTTAAACAGTTTCCAAGGAAGTGCTTGCTTTGGGTTATTACATTATTCCTAAGCTATTATTGAATATTTATTCGGGAAATGCCTCGGTAACATCATATTTTCACACGAAGAGATGGACGGAGGCCCAAGTATAACATATCATTGTTGGCTCTTACCACCGTAATGCTTCAGTATACGATGATGGTATTAAAGAAGATAATAATGGTACGACGGGAGTTGACAAAAATGACAAAATATCAAAATTATTATGAATTACTGAGACGTATTTTATTATAATTTTCACTATCATTTTTATGTTAATTCCATCGCTGACATTATCATCATTATTGATGCGTTTATAACAATAATAATACCAACATCAATGTAATTACTTTCCCCCTTATTATTACCATTATTATTGTTATCATCATATTTAATTTATTTATTTATCTATTTATTATCATTATATTATTATTATTATTTCAATTGTTATTTCAATATACTTATATGCTATTATTATTATCATAACATAATTATTCTTAATATCATTATCTCTCATCATAATCATCGTAATCACTTTTTCAAACGGTTCTCGATTTTAATAAATATTATAAGACCCGAGGGAAAATATTTAGCTGGGATTATTTCGCCCTCAGGAAAAAATAAAAATCCCTCATTCAGCAAGAAAGTTGCCATATTGATACAGGAATATAAAAAAGTATGAATAATAATGCTATGTTCATCTAGGATCACGAGATGACCACTTTTGTCCAGGTCGAAAGAAAGAAAATCATTAATTATCCTGTACCGTAACTTGCACCATCCATTAATCATTGTAAATAGTGAATCGCAGTCTCATTTCCAAGATCAAAAGACATTGCAGGTAGAGAGCTGTTTGTTGAAAAATAAGTCAAGTATTTATTTCTCGAAATTGGGCAGGAATAAGTTTTCCGCAAGGTACAATTTCGCCACCTTTTATCAGTTTATTGCTCAGTTTGGGTGAGTATTCCCATTGGTCTTTCAACATTCTTTAATTTTATTTCATATTTTTTGAAATGGTTTTATTGTAATTTTTTAAATATAAAATGCGCTTTGTACCTTTCCAAGAAAATGCGCTATAAAAATGTTATTATCATTATCAACCAAAACTAAAGCTTTACTAGCAAAAAAGCAGAAACATAGAAATTTGATATAAAAAATACTTGGGTCTTTCTTCATGTTCTTTGGTTCAAAGGAGTCTCGTTATTATGCATTGTTGATAAGTTCATTCCAATCTAATTGTTAAGATGCCCAGAACAGTTGTCTTAATAACATAATATGACTTTCAAAATATTAACCTGCGGGCAAGTAGTTTTGTATCATTTTGTTTGATTGTGTTTTGGGGTCAAGATTTCGTCGCCATCATGTGCTCATTCGTACATTTACCATGGATTTAATGGGTATTTTTTTATGATATGCTTTTCTCACCATGTCGGACCCGTGTATATATTTTCCAGGATAGCTTGTTACGCTACAAAACGAAATGATTTTAAAAGGTAGGAGCCGTGAGATAATGAAATGTTCATATTATGGTGAATTCAAAACAGGATGTGATGTTGAATATTAAAAGTGGATAGAGGAATTACTGTCTGCCTGGCCGGCTTCATGGAGAGCCTCCCGCGGGAGTGAGGTTTTCCGCCCTTTTAGTTCAAGTGTCGTTCAGGGATACAAGACCTGAACATCTGCAAGGATTTATTGAAATTCTATTTTGCATTTTTGTGAAATGAACACTTTAGCGACAAGAATAAAACAAGAATACAATTATTCGTAAAAAACCGCACTGTAAAAAATATTAGGTAAAAATGCTCCATGAGGGTAATTATGTGTCCAACCAACATTGGGCATTTCTTTTGGGCACTTTTATTTATCCAGATGATGAAAATTTTGCCCATTCTTAAGTAATTGCTGCTTAGTTGTTAACCTTACTGGACAATATGCTTCCCGCATTGGTTAAATACTGCCCCAAATTGGTTGGACACGTACTTACCCTCGTGCTGGTTAAAATTTTACCCAATATTTTTTTACAGTGGATAACTTTACACAAGAAATGTTATTGTGCGTGTTTGCATATCACGTTCTCATTCATTTTAATTTTTCATTAGCTTAAATTTAAATCGATTCGATATGCCTTTTTGTAAAGAACCATTTGAATGCAAGAAATATATTACTTGTCATTTTTTGTTAAGGGTGACAAGACAATTCAATCCTTGTTTGTTGAAAAATAACCGGGAATATGTTCGGGTATCTCATAAATAAGAACGGGTCAATTGTTTTGCGCCCAGCGTTTTTAGTCAAGAAATTACTGGACCACCGTTAAAATATTCCTCTTACACTTCATTCGGAATGGTGTTTCTATACACATGATCAATGCTATACATGATGTATTTTTCCATCATCCGTTTTACCTAGGCTGTTGATATGTTAATTAATGATGAATGATATTGATTTAAACATGCATTTATTTACTCTACATTTTTTGAAGACACACTGTGTGTTCCTAATATTGTTCACTGTTCACCAACGTAACATTTTTCAAGGGTGTTCATAAATTAAACCAACATGTGTGGCCTAGTTGACAAAGCACATTCACATCAACTTCTTGAAAATCAAGTAATTTATAATCATATAGGGTAAAGATTATTACTTGATTGAGGATTAGCGTAAACCCAACCCTGTTCTCCCAGATGAATTAAAGAGTGGATTTAGCCGGTTTACAAGCAGAAAGGGAAATTAGGCATGCAGGCGTACATGTGATGAGCAGAGCAATTCCGCGTACTCTGTGAATGCCAAAGATCGAGGCAATCGTGTTCCCGATCACACACAGCTATACACTGCAAAAACGCTGGTGTTAGTTTAACACCAGCCTGGTATCTATATCGGTCAACACCAGAGAGGTGTTGAAGCAACACCGGTTTAGCGTTAGGCTAACACCAATGTGGCATTTAAGAAACACCAATTAGTGTTAAATCAATATCGGTTTGATTCTTAATTGGTGGTTTTTTCAACGCTTCCCTGGTGTGAACCGATATATATACCAGGCTGGTGTTAACTTAACACCGGCGTTTTTGCAGTGTATATATATGCCAAACAGAGGAGCTTGACTGTACAGTGTGTATCAAAAAGTTTACACTTAGTAATCATGCTGTTAAATTAAATATTTGTAATATCCTGAAGCTTTTTCCTTATTCAAACATTGGTACAGATCTCTTTTGGCAAATGACGCCATAACTGTCAAAAAATATTTCCGCTTGAGTGAGCACCACTTACTTTTGATAATTTCGTGAAAAATGATTTGTGCAGAACTTGGAAATAGTTATGTGAATAAAAGTAGACATTAATCATGAAAAACACGTGGACTTTATCTAGGAAGATTGATTGAAGATTATCTTTTACCTTTTTTGCTTGTTTCCTTGCCCAAAACACTTGCCCCACACACCTAGGCCACCGTGATGGTATCTGCTTTACTGAGCTGTGATTCACATGAAATGGCATAGGCTTGATTTTCGTTTTGTTAATAATTATTGACAATCTTGGGAAAAGTGTGGAGAAACAAGTATTAAATGAAATATGAAAGGTGGTCCCATTTTAAACTCTTTTGTTTACATTCAGTTGTGTCCTCAGATCCAGCTTGTACAAAAAAGTAAAGGTTGTGCTTATCTAGGGTTAAAATGTTAATTTTTGTGGCAAAGTTGTTACAAAATATCTAAATGTATTTGTTTTATTTCAATTCTCTAAAAATGTTAAAGTTTGTTTTCGCCTTTTTATCATGACACACCGTGCAAACCGATTTCTTCAAGCTTTACAAAAATGAACAGTGTTCACTCATGTGTAATATTTTCTAAAAATTGTTATTTTCATTTGAGAGATGAGACCCATTCCCAGTAATATATGTTGAGGCATTATCCACATGTTGTATATTTTTCAATTCCCCAAGACTTTTTCAAAGCGTAAACTTGTTATGGATACGCACTGCATAGGGGCAAGTCATTTATTCAGGAATACCTTCCATAATACATGCGAATTCTCTATTTGGTACGATACTTTGATTATCTATCCATTTCTTATTTTTCCCGCTTCAGGATGAACACGATACCCGTCTCCCTATTTTTACCTCTTTCTTTCTTTTTAACTGTGATGTTTTTTTTTATCTTTACATATTTTTCTCTCTTTGTTATCAAAACCCACATCGCTCTTCGTTTAAATCGATTATATTTACCTTATCCTACTTTTAACTGCCTATGGCTAAAATCACTATTCATTTTCCAGAGGGGCTTGCCAATACAAGCTTTGCTTTTCAATAAGTTCATTATCATTGTTTTTTAAATTACGACCTATTTATTTACCGATTATTTTTTGTATGATGTTATCTGTAACTGAAGTATATATTATGACATTTAATCTGCTTTGTATATTATGTATGTATAATATTGTTTGTCATGTTTATTATCTGAAAATGAAAATAAAAACAAATTGAATTGAAGTCCTATTGGAGCGAACTGAACATCTCGTTAGAGTGAATTTTAGTTCATTTTGGAGTGATGTTACGTATTTTCGCTCCAAATCGAGATAAAATCCACTCTTCAAAGGCTTACAATTCACTCCAAATGGACTCCTCCCTAGTCTAGCTCTTTCAGGGGTCTGGTGGGGGACCACGAAAGATCATCTGCATTAACCATCACAGTCCCGAGGAGAAGTACTTTATTACACTGATGAACAATATTCTTATGTTTAAACAACGAGAGAGCGTTTCAAGATAACTGATAGCTCCCTTGATTTCGATTGTCTAAAAACATGGAAAAGCACAGTTCCTATGGTAACTGTTTGATTAAAGAACATTGCTCTTAATTCTTATCGCCTCATAGGCCCTACACCTTACAGAATTAGGGAAACGATAATAATGTTCAGGAGTTGTGCAATTACAATTTAATTAGTAATAAAGACCTTACACGTCTCAGTCTGAAATAAAAAAAAAAGAAGATTATTTTGTAAATCAGAGCTCCACTGCATTTGATTACCAATATTTCACTCCCATTGAATCGTGCATTGAAGATGATTAATTCCTCCACATAATTATCAAAGTTTTGAAGTGCTGTCATATTTGTTAGCCCCTCCTCAAATCCCGAGCTTCTAACATGTTCCAATCAATTTGCATGGCACTCTTTAGCAGTCTGATGAGAACCGATATGAAGGAATCCTAAGGCTGGCGGTCATAAAACTTGATTAACCTCTTCCTAGCCCGATTCTAGCCGTTGATATTCCAAGGTACACGCTGGGATGTATGAATTAAGCCATCTCGACTTTCAGAACATTAATCATGTAACATTTTATTCTCATTACAACATTTTCTTTTAATGTCATTAAATTTTCTCTAACATTAATTTTATCTAATGAGCTTTAACTCCAAGTTTTCTCCGACATGTGACGATTGGGTTGAAAACAAGTATTGTCATCATTTCTAGATTAATTATTTTTATTTGGTATATAAACTGGTTATTGGGATCACATATTGTAAACACAAAGTACACATACTTACGACACATTTGTCACGAATTAACTTTGAAAGTGGATTTTTCACCCTAATAAATTCAGGTTAAACTTAAAGACAATTGTGATTATGACTCATTAAAAATCTAAATACCGGGTTGCTTGACTACCTACAATTCACAATTGACTCAAGAACTAGAGAACAGCCATCAAATAAAGTTTAAATAAATTTATTTAATAAAAAAATTGCTGAATCCTTTCATCAAAATTAGTGAACAGTCTTTACAAAACAGAGCCTTGTACAAAAGTGTAAATCAATAGAAAATCACATAGAAATGTTGGAATATCTATGAATTGCCCGCAAATTTGTTACATCCATCGAAACTAAATGGTACATGCACTTTTTTCAATTTCACGTAGTTACGAGTTAAATTAAAAAGAAAAAAATCTTGTGAACGTTGTAAAGAAAATATTCTACGTGAAGAATAGGCCATTCGAAGTTTGTTTTGCGTTATACTGTACAGACTACGTCGTTTTGTCACGCATTTGCATTGAGCAATAAAACAGAAGGCTATACGTTGATCAAACGTGTCGGGCTAGGGTCAATTATTAGGCTGGACAATCCTATTAATTAGTCCAACGGTCAACGATTTCCGTTATACTTGGCAATGGTGAGATCCCCGTTTTTAAGGGCACTCTTTCGAGAAACATTTAGGGTGTGCCAAGTTCCGGCCTTGATTCCCATTGTTTCTTGCTAAGTCCGGTCAGAATGGATGTCTTCGCAGGATTACAACTGTTCTGAAGATATTTTGTAAACAAGATTACAAAATGATTAATAGCACGTATATAGGATAATTACCAGATTGACACTTGTAAACAGGCAATGCTTAAATATTAAAATTGAGCTTAAACTATTAATATTGTGATTCATACCTTCTAAGTTAAACGGTTAAACTTTGCACTTTTTTCAAATGCATCCAACGCCACATGACCACCTTTAACTCATGCTTCCATATCTGTACGTTATTGGTATCAGGGGCGGATCCAGGATTTCCCCCCAAAAAAGGGGGGCACATTTTTTCGGAGGGAAAATATGACAAGCAAAAAAAAAAAAAGGTCTTCACTTTCAAAAGAGGGGACACACCTCTCTTTTGATGGCATTTTACATTACAAATTTTAATTTTGCTTCTCAAAGGGGGGGGGGGGGGGTACGGGCCGGCTGTGCCCCCCCCCTTGGATCCACCAGTGATTGGTATAGTTACGCCTTTCAATAGCTAAATATGCCACCTTCCAGATTAGAAAGGTGCAAACCTGAATTCATAAAAGGTGGTATACCAGTATCGTTGTCAGTGCTAAATTTGCTTATTTTAGCCTTCCCTTTCTTGTAACAGTGGCTAGCTCATCTTGGTGGAGCAGAACTGTCCCCAGACATATTGATATGTTTATTATCTTATACCATATGATTGGTTTTAACTGGAATAAAACTGATATGAATAAAATCAAATAATTGTCTCGTTTTGATTGGAATAGTATAACTTATTTTAATGTCAATATATTACGCGCCCATCTATTTTGTGTTTTCTGAAAGGCATCGAAAGAACTCACACGTCAATTCATTCTTTTGAGAAAGATACATGTTTGCACTGACCAACGACAATCACAAATAAAATGCTGAAAAAGTTAATAAAAATCGGATTTGAAATGACGCATCCTGCAATATTGAGGGTCTCATTATTTCTGAAAAACAGTTATATGGATTTCATTATCAATGTCACGAATATTATGAATATGCAAAAATCGAAATGATTTTTCTTATTTTTTTTAATTTTTAAAATGGTAACAAAGTTTGCATTTTCATCACATTTTGATGAAAATGATGCCTGTTTTATGGTTTGATTGTCCAAGATCACTATTAAGCTCACACAGGTATACACGACCAGTGAATGAAATATAAACAATTATGTTTAGCGAGGTCAGTTACATTCAAGTAAATTTTGTATGACAAAGAAACATATTTTGAATAATATTTTTACTCCTAAAAAAAAAAAATCATTTTGATGAAACTGATGCTTGTTTCATGGTTTGATTGTTCAAGATCACAATGAAGATCACACAGGCATACACGATCAGTGAATGAAATATAAACAATTATGTTTAGTGAGGTCAGATACATTCAGGTAAATTTTGTATGACAAACAACAATATTTTGAATAATATTTTTACCTCTTTGAAAAAAAAAATCATTTTCAGGGAAGCAGTACTGTACATTCAACAATGCCTTGCGATGTCATCCGACCATCGTAGCCCAATCCGCATCAGGTGTCGCAAACCAAGGATGGAAAATATACAGATCACCAAAGTCAAAAGGTAAATCCACTCATTGCCTAGCTTGTCCAAAGGAATTATCATCTCACGGCATTATTAAACATTGAATTTGAAAACCTGTTCTTGAAGGGTTATGGCGAATTACAAGTACATGGGAAGTGGTTCATAAAGTTATTGATTATGTTACTAATGCGATTCGCAATCATTTTGTTGAATATGACTTTCATTATTATGAAGCATCAAACATTATTACCCAAGATTATAGTCTTCTTTGTTTTTATAACCACCAATCAGCATTTAGTTTTGAGATTCATTCCTTATCTCTTAGAACAGTTTACTTGTTCTGCAAAATACTAAAGCATCCTTATTTTCAGTACTATACGTACTTAAACATTTGAATAATTAGAGATATAGCCAAACTAAAAAAATAAATCAAAAAATATATTACTATTACAAGAAATATCCAACATAATTTCATACAATTGCACACTCAAAATAATTTTGCAGCAGAACTAAGAGTCAATGAACAGCACCTATACCATGAGGTGCATTCGAGATACGAAAGTCATTTTCCTTTTTTTTAAACTGTAAGTGGTAATGAGCTTGTTTCTTTTTTTAAATAAACATTCAGAGTAATTTTGTTGATGATTGAGCACCAACATCTCCATGGGAGTTTTGAATGCAAGAGGGAAATGTTGATTTGTAATTTATGCTATAAATATATATATATATATGTGTGTGTGTTCGTGTATTTTTTTTTTTTTGGGGGGGGGGGGTGTTCGTTGCGTCCAGGTTTCATATTTCAAATGGTAAATAGAATTTTAATCTGACCGTTATGTATTTTAAAGGCACGAAATCGAGTTAGAATTTGAGTTGAATATTTGTATTATTTCAATACATGTTTAATGGTAAAAATAGTAACATCCAGAGTTCATATTCATACGATACAAACCGCATTGACCAGGGGCGTGTGTCGATTCGACCTGTCACATGGCAGTTTAGAGAGACAACATTGGGACGGAAAATTCCAATCATTTAAATAAATGATTTAGCCTCCCCTGGCATGACTCAATGTCATTACTACCTGATGACCGCTTCAAATAATATTTTTATCTAACTTTGATCTTATTTACTCCTCCGATGGACCAGATCATAGCAGTTTCAGAAGGGAAAACATCAATTAAATCACCCACGGCAATAGTGATTGCATGTAAATAAAAAGAGTCAATTTTTAATGCCGTTTTTGTTTCCTATGGAACAGTTGAAGGTGTTAGAACGTAATGTGAACATTGTATTTCTCTTTTGTTGAAGACCAGATTTAATGTGTAAATTATTTTTTTTACAAGCAAGAATAAAAAATTGTTTACGAATTGTCCAATCGAAAATGTAATCATACTCACGCAATGCAACACCGGCACACACATATACCCACCCACAAACACACACACACTCACCCACCCGCACCCGTTCGCAGACCGTTATACAACTACACTCACACTTACACACCCTCTCTCTCATACACAAACTCACCCACCTACCCAAACATATGATACTTTGATACCATCACCCGCATCACCACGCACACACATTCACCTCCTACACATACACCTAACGCACACTCTCTGGCACGCACACAGATTCTTCACTTTTCCGATTAAAAAATCAACTTTTTTATTGTAAAATAGTCATATAATCATGAAAAGTGCTAGACTCGCCGCTCGATCGATTTTTTTAACGCAACACTAAAGCAACGAATTCATATAACAAAGTTAACTTCATACTTTTTTCTCTCTACAGATTATTACGTGGGAATAACATGCCCACGGCAATGCTGGCAGAACATTCGTGTTTACTCCAACGTGCAAGCCTACAACGGAGTTGCTACTCTTACGTTTTATTATTATATTTGGGAAACTAAGGAGAAAGAAGGGGATAGACTCTTGCCCCAGCTCCGCATAAAAGGTATCTATTTCGTCATTTCCTGAACAGGTTAGAAACCTTAAAGACGCTCTATATCTTCTCTAATTCCTTCTATAACTCCTCATTTCGAATCTCTTGGAAAAGTATTCTGTTCATTTTTTTTTCTACAATGATGGTGCTGTATTGTCTATTATATTATGTTCAGATGTCTATTATTTTATGTATGAGCATGCATATGCATTTGTGTGTGCGTACATAATTATACAGCAACGACCGAGACAATATAACAACCATTGATTCTGAATATACTTATTTCTCAAAGTAAGGTAAGTGAAATGATTTCGCCAAATGTTTATATTTTACAATAATATCACCGGAAATGAACTTTTGATCTCCCACGAACGTTACAAACAGGAGACATATTCACAACGTTCCACATGAATGGATTCTATAACAGTATAAACATGCAACGTACAATATATTAACAAAATAATACCCCAGCATTGAACATGCTTAAGTCAAGAAAGGGCAAGATTGAAACAAAATACTCCAAGATAAATGTTTTTTTATCGTTTTCTTCTGTGTTGCAGGATGCAATAATGGTGAGATATGGAGATCTACCGACTACAAGCAATCACATGAGACTGGCGAATGGATAGGGGTCGTTGTACCCATCTACTGTTCTAATATATTCAGCGTAAGTTCTCTTTTGAGTTTACCTAGAGGTTTATAAACGGTACCGAAGTCAAACCTCTATATAAATACTATTTTCGCATTCCATATTTTTTGACTTGGCATTACAGCGCAAAGTCCATACTTAGTTTAGATAAACTTGAAATGTCCAGATGAGCAATCCTACTAGTATATGTAAAAGATAGTAGACGCAGGAAGGTCTGTTTTATTTCGGGCATTTCCGTCAAATGCATTTCATTTAAATGAATAAACTAACATATTCTATTTGATCAATGCATTAAATGAATTTGTTTTTATATAGGAATACATGCTGTTCATACTATTGCATTTTCCTTTATTCTTTCTAATAGATTTCTTGCTTGATCAATTTCGGTACAGGTTCCAACAGTGGGCTTCTAATCATTATGAATAAGAACAATCTAGTATAGCATGCATGCAACAATAATATGTCATGACAATATATGCACGTATAAACAAAATAAAATACCAAAAAAAATCCAGATTAATTTTAGATGGGTACACGAACATGATGGATGTTTGTATAAAGGGTACTATTCTGTTCATCGTCTCCGATGAACGCCACGTTGTTTTTACAACCCATCTTGGCTCTGGCTTAACAGATTCGATCGAATAAAGGGACTGCCCTCGAGATGGACTTGGCAAGGTTTACAGGGCAATATACTCCAACTCGTATCTGATTACATGGACAGGGATCAGAGATACGACCCTTATTTAGACTTCACACTTGTGGATATTTCATCGCAAAAACTAAAAGCAGCTCCGTGAAATCCTGTAAGGATTACTAAAATCTAGAACAAGTCTGACACACCGTCTATCGGCCCTTTACAACGTGTACTCTGACGTCAACTCAAGCCATGGCAAGCTCATCTCTTCCAAATCATGTTTTTCTGCCTTGTCAATAAATACTTTTGTTTCAAGGGAGAGTGTTGACGGATTAAAGAATTCCTATTGTTGGGCATAAGAATATTGTCATTACCGTGGCAAAGTATTGATACTGGTTAGACAACGAAAGTTCAATGGCATTCCCCATCATTGCCTGAGATATCTGCCATAATGTACACATAAAGCTGGCCGCTGATAACTAAAATTTCTCAAAAAGTCTTCCAAGCAGACCCAGCAGAGCAGCATACGAAAGTCATTTTCAATACATGTATGATGTCCTCAGAATGATGTTTGCTCCTTTGTGGAATACTGTTTAAGATGTAACTAAATTACGGTGGTGGACCGTAGAGGCAGCGTCCACAAAATGATTTCTTTTAAAATCACACAAATTACTACCAAGCGTTTGTCCATGGCAAAACAAATACTGGTCCAAGTGTCAACAGTCTTCATATTGCCGTGATGGCTCATTTTATATTTCAGTAATTAGCAAAGTGAACATTTTTTTTTTCATTCGACTTGTCTTTTCTGAGAGGTTTATCATCATGACCGCGTGTGCATTCCCCACCTTGCAATTCGGGGTGTCTTGGTTTTCTAGCTGGTGTTCATGATTTCACGAAGCTTTGTAAGAATTCTGTAACAGCTAACAATTCAAGTTTATTTCAAAACGCCTTTATGGAAAAATAATGACCCCCCTGCCACGTATTGAGTTTTTTCCTCATGTCAGAGTTACCTAAACATACATTATTTTATGCAGTATCTAACTTTTGTACTAATTCCGCTTATTCCAAAAAAGTTTATATTTACGTTTTAGCACACAATTGCATCGAATTGGCGACAGCACATTTGTACACATTGATTACACAATGTATTCATTTCGTACCATAATGTAGTAATCAAGGGAGTCGGCTTTGACAGGTCAATGGCCTTTCTGACTTCCTACATCCGCTACATTTTATTTTCATTTCTTTTATATTTTGACAATTTTTTATCGCTTATACTGTGATTTAAATTATTGTACTCCTTTGTTGTTGTATACTTGTACATATGTTTTTAAAGGATGTCAAATAAATGAATTGAATTGAATTGAATTGAATTGAATTTCAAACAATTGCATCGAATTGGCGACACCACATTTGTACACATTGATTACGCTATGTATTCATTTCAGCTCTCTAACCACGTTTTAATATTTTGAAGAATTTTTTACAGCTTTATAATTATACTCTTCTATACTCTTGTTCTCTACCATGGTTAAGGATTGTTATTTTCTGATGTTTAGAATGTATTGGTGAAGTTTTAAGGGGCCCTCATTAAAGTACAACATTACGACACTCCACCAGGACAGTGACACGTACTGTTACCGACTGAAGAAGAAAAAGAATATGAAGAAGAATACGAAGAAGAAGAATACAAAGAAGAAGAATACGACAAATACCAAGAAGAAGAAGAAGAGGAGGAGGAATAACTTACTCTTACCTAACTCATTTATTTACGCTCCTTCAATATTTAGGCAATTGCGTATGCACGGATTATATTCTTTAAATCCTAGTGATTCTCTATCATAAACATCGAAATTTGTATGAATGATATCATGTACTGATGTCATTTTGAAAACTCACCAGAGACTGGACATGTTCCAAGTATCAACGCGTCACGGGTTATTATCCTTGATCTGGTCCTGTTCATCAAATCTCATACTGTCAGGTTTCCTTCAGTAACTTCTGTTTGGTCCGGCTCAAAACATGCGAACGGGATGAGCAAGTTTAGAATCCCGTAGGACATGCAGGGCGACAATCTGAACGAGAGAAAAAAATGTTTAATCACATCTTTATTCAAGTTAAAAACTGTCATTGTTTGAAGAGGTCAAGTCCATCGTCCCATGCTAAACGGTTGACAAGTAATAACAATATGTACATGTTTTACAAAGCAAACAATAATAACTCGTAGTACAAGTATCATATATAGAACAACATATAAATGTATAAATGGCGGGGATTATTCAATTAAGATTTTCATGAAAATCATCTTGATATATTTCTTGAATTAGACGAGTTAGGTACTTAATGGGATTTTATTTGTCCTTGCATATAATTTCAAATCTCTTTGGAGACAATGGAAAGTATCATGTACGATAGCGACAATGATAATCATCCAGCAAAGTAACACACTCCCTACAATATCAAACGTACACATTAATATTTTTTTTCAAATATTTAAAGTTCATACAATTCATTTCCACATTCGTACATAAGAGAAGTCAAAGACACCATTACAGAGGAAAATCACATAACATCTTAATACAAAGCAGAATGAAAAAAAGTACCCAAAAAATAAATATAAAAAAACAGAAAAAATACAGAAAAAATACAACTTGTCTAGAATGTGGGGGAGCAACAAAGGTCAAAGACCTGTCGAGGTTGCACCCAGAGTCATATGATTTAATAAGATAGATATATAAAAAAAAAAACATTAAAAAAATTACAAATAAGTACTTAAATATTAATTGACAAATATAATAAGAGAGTCAAAAGGGGCCTAAGGATTGAATAAGCATATTCATTTCTTTATACAAATTTCAACGTTGTTCCACCTGGCAACCAATGGGTATCATTCACTTCTTGCCACCCCTTAAAAGTGTCATTACCCTCTTGGAAGAAGCTCTCCTATCAAAACAATTGTCGCAGCGTTGCCATGTTAATAACAGAGGCATAGGATAGGAGTCACATGAGATCTTGAAGAAACATGGGTAGATTGCAATCAGTGATTCAATACCAAAACGGGGTCATTGTCTCAATATAATTTTCAAGATTCATTCATGGAATACCGTTTTATCTTAGGAGAAATGAATTTCGATTCGCTCTCCAGATAGGATTCCCCATTGGTTCGGTACAGGGATATACTGGATCCTCCCCAATGCTATCTGTAGAAACAAGTAGTTATCGCAAGAAGGACCGTTCTTAAAATCCTGCTACATGTGTTTTTGTTTGCCTATCTAGCATCTCTCGGGGGCAGTTTTAAGATATTTTGGGAGTCAAGGAGCGGACTTCCTCGACAAGTCAATGTGATATAACAACTAGATTGGCCGTTTCGTTTGGCTATGATAGTTAAGAATATAGGGCGTTAAACCTAATGATAATTTTCACTGCATCTATGGAGAGCAGAATGTAATTGTTCTGCTTTTTGAAATTACCATTGATTATGTTTTTTTCCTGACAAAACATCCCACTAACAGCCTTCTTCTAATATATATTTTATACCTCGATGGAAGTGGCGAATACATATTAGGTAGCGTTTGCTTCATGACCCACGACGTATTCAAGAAGACAGTAATTTATTGAACATGACTGTCTAATGACAACGAACAGCTGGGAGGTCTTTGTCGAAAATTGGTGAACCAGAACTGCAGTTTCTTCCTAATTTTCGAAGCTGATGAAAGGTTGCAAATATTTGTACAGGACAAAACTGCTATGTTGATTCACAAAATTTCGACAAAGATCTCTTTGGTGTCCATTGTCATGGAGGGTATTTAACAATATATTCTATGTTCTTGAATCTGGCATGCGTCAAAGCACAAACACCTTTATGAATACGTTCATAAATAATTGCATTTGCAGAAAAATCCATAAAGCCTTTTGTAATACTTAACATTGTGTTGATGGGTCTGTAAATCTCTCCACATTTACATACACAGGCTACAAATATTTTTCTGAAGTAGAACAAATTAGATTTATGTTTTCGTATTAGAATAAACTCAGATTACTGTACACCTACATGTATTGATACTGCCGTGACTGACACAAAATAATCAAAATAAAAGAAAACATTTCATTCATTGACTATGAACACTTTGGTAAAAACGGTCTACCAATTTTAGACACGGAATTGTCGTCTGCACAACAATCAAGTTTCATGTGTATATGTTGAACAAGTCTGGAAAAAACAAGGGATGCGAATGGTTAGAATTAAACAACATTGATAAAAGATGAATATGACGAAATTGATAATGAGTTATGGTTGTATTGGTAGACACTGTCCACATTGGGATAAATCTAAGAAATCGAAATCCGGTAATTGCTTTCAAATTGACCAAAATTAATCAGTATAATGTCGGATAAGAACAAGAAACCTTTTTGTCTTCTAAAATTCAACTACAGGGAAACCTGTCTATATTGGCACCCAATGGGAATAGCAATTGTTGCTTTTATAGACAGGTGGCTGCTATAGACGGGTTCTTACACACGCATTATACCTCCATGAGAATCAGTTTTATTGGTCACTAGAGGCAGATGGCTGCTATCAGGGGCGGATCCAGGATTTTCCAAAAGGGAAGGGGCACGTTTTCCCCGAGAAAAAAAATTGACAAGCAACAAAAAAGGACATTTCGTTCACGAAAAAAAAGTTAAAGAAAAAATAATTATAAGAAGAAATGGGTCTTCACTTTCAAAAAGAGGACACACTTCTGTTTTGAACAACGGCATTTTTACATTACAAATTTGAATTGTGCCTCTCAACGGGGGGGGGGGGGGGGGGGGGGGCACGGGCCGGCGTTGCCCCCCCCCTTCCCCTGGATCCGCCAGTGGCTGCTATAGAAATGTAGCCACTAACACAGGTTTAATTGTATTATGAAAACGATACATCACCCTTTGGAAATGAATTGCATTGATGTATCCGAAAGGTCATTTTCATCAGTCCCTTTTAGGATGTTTAAAGCCTGTGATGTCATAGAGAGTCCTTAGTATCAACCGAAGCTTAAAGGACATCATATCCATAATACCTTGCTGACAATGACAACCTAATAATCATGCCAAAAGTTGAAATCATTTTCTAACGGAATTAGATTGGATATTTCCGTTATATTTCATCGATCATGATTATGATGTCTAAAATGTAAGGAAATACAATATTCTTTAAATCTCGTTGTTTAATGATTTTTTTATTATATTATATATATATTTCTACCTTCCGATAGATAATATTCGAAGGCATAATGACTTCTGGTGGCCAGGTTATTGCAGTTGATAATGTTGCCATAACAGATGGGAGAACATTTTCAAGTGAGTTTGTGAAATTTCATTATCATGCTATTAACTCTTCACTAAAGCTTCTTATATTAACCAAGAGTTGGAATTAAAAATCTTTATCATTAGAGAAAATTAAAATTAACAAATTAGGCATTAAAGGAAGAAGTTCTACCTTTTCAAAGAAACAGCAATGCACAGTTCCCGCATAATTATTCCCCCGACTAATAGTCCTAAAGTGACCGTGTGTGTGTGTGTGTATAGAGTACCGAAGCAATGACATCAGGTGCCATGGTGTCATGGCGGCCTGGTTCTAAACAAATGAATCCGCCGAATCACGATGAAAGCGTGTGTTTCTCATAGGAGAAAAATGGCAGCTATCAGAATTTGATCGCTTGCAACCTATTTTTCAGACCAGCCAAAGTCATACAAATGTGTACAGACGATCGTCAGCTGCGACTCTGTTTAGAGCCAGCCCGCCATGACGCCATGGTAACTGACGTCACACTTCGGTACTCTATATACATCGGTATCAACTGCAGTAACAAACAATTTGATTGGCTAATTATCTTCGTAACCTTAGTATTGAGCTTCATAGCAAAGTTACCATTGGCTGTTTTTGTTATGCAAATGGCGCCCTTGTTCTGTTGTCTACAATTTAAAAGTTCCTCCTACCCATATACCAGTTGAAAGCTGGAATAAACGTTGTTTTCAGCTAACAAATAAGAGTAATATTGTTAATATCTCGACTCTTTTCCTCGTGATTTACAGTTTTGTTATACCACTATGTCATATAATCAATTATTATGCTTATAGTAACACAGGAAAAAACCGATTCCAGAGCAGTAACAGATATTACGTAATAACCAATGACATGTGAAAAAAGCAAAAAAAAAAAAAAGAAGCAAAATGTTATCAAGAATGCTACTAGAAGAATGTAAATAATAACAATTGGTACATACTGGCTAAAACAAATAATTTTTTAATGAAGATTTTGTGAATAATTAATACGTTATTTTTTGTAAATAATGTTAATACGTTCGTCAAAGATAACCGCAATCATCTGAATCAATAATAAGTATAATTAATACTGAACTTGATGTACAAATATTGCGATTTAGTTTAAATTAGTGTTTAAACAATAAATGACACTACTTGGGGCTAACCTCGAGGAGATTTTTGCGGTCATGCCAGCCCCATTTTCCAAATTGTTGTTGTTGTATTGTTTCATGTAGATTTATTTGACAGTGAGATTTGGTAATCAATTCAATTCAATTCGATACCATTGATCGTTTGGGATCAGATTAGGTGGTGTGACTGTAGTTTTATCTGTCTTTATTTTAGATGTTCTCCCGCAGCCATCTATTTCTGTTGTACACCCAACCATTCCACCTGGCAGCCCAGTCGTACCATCGCAGGGAACGCGACCAGCAGGAAGTCCCCCTGGGCGACCACCACAGCGACCAACATACCATTTACCGCATCTACCACCGGTCACCGATCAAACCACCGCCACGACCGTTTCGATAACCAAGTCAACAGGTATCACATTTTTATTCGGATTTCTTCTTATTTTCTTTTATCCACAAGAGGCCCCGATTGTCTTCTGTTTCATATTCACAGTTATTGCGTAGAATATCATGGTACAATGTTATGATACTGTAAAATGATTTTGTAAGAATCAAAATATTTCGATTTTAAAGTCACTGAGCTGGCGAGAGTGTGGAATAATCTGGCTTTTATCTTTATTTATTAAGAATTTTTTATTGAACGAATATTTTCTAGCAAAACTGTCACAGGACCCAAAATTGGGAATTCTCTGAATAGAATAATGAAATATGCACTTAATATGAATCGATTTATATTACTCGTCAAAAATTGAATGATTTGTGGAATATGTATATATGAACAAATAAATATATAATTAAAAACAACCCCTTTTTATGTTGTAATTATTAACGCAGGTTATTTGGGAAAACTCCAAGTGTGATGTAAAAGAAAATACATTGTTTGTAATCGTGATCTTGTAACTATTTATATAATACAATGTAATACAAAATTAAATGTAATACAATATTGATGAATAAATAGAAATTAACTGTCCTGATTTAATGATAATATTGTACCGATTTAATGAATTATAGTTTTCCCTCGCTTCTTTACGTACAGTGTTGGACTCTCTGAACGAAACATCGGGCCTTGTTCCTTCCACGGCGATTGAGGGCGGAGCTAGCAGTGGAAAGGGTAAAAACATTAATCCACCATGGATAATCGTTTGATTTTCCCCCAAACTGGTACACAAGACGGCCATCTTTTATTCCATAGTTTAGTTCTATCCATTCAATATAGTATACCAGTGTATTGAAAAAAAAATGAAAAAAAGGCAGTCAAGCAAAATATTCAATAACATATATACTAATAATATGCTGCTTGCCAAACCATAAAAAGACGGGTCTGAGCCCAGTTACAGCCACCCTCCAGGAAATGGGGTCCATGCTCATAGGTCTTTTACATAGAGTTATTTATACAGTTACGGGTGAATTTACGAGAGGACGTAACCAGAAACAAACGAAATTCAGTGACGACAATTACTTGTCTATTTTTATAGTAATCGAGTCCAATATAACTATAAAACTTTTGAATTAATTCTATAAATTTGGAACATGTGCAAATGATATGTATAAATTCTTCTTCAGACTTTAGAATATCAATTTGTACATTCACTGACCGTTTTGCAGATGTTTTGTCCGTGAGCCAAAATATCTGAAGTAAATTTTTTAATGTTATTCTTCAGTTTCCTAGGGTTTTTTCACACTCTTGGGATTTGTTAGCACTGTTGGGCAAGAATATAATGCTCACTCATGCCAATGAATGTGCACCCTAGATATTTTGGGTAAAAATGTGATCAAACGAAGTGATAATCCAAACATCGCAATTCATTTCGATTATGTTCATCTTAAAATCATTTTATAGATCGATTAAAAAAGTGTTTCTAAATATTTTGTGGCTATACATGCAAAATTAGACAGCGCATATTATTGAGTTCCCCACGGGTCTACAAACTAAAATAAATCTTTATAAACTAATAAGAACTAGTTGACCGAGAGTAGATACTTTTCGAGCCTCCGACTTTTGTATAACCTTTGTATTTGCCACTACTTATGAATTTGAGGTGCGCCCCAAAAAGGGGCATGTTCTAACTGATTTTATTTCATATTTATTTATCGTCTATCTCAGGAGATTCATCAGCGATACCAAAACTGCTAGTTGCTCTGGCTCTCTGCATCTGTTCTCTAACCCTCTGTGTCCACTGCATCATCTACAGAAAACAGAAGTAAGCAGATGTGCATACAGTGTATTTCTTTTACAATGTAAATAGTTTCTAACCTTCAATTGGAATTTTCACTGCATCATTATCACCAGTGATTCCATATACGTATTAGTAACATATCTAGAATTAATGCGGGTAAATATTTTTCATGCCCATTTTGGAGTCCACTACACATTGAAAAAATCGGGAAGTATTTAGTCACAGCAACGAAAAAAATGCAAATATGATAAATTAAATCCGAACAATCGTCAATATGGGTAAGAAATAGCAAGTACAATGGCTCATGGATGTATTCATAAATTATTAATGTCATGACGGAACAAAAGTTATCTGTAGATCAACACTTTTCAATTAGCTTCACGCCTTTTTTTTCTTTTCTCAAAACCTATTGTGATATATCAAAATGTCTTATCAATACAGGAAATGCCACAACATGAGCAAGGGACACCAACCTCCAAGACAGTCTCCGATATCTGGCCAGCTGTCATCTGCTTCATCCGTTTGTGAGATAGTCATCACTGATCATAGTCGAAACTCCTGGGCCATCAATCAAAGCGGCGGACCCGATATTCCAGGTACGTCTCAAGGCCTGACGGTGGACCATCTCACCACCAATGACCGCCCAAGACTAGCTACCTGTACCCTGGGATCAAAGGCCTTCAACAGCCACCTTACCCGTGTGAACAGCGAGCTTCGACCATCAGGACGGGCAAGTAGCCTGCCAAGTCGACCCACACCGAATATCTATGAGTCAATTGATGAGGTCAAAAGTAGTCTCTCGTCCCACCCTTCAAATTTCTTTCTGAATCTCAGCAAGAGAAGTTCGTTTGTGAAGAAGGTGGTTCACACGCTAGAGCTGCCATTTAGGAAGAATCATTTGGAGAAATCTCGAAACTCTGCTCTAGGAAGTAAAGATAGAAGCTTGTCTGATGTTACGGGTAAATCTGAAACGTCAAGAATCCATAAGAGGGCCTTCAGGAAATCCAACAGTCATTCCGCAGGAATCCGTTTCTTTCCAACCAGTATGTCATCTTTGAATTCTCAAAATGACAACGGACCTTCCCCAAGTCGTCCTAACCTCTCACCAACACTTCCCAATCGACCAATGTCGAACATTTTCGGAAAGACTTCATCAAGGATTCCTGGATTAAGAACGAGTCTAAGTAAATCACGTAGCCATTCGGATGTTAACACTGCTGTTTCCACAGGACGCAAGCTACTTCCCTCGAGCGTTTCGCCATATTCATGCTCGAAACTTCCGAACATATCTTTTGAACTTGGAGACTCAAGACCGAGTGTTCTTTTTGCAAAATCCTCCGCTGAAACATCCCCTAATCATTCTATCGTTGAGGAACCCAACGAAACGACTTCGTCATCTCGGATTTCAGAACACTTCTACCATGACCTCGACAGTCAGTTCCGACCAACAGTCTCTGCAAATCTTTACCATGTCTTAGATCCGACGTCCTTCGAGTCTTCATCGTCTTCAGAGGATGAAGACTTAGAGAAGAAAATATCAACCGTGAAGCGAAACACGGTCCTCCAGCGCACTGAGAGTGGATACACAATTGTATCGAAAAGCAGTTACAACTCAGACTTTGAAAACTCAGTGGGAAGCAATCTATCAAACATTCAATCCCTTGATAGGGTGTACTTCAGACTTGAATCTCTTGACAATCCTCAGCATGATAATGAATCTGAGTTTGGTGCTCGAGATGGACTGCTCGAGCACGAGTTCGATATGAGTTGTGATATGCAAAGGCGTAGTAATAAGTATGGTAGAAGGGTAAGCGATCTTGAGACAACGTGTACATTATCTATGTACGAGGAAAGCGGTCGTCTTCTCGATGAAACGGACATTTCGAGTACCATTGATGACAGACCGGATGTACTTAGAGGAGTCAGAGCATGATAGATTTTGCAAACAATATTGTTTGTTATAAGTGCATGTAAATGCACATAAAGTATGATCCATCGTGTAGTAAATCGCACTAATCAGTGTAGCGATGTATATGATACTGGTGAGGGGGTGTGCCAAGTGATTGACAAAAATCTATATTTTCACATTCCGTATCGCCCTCTATCGTCAGCATTATATATTTTGACTCATAGGTCTCACGCGCGTAAAACATTCCCCATAGACTTGTATGTTAAAATGGCACTTAAGAAAAATTCATAAAAAATAAATGTGAAATTAGAGGGTCGAATGTTTACTACCTTTGGATAGGATATATATCTGACATTCCATATCTGACCAGAGAAGGGTATCGTAGCCAGCTCATTTTAAAAATAAATCGCCATTTATGAAGATAACTATGATGGGATCAAATTCATCAACTAAAACAGTAAAATAGCCCCAATTCTTCCGCCAGTCAAAAAATAGTTCCAAATCATTGATATATTTTCCCAATTTGGGCAAAAGAAGTTCAGTAGTTACCATTTCTAGAATCAGTGTTAGATTTTGAATCATATTCATACACTTTTGTCAATCAGCAATATCAAATTTAGAAAATTCGAATGGGTTGGGTCGAACGAATATCTTTAGCCCTCCTGATGTAATTAGGCTCATGGCACCCAGAAGTGATCTGTCATTGCAACGCTCCATTGGGTAACATGAAAGTTCTTTAAAAAATTATAATTTTACCCTGACTTATAACATCCATAATTACATAACCAGAAATGCCCATTATATCCATCCTCGTTTTCATCGCATCTCGATAACACAGTCTTCCATCTTTTACAAAGGCTCAATTCTATGGAATGAACTTACCATTTCCCCTTTGAATAGTAAGAAAATATCTCAATTCAAAATACAATGTTGGCAATTTTTTATTAAAATGCAATGATTTATAAAATTTATTTTCTAATTTTCTATGTTCCCTTCCGTATTCTATGTTTGTGCTTTGTATATATACGATACTTGTATTTTCATTTTAATGTATCTTTAGTTTAATTCAATTTTTGATTAGTATGTTTGTCAGGACCATTTCCGATAAGCCATGAATATGCTTTTCATAATCCTCCCACCAAAGATATTTGTATTACCTTGTTTGTAAATTTATATTTATGAATGACATGTTTTTATCTTGGAGTAGAAATAAATTACGTTACGAACGCCTCGATAGGCCTTTCGTAACTGATCGCTAAAATGTTTGAACACTTTAAACTTTTTTTCTACCATCAATACGATCGCATTAACTGTTCCAATACAAACTGCTACGTTTTTTTTTTCTACCATCAACAATATCAAGAAAATCAAGAAATGATTATGGGCGCACCGTGGTCTAGTGGTTCTGACTCTCGTCTTTCAAATAGAGGGTCGTGGGTTCGAATCCTAGCCATGGCGTGTTTTCCTTCAGCAAGAAATTTATCCACAATGTGCTGCACTCGACACAGGTGAGGTTAATGGGTACCCGGCAGGATTATTTCCTTGAATGCACTGAGCGCCGGTGATGGTAGCTCGGGGTAATTATAGCAGCGCCTTATATCCCCAGGCAAAAAGCGCTTTATAAATCCAGCTATTATTATTATGATCAATAAGATTGTCTCGACTGATCCGATACGATCTACTACGATTACTCCACGATTTAGACCACCGTTTAAATCGTGGCGCGAATGGTGACATTTTGAACTAGGTATAAGGAAATGAACTTTAAAATACATCCCAACGAGATTCACTCTTAAACATGTTAAAGTAACGCAGTTGAATTAAGGCCTTAAAAGCGATGTATTTTTTTTAATTATCATCACGGGGATGAGATAATATGGAATGAATACATTTTTTATTCGTATTAATTTTGTCTTTGCATGTGGCTAACAACTTTTTTTACATATTTAGATTTAGCCTATAAATTGTCTCTCCATTGGACGGGTTTGAATATTTGTTCTCGATTTTTGATATAATTGATATAATATAAATGTAATTGAAGCTCATGACCGTACTAATTTATTTTGAAAAAGGTGAAAAAGTGTAGAGTAACTCGCCGTAAAGGCAAACTTTTTTCTATTTTTAAACTGTGGTTTAATATATAATGATATAGCGCCATCTCGTGACTGATCCATATAATGGATCATGAAGTTGGCATATTGACTGGTGTCTCGTATGTTATAATGTGAATTTATGGAGTTGTATAGTCCCTATGATATGTGAATTAATCGTTGTAATTGTATATGACTTTTTGTGTGATGAGCTAAAGTGGCAGTACATTGGCATAGGTGTCATGCATTGAACTATTCTAGCTAGGACCCTGGTCTAGCGGTGGTAGGTCCATAGTCTAGCCAACTATTGTCATGATTGTCGCAGGTGGGTCACACAACGGCGTAAAACATTTTTTTTGTGTATAATAATAATAATAATAAAGGTATATTTACCCAGGGTAGCCGCTTCAGTTCCGAAAACTGTTCTCCCAGCGGGCCTTGCTATTATTACCCGGCTAAGCTAGGCTACCTGTAAAGGAGACAAGATAAAAACAACTGGTTTGGTACCGACCAATGACAATAGTTAGGCAGACGAATACATGACACCACTGAAACTTGCCACCTAATAGTGAAGTTGGCAAACGAGTCCCAATGATTGGACCCAGTGACGCAATATTTTCACACCTACGAGCCCCCCCCCCCAAACAAAAACAAAAAAACTTTTTGCACTCACACCTGTAAGGGGGACTTGAATATCGTCACACCAATGTCAGTATATATACCGTAAATGATTACGGTACATATTTTTTTTTATATAATGCATATTTACCGTAAGTAGTTCCTATAATATATCTAGTTGTTGTTTTGTAATATGTAAGTTTAATCATGATCTGTGATGTATATTTCTGCGCTTGTATACCTTGTAGTAAGAGACCTTGTTATTAAATAAAATACATATACTTAAAGCGTGTTTGACATCCCAATTTACTCTATATTGTGTATGTAAACAAATTAATATAGGGATAATGAATGTCTGCTTGATAGTATATAGTAGTGCATTTTAATTACACCATTTTGCTTATTCCCGACGCAAATTTCACGTTATTATTTTTTGTTTTTTATGGTTGTATATTTGTAGCGACATTATGTCAACATGATATTCCTTGTACTTTTTATTGGATCCAAAAAGCTACATACGCCTGCACTAGTCTGTAGGGGTAAGCAGGGTAGGTTGAGCGATTTTTAAAAGCTTTTTTATTTTAGAACTTACATGATTCATAATCTTAAAGAAATAAGTACCTTGCCTTAAAATTTAATTCTTGGGAAACATTTTGTTACCTATATATAACATTCTACCCCCACACTGAAAGTCACTGTCACCTTTGAAAAAAAAGAAAGATGTCAAATGGCTCAACTTGCCCCATCCATGGAGTATGGTTGAGCCACCATCTGGGGTAAGTTGAGCCACAAAACTAAGTACAAAAGGTATGAGACAAGAACCAGCATGACAATTTCTTTTTCATAGTTTTTTCACTTGCTAATTTTCTATAAATACTAACTTCCTCTAAAAGTAAAACGACTGTCTTGTGAATTCGGTCCTTTCTGCCTGCACATCAATGGCTTTTCAAGTTATATATACATATATATTATTCATGACGATATTACATTCCGCATGTTGTAAATACCATGGCTCAACTTGCCCCGTGTTGGCTGGCTCAACCTACCCCAGTCCGAACTTAAAGTGATATTTTCACAACACATTTCTTATGCATCCATCATGTAAAAGACTATGACTGTATGACGAGAATGAGGATCCATACCTGGACTAACAATATTGTTCTAATGTCTTTATTATAAAAAAAAACATGTGGGTAAAAGCGTTTATCTATTTCACTTTTTTTTTTTTTGGACAGAAATTTGCATTTTTCCCTCTGAAAAATTATTTTGTTTCAACGTTGAAAACAATGTGGTTGTGTTAGGAGTTATGCAATGGGTCATCAATATATGGCACCACCACAATGTCTGACTCATTCATTATCGGTCTGGGGTGGTGGCTCAACTTACCCCGCCTTCCCCTATTATCTGCCTGAATTATTAATTTGCTATTAACAGTAAGTACCATGGAAACATTGTTCAATGAGGAATAATATAGAAAATCATGGTAATTTGTAGATTAAGAATGTAAGCAATGTTTGATTCCCCCCACTTAATTTAAACTCAAAGCATCAAAGTAAAATTTACCCTACATCAACGAGGTTATCAAAAACATTTTGAATTTACCAACTTTCCCAAATTAAGAAGTGCCTGTTTTGGTCTGTTTTGATCATTAGGCAAGGAGAACTTCTGCAAGCATAGATTTGTTGCATTACCGGTCAATCATATTGCTTGGGTAAAAAAAACGGCGCTTGATTATTGGGGGCCTGCAGACTGACTGACTGGGGGAAAATATCGAACTATTGTTCAGGAAAACCCTAGATATTTGGCGGAACACAGCAGTCTTCTGGGGGACAGATTTAACGAGTGCCTCCTAGATCCTTCCTAAATTTCCAGGGATCTGGGGATGTGCTAGATGGAATAAACTGACCAAACCTAACGGTTGCCAGGGCACTTGTCATTAGGCTATTCATAGAACAACCTTCACAATAAATTTGATTATGTAATGATCGCATTTAAATACATTCTGCGTTCCCCTATATTTTCGGAGTTGACGCAGCGGCGTTTTGCACTTTTTTCTTGTTAAAGCCAGGGTTACATCAAAATCGAAACAGCTGCGAATCCATCCGAATACACGTGTTCGGGTGGATTCGGTAGTATTCTGTTCTCCCTCCGCGAATGCGAGAAAATTCGGGAGGGATTGGGGAACATTCGCGGAGGAATTCGGCTCGTTTTGAAATGTTCAAACCAGCCGAATACCCCCCAAAATACTCCCAAGTGAGGCCAAAACAAATTTCATTCGGGCCACAGTTGGGATGTATTCGGATGACATTCGTTTGGATGTTGGATTAGGGGAGGCATTCGGAGCATTCTGGGCAGATTCGGACTTACTCGTATCATTCGGGGCGTCTCGGTCCGAGCACGGCGCATTCGGTCACATTCGTCCCGATTCGGGTCAACATTTGGGTCGTCATTCGGCTGTTATCGGAGCAATCGGGTCACATTCGGCTCGATTTTGGCCACCTTTGGCTCGATTCCTGCCACCATTCGGTGGCATTTGGCTTTAATCTGGATGGATAAAATCGATTCGGGCCAATTCTGCGCTGAATCGGGACCCACTCGTCTCTATTCGGAAAGCTCCCCGAATTAATCCGAATTAGGCCATGTTCGCGCAGAATCGGTCAGGATTTATTCGGGAGAATTCCATTTTGGTGTAACCCTGGCTTACACCATACTAGTAGGTAAATCCAAGAGAGGGCAATATTTTCGTATGATAGGTATATAGATTTCCTGTGATCGCAGTGTCATTAATTAACAGACTAAATCCATCCATTCCGATTAGGAAATGAATACCAAACGTGCAGTACCGTGTTACACTTGTCCTAATTTGGTGTATTGCGTTTTGACCAAATTGGTGACGACAAGAAGTTCCTCTCTCCAGTCTAGGGCCGGAAGTAGTTACCTGATTTTCGAACACAATAAAAAATACTGGGTCATGAGTGGAATAATGATATAATTTACTGTGCTTAAATCTAAATCTGGTTAAAAAATATTAAAAAAAGAAACAGAAGAAAAGGACGAATTTGCTCGTGATATGACCAATCATGGGAGATTCGATAGTAACTCCGTATCTAGAGTTTAGGATAGGCATTTTATCTAGCTCCATTAAAGAATATAATATTTCTTTAGAGCTTAGAAATGCATGTATTTTTATCTGCTTATTCATAAGGGGTGATGAACAGACAGAGTTGTTCAGCTGTAAGAATGGGTGTCTTCACCAAAGAAGCTACGAGTTCGTAAGGTAGGTAATGCCGGGAATTTGCACCATTTATTTTAATGGGATGTGTTTAAAATCGTCATAAACAACGATTTCTTAACAAAGTATAACGCATCGTGAATTTTAAGACAAAACAATTAAATATGACGAATCCTCTTTGGGAATGACAAAGAGACATAAAAAATTGATTTGGTGTGCTTTTCAACACTCATTTCGTATATCATAATTTTAAATTTGGGATATTCACAGTATAGTAATGACGAAAAGATCACCGAAGATATGAAACATTGTGCAGTAACATTAATTTTGCGTAAAAGAGTGCCTCTCGTTCCACAAGATGTTACCTGTAAACAATAATTGAATTGAGCCTCGAGAGTTTATCGCGAGACGTCTGGGTGTCATCATTTACTTTTTGACGCCATTGTTCTATTGTCTTTGGGAAGTTGATACTTCCACTCTGATTCACATAAGAAATAAAGGCTTTTTCCTTATGAGCAGGTGAACAGATTCACAAAACGGGGTCAATCACTCTGTGATTGAATTACAGAAAGAAGGTTACAATGTCGAAGGAATTGAGGAAATAGAATTGAACATGCTGAAGACGACGAACGTCCCTGAATGATGGATCTATATACATGCATTAAATTACATGAATGGAAAATGGCTGGCGACGAGGCACTGGAAACAAGGAAGGACATGAAGGAAACAAGTTTGAAAAGCAGAATTGTCGAGACAGGTATAGGCCTCACGATTGTACGCAAAGCCGATTAATTCAAGGTCAAGGTTTGACAGCCCAAGACCGAGGCAGAGGACGACACGATTTCAGTCCTCCGATCGAGGTCAATATCAAGAGCAAAGACAACGTCTCCGAAGCTAAATCCAGACCCAAGACCTAATTGAATGTGACATTGGTCATGGCCAAAATATGACCCCCAAAAAAGGTACAAGAAAATGCAACGACAAAGTCATATGAATCGGTCACCTAGGTTTAGTACGTTCTTTTATAGACAAATCTAAAGCCACTTTCAGATCGTGTCATAATGTCCTTTTAACATCTTTCCTGTTTTTCTAGGTAGACTATTATATTGGAACCAAAGACCAGGATTCCTATTATATTTACTCGTAATGGACACCATTTGAACATTTTGAGTGTATCTAGGCTACTATTTCAATCATAACATTCGTGACACTTTCATCCTCGATGCATCCTCATCATCATCATTGCCTTTTTCTTTCTCCTCAATATCATCATCTGATCATCTTTAATATTCCAGGACCAAACTGCAAACTACCTACATGACCTAGGATGGGTAGTGCACCTCCAGAGCTCCAACAACAAATTTTACTGTCTACGTCTTGGTGATGACAACAACAACACAAAAAACATAGCATAAAACAAATCTTTAAGCAACAAATACAACATTTTTGTCAAGCTTGTATATGTTGTAATTGGTAATTTGAGCGTCTAATTCCACCCAGACTTACTTGTGACTCTCCTTCAACTTTAATTAGCGGCTTTCCATATTACCGTTGATTTCAGAAATATTTCCTGGCGTCGTTCCGGTATCGTCCGTACTTCGTCTGGGGACCGTTCATGAAGGCCAAACATAATGTCAAGGAACTAGATATTCGAGGCCAAGGCCAGGGCGACAGGGAATAAACGTACAAGACGAAGGACAAGTCCTAGGACAGATGTTCTGGCAACGAGGCCAAGGCCTACCTTGAGGGACACAACATTATATGCTGGCCTTCACACTACAGAACTGACACGAAAATAATGGTTTATATAGGTCTAATGCCAATTCGTCCGATTAACAACTCGTCTACTATTATTTGTCTACTAGATGCCACTTCATCCATTCATCATTTCGTTTAATAAACAGTTGGTCCAATAGCAATTTAATGGTAGTACATATCCCATTTGGTCTAATTAAACTAATTGTTAATTGGGCGAAATGAATGAAAATAAAATGGATATTAAACCAACTGGCTGGTTATAAGACAAAATGGTCATAAATGAACTGGTGATTACACGAAGTGATGATTGGACCAAATTGTTACTGCACCAAATGGTTGTTAGACGAAATGTTGATGGCATTAGACTATGAAAGTTGACCATGTGATGAGTGAACGAGTTGGCAACATACGAACAGGCAAATTGGCAATTTACCGAAAATAATTACAGATGGGGAAAAATGGAAAGATGAGGAGATGGAAGTCAATAACCAAAATAATAGGCTATAAACACCGTGCCCCAATTAAAAAAAAATCATCTTATAATTGCGTGAATATTTCTTATTCTTGACAAAGGGTATTGATATACAGTATTTGCCAACATATTGCCGAACATACAGTGCCCTCTCCCATTTGATGTGTCTATGCTGGTTCCATGACATTTGCTCCTATGGAAAATCTGCACGTTATGCCAAATGGTCATGGGATACAGTACATCAGTCATTTCTGCCCCCCCCCCCTTCCCCTCTACAGAAACCGAAGAAACGCTGTGCACAAAAACAGTTTCACCTGGTAGAAATGCCAGCCGTACACGGGCGTCCAAAACCCATGCAGCATAAATACTTCTAGACATTCTTGAACATCATTGAAGTCTTCCAGTAGTTAAAGGTCAAGTCCACCCCAGAAAAAATGTTGATTTGAATCAATAGAGAAAAATCAGACAAGCATATTGCTGAAAATTTCATCAAAATCGGATGTAAAATAAGAAAGTTATGACATTTTAAAGTTTCGTTTATTTTTCACAAAATAGTTATATGCACAATTTAGTCACATGCAAATGGGAGAATCGATGATGTCCCTCACTTTCAGTACACCGCGTGTCTCTTCGTAGATGAGACCAGAGATCCTTTTGACTCCACCTCTTCTTGCTAGACGGCGGATAGCAGGCTTCTTAATACCTTGGATGTTGTCTCGGGGAACCTTGCGATGGCGCTTGGCACCACCCTTTCCGAGACCCTTTCCTCCTTTTCTGCGACCTGACATCTTGATGAATGAGAGCTAGTTGTGTACGATACTGAATACTGGATGTTACGCTGGATGTTGTGCCGTGGCCGAGTGGTCTAAGGCGCCTGGCTATACATGGAAAGTCCGGGGTTCGATCCCCGGCACTTATGCCCGTGAGCAAGGCATTTAATCTACAATGCTCTTTTATCCTGCTTTCAAATAAATGGAAATGCTATATGCATTATTGGTAACTAGGTGTGCACTTGTTTGTTTAAAAAAAAAATAGTGAGTGATGTCATCAGTTCCCTCATTTGCATACCGACCGGGATGTGCATATAACTATTTTCTGAAATCAAGCGAAACTTTAAAATGTCATAAATTTGATTGATTGGTTGGGATTTTTTACCTGATTGCTGAGAGAGCATGAATGCTTGTAAGCAAGCAACCAGAGGACCGACGGCTTAAGGTCCTCTCCGAAGGACCTGGTAATGAGGATTAATGCCTTACCAAAGGGCAATAGTGCACCAAGTGTGAATCGAACCCGGGTCACCGGAATACGAATCCCCCGCTCTACCGACTGAGCGCCTCCTCTTTCTTATTTTTCATCAGATCTTGATGAAATTTTCAGTGTTATGCTGGTTGGACTTTTTTTTTTTTTTATTCAAATCAACTTTTTGTTGAAGTGGACTTGTCCTTTAATCTTGCTATTCATACAGGACCTCTTCCGTTGATATTACTCACCGGAAGTCTCCACATGCACCTGGAAAAAATAAACATAACCATGAAAGAAAAATAATTAGGCTTATACTATTGTAAACGTAATCTCAGTTTGATTGACTTTATAAAGCAGAGATACCGAAGTCTGACTGGTTCGATCGTCGCCGGACTTGCGCGAATATAGGAATAATCTTTATTGAATTTAAGTTTCGAGTCAGGCATGTACGGTAGTGCGCGGATATGGGATGGTTTTGGAAGGTGGGTGGATAGTACAAAAAAGAAACGCGGTGTTGACGGTCAAGTACATTTTAAATATTTTCACATCTAACTCCCTAATTCCGCATGGAATTTATTCTAATATAGATTAACATTCAGTTTTAGATTTTTATCCTGATAAAAGGCACCCAGAGCAAGGGCATCCAATATTAATTTTTGTCAAAAAAACAATATCCCAAAGGACGTTATTTTTGAGGCGGGAATTGAAGCCATAACCTTGTGAACTAGTCCGGGGACATAGTTAACTTGACCACAAAGCCTATACTCGTCTTTTTGTAGTTCTTTCTGCTGTTGTTGCTCTTGTCCTTGTTCCTCTTTATTCATCATCACCATTGTCATCATTATTAAGCTAAGAGTTATTGTTATTATTCAGATATTCTGAGTATTAGTACTTTCATTTTTGTTGTTACCATAGACACTATAGACTAATACACCCGAGGCCTGACATGTGGCTGTCTTTAGACGAATTTCGGTAACCTCAGCGACGTCTGGTGTGGTGATTCATGAGCATGGCCAAATGAAAACACCTACATTGCTTAAAAACAAACTAAAATCTCCGCACAAAATGAACAGAAAGACGGAAAAATAACATGACCTTGAATGACTTAAAAAAAATGAGGTATTAATTGACATGATATTAACGAAAAAAAAAGAAATACATTTGACATGATTTTTCAATTTAAAACTGAAGTAGAAATTAGCAAAATTAGATAAAAAGTGAGTGATAGAAAGTGATAGAAAAGTGATTGCCTAGAGTTTAATATGTGATATATAAATATATATATATATATATCTTCGATTCCAATAAAACCCCAAAATATCGTAACACTTCTGCTTGTCTTGGTTTGATTAACTAACTAATATATTATTCATTCAATTGTTTGTCTATTTATCCATTCATTTATCTATTTATTGATTTTCTTATTTCTTCATTCATTCATTAATTTATGAATTCAAACAGTGACAAAATGTCTGGTGGTAGGGTAAAATGAATAGCAAATAGGGAGCGGTCCACAAGAGAGGGGTATAGAACGGACTGACTGTATCCGAAGTAAGGTAATGCCTCAATGTTTTTTCCTTGTGCATTATTAAATACATGTATGTATATTAAATATCTAAGATGAATACAGGCTTCTGATATATCTCTCCTGTATCATATCAAATGTAACTCATTTCCGCTTATGGGTATTAATTTTCCCAAATTGAGCAACGTAAGACAAATATATGCCAATTAACTCTTTGCAGGCTGAATTAATTTTGGGAAGATAATGACAATTGTTTTCATGTTATATTCTTTAATTCAGGATTTCCGTATTGTTCAATTGATACTTATGATTATTATAATAGATGTTATCCAAGAACTATTGTAATTTATAAGCTTCTTTAATATGTATGTAGAGGAGAAAACTAATTACAATTTTTGAATTTTATTGTATGATTGTGCAAATTTGCATCATCAGCGCGCAAAGGGTTAAGTTTATGGAAACCTTAGTTTAAAGATAAAAATGGGGATGATCTGCATCAGATTTGATTTTGCAAATTAATTTTATTTAAAAAAATATTACAAGCATCAGGGTACATTTACGTTCGTTTTCTGTATACTTTTGTCAATTTATTTCCTAAAGATTTCGCTATCTGTTAATCACAACAGAAACTGTGTAGCATTTAGAATCTGCACTATACATAACCTTTATAATTATCCAGGTTCTTGTGGGTGTTTCATAAAGATGTTCATAAAGTTATACGCATGACTTCACGAACAACTGGAAGTCGCGAACAACTGGATCATGTTCTTAGGAGCAATGTCAGCCCCAAGTAGCGCGAACAGCTTTATGAAGCACCCATCAGGGATCTAGTGTAGAAGTTTGTGACTGTTCAAGGCACATGGTTTTACACCTTGTCAGGACGTAGGGTCACACTACCTTCTGGTTGGCCTTGATGGATTGACTAGGAAACTAGAGATTAGTATCACTGTCCTCACAAAGCCCATCGGATTAAAATTACCAGCACTCTAAGGACACACAACTACGACTTCAAATAATAAACAAGATTATTAGCATCACCCTGCATTTATCAAATTTGATATTAACTAGGACAGCATATGGAGCGATATAAAGGAAATGGGAATTATCGGTATGGCCTTTATTCGGATGCATTTTGGAAATTCGAAAAACTGTTAAGGAAAGGTTATGAATGCTGTAGGGAAATCGGAATGATCCTTTTTGTCAATGAGACTTCCGTCTGCGAAAATAGATATGCATTTGAACTTTTATACTATAACTTTAAGGTAATCCGGATCTCATCATGAGACTTATTTTTGTCAAGTTGTACGAGCAATGACAAGTTGGATGGGTGGTCTTTTCAGTAGGACTGATGCCCCCATTGCCAACAAGATCAAGGGATCAGCGATCCAAACTATCCTTTTGATGGTCACAGATTAGGTGAAGCAAGTTTGAGCTGGCTTTTCAGCGGCGTCAAAATAATAATAAAAAATACGGGGTTTACACTCTGCGACGTACGGAGTGTTAAAAACAATAAAGTTGAAAAATGCCTGTCATGTGACAAAGACCGACTGGGAGGCCTTTGCCGAGAATTCGTGAACCGGAAAAGCAGATCCTCCTAAGATTTGGAGCGAACGAAAAATTGCAAATATGTCGTTTTTTTTCAGAATGAAGGAGAAATTGCGTTTTGCTTCATAAATATTCGACAAAGACTTCTTGGTTGTATTTTGTCATGAAGGGCATTAGACAATACATTTTCTATGTTCTTGAACCCTCCACACGTCGTAGAAAAAAGGATTCACTAATATCAGCAACACCCAGCGCAATGCGCCATCAATGAAGCAGTCGTGACCTGGTATTTGGGCAGACCAAACTCTTCTTGCACCCTCCGATCTTAGGTTAGCCCTATACCTCCCATCAAGATTTGATCGGCGAAAGATAATATCCGGTCTTTTGCCAAGTTCCTATTATTTGGCACCCAGAAGTCAACAAATCGTTCCCATCTTAGTGTGCTGAAATGCAATCTTTCTACATTATTTGTTCATACTATTTGATAATTTGTAGATTTTTAATTTCACTCCTCATGTTCATGCTGGGTACATGACACATTAGTGGAGAAATAACCGTTTCCTTTATTTTACTCTTTGCCTTCCAACAAACCCAAGTGCCTATCTTCGGTCCATTATGGACACCCTCTCCCACCTTCATCAGCGTATCACACATACACAAGATCACGCACACCCACACTCGCATACACACACGCGCATAAACACACATACGTAGAAAATTTAAAGATATAAGAAAAAATAGCAGGATGGAAAGGAACCGCCTTCCAAAATCTCTCTAACTTTAGAGGAATAAAATTCATCTCACCCTTTCAACGCACTCGTCCAGATTCTGTTTAACACCCTTGAACTACACACACACATTTGAATATTTTCCGTTCTGAGCTTAACAAAGTAATTTTTTATGAAATCTTTTAAAAATAAACCAAAAAAATTATATCAGAGACAATAAGTGATGGAATATGGAAGATAGATCAAATGAAAAGGAGAAAAAGGAACTATGGTCCCAAAGAGATTTTAACTCTAGGTGTATAAGGATATATCAAAGTCACCTGTCTCTAACTACAGTGAGGCTACTCATAAATGATATCGCAAAACAGTAACTAACCAGTTCTTTGCCCCAAATGAAATCCCGTCTGGACCGAATTGCCTGATATATGAAGTATTTAACGGTAAGTATCCTAAAGTAACAATTCCCAACAAAAGTTACTTTAGATAACCATGTAAATATAATGTTTTTTTAACGTCTTATACTAATATGAATGTGTAACTGTGAACAGAATCTTATTTAAATTTGAATCGGAAAATTATCCCAGTTCGAAGGATATATTACAACTTTCTACAGTAGCAAAATTAAAAGTCATACGATCGTAAAAATAACATTTAAAAAATGGATCATTCTTTCTTTACATTTACTGCTATTTGCAACTAGCCTGAGTACCTGGCCATAGTGTCCGTACAGCTGTGTACAAGTTATTTTTGAACGTGTAGCTAATCTTCTCATTATCACTATCATCGACAACAAATCGTAGAGCCCGTTCACGTTCCGAATCAGGCCTAAAATTATACCTACTGAATCAGTATATTTTGGAGGTAGGTGACACATAAAAGAGGTGATTAAATCGGTAGATCAGTGTCATGCCCAACGACAGGAAGATAGCTGACCCATGATTATTGAATAACCTTTTTTAATCTTAATAAGAAGTGGGGCGATTAGTTCAAAATCTTTGCAGGGATTGGATAAGATGTGATTCATTACAAAGCCCCGGCAGAGGAGGATGCGACTCTACGAGGAGGGGGCGACGGAGGGGGGACAAACCGGGGGAAATCTCGATGAACAACAAAACGATCAATTTCCTTCACATCCAGTAATACCTAGATGTTGTATACGGGCATTCATACCCATATAGAACAGGCAAGGCTTCATGGAAGCGAAAGTTGAAAGTGAAATTAGACGTATTGAGGTCTGATAATCCTGATAAGTGGCAACGGAACCGACTGTAATCGAATTTTTGCTCAGAATAGGGATCACATTCAAGTTCGATACTGTGAGTGTTTGCAGTCACACTGCAAAAACTCTGGTGTTGATTTAACACCAGCCCGGAATCTATATATGTCCACACTAGAACAACTCCAGTACCGTTTTGGTTTAACACCAGATAGATATTTATACAACACCAATTAGTATTAAAACAGCATCGGTTTGATTCCAAACTGGTGTTGTTTCAATACTTCTCTGGTGTGGACATATATAGATTCCGGTCTGGTGTTAAATCAACACCTAGTTTTTGCAGTGCACTGAAACAGCCCTAAGCATTGTTACAATGATCACGTGTGTTAACATTGCTATCATGGTTTCTTGATTCAATTACTCCAGAAACAAGATATGATTATCCTTTTTTAACTCTTTTCCAAATTAATATTTTATCCCCCACATGCTTGTAAACGATTGGGTGATAGAGAGAAGTAAATGTTTCCGATTTTACAACGAGAAAACATTCTAAATTCGTTAAATTTAGCAAGTAAGAGCTGTGGAATGAACATGATAAAAACGATTTTAACGGATGAAGGCATAGAAAGCATGAAGAGGGAGGTGTTACCTAACAACTAACTAACTTTACTTATATCCAACGATGCATGTAGGACTATGCCTGTTCATGGATCTATGGAAATATACGAGGAAAGTATTTGCCTGAACGGTCAAGCCGATTGTCTGAAATATTAGATCTGAATATAGACATATATACTCTAAAAGGGAGAAAAGGAAAACGACTGAAAGGGGATACTGGATAGATCTTAGTGAGTTAGTTAGGAGAGACAGATTGAGGGTTAAGGAGGTCTGGAGCACAATGGCAGTACGTCGTCCAAATGCACTTTTAATGAAAAACAGTTAACAATCTACTGAAGACAAACATTGCACAGAGCAAAGAGGAAATTCATGTGTGGGTGAAGGGAGAGAATGAAAGGAAAGCGAAAGTGACTAGTGGCGCAGAGGAAACGAATAGAAAGAGTGCGTTTAAAAGGGTTCTTTCCCGTCCGACTGTAAATAGTACGTTGCTTGAAAGAACTGATCGTGGGCGCTTCTTAGCGAAGCATGCTCCGTGGCGGCGTAGACGTTTAGATGACAGACTTGTCTTTAGATTACGCTCGCTCAAGTCATCACCTGTCAGCCACAATAACGAGGCAACCCAGAACCAGCAAACACACAGGTCTCGCCAGACTGATCACTGGCTACTAACAGCTGAGATCATATACTGTAGATGCTGTTCAGAGCCTTTTCGCGCTCTGTAGCAAACGACTTCTTTTGGCAGGGGCTTTCATTTCTCACCTTGCAGTATTTTTATGATCAGCCTCACCGCTATGTTAGTCCTAGGATAACCTTCATGGAGTAGTCATTCCCTCTGCATCATGTCCTTCACTGTAGAATTCATTAGAACCAAGGGTCTAAAGTGTGTCCATTGTGGACATGAAATACCGTTCTAGAAATCGCCGTGTCCAATTCGGTCAAAAACTAAGTTCCGGGACCTTGAAGATTATAGGAGCAACTTGAGGGAGAAATCACGTAAATAGTTTACGAATAGGGGACTCGTACAATCATCATGTATGCACCGACCAGCCTATTACTGTGGACGATACCATGGATTTTACCACAAATCAAAGGGACACTTCAAGACAAAAGTAAGTGTATGACAAGAAATGTTATCGTTTTTGCAACATGATTATGCAATAATGATATTGGATGAGTTCTGAGGTTCGTAATAGATCAGTGAATTCGGTAAATTTAGGCATCGGCACTTCTCCCTGATCCGTTACGGTTGGGAAGAGGTAGACTGATAAGTTCGATTTTTTATATTTGAAACGATATCGGAATGTGAGTCCATTCAATATTATTCGACCAGTTTCACAACCAGTTTCACATACATTTAATTGTATGTGAAACTGGTTGTGTTTGATTGTGCACAGCAGTTTCGTAGCTTATTTCATCAAGGGCCTGTAATTTAAGCTCTATGGATTCCTGATACATTCCCTGTAAATCTAATTAAAGAAAAACCAAAAACAAAACAAAACAAAAAACACATCAAGATGATATTTCCTACAATATACATGCTATAGATAGGAATAAGGTGGACCAGTAGATAACATATTGATACCAGTTTAAGACTTTCTTTGACAATTACTACAATTAAACAATGACCATGACATTTGGTGTTAAATTCATTAAATTAATGTTTCTGGCAATTCCATTGCATTGTTCAGGGCAGTTTTAATTTTCATTGAAGTGAAATGCATTTTTATAACCGACCAATATTGATGGTATAATTGCATGAAAAGACTTACATAATGCTTTCTAAAATTCTATACTGATTAAAAACCTAAACAAAACAGAGATACAGAGTATTGAACAAGTACATACAAACACAATAGGGCACATTGCACACGATAAGGCAACACTGCATCAACGGCACAACTAGTTAACTGCAAGAACATACTCAGAGATATCTATTTTACTTTGACCCACTTTCATTAACAGATATTCAAATGAACCTAAGACAGGTCTTTCAGGGGTGGGATTAGCGGATTTCGTAATCGGTCCTTTCCATAACCCTACCTGCATGCACAAGTCATTGCTCATACGGGCAAGGAATGCTTACTCATGTTATAGGGTTGGTGGTGTGCCCGAAAGAGATAAAGTCGATATAGAAGTATTGGTACGTGACAGGTCAGGCTGTCTTAATAAATTAAGCTCAGTTTAATTCCTATTCATATTAAAGTGATCTTACTCAACTGACAGAATTATGCTTTTTACCATGGCAACGAAGGAGCAGAAGGAAATATTATTCCTGACCCAGGAACAGACCTCAGGAAAATGCGTCTCCTTTAAGAGTTCCAGCAAGTCATAAAATATGCAAAGATTATCCCCCTATGCCTATCTTGGATATCCATTAGTTGGTTATATATGAAATAAAATACACAGTTACAAGACCCAAGTAAACACACTTCTTCTGCACACTGTGATGGCAGGGTGAATATAATAAGCACTAAGGGGACATGAAAGGAACATAGAAAGCAGTCAACAGAGAAATAAGGACAAAACCGACAAGGATCCTCATAATTATCATGATCAATGCAAATGAAACGTAAATGAATAAGTTTCTTCGGAAGCTGTCAAAACTTAAAGATTGCCATTTTGATAACTGTAAAATCATGCACCTGAAAAGGTAGAACTCATTAGAAATATCGAAATTGTGATTTATTGGGTTATATCCGAAGACGAATATGTTAAAATATACAATCTTCAAACTTGTCATAATACTAGGGCTATATATATTAAAGTCTTTAACAGTGTGGCCAAACGCGACTACCGCGCGCCTAAGATAAACGTCAATTATGTAGGAAACAATTTTTTAAAGGGAATTTGGTTCCGTGGCTGGATTGGACACTCTTATCTCGTCACTAAGAGAACAATGATTTTTTTTCACGAGGAAAGCGGTGCTTTCAGTCGGGACACCTCAATGCTAACACACAACACCATTTACAAGTGGTCTCCATTAAGACAAGGTCCCTGGTACGATATTCTAAGAGAGGGTGCTAGTTTTTTTATCAAGGACAATTTGATAAGCAAAAATAAAGAAAAGGCCTTCACTCCCTCATTGATGTGTGCAATATTTCAATCCCCACACAAAATAGATATTTGACTCTGCATTTGTGTGTATTTGGTACAAGAAGTCTATTAATATGTATTATAGCATACCAACCAAAATTCAAGCGGTTTCCCAGGGGCATGCATGGAGAACTCACAAGGAGGACGGAGGAGGGGATCCGACAAGCAACAACAACAACAAGAAAAAGAGGTAATTTGAAACAATCATTACCTTCTCTTCCACAACAATCTATTATACAAACAGTTTCGAAATTGCCTTTCGGAACCACTTCACCGTCTAAAATATTCTAATTAAAGAACCCTGTAAGGGAATCAAACAATATGAAATTCACCAAACATCCCCTCGCCTCAGTTATACAAGTGCCAATTTGTGACTCTGATCTTGTTGTGTACCCGTCTTTACCACGATTTGTAACAATCTCGTTACAAAATGAGATAAAATCAACATTGCAGTTGACATTTACCAGGTACCTCATTTCAGTTTGATTGTAGGTAAGGTAATTATGAATCACCAATCAAAACTCACACACCCCCGCATATGAAGTGAGCATTAACGTGTTAATGTTAGTCCTATGGGTATGCATCCACAAAGGGTTAGAATGCTAGTGGTAATGGCGAATAAATTCTGTCGGAAGTTAATTCCATCGTAATAGGTAGCACATAAAATAGATATATATGTGAAATTATGGGATATTTCTTTCATGAATTCTGGCAAATTTAGTGTTTTGTCCTGGAAGAATGCAAAATTCTCAGACACACCGTTTAGTGACACGACGCTTTCGTTATCCATACGGGCATTTTCTATTGTCACGATTGTGTGAAACGTTTAGACTGCTGCCTAAACTCACTGGACGGCACCGTCATCGTGAGAGATGTGTTTTTCTTCTCCTATATATTCGATACATATATGCCAGTCAGTTCGGGATGAAATTTGCTAGAATAAACAGTGATTCTATTATAATTTTAGTGATCTAAGAACTCTAGAATAATTCAATTCAATTCAATTCATTTGACATCCTTTAAAAAACATGCAAACATATGTACAAGTATAATATGATACAACAACAAAGGAGTAAAATAATTTAAATCACAGTATAAGCAATAAAAAATGGTAGAAATATTACAGAAATGAAAAGAAAATGTATAATAATAAGTATCATGTAACCAGATAAGATACCTATACGAGATAGAAAAGAACCTATTCGAATACTTCGGTCGATATCCAGCCAATACTTAATATTATCACCATGTGTGTGGGTACGTGTGTGTTGAGAGTGGGAGGGGATGGGGGGGGGTACGACTCTCACTCACAGACTGATGTACCAAATTAGAAAGTCGAGTAGGTGGGCATCTTCCTTCGTTTCCCGACAAGCGTCATCCACGATCTGATCACGGACCTACATGTACTATGCTCTGATCAACCATGATACAGAGGACACGTTGAACACTAGTAAGCTTCATTTATGTTACCCGATATACATCCTCTTTTTCATATGGATAGAGAATGCATTATGAATTTGAGGCAATTCTTTATTCAGATAAGAAAAAGTAAATTTAAAACAGAATCAATTGCAATCAGAAGTTAAAACTACACTGCAAAGACTCGGGTGTTAACCGGTGTACATAGAGGACCACACCAGTCATTTTACACCGGTGTTAGATTGACAGTGTTAGTTTAACACCTATAGGTGTTATTACAACACCTTTGGTTGTTATATTTACACTCTTTGGTGTCATGTTCAATCTCTAGGTTGTAATTTAAACACTTCAGGGTGTGGTCCTCTATTAACACCAACTGGTGTCAGTTTTAACACCACCGTTTTTATGGTGTACGTTAAACTTTGCCATGGTAGCAGGACTCAACAACCAATCACAATCAAGGTTTTCATGGTAGTTATGATAGTGAAAAAGTTAGCAAAGTTGTAGGTCTTCATGAAATTGGCCCTCGTTCTCGGATTCGTTTATTTACAAGATTAAACCTTGCAATATTTCACGAAACCGTTACAGACCCATCACCGGTATTTCTTTAATTTGAAGAGTTGTGGCAAGTTCGGACTTTGATTCACTCTTCTCTTTTAATGGGTTGTAGGTCAAACATGTAGTTAAGTAGTGTTGTAATTGCTCCAGGTCATTCCTTCAGACTGGTCGCGATGAAACTCTAAAACTAGAACACGCAATTAACGTGTCTTTCGTCATACCATGACCCATCTCTGTACTATTTCTCGCAGCATTCGAACGATGAAAACTCAGTATTCCAGGCACATAACAGGCTATACAGTTCCATTAGGGCAATATCTGCCAGGAGGGCTCAAACTTGCTCGAAGGGGTGGACCGAGGAAAAATGAATGCCCATATGAAATTGTGAGCATATAATTGAATGTGGAAGTTTGGGATATGAATATGATAGTCAATTATGATTTCATGAACATTTAGATATATCGGTGGTCCAATATTTGTTAAAACCCCAAGGATTTTCTACATATATAAGAGCATATCAAAGAGGACTAAGATTATTAATGATAAACCTCAGGTTAATGTTGCATTTTATAGGCATCAGTTACAAGGATTGTATGCAGATTTGGAGATGTGTTTGGGGAATTACCCTCATGAAAAATAATCAAACGCGTTATCAATATTAAATTGCCTTTTAGACGTTCTTATCTTATAGATCTCATCCTGTCTCATCCCACTATTTTTCACAATATTATTTGAAATGTATAGGTGTATAACTTAAAGTGAGAATTAATAAAGATTGTCAATATCTACAATGTTACCCATAATTGTCGGCTATATTTATTTTTTCACATTTATTGACGAATTGCCAGAAGAAACCTGCCGAATCTCAACGGTTTTAGCCATGTCACGAAACCGTGTGATACCTTGTTTAGGAAAGGAAATTGGTGGGTCTTTTTTAACGAGACAGTCTAATATGTGTATGACCGGGGAAGACAGTGATCTTTGATGGGGGTATGTTTGGAATATCAAGTTAGGCAAATAGACACGCCCAAGACGAGCGAAAGAAGCAAATCTAGCAGACGTTCACTGGAATACGTTGGGGATTGGAAGCGGAAGGCATTCATAAGGCATGTACGTCACTGTCTAATCGACCGATCAGAATTGCTAAGTAGAACATTAATCTGAAACGTTAACAGCACATTCAATGAATGTTTCATGTATGCAGTTTATGATTATAAAATGAAGAAGAGTAAATAGTGATAAATTATAATCGTAACAAAATCATGAGGTCGTCAATGCCATATATTCAAGAACTAGCGTATAGATGTGTTGGGGGCAAAGGACGCCCTAAAGTTCCTCGAACGAAAGATAAATGACAAAAAAAAAAGAAAACGAAAGGAAATGAAGCATAAATGGTGAAATATGAATTGATTTGGGGGATTTTATGTACAGTTGACTGCAACGGAAGCACTCCGAGAGACTTGAGATTAGGGACATATTTTCAAAGAAATTAATCATTCCCTTGAAGAAAGGTTTATTAAGGAAGTGGGTGGAAAAATAATAATCAAATGAGAAACACTAAACACCTGTGCAATGATGTTTAAAAAAATCCACTCTAAAATGAAAAAAAAATAACACTATTAGCACTGACGAAATGAGCAGGAAGCAATTGAATTCTTCATTAAGTGCCGTCTACGCTTATAGGTAGAAATTCAACGTAGATTTAAAATTATCAGGTCACTTCATCAGGTATGACCTGGTTAAAGACAGATACAGGAACCATTAAGGTTAGAGGGAGATCCCTTTAATTAACCATTTTACCCGAAAGAATGAGCGCTAAGAGCGTAGACAGTAATAGACGGATTCCGGTAAGAGCTGGTCCAAGGATGTAGACTCCTCGCGAGCAATTAGTGGCTGGGTTGTGACAATACTATTCACATACCATTCCATCTTTCATTGGAAACGAAAATAGTTCAGGCTGTCAATGCCAAATATGAAAAATTCCTTAAAATTTCTAACCACAAAGGTTATTTGGGATTATGGGATTTATGCATCTTATGGTGAAGGGAATTAGCATATCTTTGTAACGTCTGTCACTTCCGATATGAGGGAATATTCGGTAATCTGGAGTTCTCCGAAGTTTAGCTTTGACTTCATAGCATTCCATAGTGTACCTTCTATCATTTATGATAAGGCCCCACAAAATCTGTGTTACATGGATAAATTTCCTTGCATAAATTAGATCCTTATGCTTGAGAATAGGTAAAGAAATTACTCGCAGTTTAATGACCGTTCCATGAGTTATGAAATAATTAAAAAAAACTTCTTTTAACTATTATTTCATATAATTCGTAATTATATCACTTCATATTCAAGAATCGATGTGTAAAGATATACTTTTACAATGTTTCAACGCGAATTACATGATTGCGTTACAAATGTGTGGGTGAATAATTTTCATTGGTTAAAAAAGATACATGTGGACATTAATTAGTAATCTAGTGCTGGAACACATCTTTGGCTCAGCATGTAAAATGAATGCTTTATTTAATAGCAATTTATAGAAATAATTCTAACAACATTATTAACATGTGCGATTTCATACTCGAGCTGTTTGCCAAGCCACACTTGAAATATTTTTGTAATGTATCATATATCGTCATGTTCCAAATGTAGATTGTATTGTTCATTTACATTTATAGCTATTTTTGTTTTATCATGTTTTTTTTCACGGCATGTATTAAAACAAGACGAATTTCCATTTATGGACAATACATGCCGATACTTAAAATAATTGTAGCATATTTAGACCTATATCAACTTTATGAGCATACAACTAAAATCAATCCAATCTAGTACAGGTATAGAACTTGCAAAACCTTGAATCAACTGAAATTATGTATGGAATGCTTTTGATAGGTAATACGGACATGAATTTGTATAAAAATTCCCAGCACATAGATTTAAAGATAAAGAAAAATTACCACTTTTCGTAAATTGAAAAAAAAATAGTAGCCCTCTTTACAAGCTTTCCCCTCCGCTATGGACACATTTTATGCAGTATACATATTTGCTATCCTCACACCCACCCTTTAATACACACCCACACGCAATCCACTCACATGCAAAACGTGGAGGTGAAAAGTGGGATGCACAGAAACACATGTGTACACGTTCATAGCTAAGGGAAGTAGAAAGGGAGATCAGTGGTGATTTCTTAGGTGATATTAATTTACGTTAACGCTAGTAACAAACAAAACAAATCTTTTTTTACATTCAGATCAGTAATATTCAGAATGAAAAACCCTTATATACAATTACCAGTCACACAATTTGAAGGCTCTCACAAAGTTAAATACATCTTTAAGTTTAAGAGTGAAACTTGCGCAAGTGCAGTCAGAGGCCGGGATTTTCGAGTCACGAGACTGCCATCATGGCCAAAGAAATATTCTGTAGAATCATCACATTGACTCTGCCTGAAGCCGAGATAAAGACCGGCAATGATGTGGCCTCCAGGACGACCCTGGTCATGTCGACTCCTTCCATAGAGTTGAGATCAAATCAAAACACCACCAAATACACAATTGCTATCATACCAATCGTGTAAGATGTGGCAAAATCTTGCAGAATTTAGAAGATACATCATTTAGTTGCAGTTCAAATAAGGGTCGGTGAGACTTGCCACATTTTGATATTGCACGATCATGTTATCACTTAATTCAATCAGAAATTATAACACTTATTGAGAAAGCAGCTGCCTACTCACACATCAGCAGATCGACGACCTATGATGACCTATTCATGCAACATACGTTTGGAAAAAGGCATTATTAAGATTGGACGAAGGCCAGCGAATATGACATTGGTTTATCTACATGTATATTATAAGTCTGTGAAGTCATTTTCACCTCACTATCTGTTTCCAATACGGAATACTCCATTGCAGGTGCTTTACGAAACATTCGCCAAGACAACAAAACAGCGAAAAATGAAACAAAATAAAAGGATTATCAAGCCAAATTGAACATCACTTCTGCCCATGAGGAACGTTATGCCACCTCTTGTTAACGAATTAAAAGAAACAATTCAGAGAAAGCGATGGCTCTTCTGCTCAAAATTCAGTTTGTGTGCAGGAAAAAAATGAATAAGTGCATTTCATGGTCGAATTTGGCCACCTAATTGGTTCCAAGTGTGGGTTGGGAAAAGTAAATGCATAAAGTGATTGACAGAAACAAGGAATTGTTTTTCATTACTTCTAGTTTGTAATTGAAGGATCCGATTCATTATTTGCAAGAGAAAGGGTTTTTGAAAATCGGGGGTCTTGATCTTCATCCCCCTCCGCATAGATTCAAAGATTCTGCTGTGTGTTTCCCTTGCTGGTACTGTTTAAGATGCCATCGTTCGCGGCATTGCATTTCATCTCTTGCTTGTCGGATAATGGTCATTACATTTTTGGTACTAATTGTACCTCCATTCAATTTGCTGTCTGTTGACTTTCATTCTGGGGCGCAGACCTGTCTGATAGTCTGTACACCCTTTTTGACACTCCATATAATAATGTCCGTATGTGGTCCGTTTAGTTGATGTCACTTGCCTTGCGTTGGGAATCAGTTACATCCATACTTGGTGCAGCAGATTTTAGGCGCAGTCCAGCGCGTAAAAGTGTTTGTTACTCAGCGCTAAGTATCCAGACTTTTGCTACTCTCTACCAAGGTGTAGTAAGCAGGTAGCAGATAGAAAGGTATTCTTTGTTTAGTGCTCGTATCCTTGCTGAAATTGCGGTCATAGTAATTCAGGATAGAAAGTGCGCAACGGGCCAGTGTCTTGCCAGATAGAATGCAACATTTGCCAATTTGGTAAACCGATCTTGATGATGTTGTTTAAGCCGTATTTACTATCAGTAGGATATCATGCTTCCGAATCAGGATCTGACTGGTTACATACACCTTTTAGCATTATTAAAATTAACCATGTCTGGGGCAAGACATATACCAGGGTAGGCTGGCCTTCGGAGCTTGAATGTAGGTTCGCAGATGTATTTTGGTTAGATATTTACCCTGCTTCACCTGTTCCCACAGGTACCTGGCGTGATCTCTTCAATGATTGCAGCGTGTAATGTGCTTGTACCAAACGACTGGTACCTTGCAAATCTAGGAATATCCAGAGAATGGCATCGGTCTTTACATTCAATATCAGAGTATATTTGAAACAATGGACACGAAAGATCCCGATAGTTATCCTCCTGGGAAATAAATGTGAAGTGGTCTTCAACCCGCAGAAGAAAAACTAGCTACGTGACATTATAACCACAATTATTTCAAGATTGTCAGGTTCATGGATTCCTATCATGAATGCTGTTTAAGAAGAAAATCACACAGGTTAATTCCCAAGCCTGCAGTAATTTTGCTATTTTTAATGCGGTTTCCATTCAGTTTTCACTGTTTTGCCTATTTTATTTTCACTCTTTACCTTCGAATCAGCTTGATCTTGGAGTGCAGTAGCCCTCTGAGTAATTTCTTAAAATTCTCGAAACAACATGGCAAAACTGTTGTCGGACGGGTATGCTTTCTTCTCATGACCTCGCAACCATCACATTACCAAAGCATTATTATTTCATAATAGATCGTCCATTCAATTGATCAAGGACTACCTGGCTATTGTCCTGGATCAGATGCAGTTGCTTTGAAGGGGTTAATGCGTGAGGCTTCTTGGCTTGTGATACAAGTGACTCACGGCAGACCCTGGATCCAAGCCAGTCTCTGGGGACCTTCCCTATCCTAGATACTAGGCTAAGGTTACTACAACATCAGACTATTGTTCATTATATTCATTCCCTCTTCGTATTAAACCTTGTCACCTTGACTAGGTAGATATCGCAATCATGTGGTTTATATCATGTGGCTGCACATGGATGGCTTCTTAAAGGAAACATTACTTCGCGAGTACGTTAGCTTCTGATCTTATCTGAAATTGACGACTGTCGATGGAATCTATGTGATAACATTGATCACAGAAAATGTAGAATTAAAGTTTGCCTTGGGTATAAGTGGTGAAGAAGTAACCTAATGGTAAAACAGCAGTGGTGCTTCCCTTTATTCTTTATTTGATTTTGCTTTTGTTGTGTGGCCATGGCGCGGTTATTTCGTCCATATTATTGTCTTCACAGTTTCTATTTAGTTTATCTTTATTTACTTCGGTTCAAATAAGTCTTTTATGATTTGTCGATGAGTTTGAGATCGTTTTCATTTAGAAGCTAGCTTTCCCTGACCATTATGATTATATATATGACTATATTACGTCATTATCATTGACTCTTTTAAAGCAAAAGACGTTGTTAACACAGGTTTCTTTGTACGCGCATTCTCCAGCTACAGTCGTTATGGACTTTGACCGCAGTGTTTAAAGCACACATTGTTTTGTATTTTGCCCAAGGTGTCAGGGACGTAGAAACAATGTTTATTAATCGCAATTTGAATATTTTATATAATTGATATTGTTCCATTGTGTGAAAGTTTACCATGATGCGGCCTTGGCCAGACATGCCAGAGGTGGCTTAAAAGAGCGATTGCTGCATACTCTTTAGCAAGATAGTTCGTCTCTTAAAGGCATTTGGTAGTACCCATCTCTAGCAGTGTATCATGTATCAGAGCGGATGTGATATGACAATCCTTCTGGAGGGTAAATATGTGTAACCACCAAATAATTTCCGCTCTGACAAACCTCCTGTTAACTCTGACAAACAAAATGGCCCTTTTAATATCTACGGAAGATTTTAAAGCGCCATTCTACCGGACCGAACGGTACTTTCATCTTGTCAAATCAATGTCAACCCGTTATCAGGCCGAATGACTTTTTTCCTCTTCTTTTTAAGTTACAAAAGCGAGTTTTCGCAATTGCAACGAGGACTGATTCTTCAACATAGAAAATCTATTGAGAATGCCCGTAAAAAAATACAATTAACAGAATAAAGTACTTTGTCGAAAATGAACAGGGACAGCAGATCAGAACTGACGAAAAATTGCAAATATGTCGTTTGTCCGGAGTCCAGGACGACATTGCTGTTTTATTCACCGATTTTCGACAAAGACTGCTTTGTCATGAAGGGTTTTTGACAATAGATTCTCAACGTTCCAGAAGGGTTTGTGTAATGGTTGCAAAAACTCCCTATTTTGTAGCGGCGACATACATTGTCTTGAAAGTCAACTTCTGAAAAGTTACATTGCATGGCGAAATGTAAACTGTGTTAAAGGTCAACTTGCCACGTGCCCAATGTTTCGCCTTGTTGACTTGCAAAGTCATTGGATGAACATATTAATAAAGTCACTAACTAGACTTGACGGAATGTCTCACCATCTCGGAAGAAGAATAACTCATATTCTACATTCATGCTATTACCAAAGTAAATGTGGTCTTTTGCAGACTTTTCCATGATATCTGCTACTTTCTACTTTTCTATACCGAACACTATATCATGCAACAGGTTCTTACGAACATGACGATCACATCCCTATCAAACCACCAGACTACCCGCTTAACACCTTACTTATTCTGGTTTTTGGGGTCCATCTTAAGCATTTCATTCCCCCCAAAAAAATCTTAGAAATTAACTACAAATCTTACATTCATAAGGAAATCCAGAGAAGAGACATTGTCCTTCATTATATAAAGGAATTCTCGAATGTGTTGCCAATATTTTTTTTTAAATTATAGCTTGGCACCTCAACTTTCAATTCATAGCAGACTCAAGTAGTACTAGTAAATTCTTTATAAGGGTCAAGGGCCCTGTACAATCTGAAGTATTCTGAAAAGTCAACTATTATGCTGCCAGGAGAATCTGACCAGCTGATTGTCTATTCAAAATGCCTAAAAGAATCGCAGGTTGTTGTAAGGTTGGTGAATATTAGATGATTCAAGCATTATATCCGATTGAAAGGACTTTTTAAAGTTGAGTCACGTGCCATAAATATCACGTTATACGGACAGACGAATAGAATTTGACAGGTTCCTTGGGCACGCATAGACGTTGTCAAGAGGGCTATTTCCGTCCAGCATAAATCCTCTGGGATCCCGGATTTGGGAATAAATTTGAGGTGTGAATCACAGTCCTTTCTACTTTTATAAATGGCTATTGAATGATTGCAACGCAGCTTTAGTCGGCTTATCAACCTGCTTCTCTTGACCGTATTTCGAACATAAGGTCTGTCAAGATGATTTCCCCCCGACCTATCGGCTTAACTCGATCGACCCTTTGTCGTCTCGCACTGATAAAATGTTACTTCAGTTGGGTACATTGGCGTTATCATGGTTATGGGCGTATCAGTCTATACACACACTCATATACACACACCCCTCTCACACACATATGATCATTGTTTGAA